>NC_090020.1:63764134-64412884 GCF_036417845.1 Apteryx mantelli
AGAAAGTTTCTGATTACAAGAAGAACATATGGAAAGGAAGTATTTTGTCTGTTCCAAATTTTCGTGTGATGTTAATATGTCGGTGGACAGCAAGAAAGTATATCTGTATTTTCAAGCTACCTATTTTCAAACCATGAAAAAGAACTTTCATAGGAAAAAGACTGTAAATGAGTATCACTCCTGAACTAATTAGCAGAATTGGTACTATTTGAATGTCTGTCTTATACCAGGAGAATATTGACATTGTCCTGTTAAGCTCCTTTGGGGTGTCTGTCTTAGATTCTGATCTAGTTAGGTACCTAACAATTTATAGCACTCATTATCCCATACTTTCCGTGCTCTAACTTTCTTCTCATTATTTGGTATTTGCTGTAGCTGGTAAGGACAACTTGCCGTGTGAGAAACATAGCTAACATTGAAAAAGGAAGATAACTAAAAAGAGTTAAACCTGAGAAAGTGCCAAACTGTGTATAAATACAGAAAATCTCAGAAAGCAGATGGTGGCTAAAATCTCTAAAAACTCTAATTTCTTTAAAATCAGAAGATTTTTAAGCCAGTCCTCTGATTTTTGGTCTGACAACCTTTTATTGGTGATTTGAACTGGTGTATGAGGCCTATGTGTGGTCTCTAGCTGAGAACTCTTTCTGGGTCTGTATCTTGTCTTTAGAACTATTTCTCCTTCTTTATAAACTCATCTATGAAGTCCTCTATTTCCATCTAATTAATATCTTTCCCAGTAGTTCTACTACATGCTTACATGACACATCATGACAGTATTGAAGGAAAACTTCTCTGTTGATGTATTTTTCATGAACTTAGTTGAAAAATGTATTTTTAGAAACTTTAGATTTGGGGTAAAGTTTGTGTTGCAAGAAACTCTGTAAAATCAACATCTCAAAATAAGCTATGTACATCTGTCCTAAATACACTGGTGATGCTCTTTGGGATTGTACAGCTCTCCCAAATGCTGATAATACCACTGATTATGGTAAATTTGCAACTGTTATTCTAATGGTACATTGTCAAAACTGATGAAGACAAATGAGAACATGAAAAAAAGAGGTTGTTCCAGAACAGAATTTTTTACTGTTGTGGGTGCATTTGCAATTTAGAAAGCAGCAGTATGTAAATGTTTCATCTGTACTGCAATTATCTTACATATTTGTTTTCATATAAATCAGGGAATGAGAACTTGCAGTGGTAATATTTTTCCTAGCTGTAACTCAGAATTTCATTTATCCACCCAAGTTAAGTATCAGAAGAAAGTCCCATACAGCCAGACATTTGATGTCTATGGCAGTTTTAAAGACATGAAAAACTAATAATAGAAAAAGCTATTTCTGTTGAGTGATGTGTAACTTGTATATTATGCTTTTCCTTCCTTGGTTTAAATAGCTCTTTTTGGTTTGAGGTTTTTGAGGAAGAAACTAAATAAGACGTGTACTTTATTTTAAGGCAAAATGCTGTTGCGGTGTACCACTTTCTATAAGGCTAAGCAGATGCTATAGTAAAGCTTTTAGAAAGAAATCAAGAAGTAATGTGTTGTAAGAAGTATTGCTGTTCATAAGCTGTGCAAATCAAATGAATGACCAAATTTCCGTAAAAGTGGTGAACTGCTGAAGAGTTATGATAAAAAGCCTATTACAAAAACTGAGTAAATCTATAAAGTATTCATTTTATATCTGTTTTCCACACAATTCTTTAGCATTAGTTACGTTGTCTGCACCTGTAAAATAAACACTCTTTTTATCCTAGCAAAGTAGATGTATATAAAAAAATTAAGGTGAAGCTCCAAACTACTCACCATTTTTCATTTTTTTATTTTCTGTAATTTAGAAATAGGAGCTGGAATTGTCTGATAGTTCAGTGAGCTTTTTGATCCCTTTAAGAGAAGTCAGAGGTCCTGCTTTGGATACAGCTACAGTTCAGCTTATAGTTTGTAGTTCTAGGTATTGAAACTAGGTGAACTTACTTTTTTTAGAATAGTTTTTTGACTGGAATTTAACACTTACTCAGATATAAGACCTATATGATCAGATGCAAAGATAAGTCAAGATGCATAGCTTAGAGGAAGAAAAAGTAAAAAGATCAGATCTAATGAACTGGTTAGGTTTTATCATTGGACAAGTGTACATTAAAGGGATAGTCCTTATTTGAACAGTTTATGGTCTAAACCTATTACAATTAAAAAAAAGTGTCAAAAAAGTAAGATCTGATTTAAAACAAGTGAAAAATAAACCCTTCCTTTCAGGGATGACATATTTGGAAATGTTCCCTTTAGTAGTAGTTGGCTGTTTCCTTTTAGTTAGGACAGAACCAATCCTTAGGTTTAATTTTGTTTTCCAACAGCCTTTCCAAGCAGGTTTGTCAGCAAATCTTGTGATATTATATTTATGAAGTGTATGTGCAGCTGTCTTGAACCTGTGATAGAGCTTTATGTTCATTAGTATCTATCTGTCAGGTTGGTCTTGGATTCATATGCTCTTTACATTTACATTGTTGGTAGTTTTTTCCTCAGATGCAATTTGCCATGACTCTTCTCTTTGTTTCTTAAACTCTTTTGTTATGAAATATTCTTTCAAAAGTCTCAACTACTTCTGCCTATATCTACCTCAAAGATTACTCAGGCATATTGGAGAGGTAGCTTTCAGGTGATTTTGTAGTAGGCTTATGTGTTTATAAGTCATTTGTATATTCATAGTGTTTTTGAACAGTTTGCATTTCTAACAAAGTTTTCCTTCCTTCTTCATATATCATACTTTAGGAAATATATGTTCTGGTTGTTCCTGTTGATTACTTAATTTCTTTAAAGTATAGTCATTGCATATATTAGTTCGCAATGCTAGTATTCATGTATGTTTCCAATCCTGTTACAGGCATATGCTAGTGCTAATTTCAGGCAGGTAGTTCTTTCTGTCCCAGTGGACGTTTCACAGCTAGTTATAACAAATCTTTATAGAGACTTTTTTCCTTTAGTGGGCAATTTCAAATAATCAGAGTGGTGAAAAAGGGCAATGTTATTTTTGAATGTATAAATATGGATTATCAAGTGGGAATAGGTAACTGATTTTGCCTTTGTGTCCACTAGTGCTAATCAGAACAACTTTTTGAATTGTAATGCACGTATGTCAAAAAGTTTTAAAAAGCCCTAGAGCCCAAAGGAGGGCTACAGAAAGGCTGTATTGTATTGGTGCGACACTGACCAAGCTCCGTTTATTCATCTTGGTTAAGATAAGATTAACAAATGACTTGATCATGGAAGAGATCTTTAATGGGGCAGGAGGACTCAGCTGTGCTGACAAAGGCATAACAAGATCCCAGAGATGAACACTGAAGTTAAATAATCCAATCTTGAAATAACTGGTCTTTTTCTTAGGTTGAGGGGGAATTAACTAAGCTTTAGAAATATTAGAAGAAAAATCAATTAGGTATTAAGATACAAACTCAGAAGTTCCCTAAGCTACAGAACTGGGAGGCTATATCAGGGGAGGTACCCTATGCTTTTCTACTCCTATTATTTCTGTAAGCACTCACAAAGAATTTCTCTTGGGGGAAAGACAAATGAACCTTATAACCCAGTGCAGTTGTTCTCAAATTCTTATGTTGAAAGTAGCTTTTAATGTGAGATTAAATAGCTTTTAATGAACTGCTTAAATCTAGCTTCTACGATAAATTACTTGCCTTTTTATGCAAGGGATAGGGGGAGATAAGATTTAATCATTGTCATGATGCTTTCTAGCCTTCAGCTCTGTGAATTTGTCCCTCCTTTTTTTATGGCAGGAACACACTTGCTTTTATGTGAACTTCATAGTTGGATTATTACATGCAGTACAGCTTCAGCTGACAGCTTGCAGGGATCAGGAAGAATCCTCCCTCTTTTCCCTGCAATGTACAACTAGATGGGAAAAACCCTCTTCCCCTAAAGCATCTGATATTTGCCATAGTTGGAAGTAAGTTATCTGAAAAGATGGATGAGTGCTTATAGTATTTGCGGAGAACCCATCTTTCTTATGTATTTGACTTGTGTCCTTCTCAAGTGATCAGGATCATACTAATCATCAGATTAGCAAAAGAAATTTTTCCACAGATCAGCTTTGCTGAGGCTTCTTTACTGAGGCTTCTTCAAGAGATAGTCCATAGCTTACATCTATACTAATAAATTAAACATGGCTGTGACTGTTCTCTTTTACTGACAGCCGCTGGCACAGAATTGCTTGTGTCCACAATATTAAGCTGTCTTCTCCAGAACAGGCTGCATGCAGTTTGCCTGTTTATAATTGTGTGTGGCCAACTTCTGAGCTTTTCCTGGGAATTTTTGAGTTTATTAGTTTGCATGGGACAAATCTGTGCAAGGGACTATTTTAACAATTTGATAATGCGAGTGACACTATTCCAGCATACATGAGTGGTCCCTGTCACTGTTTAATTAGTAGTATAGACATAACCTGCACGTATATTTTAAAATGGGCACACTAGCACTTCGCGTCCTTCTGTTTGATTCATGGCATGACAGGAGTTACAACCACTCCAATTCTTGACCGTCCTGTTGAGTTGGAATAATCTGTCTGTGCGGTTCTCTTCCGGGTGGCTTTCAGTCAGCCTTGTCAGTGACAGCTGTTCATCCATCATGCATTTCCCACTTGTCTGATGTGGCTCTTCAGCAGCCCTGCAGGTGTGCTTAAAAGGCCCAAGTCTGTTCCTCATCTGCCTCATCAACTGACTTCCGGTCCATTCCAGGTATGAATAGACACACAGTGTACAATCTTGTCTCTTACTGCTTTCCACATTGCACTTCCCCAGCACGGTCATATTTCAGGGACATATGCTCCCACTTTATCAGGAGACATATGATCTGCTCTTCCAGCTTGAGTAGAGGATTTACTTTGTTGTGTCCAAATGAAGAGGCTGCCGTCTCATTCCTCTTTTCTGCAACCTGAGTATCTGCATTTGTAAACTCAAATTTTGTGTTGAATGAAAAAGGAAATAAAGTCCCGTGTTGCAAACTGTGAGATTCTTATTTTTGCATAACTCTGGCTGTTGTTATCTTTTGTTTTAATGGTTGGTTGAGATCTTTCTTGATTTGGAGATTTGCACTTTTTTTGATTGTTTGTGGTTCCTGAAGTATTTACGAAGGTCTTGGCTACAACTCCGACCCATTTTCACCTTTGTATTTCTTGTGAAAGAGAGATCAGTTCCATCTGTTATCACTGATTATCTGAAAGATTGGTCATTTCAGGGTTTCTTGGGTTGAAGTTACTATATGGCAAATACTGCCTTTGTACTCTCCCCCATTTTGGAACTGTTTCTTCTCTAGCAAGAAGCGTATTTTCAGTGCTCCCATGAAATTTTATTTCTGGTCTTTCAACTGTGAATTTGTACAGTTTGCTTAGCTGAGAGGGAGGGCATTCACCTGATGGATGTGATCTGCTCAGCCATCAGTCATTTCTCCAACCTTCACAACTTTTTTTTTGTTTGATGATTTGATAAGCAGGAAAGGATCTATGAGACAATTTTCTGTCATGGTTGGAAAGCCCATTTGGATGTTTGCCTGACTTAGAACTAGTGATCTGCAAAAGAACAATCTCTCTGCAGTGTTTCAGAGATTTAGGCAAGGTTTTTTTTGTTTTTTTTTTCATCTTCAAATTTTGCGTGTTTTGGTGATGGTGCACAGCAGTGCCTCACACTGTATAAGCAAACAAGGGTGAACAGGGCTCCTTTCTTCTGTCAGGAAGCAATGAAGCTGTGGATGTGCGGTATTGTCATAGGTGTTTACTTCTTGGCGGTTCATCTTCCTTGTATCCACCTCAGAAGGTCTGTGAGTATAGATCAAGCTGTGGCGAGCTTTTACTCAAGTGGTGACAGCTCAGGGAAAGTTTATTTGTTATCAGGGTCACCAGGAATTTTCACAGGTTTGTCTGAGGCCGGACTGAGATTTAGGAGACCTGCCAGATGTTCTTCTCTTCTCATGGAGGAAGGTATTCTCTATACTATTCCTCTAGTTCTTATACTTAAGGTTTTCTTTGAAAGTGCAGCAGGACAGGATGGTGATGTTTCTCGTTGTTCTTGCTTGGAGTTCTTGGAAATTTTGTTCTCTGCACCTAATTTGAAACTGTGCTCTTTTTTTCCCCTAGATTTGTTATTCTCAGAAATTAGGTGTCAAGCTTCATCTACTTTTGAAACTCTATCAGGATGGCTACATAGTTCTCTGCATTCATTTTTTTTTCTAATCCGGGTGATTCTTGACAACAGGAGGAAAGTATTAATTAAATGGATGCCGTCTTTACTCCTTCACCCAATATTGTGCCTCTCCTGAACCATTCAGATCTTGTGCAGTATTAGATAAGTTTACAGTCATCATTTGAGTAAAGGGATTTTCAGATGCTTTATAAAGTGTTACTGACAAAGTAACTGATAGAAGTCACCCCTCTTAAAATGTATATGTGTAATCTTTCTTCAAAAGGGAAAGGTTAGCATAGTAACTCTCAGATTTTGATATGTACAGTCCACATTTATGTGTGTATTCTACCCTGAGTCTCTTTCAGGTGTTATTCTTCAGTGAGAGGAACTGATGTAGGCATGCTTCCTCTTTCATACCCTGCACTGAACAGAAAGAAAGAAGGAGCAAGAGAATTCCCTCCAGAGATAATAAAAAGGAAAACTTTTTAGTGTCATGTGGCCAGCATGAGAACTCCCACAGTTAAAATATACATAAGGACTACACTTCTCAGAGACCATGACATGAGTTACTTGTAAAAAAAAAGTCATCTCTTTTTGCTATTTTGTTTAGTTGAGATTTGAAAGTTAGCAGTGTGAAAAAGAGCCAAGTAGATTGGTGGTTGTTTTGGCTTTAAATTCTGTGAAATTATGAAAAGCCGTCTGTTGGGTCTTCATGGTTGACTGGGTTCCCTGGTAATTCAAAATAAAGTTGGAGGAAGTAGAGTCAAAAACAGAAAAGACAAATTAGGCTGATTTGATTAAATCATGTAGAGAAGCAGATGATAGAATTGAGCCATTCAATACCTAGAAGTGATGTGAGTTTTGGAACAAATCATGAGCAGAAGCCATCCAAATGAAGGGAAAAAATGAAAAAACAGAGCTTGAAAGCAACAATGTGAGCAAAATGAATCCTTTGATATTGAAAACTTTGAGGTTTTTCACCTGTTAAACAGAGAAATAAGAGAATGTGTGAGTCTGCTTACAGGAAATTATTATTGGCTATAAAATTTAAATATTTAATGAAGCCATTATTAGAATGCCATGACTGTTTTGCATATGTTCTTGTAGAAATAGTTAGAGCTTGTTGGAAAACAAAATAGTATTTTCCTTAATTTCATTTAATTATCTAATTTAAGTTTCGTTATCCCCCAGGTTTTCTTGCCAATGCTAGCCTATGCATAATGAAGAATACTAGCTACCCAGCACAAAAAAGAGGGTACGGTAGTCTTGATTTTTCAAAACTGTAAGAGAAACAAGGATTTTATTTCATATAACTCTCTCCTGTTGCAGTTCTTTATGAAACTGAACCTAATGTGAAGGAGTACCTCCAGATTCATACCTAAACGCGAATAAGCAGATTCAGGTCAGAAAGGCAAAATTACACCTCCACTGAAGTTAGCAACAGCATTTTCTTTGAGTTCAGTGGAACTGACTTTCTTCTTAAACATACATTTTATCTAAGGGTGTATGTCTATAATTGTTTTTTCCTACTAACATTAAATATTAAGAAAACATTAGAAGAATAATACTTCTTGTGTGTTGCACAGACTTCCTTTTTTTGAGTTCAAAACTAGATATTAAAGGAATTTAGGGAAGTTTAGTTTTTCTCACTAAAATATGCCTGACCCCTGTCTACTTTCCTTGAGAAAAAATTTTGCGTCATGAACTTCAGTAAGATTAAGTTCAGACTCTGTCCTAAATGCATAAATAATAATTCTGTTTCTTTAAAGACGTAAGGGACAGGAAGTGTACTCTCTGCCTGTGTTGTCTTATAGCTGTCTGACTGACAAAACCTAGTTGTATTCCAACACATTATATATAAGAATGCTGATTCGATTACCTCTCCCTCCCCAAACAGCAAATGAGAAATCAGTGGGAGCTTTATGTACATGTAGGATGACACAGTTTGTGCCTCCTCAGTGACATCAGTGCACATCAACATTTGACTTCAAAATTAGGACTTAACTCAGCAAACTGCTCTGTGCTTAGTCCATTTAAAATCACAGGGATTCCATATGGCCACAGCAGTCTACATGCACAGAGAATTTACTGGATTTGATCCAAATTTTAAGCTTTGTTATTTTGTCCATGGATTTGGCTTTCAGACAGAACTTACTCTGTTAGCACTGAAAGGTGTATATCTCATGATCAGGCTTCTAAATGAACCCATATTTGAAAACAGTCATTATATGTTACTTTTAAAACAAATATCTGGTGGTCTGAAATTAGTAAATATTTGGGTTAAAAATTAAAGCATAAAGGTCATATCTTCTCGTCTTTGTTTTCACTCACCATTCAAAATCATGAGAATTATTCTGAAACATCTTGCAAGGAAATAATTTTAAATCCTTGAAAATCAAAGACATTGTAATTCTCATACCTCTAGCCATTTCATGGGTTTTCATATTCAAAATGTAGAGTTATAATTCATTGACCATTGTATGTACTATTAGATATGTAACAGAAAGCATTTTAATTCCATTTTCAGCTTGAGATACTTGTATGTTAATTACACAGAAGCTCATTGAGCTTCTTTATTTGAAGGATCATATCCAAAACGATGAAAGTTTTCCTTTAAAGACATTATTAGTTTTTGGCAGGAATGTGTTTTTCATTTTAATTTGTTGTGGTGTACTCTTAGGACACATATAATCATTGGAAGATAATGAAAAGAGAAATCTGATACCAGTTTATCAGATTTTTGATGATTTTTGGTGCAATAATTGAGAGTTATAATTTTTAATGAGAATCAAAGAAAATTTGAATAGTAGGAGTTACAATTAATACTGTTTAGTTTTTAAATGCTATGTGAGATTCTAAGAGAATTCCAGTATGTTCAAAAACTGAAAGTTGTTAAACTTGAATCGGTAGCAGTCTACAGACATGCTGCTGTAACTTCATAACAGCATGGTAGACTGCTTTATGGAGCTGGTGATTACAAAGATCCACTTTAACCATTTTTCTCTTACTGGCAGGTGTCCCACTGGCCTGAGGCCAGCGGCTGTGAGTGTACGGCAGCTTGCGGTTTACACCAGAGTGTAGAAAATGCCGACACCAGCTGGCTGCACATAATTAAGCTGATTGCGGTCTGACAACTTGAACTATGATACAAATATGTGATAAATACACAAAATATCCTACAGATTTGGTTCTCTGACATACTTTATCTACTTTTTTATCCTTAACAGATATGATATCTGCACTTACAAAAACAAGCCTTGCGGAACACTGGGTAAGATTATAAAGAGAAATTTCATCTTGTATTTGCTGTTTGTTTCCTTGCTTTAATCTCAGATATTGATTTATTGGCTGATTAGGCATTTTAACTTTATGCTTTCAAAATTTTGCAGTTCTGTAGGCATGAACAATAAAAGGTAATCTAGATGGGTTTATACTTTGATAAATTACTGGAACTTTAAATTAAGTGAGCTGCTGTTGGGCATTCCTTTTCTGGCAGCTGTAATGCTGATAAACCTAGCAGACGACACAAACTTACCAAGCAATAATTAGAGGAAAGGACTTA
This sequence comes from Apteryx mantelli, assembly GCF_036417845.1. Taxonomy (NCBI): domain Eukaryota; kingdom Metazoa; phylum Chordata; class Aves; order Apterygiformes; family Apterygidae; genus Apteryx; species Apteryx mantelli. Next base: position 63,773,874 of record NC_090020.1, read on the forward strand.
CTGTGTATTTCCATTTAATCTGTCTTCATGATCTATTAAAAAATACAAACAAAAGATCTCAGAAAAAAAAACTACAAAAGAAACAGAAATAGACTTTGAGGTTTACACTGTTGCTGTGTTGTATACAGAGAGGTGCAGGCTCAGACTTCTTTCACAGACCTAGGGAAAAATAACACAGTGATATAAATTACAGTAGTATTGGAATTCCACAGTGCTTTGACAACAGAGAAACACACATAGCAACCTTAGGTGCAGGATGAAGAGCTATTGTTCTCTCTAAACCTAAATTTTTCACCAAAAGTTATACCTACTGTATTATAGTTATTACCTTTCATGGTGCTTTAAATTTATGAAATATTATTCAGAGACTAATTTATAATTTTTTTCAGTTTGGATTCTTTCATAAGCCTCTTTCTCAGCTATAATTAAAATATAATTCTAATTCAGCTAGTTCAGTTTATTAATATTTTTCTCATATTCAGAGCCCATCACTATACTTGCTTTGTCTGTCCCTCTATTACTGTATGCTTTGACAGTCTTAACACATGTTGATTTTTCTACAAGTGGTCCCACTCAAGTTAGTAGGAAACTTGTGGTACAGAGAAGTGATTTACATGAGAAATGTTATCAGAATTTTGCCTTTTGTAAATATAAGCAGTATTCATGGCATGTTTTAGTATACAACAAATGCTAACGATTATTTCTAAATTTACTAATTGCTTTACTGTGAAGTCTGTGTGGAGGATACAAACCTGAAGAGACTGTCTATACTATGTCATAGAATTGGCTTTGCAAGTGTTAAAAGAAGAAATTGAAAGGAAGTGCATTCACGCATGCATTTTGATATTTATATGTGATATTTTTAACACAGTTCATTAGTATATTAGTTCGCTGTATTTGGCATAAAGGCAGATTCTGCTCCAGTTGAATCCAGCATAACAGAGGATAGACTTTGGCACATGCTTTGTTAAACAAAAGGCTTGATTTAAAAAAAAATTTCACTTGTGGTATCAGTTCCAACTCACTGTTACTGGACCCTTGGCAACAGAACCACAATGATTTGTTTGCATTATAGGCATTGAATTGGAAGAGAGACAAGGCCCTGTGGCCCTTTTGCAGCAAAGCATTTAATATGCTTAAGTTCCACTGACCTCCTGTAACTAAAGTTAAGCACCTGTTAAAGGGGTCTCATGAACAAAAATCTCAGAGAGGTCTCAAAGTGTCAGAAGAAACCTGAATCATTTGTGTTCAAGAGATAAAAAGAAGTAAAAGATTTACTGTGGGATAGATGTCTTTCTCCTATTTCAGCTTCCTAAAATAAGGAGTCTTGTAAGGAGCTGTTTAGAAAAGATAGACCTCAAATGTCGTCTGTGGCTGCAGTGGAGGACAACTTCTTTCTCCTTTAATCTGAACTGTAGACTGGCTTCTTGACTTGATCTCTGTCACTTTCTGCAAGCATGGTATGGAATTATAAATCATTAATCTGGTCCTACAGTCATTAAGCAAGTGCTCAGTTATGTCTTACAAGATGTGAAGATAGAGATCACTTTACCACCAAAGTGTGGCAAAATGTGCAGGGGAACAAGACGGTTGTTATATAAGTGTTCCTATGTTGCCTTCAGAATGTCTTACTCAATTAGAAAAGCATAGTTTTGGCAGGTGGACTGCAATTATTATATATTTACAAGTTGTACACTGCAAACAACGTTCACGTTTTTCTTAATGTCTAGTCCTTTTTCTTCTGACGCTTCATCCTCTCTTGTCAATAGCTGTGTCTATTTTAGTGATTTGGTTTAGAGCAGTTTAAGGCAAATCCTGCAGACACTCAGTGTTGCCATTTGCTGCCTGTTGGTTTGGTTATCAGAGTAGTTTGGATGTGTACAAGATAGGTTTGTTTTGGAGAAAACAAAAGTCAGAACATGCACTCCCCAAAAGTCCAAATGCGCCTAAATGAGAAGTTAGGTTCTGAATTGCTGCATGGGCTGTATTCCCATGATATCCTCTAATATTTTTCCCTTCAGAAAGTGTTGAACCATGTGTGTAGGGAACATGTTTGGCCTAGGGGATTAAACTATGACTTGTCCAAAGTAGAGTCTCCAACCCAAATACAAAAATAAGTGAGGAACCTTAATACCAGTGCTTCACTCTATTGACCAGCTCCTACTGCTCCAAATTACATGCTAATGTGGACATAACTGATAAGCACTTGTCATCTTACTACTTGCTTACTGTTAGCCCAAATAGAATAATCTGGAGTGTCTGTTTGAATAGGAATATAAATTTTCTTTCCACAGCCAAAGTTACATTTTTTCCAGTCATTGTTTTATGATAGTGTAGTTAACTGAGCAGGTAGTTTCTTAGAAAAAGCATTAATGCCTCTTTCAGATAAGAAACTCTGGGGAAGAATACATAAACAAACTGACGTTTAGAGCTCTAGTGGCAACAAATTGTGTCTGCAATATGTTGTGTCATATACTGATGCTGAAGAATGTCTATGATACAGAAGAGCCATATTCTGTAAATGCCAGTGGCTTTCTTTCTCTAAAAAAATTTTTTTTAAGTATTTGTAATACAATAAGGTTTTAATTCCAGAAGATGATTGGTGATAAATGGAAAAGACTTCCATGGTTAAATGAATGCTTGTTATTAACATGTCTCCTTTCTCTTCATTGATGCATTCAGTTTTGTTTTTACAGTCTTTTTAACATACCATGTGGGGCTTTTTTGTAGCTTAAAAAGTTGCTTGTGTGTTTTTATGAACCCGCTAAACTTAAACAGATTTCTTTAGAAAAATAATGTGGATACATTTTGCTTTCTTCAGGCTCAAGAATGTTAAAATAGAAATGCTTTCTTGAATTCCCTCTCCTGGCTCAAGTTACTAGGTGGTCCCAAGTTACCAGAAGTAAAATTTATAAATCTAACCCCTAGTCTAGACATTTTCCAGCACTGACTGCAGTTCAAAAAATATTAATGTCTAGCCGGGAAAGTGAAATTCCCCCCAGTGATTTTGCAAATGACTAGAAAGTTAACCTTTTGCCAACTGCTCCTTCTGTGCGTAGAGGTTATTAAAAAGAATCCAGGCATTTATAACTAGGGCTTTTAAGACTGAAACACCTTGGCATGACCCTTTGTGTCTCCTTCTGTTTATTCAGGCTTGGCCTCTGTGGCTGGAATGTGTGAGCCTGAAAGGAGCTGCAGCATTAATGAAGACATTGGCCTAGGTTCAGCTTTTACCATTGCACATGAGATTGGTCACAAGTGAGTGAGTTTAAAAAAAGAATGAATTTTACTGTATCACCTTTTTAATAATAATTTAATAATAGATATCATTTTTTTCTGCTTGGCTGTACCATCTCTAATCTGATACTCTGTGTTTCTGTATATAGTATTCATGAGTGGCAGTATATTTCATTTAGTATATATTACCAAGAGCTTTAACTTTAGAACTGAAGACTCATTGTTTACCCTTTGATTTCAGATTCCAGTTTAATCTGTGCGTTTGAGATTTGGCTCACAACCTTCCTACTCTGTTTCATATTTTTAAATATTTGCCTTTGAAAATTGTCTTTTTTCCCTTCTTACTTTTGTCTGCCTTTCTTTGTGAAACAAAAGCAGTTAAAAGGTAATTTTTTTGCTTTTCATTATTTTGTCTTAAATATAATCCAAACTATTTTGATTTAGACATTGCTTCTGTTTTCAGTATTTGTACATTAGTAGTCATCTTTCACCCAAACATGAAACACATAAAACAGTCATAATGTCACTTGTACTTTTGAAGCACCAGCATATCATTTTAAAGAACTTGGTGTTATAAAACAGTGATAAATCTCAGTAGAGATTGGTCTTAAAATATTTCAGGTCTTCCTTTGAAATATAGCACCAGTAGTACCTTGCGATGACTATAAAAAAAATAGGCAGCTTCTATTATGATTCAAGAGGTTTCCTTCTTTGTTTATGTGGTTTGACCAACACTGAGTTATGGATGACATGTTTTTCCAATCATTAGCTGATGCAACTGCTAAAAGTTCCAATGCAGAATGAAATGGAAACTATCAATCTGCTGATCAAAAGCAGGAGTTGGAAGTAAACACTTATTTCCAGCCCACCTATCATGCGAGATAATCACTGGGCAAGTATGATCTCATTTATATTATGTATGAAAAAAACACTGTAGTTGCACTGAAGTAGATGAATACTATAATCCAAAGGCAATTGTATAAGATCTTAACAAATAATTTAAAACAGATGTAATTCTCTTGATCTTCATTCTTCTCCTCCTTTTCCTTTATTTGCATGAGTTGTACAAGATAGGATAAGGGAAAATATATTTCCACTCTTGAGGAAATAGCTCCTCTGAATCGCTAGTAGTTGTGAAATTCTTGTTTATTACTATCTTTTATGGTGATATGTGACCTTGCTGTGAATTTAAGTGACGCATTTAACAAGAAAAAAAATCTTCCAATACTACATCTGCATTCCAGTCTGTATGTCATGCAAATATATATTTTATGTCAGTTATTTCACATATAAATGAACATAATTTAAATGGTAACTCATATACACAGCTATTTTATCATGCAAAGCTGGCATGATGACAACAGTTGCTTTACAGAGCTTAGACTTTGATTAGAATCTGAGAAAATGTAGCCATAGTATATATCCTGTGATCACAGGATCTTTTTACGGTGTGTTTTCACTACTGTCTGTATCTTTTGGCTTCTTATACATAAGAAATCTCTGGTCTTTGAGGCCTTCACCTCCTACTGTAGCCTGCATGACACGTCTAACGCTGTTTTGAAGAAAAAATAGAAATCAAATTCATTAGGCTTTTTGTGATATACAATGAATAAAAAAAGTTGCAGTGCAAGCACTGGGTTAAAAATAAACATGCCATGTAGATATCTTCAGTAAAGGCTGGGAAGAATATGTGGGCAAAAAATCCTCAAGCTTTATAATGTTTTGAGCTGTCCATGCACTGCTTCCTGTTACCCAAAATGAGACTAAACACCCCTGTGACTGAATCAGGAAAGTTATTATTTCCTCCTCGCTTCCTACTTATTTTCAAATTGAATAGGTATTATTAATTAATGAACTAGAAGGTGCTTGCATATGTGATAAAAAAAAGTTATTTCAAGGAGCATTGTAAACTTTTTTTTCTTTAGATACGCACAATGATTGTTATTCTCTTCAGACCTACATGGGAAATAGGGAATTGGCTTTATTGTCAAATGGAAAATTAAAGCATTTAAGTGACATGTCTAGACTGAATATATACCATACACCAAAAAACGCTTAATTAAATTAGAATGGGAGGAATGCACTCTGAAAGATTATGTTTTTCTTAATTACATAGTTGCCATGAAATACTGAGGTTCTAAAAAATGTTGAACTGAGGAATCAGACTTTGCAGTGATTAAAAGAAAAAAAGTAATGGTAAAACATATATTTTTATATTATCCACAGTTTCTCCAAAACTGGATCTGTAAGATTTCTCTGATGGAAGTATGGCTTAACTTATTATTAGTTTCTAGCAGATTATTAAATTTTAGAGTGATGAAAAATCATTAGATGATCCTGTCTGACTTTTTGTATATCATAGTTTATTAAATTTAACTCATTTACCCTTATATTGATCCTAGTAACTTCTATTTAGTTAAAGAATATTGTTCAGAAAGCACTTAGTCTTGAAGACTACAAGAGACAGAGAGCTAGAGTGTGATTGTAATGATCAGTCATACTTTCTGTTAAATATTTATAAGTAATTTTTTAAATATTTGGCTTCAGTTTCTCACCACTGGTAGTTCTCATACGTGCATAATCCAGTTTTGGTGCAGATAAGCTGTGTGCAGTCAAAACTCTTAGCCTATGTTTGTTAAAGCCATATGTATACTGTGATTATTTTTGTGTTCCTTTCCTGAGGGTATAAAGGATAGTGTTAGACCAACAGTTTCATGGTTATTTCTCCCTACTCGTGGTTCTGAGAACAGGCTTGTGTTACCTTAATACTTCTGTTCATAAGATATAATTCAGACTGAGTCCTTCAGCCTTCAAAATTGTGTCTCTGGAAAGTTGATTTGTGATGCTTGACTTTCAGGCTGCTTACTTTCCTACCATTATACATTTTACACTGAAGAAATACTTGAGATTTCTGGTATGCAAAAACCCAAACCAGTGTAGATTTCCCTTCTTGGCAGGACTGAGAATTGAATGGATATCCCCTGCATCTTGCATGAGTCTTGCAGTCACTGAGTTGCTGCATGAAAAGGGACAACTCCCTTAGATTTTCTCTTCTTAGTGAAGAAAGTGACTTTGCAGGCTTGCGTATGCTCTCTAAACCTCAGAGAAGGGTAAGATACAAGATCCAGTCCCATCTTCAGTGTTTTCCTGTGGGTTGAGTTAGGTCGCTTCCCACTCAGTGTGCTTTTTTTGTGGATTACCTTCTGTGCTGTCTAATGTGCTCCATGCACACTACTGGATGATTAGATGAACTGATACGGAATTCCAGGTTCCCCTGAAAGGGGTATGTACCTAAGGGTACGTATTGTGGCATTTGTTGTTGTAGTCCTATGGAATTAGCTGAGGTCTGGAAGCAAAATGAAAAAGCAAAAAAGAAGAAATGAGAGAAAATAAAAGGGAAATATTTGAAATTTCAAATCCTAGGGATTGTGGACAAGGCTTAGAACACAGACCTGGCCATAAAGCTCAAAGAGTAGAGAAAGAGTTTACCAATGATAGATAGTTATTGAATGCTGTGTAGAAGCAGCAGGGAGAAAAAGCTGGTGAGTAAAGTAATTTTTGAAAAATCAGAATTGTCTTGACTAACAGAAGATGTAATGAATTGAAATTCAGAGGAGTTTGGCAGTCATATCTTGATGAAAAGAAGGTTAAGGAAAGGCTATAGTCTAATGAAGTAAACTGTCTTAAAGATGAAGAAGAGTAATATTTTCTAGCATGTGTTTAGTTCTGAATTAGTTCATACAGCTAGAACGTGCCTGCAATTGTAGCATTCATTTTCATTCTGTATGCAAAGCAGGAAAATAGCCTGAGTACCCCTGCTGCCTGTATGAGAAAGCTAGTGTTCAGTGCTGGAGCTGAAATTTCTGATCTAGGAAAATGTCCTCCTAGAGACATTTTCAGGGAAGCTGATATCTTTCCCTCCTTCTTCAGTAATCAGCGAGCTTCATCTTCAATCAGTCAGACCTCAGCTGCATTTTAGGACTTCAGTTTTAGAATGAAATTTTTCCTAGAAAAAATGCTTATTCAAGGAATGTATGTGTTGTACAACTGGTAGGAAAATACTCCAATCTGAAATATTAGGCACACACATTTCAACCTTCAAAATAGTAAGCATGACTAGGATAAATTTTGCTAACAATATCTACCATCAGGTCTCCCATGAACAAATCTCCAGTTGATGGTGTCATCGTTGTTTTATGCGTGATGGTGATATCTTCCATCTTTAACTGCAGCAAGGTTGACGGATCATTTCAAATCTACGGTGTGTGAGCACCTCAACACTAGAGTTGCCAGGTTAGATGCTTGTGATGCTTCAAGTTGCTAATGCACAAGAGAGCAAGTTCCATTCCAGAGTGTTGGCTTATTGCCAGCTCACTCAGTAAGAGTCACTGAACCATGTTAAAACTTGTCCCTGCTACATGCCTAAGGTCCATTTGGCTTTGGTTTCTTGTCCTATTGTATTTAGACTAATCCCTTTAAATTTTAGGGACAGTTTAAGTAAAGTTAAACAGATTTTCTTTTTTTAGTTAAGAGAGTAAATTGACTGGAAAAATCACATAGGACCATATGGTCGTATCTTTCCTCTTTTGTTTAAAGGAACATTGTTTTATGTCTGCCATTGTTATATTGCAGGTATAAAAGCACACAACTTCTATAAATGTAAAAAATCTTCGTTTTCATTTTAGTGATGTGCATATGGACTGAAATGTCATAAACATGAGGCTAGAAAAACAATCCTGGTTTCTATACTGTGTTTAGGTTTAAAATATGAGTCTAAATATGTGGAAAATATTATTTGAAATATAGAATTAGCAATGCTAAAATCATTTGTCTTACATTAAAGCATTCTAATCAAAGAAAAGGAATGTAATAACATTTCACAGATCTTAACAAAAGTGTAAGTAGAATAAATGGGAGTGAAGAGGAGGGTTACGGTAACCTTCAGGGCATCATGAATTTCTGAAGGAAATCTGAGCTCAGAAGTTTGCTTCCTGATTAGAGGCAATACATTCCACTTTGACCTATAGTGTGGAGCTCTGTTGCATTCAGACTCCTGCTTTGTGTAGCACAGAAACATTACTTGACGTTACTCTTGTGACGTGAAAACTGAATAGCTATGGCAATGTTAACCTAGAGGAGAAATTGTGCTCTACTTTTTTTTCTAAGATTCTCATAGAAACCTGCCATTTCCCCATAATAAAGTTCAGGTTTCTGAATAGGCTGTATTTTTTTTCAGTAAATTGGAATTTGCAGTGTTTTGAAGAGCTTCAGAAGTTATTTAATACTAAATTATGTTAATATATCAGAATTGTATTTGATTGTGTGTTTGATCATCAGCCATACCTCAGAGAGAAGAATGACATATAGGAAATAAATGGGAGAAATGTTAAGCTAAAAGAATGCAAAAATTATGTTTAATTTCATGGCAGGTATGCTTCTTATAAAGCTACATTGTTCAATAAATGCTTCCCAAATTTTCAGGGAAGTAATATGTTTAACTGAAATCAAAGTTGGGAATTCTGCATTGCTTCAGAATAAAGGATTAAGGATGCTCCAAACCATATAATGATCTCCAAATACAGGAAATCAGCAGTTAAGGTTAAAATCCACACTAAGACATGGAAATAGGAAGTGAAGTAGCCAAATAATCTTGATCCCTCCCTTGAGGGAAACAATGCAATGTGATGTAGTTATGATAAATGAATATCAATGTTTGTGGTCCCAAGTTAAAATAATCTGATTTTCAAGACCATACTTTTTTATTCTTTTTTCTTTTTTTTGTAATGTCATTTAAAAGTGAAAAAATTTGCATGCAATTATGAAACTATAACCAATGCTTTTATAACATTGGCTAGAAATACAAGTAGGTCTTTTACATAGAGAGAAAGGGGAGAACAGTCTCTTATGACAGGGCGTGGAGGATATAGTAAAAAAAAATAAGTTCTGGCCTTTTATTACTATAAAAACATAAAATTTGAAGATGGTACTTTTTCCAAAAAATGTACTGGTTGATAACATCATATCAATTTATAAGTATTTATCTACTGATAGGCATGAAAGTAATTAAGAAAATTGTCATATCTATCCATACAGAAATTGCTGTGTGGGTTACATGAAGTTCATGTATCTTGTATTGCAGGAAAATTTTCTTTATTTGTTAGTAGTATATTTTGTTCAAATTATCACTTTCTTGGTTGAACAAGATTAATACTGAATCTCCTTCTAATGCTGATACTTATTCCTTCTCTTCCACTTTTACACAAGTTCTAATGTCACTAAGAAAAGACAATCTAAAACTATAGATTTTTGCAGATATAATAAAGCTGACTTTGGTACTTTCCTTATTTTTTCAATATAGGCTGTAAGTAGACTTTCAGTGAATAGATATTCTAGGCCATATGAATATACTACTAATCTGTTAATTAGATAAAATACCAAATTTCTAAAGATTTGAAGTGACATCATTTAATAGTTACCAGAACAAACACAAAGTACTAAAAATAAAATGAATATAGAGTTTATGAAAAAGAGGATGAGTCTTGTCTAAGCAGTAACTTTAATAAGCTGGCAATTTTTACAAGCAAATTCTTATTTGCTCTCTAGATCTTATATCTAATGTGAGAAGTACTTGTTCAAGCATGCCTTTCATCTTCCCACTGTATTAGAGCTTTACTGTTAGAAATTTTTAAAGGACTCTTCACTTGTGCACTTTTATGTCCCTCCCCTGACTCTTGCTTCGTTCTCCATAAATGTTCCAAGGGCAGCGTCTCTAAGTGACACGCTGAAGCAATCAAGGAAGATCTACAAACATAGCCGGGTCAAGATGCTCAGTTTGAAAATGATTCATTTCACTCTTAGTATATATGTGTATTTTGTCTTCTTTAGTGCAAACACTTAGTATAAAACTTATTAAGGTTAAACTTTGTCTCTTTTCTCCCTTAAAAAGAAAGGGTTCTTTTTCAAAAGAGTTATGTGTAGTTATACAACTGTAAATCAGTGTCTGGTAGTGTACAAGAAGATCACGAGCTTGATTTTACAATATTTCTCTTCATTGTATTTTTGTAGTTTTGTTGCCTCACGTGACTCAAGATTCTCCATCTCCTGTACTTTCTTCCCAACCCTGTTAAACGAGCGGCAGAACAAATTAAGGGCCGCTTTTAAAGGATTAGGCCAAATTCTCCCATGTCTGCTGTAACTCATGGATTTGTAATTGAACAAAAATATGAACACCCCCTATTGTATTTGGAGAAAAGAAAAATTAGAGACCTCTGCAGTTCTTTGTGTTCCAAACCCTAAGAAATCCAGGAAATGGCTTGCTAGGCAAATCTCTAGCACTGCAGTTGGAAGGCAGAGATAACTGATTGCTAACAAAGAGTGAGAAAAACAAATCACGTGAGTAGCACACTTCAGATAACTTCAGTGCCAGAAAAATACTTGATATATAAAATAAACCTCTGTGAGCAGTACTGAGGACCATTCAGATTGTTTTGGATCTGTCTTCTCTGAATCTTAAGTGTTTAGGTAATAAATCAAGACAGAAGCATGCTGGCTGTCTCACAAAAATAACTGCTGTCATTTCAGATACATAAGCAGTACCTCTTTTGGCAACTATAATGATCAGAATTTAGAACCACCCAACAAATCAGCAACCTCATCTTAGATAAAAATGAAATTGTAGGGACTTGGGAGAGATGTGTCTACAGTATTGTTCTTTCACAAGATAAAAGAAGGATAAAAAAGAAGTTTACATTCCCATCCTTCCCTTCACTTTTACCCCAGGGTCTCTGGTTATCTATTGCCTTTTTATTCAGTGCAGCTGAGACCAATTACCTCCTCTGTGATTTTTGAGTTCAGATCTTAAGCTGGATGTGTAGTACAAATATTTCTTTCAGATATAAGGAAAAACAGATTGCCAAGAAAAATCCATTCCATTGCAGATACTAGTAAATTAAAGGGACCCAGAACGCTAGCCAGACATGCCACCTTCTTAGCATTTCTAAGAAATATACCAACTATAGAGAAATTTCAGGAGAATTTCAGTTATGATTTTAAAGCTCTTTAAGCTGCTGTATTGCATAGTTCTTATATGTAATGTAGACTCTCTTGGGAAAAGAGGAGCTGTAATGCTTGAAGAAAAACAGTGATTCAGAGATGCTGTGCCAAACACTTTTTCTTAGAGTTTCATGAGATGGTAGGCAGAAAGGTAACTTCATAGAAAAACTTCTCTGTATTAGTTAAGACTTCTGACTGTCTCCTTGCTCATCTGGCTGTTCTTTTAAAAACAGAATTATACTGTTAGTTTTAGACAGGCTGTTTAAACCAGCAAAAAAAATACTGACTAAACAGATGCAGACTGTTTGAAATAGGTAAGTAAATTATGCCAGTGGCTCCATAAGGAGCATTTTGTGTTCCCTTCTTTCTTCCCTGCCTTCTCACTCCAATCTAATTGCAAACTTGCTTTTGTAAAAGAGGTAGCCTTAGTGTAATGATGACCAAATATAAATAACATGTTCTCATGGAAATAAAACTGGTACTTTGGTCAGAAACATGTTTTCCTCTGCAGTTGTGGCCAATCAGGGTGCAAATTACTGGGCTGTAATGGCATACTGCCACTACCATCTTTGGAAAAAGATGACAGTAATTGCAAACCCCCTTTCCAACCATCAGAAAAAATTACCTGCACTAATGATTAGTTTCCTATTAAATTCAGAAGCAAGGGCGAATGGAATAGCCTTCTCAGAAGTGAATAGATTATTTAGATGAATAAATATTCAGAAAAAAAAGAAGTGAATATACCAGCAGCTTATATGGAAAGGCATTGAGTTCCTGTGCACATCAGGAATAGCAGCTTCCATTTGCAGACATGCTTTTTATCAGACATACCACTACTACCATCTACAACAACATCTTTTTCACAAGGAAAGCTGGTAGAAGAAGGGAAGTTATTAAACTATAAAATTTGTTCTTTTTTTGATAGGTCCCAAGGCTACAAATCACATTTGGACTCTTTCATTTCCAGACAGTTGGAGTCTGCCTATGTTATTTCTTTGACAATTGAAATACATTAACTGTGAATATCTGGATATCAGAAATAGTCAGCATGATCCAGTTCAACTCTTTTCCACTTCCCAGTATGCTCACTTCTATAAGAGACTCACTTGCAGAGATGAGGTTTTCTGTTTTAAGAAATTGTACAGAGGTAATTCAAAAGAAAAGGCTTCTGTTTGAGGCACTCCTAATTCTAGAAAATGATGGCAGCTGAGAATTAGGCCAATAAACTACTTTTTCCATTGTAAAATTCTGATTCGGTTTGTTGCATTGGACATCCAGCTCCTTCCCTCCCAATATATATATTGATATTGAAGAACGATTATAACAATTAACAGTGGTCTGAAAGTTTCACTATAGCACATAAGTTGCTCAGACAGGAATTGTGTTTAGAGCTGTATTTTTATTATATGCCAGGGAGTATTCTCCATCTGAGGTTGTAATAACCTAAGATGTTGGTCAGACCTTTCTCATTTATAATACAGCATATGGTTTCCTGTATTTCTGAGACACCACACACTAGACTAGATGCAGGCAGGCATTGCTTTAGACTTTGTATTCCACAGGGAGATTTCCCATAGGCATGGAAGTGATGCTTTTTTCACTGATCAGGTCCTTCCCCAACCTGGAGAGAACATCCATCAAATAGATTCACTGAGGTTCCTTTTTGTATATCAATGATATTAATGATTGTTGGGAGGAATACTTTGATATACCTTGTGCTTTTAGGTCATAATGGTCAGCTAAAGAGGTGAAACAGTACCCAGTGTCTTGGAGCTCAGAGTAACATGCAGGTCTCGTATTTTTATACCACTTTCTGGAACAATACATTCAGATTAATTTGACAACACTGTCACTGTTTTCAGTAAAGAAAGTGGTATGAAATACTCTTCTGTCTATAGAGAGATGGCCAGCCGCTAATGTGCCATCAGTTGTGTCTTTTGGCGATCAGCCCTGAAAGTTTCTAGAAGATCAAAATGGACTGCCTCAACACATTCTTGTTCCTGAATGATGAATAAGAAATCAGGGAATCAGTCTTTTTAGCATTTGTAATACGGAAGGCTCCAGAGACTGAGTTCTTCATACGACACAAAGAAGTGACAGTTTCAGTGCTCCAGGTGTGCAGAAACTCAGTTCTGGCATTTGCTTTGACTCCTTTTTCATCCCATGGTGAGGGAAGCTTTTATGTGTCTCACTGCCTGTCCCTCTGATTTCATAAGTCTTGTGCCATGTTTGGAAAGGAAGAACTAATGTGGTCAATGGTTAATATTTAAGAAATAGGTTATATTTCCCCAATATAGATTGATTTAGAGGGAATTCATCAAAGGCAAACTAAGAAAATGGAATTTTAAAAATGTATGCTATTAAGAAGGTTGTCATTGTGCATATTCTCTTCAAGTGCTTCATTTATGTCAGGTAAGTCAGGCATATTTCATTGATTGTTTAGGAATAATGGTGGTAATTTCATTAAAGATAGTCTTACACATGTAATAAAAATCTTTTCAATTAGATTCTCAGTGAGTTAACTTCTTGTTTTAATTTGATGATTATATTGCCATCTATAGCTCCAAGGGTTTATTTCAGATTCCCAGGGCATAAGGATTCTTTTGCCATATTTCTGTTTTCAAAGTCATATCATCTTTGTTGAAAGTTAAGAAATTTGTTGTCCGGAAATCTCTGTTAGCCAGATGCCACCCAGAGATTTCTTCCTGTGTTTTCCACTGATCTTAAGTTTCCTTCACTCTTAAGTTCCATGACAAAGGGAACTTAAAATAAAAAGGCTCCAAGTCTCATCCATATGAGTGGATATGTAGAAGGGAGCATGCATACAGCATGGCCCTCGGAATTGCAAAACCCAAGTTCTACTTGAACTTTCATTGGCTACTGTGTGCAGATACTGTACTGTTACAGAAACATCACCTGCTCCCTATTTGTCTCTGTTTACTAATCCAGGTGCCTCAATATATAGTCCTTATTCAGGTAAAATGCCCCAATTAGGACCAACTGTCTTTAATTTATGTTGCAAGAATATTGTGAAACTTTTTAAAAAAAGCTTTACAAGATAAGTAATATGCTTTCAAAACGCTGTTTAAAAAAAAAAGGTGCTAAACAATTGTGCAGTATTCTGAGATCTGACTAAACTAAACAGAGTTTAATTGATCCTACTTCTCTGCTTACAGCTCTGCTGTACTAAGAGTGTTTTTTTAGGTCCAAACATAATCTTTGTAAAAATCACATTAAGTTTTAAGAGATGCCTGATGCTGCAGAAAAGTAATGGGCTGTTTTTCTCCTCCTCTTTCGGGCAGTTTTGGTATGAATCATGATGGAATTGGAAATTCCTGTGGGACCAAAGGTCATGAAGCAGCAAAGCTAATGGCAGCTCATATTACAGCAAACACCAACCCTTTCTCTTGGTCAGCCTGCAGTCGGGATTACATCACCAGTTTTTTGGAGTAAGTAATCTCTCAAGAAAAATGATAAGTTCCAAAAATTCACACCTTTCAGAATAAATAGTTGGTGGAGCTACAGTGACCTTTTCTAATAGTTTACAATTTTAGGATGAAAAGACAAAAGTGTAACAAGTCACTTCAGATTTTCATATTGTACAGTATTTTTTCCATGTAATGGCAAAAGCTTCTTCTGCTGCATTCTCAACCTCGCAGTTCTCATTTTTGATCTATTCAAAATGTTTTGAAGTGCTGACCACATTTCATTACTTCATTAATCTGAAGGTAAGAAATAGAAAGGGGACGAATATGGGGAGTGTTTTGTTAAATACATGCACAGTGTGAGGCAATCTATTTAAGAGAACATGGTTCTATCCCTGTTCCTCCTAAATTTCATTTTCCTGTTTTGTTACTAAGTCTTCTGTTTTTTGTTTTTTTTTTCAATCAGTGTCCTTTGATACCTTTGGTGAGAATATGAAGGTCAAGAAGAGAATGGCATAGATTTTTGTATTAATAACTTAAAATTGTGCTAAATTGTGCTAATTGTGTGGTGATTTTTATCCATAAATACATTTTTGATTTTATGCTACCTGGAAATTTTACTTCTATTAAAAAAAAATTAAAACAGTCAAAATATGTTGGTCACAAAAATGTGCTGATTGGTATACATGACGCATAATGAAGCCTTTGTATGTAATTTACTTTGTGGAAGGCAGACACCAAAGTACTGTGACTTCACTGAGAATATATTAATAACAGGAGTTTTTTAAATGTCTGTTACACAGGGGCTTTATGGAGGCAAACCGCAATTGTTTGATAGGTTCAGTGTCATCAGTGCAATCATTCCTTTAAGAAATAAAGGTTGCTTAGTAATTCAGATATTTCCTATATTGTAGGAGGTAAACTTAAACCAGGCCTAAAACAGTGGTCTAACCACTAGACTACAATGAACAAAATGAGCTTCTCCTCCTCTTTTAGATATCTAACCTCAGAATAAGGTGCTGTATGATCAATCTTATCCGGACCCATCCAGACCAGTAGTATTTGCTTTTTATTGGTTCTAATGCAGCTTCCCATGCACTGTACAGGAGCATCAGTTTGTTCTGAAGAGGTGCTTAGGCTCCATAAAGAGTCAGTGGACAATTTCGTGTTGATATTAGGCATTGTTCAGATGAATGTACTTCTCTTCAGTTACTGTGTCAGGTTAAGGCACTTTGTATCACCTCACTAAGCTATGCACTCGCGTTTGATGTACTGCTGTGTTTGGGATGACTGCCTGAACTAAAGTATGCTGACTAAATAGTCCTACATATATTTGTGGTACATGTTTCTTGGAATATGAATCAGTTTTCTGATAAGAAATATATATGCATTCATTTAACACAAATTAAAGGAAAAACTAGACAAGGTCATTTTGTTTTATCACTGCCAATCACTTCTGTCAATGCAATGCTGTCCATTCCCTTTAGTATTCTTTCTGGCATATTATGCAGTTCAGTTTTAACTATGACCAAGAATGGGATTTTTCATCTCTTCTGGGAGATTATATCCCAGTTTAGTAGTTCTGACTATCAGCTTACATTTCAGGTATTTTCTTGTAGCATCTGGAGGTTTGTTTCTCACTATGAGAGTTCTGTTATTCTCAGTCTTGTCTTGCCTTTGTTTGTTGCTCTCTTTTGAACTCCATTTGAACTCATTATTGTCCTGAAAATATCTTGTCTATAGATGAAGATGTTATTCCGCAGGTAGTTAAAGCAGTCATTTCTTATTTATGGGTTTAAAGAAACACATGGTGAAATTCTATGGCTTGCATTATGCTGCAAACAGAACAGGTCCTTCATGGTTTTAAATTTCAGTCTGGATGAACTTCCTTGTTTCTTAGCTTGATGCCTCTGTGTACGCAGGGATCTTTTACCTTTTGCTGTATCAATTTAAAAACACGTTTAGCTTGTGCCTTTACTACTTTGTTACATTTAATTTTTTGTGTATTATTTGCTCTTAGTATCTCCCTTACTCTTTTCCGTTCCCCATGTTTGATTCACTATTAAGTTTCATTTTTAAGTCGGTGAGATGCCACTGAAACTGTAGTTATGCTAGCATAAAGCCAGAATAGTACTCTGGTGAATCTGTTCCCATAGTTCTAATCTCTTCAGATTTTTTGAGATACTTCTTTATCCTTGTCTGTGTTTGCAACTCTTGTCAAATTAGTACCATCTGTGAATTTCATAAAAGTCATTATTGAAGATACTAGATGATACTTGAACCCTAGAAATAATTCCAATAATAGGTTACTTTTTATGATATTTCAGTTATGTTTTTATAACCCAGAATACAGATGTTATTTTTTTCAAAGCCACCTTGGATAAACATTGTTTTATGCATTTCAATTATGAATGGATTTTCCAATTGTATAACATACATTGTTATATAATGTACTAAGAGCCAGAGATACTTCTTTATCTACTAATATTATAATCTATAAAAAATTTCGCAAAGATGATCTGTTCATTATAAATCCATGCTGCTTATTGTTTATGGCTCTAATATTCTCTAAATGCATGGATGATTTTTTTTCTTAAAATAGTTATTGCATTGTTTCACAAAGTAGAATAGTCTGCATCAGAATCAATCTTTTTTCCCCCTGTAAAACTATGTTTTATTTTTCCCAAGTTTCTAGTGCTATGCCTCCCCAGCTTTTCATGTAATTTCCTCAATGACAGCAGGAAGCTGTTAAGATACCAGTTACACAGGTACCTGCAGGACAGCTGTCAGAAACCAAAATAACTTCTTTTTTACCCATTCACATCTTTCCTTGAGGCAGAACATCTTTAAGAGCAGAAGCTTATTTATTGCAGGTCATCATCAGAGAGCAAGAAGCAAGGAAAAAAAGAGAATTTCATGTAGCAGTTCCCTGTCTGCCCCATATAGCAGAACAGTCTGCATCCAGAAAGGAAAAATGATTCCTTTTTTTTCTAATATTTCTTCACAACTTAGCAACAGATGAGAAGAATGCTGATTTAGAGCTCTAGAGGCAAAGCCTCAAGACCCTGTCATCTGTGTCTACATATGCTTGATTCCAGATGTGTTAAACTCTGCCCTCTTTCCCTCTGTTTTTCTCAAGAATGGGAAAACACTGGAGACAAGAATCAAAAGACCATAACCAAGGATGACAAGTGCTTTTTCTGTGCACAGTGGGTATGGCTAGTTTAGGATTCATTCGGCTATATCTGGAAAGAAAGTAGAGCATGGTAGAATGAAATGCAGAGATGCCCAAGTTAGCAGAAGCCTGAGCCAGTGAGTCTATGTGACATATGACAACAGCTTTTGGATTTATCGGCTTGGGTCTGGATGCAGTCCAGCTAAGTTAGGGCAGGGCTGTCATGGTGCCAGGATAATGCAGCTGGAATGCATTCAGCTTGAAGCTGGTAAAGTGTTCACAATGTTACGAGTAAGTTAGATCCATGTGGATTTACCAGTTTGGGTCACCACTGGCTAAGGTATTTTTGCACAGTGCACCATTTCACAGGATAGACAAAGCCTTTCTGTACTTTCTCATCATGCAGAAGCATTTTGAAACAGAAGTCATCCTGGTGATACTCAGAGGAGGGCTCAGCTTCACCTTCCTCTTCCTCAAGACTTTCTAAAAACTACACCCAGATGTAAATTTTCCAGACTTAGGACAAACAGAAGAAATTGAGGGATAGCTATTAAATATCACTTGGAAGATACCAGTTCAGCCAGACACTGCTTAGGAAAACTGTTTATTTTGCAGGCTGGCCAGGTAGAAGATGGAAGTAATAAAGAGTAATAAAGGCAAAGCAAAGCTGTTTATTGTTAACAGAGCTATCAGAGCTCCCAAGAAGAAAGACCAGCCAGCGCAGGTTTGAAATGGCCATATTTTGTAACTATGGGAAAGACTTTCCTAAAGCAAGTGCCATTTTTCTGGGAAAACCATTTATTGTAGCATATAATAAGTTGTTGCCTGTCAGCCATTATGTTAGGGTGAAAAATTGGCAAAGTACTGATAAATTCTTTACAATGGCTTTAAATTTCTCTAATCTTTTGTGGAATTAAATGCAAAAGTGCTCACTGAGAATTGAAGGTTTGGTGAGCAGTGTCAGAGGACAAAGATTCCTGTGAGAACAGTAAAAATCCTCAAAAATAGTTTATAGGAAAAAAGAATGAATCCTGAAGATACTATGTGTGATGTAAAACCAATCATTTTAAATTTCATTCTATGCAGCATATATATACTTACATATGTATGCAGCATTCAAATTTCATTATATGCAAAATGTATTTATACAGTGTGCCTATTATAACCATGCAGATCCCTAGACTTTAAAAAAGGGAACTTTCTGCTTAAAATTCTTTATTCAGATACTTTTATATTTTGTAGTACCATAATTTGGATGATTGCTGGAATCATAGTTGCTTAATTTTGTCTGAGTCAGATAGGAGAGTGTGTTACAAGAAGCCAGATGGCCAGCTCTGTCTTTCAGAGGCTGATTGTCTTTTGAAGAGGAATGGAGAAGAATCAAGAGTCTTCAAATAAGTAAGATTTAACACAGGAAATTCTTGGAGAGTCTCTAGGATTGCCATACAACAGGATTTAGATCTCAAAGACTACACCTTTCTAACTCTGGAAAAAGGAGCCAAGCTATCTGGGTCCAAGCAAGTGCACATAGAAAATATCAAATATCTTCCAATGCCTGTGTCCAGGTATCATCTGGGCCTTAGATCTTGGACATAAAAATGAATATGCAAGATAAATAGAAGATACTTATATATTTACCTCATAGGCTGCCTATGGCAGATCAGTCAATCCCACAATACTCCAGAGATCTAAATTATCTTTTAAAAAAGTACAAGCTAAGACTAGTCTTGTAAGATAAGGTCACATCAGTTGTATCTAAATTCCATATCTCGCTCTCCAAATCACTGGAGAAAATTTACTATTCAGTGTTACCTATTGACCTATACTTCAGGTTATAATTTGCCTCTTTCATCTTTTACTTTAAAGCTTACTAGGGGGATTTTTTAGCCAACAGTTATTTTGATAAAAAGGATACATTCTCATTTATTGTAGATTCTCAAACTTCAAGAGTCAGTATTTTGTTTAAAAGGCTTCCCAATTAAAAAAAGAGAACCAGTTTCTGTAAACATGGGCTTGCAATATGGTTTTGAATGTTGACTTGGCAAGTAAGAGTCTTTATCTACCTTTTGGGGTTATTTAAATGTAAACAAATTTTAATGAACCAAACCAGCAGCCAGTTCCCACTAACTTTTTTGTAAAATGTTTGATAAAATTAACAAAAAACAACAAATTGATCCTATATTTTGTAGCTTAATGTCTCCCAAACTCTTAAGGCCAGATATCTTGGTGGACCAAAAGACTTATCCTAATATGGCTCCTGGATAAATATTCAAAAGAAAAAAGAACACTTTGGACTGCAGATCATATTGTGGAGAGAAACATCATTAAAGAAATAGCAAGTATTTTTATTGTCAAACAAAAGAAAAATTGATAATTACGACAACATTGTAGAAAATTAAAGAGTCTATGAGATGAAGTAGGTAATCAGTCGTAGTGTCAGGCCTGCATAAAAGATTGGAAACAAATAGAAATTATCATCAGAGAGATTCCTAAATCCATATCTGTATTTGAATTTCTCTGAAGTTCAAGAATGTTTGTATTCAGTAATCCTCTTCTGGGTCATTTTAATTTTAAACATACCACCTTAAATCACACTTCCAGTACTTAAGCCCGGATTCCACAAATATTTATGCATTATTATCTTTAGACCAGTGAGCAATCTCAAGAATTTATTCCTTAATGTAAAGTTAAATGAATTTTTTTAACCTGTATAAGAATATATCCTGGTACTCACTAAAAATCCATTTTTACTCAGGAAAAATATGTAGTAAGTATGAAGTAAGGATTCTGATAGGAGCCAAATGTTATATATGCACATACAAATAATGCATGTTTTTATATATATATGTGTATATATAATGCACAATATTTATAGTTAATATATTTTACTATTGGTATACGTGAACATAATTCAAAAGATAAGTGTAACATAACATATATGAAATTTCCCACATTTTAATTGGTAATTCTGTAATAGAATTAAAGATATCATATATACTATCTATATGTTTGTACAGCTATACTAGATCATTTAAAATATTTACAGTAAATTTAATATATGATTGTTAGTCATAGTTTGCATTGTATTCCTCATCATTATCATAAATGAGCCAGTTTTTTAGCATTTAAAACCTACTTTCAGTGTCAGTATTCTGGGATATTTTCCTCAACCATTGAAGGAGTTATGTTCTATTGTGTTTGTTGCTGAGATATTTGGGAATAGATATGCTGTAATATGAGCATGAACTATAGAAGGTCTACATGCATAGTTTTCACACTTTCTCTTCGGAGCCTTGACTATAGAAGTGGTGTCCACACAGATGCCTTGATCCATCATTTAATCTCGTGAGGATTATCTACTCCCTCTTAAAAAATGTAAATGCTCTCATAGGGATATCCTGCAAGATCTTTTGACTTTATATGTGCTACCTGCATAAGATAATATCACAAAGTGCAAAACTGATTCCAAGGAAAAATTTTCTAAAATTGTAGAGATGAAGGTATTGGGGCATTCTTTCCCTTCTCATTATCTTTTTTACATCTACACAATGTTTGTTTGTTTGTTTTTTCACTTTCATATGCCTGATGATTACTATTGGATCTCAGTTTAGAAAGTGCTGCAATACCTTTATTCATCAGGCACCTTTTTGCTTTGTTCTCTTAGATTTAGCAGAAATCTTTTCTGAAGTATCTGGGTTTTGTGCTGGTGGCGTGAAGAGAAAGGGAGAAGATGAGGGATATAGACTCAAGAGTATTACACCATTTCTGAGTCCAGTAGAAATTTTCTGGAACAGTTTCAAAGATCCTCACTCTGTGTTAATTTTTTGGGCACAGATTTGGTGAGACCTTTGATTGCCAATGGGAAGTCCCTGGTTTCATGACTGTTTTATAACACTTGCTATTTCTTTTCCGAAATACTTCAGTTAACACAGTGCAGTATCAGGTTCTTATATTAAGTTTGTAAATTGTATCAATTTTGTCCAAGTACCTTGAGAGAAATAATAGAACTGAAACAGAAGGAAAAAAGAGAAACAAATTTTCAGTCTGGAAGATGGTGATGTAATATAGTCAGTAAGTGAATGACCACTTGTTAGTCATTTCCTTGCTTTTTTACTACTATAACAATATTTCTTTTTAATGAAATGGTATCATTAGAGCAGAGCAGGTATTTTTTTTGCTACAAGGATTTTTACTTCCATTATATGAAATTAACTTTTAATATTTATTTCTGCAATTTTATGTCCTGTAGGGTAGGTATAGAGTTAAATTTAGAGGTTCAGTGCATTTAAAGATTAAGATCTGATTCTGTAATCTAATCTGTGCAGGGATCCATATGCCTATGGAGAGAGTCACCGAAGGTAATGAGAGTTTTAAATGCTGTGTCCTTGCCTACCTGTTTGCAGGAATCATAGTTTACAGACCAAACTCTGCACTACTGGAATCTGTGGAAATATTCCTGTCATGTACAATACTAGCTGGAGCTGTTGTTAAATGCTAAACTTTTCACTGCTTCGTTAAGCAAAGTTCCTATTTGCAGTTTGATCTGAACAATGCAGAAGCATCAGACTGTATTTGAGTTACTTCCATATTGCAGTTATTAATGTGTACTCTTCATACACAGAAAGTACAGTGCTGAAATATTTAGATTCAAAAGAATGTAGGATAGTTTCCCAACTTTTGCCATTTAAAAAACTACATATTTACAAGAGTAAAAATTGGAATAAAGGGGAAAGTACCTTTTTTTCTTTCCTGAATCACATATTTGATATTTTAGATTTCAACACATTTTCAACATGATTTCAACATGTTTTATGCCCTGATTTTAGGAAAAAAATGTGCAAGAGAATAACATTAAATTCATTGGCATTAGTAACTGAATTTCATAATTTTTGTGTATTTACCTGATTATTGCTTTAGTTACTATATTACCTCTTCTGAAATGGTCAGGATTTTTTTTGCTTGTTTATTTATTTTTCCAAAGGATTTGTTGTACTATTTAGAAGAAATGAATAAAATAGGGTTAAAATTGAAAATATAAAGTATATGGTTAAAAGGGGCTTTTTGCTCTTATTATCTGCAAATGAAAAGTATTGAAAATTAGAGATATCCAAAATAACAGTGTAGAACATTCACTTGTGAAATTATGTTCTTTTGGCAAGGTGCATGGAAAAGATTTGGAAAAAAACCATAAGTGCTGGCAAAATTTGTAGGAATGTTGGAAAAAAATTTAAAGTGTTGGCATAAGAATTCATTAAAAATCCTCACTTATTCACATGTGAAATGAAAGTAAAAAAGCATCTGTCCTCTTTTATGCACACTGACTAAATAAAACTGAATAATTACATTTAGCAAAATATAAAGCTTTCTAAACAAAAGAACTCTGTCTGCCTTTGGCTTTGTTTATTTGTTCCACTACATTAAAATATCATGTTTGAATGTGGGCATATTTTGAAAAAACAGTGATTATAAATGAATATGAACTTTTTAAAAGATGCTGATAGTTAAAATATGAAATTTTGAAGACTAACTATTATTATTGAAATGGAAAAAATCTTGAATCCATACAAATATAGGTAAATTTAAAGATCCTGGACAATTTTGACCACTAACTATTTTGTTCGCTCAAATAGAAGAATGCACGTTAAGGTCTTAATTTTATAAACACTTAGGTGTGTTGAAATTTAAATGTTTGTACTTTTATATAAGCCTTTTGAGCTTCTCATTATCCGTAAGATTGTAAAGTACTTAGCTGTTGAAGGATTGAAAGGATTGTTAAGAATTATAAACTTCATTTTTAAAATTTGCTTAATTTGTTTGTTTTTCATTCTGTGACCAAATGTAGCTATTCTTCAGTGAACACAAATAGGAAACTTAAAAATGAAAATCAGTCTTGTGTGGCTCAGAAATTATCGCACTTTTAAAAAGGATGATATATGAAATCTATTTCACAATCTAAAATGAGCATTTTTGTTTAATAATAATAATGAAAAACTATTTTGAGCTCTTAATTCCCTCTAATTATATTTTTTATCATGGGTGTACCATTTTACTGTTTGTTTATTGCAGTCATATTTGTTTCACACCCAGTGCTGTTAAAAGTAAGAACTAGATACATGATATCGTTACTGTGATTAACAGTCAATAGAATTCCTAATTCCTTTGGTCCTTTATGTTGAACAGTTCAGGCCGTGGTACTTGCCTTGATAATGAGCCTCCCAAGCGTGACTTTCTTTATCCAGCTGTGGCCCCAGGTCAGGTGTATGATGCTGATGAACAGTGTCGCTTCCAGTATGGAGCAACATCCCGCCAGTGTAAATATGGGGTAAGAAGTCTTAATCCTTATGCTGAGTGTTCTGCTTAGTCATTTGTATATATTCCTTCGTAACATAAATCTTTAGTTAGATGCAGTAGTGGGTTACAGATTTCCTACAGTATTCTGTCTGGTGCCGCCATGTGTAAGCAAAGGGTAAATTTCAATCTTTATGCTGCATCTTTTGCTTGAGTCATTTGTGTGTACGGTACTCCAAAATGTGTGGGTAACAATGAGTTGGAGAAGCATTTTTTAATGTTAGGAAAGAAAGAGCCCATGACACTTGATCCTGCTCCTTGTAAAGTGAGCAGGATTCTCACTGATTTCAGTTAAATGAGATCAGGTCCATCTTGTAGTAATCTTGAAACGTGAAATCTGTTGTGTGGGCTTTAACTTTTCAATTTAAAGCTACATTTTGAAGTTACTTTTGTACTTGTATTGATTTGCCAGGTTGGTTTGTTTTTACTTTTTTTTTTTTTTTTGCTGGCATTGAGGTTTTATTGTTTCTCACATTATTCAGATCTCTAACTGAAAAGAGTAATTGGGAATGGGAACAGAGGAACATGATGCTAGACAGCTGAAAAGAATACCGAAGAGCTGAGTATGAGCAAAGTTTTGGTTGCTAGTACCAGTGTGCAGTATTTAAGTTAAAGGAATTTGCAGTAGAAATAAAAACCTGTACGCTAATATTTAGGCCATTTATGCAATACATCTTTAAATATTATCTTGAAACAAATCTTGCCCAAAATATCTAGTGAAAGGATGCATTCTGTTATGCTTGTCATCAAATTGTCAGCTGAGACTAAATTAAATAAACCTTAAAAATATGTCTAATGGTTTAAAAATGCATAGTTTTAGTAATATTTTAATTACTTGTTATTCAAATAAAAGAGTGTAATCATTGAATTTGTTCTAATCACTTTTCTAAAGGTTAAATATAAAGGAAGTCCATATTTAATATCCCTGGGGTGACAAATACAATATTATTCTTGGGATGGCTCTTTGGCAGATCATATTGTACAAAGGATTTAAAAGCTGTATGTAGTTGGCTGACTAGCTTGCTGGGTCTTCTGTTCTTGATCTCTCATCAAACTTCTTTTGGCCTTTATTATTTCTCTTTAAGATCTCACTTCTCACCCCGGTTCTTTCAGGGCCCTGTTTTCTGTCACTCTATCTAAGGCATACTCTTCTTTTTTCCTTTTTCTTATAAATTCTCACCACACACACTATTTTTAGACTAAGGAAATCTGCAGGTATTTAATCCATTATTTTTGGAGTTATACTGCATTTTAAATTAAACTGGAAAGTTAATAATGTCCAAAACCTGGCTTTTCTGCATGTATATTATTTTTTCAAACTGTTAAACTATATAATCATTGTTGTGATGATCAAACTACACAGCACAGTTTTTTTTTTTTTTAAACCAGTATCTTGGCCTTAAAAATGCAAACAATTAGAAGTAATGAAGATTTAGGTAATCTTGGCTTTGTGCTGTCTGCTTTCTTTTTGTTTTGAGGTTTTTGTTAGGATTCCCTTATAGTTCCAAAAAAAGAGGCTGAAACATAACTGAGGCACTAGTTGAAAGAAATTAAGTCTTCATGTGACATCACCAGTCCTCTGAATTGATACGGTGTATTGTATTCCACCAGTGTGCCATGGAGCATGACTTAAAAATATGGTTTTTTGTGAGACACTTAATAACAATTTTCAGATTGTATATATTTACATAACATGATTGTAAAAGTCTGGTAATATCCAATCTAAGAAATTATATACATTTAAAATATTGTCTACATTTAAAATACTATCTGCCATAACCATAGTGCTCTGAAATGCTGTCATGATGATTATGATGGCACATATTTCAAGTGATACCTCTGACGGGAAGAAAATTATTTGCAAGTTGATAGTGCAGATGGAAAGTATTCAAACAAGAAAGACCTACTCATGTGAGAAAGGATTTTTAAAAGTGAATAGTGGAGCTAGGTCTAAATACCCAGAAAGTTGAATATTCAGTTCTACTCTTTCATTATCAAAGGTAAAAAGGCCTTCGGTTCAATACTCTGGGTTCCTATTTGACGTAGTACTCACAACAAAATGCTATAATAGTTTGTTGATCTCCCTCTAAAAGATATATGTGCAACTATGAACAGACAGACATAATGAAGATCCCTAATTAACGATGGAACGTAATAGGTACACTAAACTTTTGTTAGCGGTCAGCTGCCTCTGTACTGAAGTGCCTGGTACAAAAGGGCCACTGTCGTTTTTCCAACATGGGGTTTAGTGACCCAGAAGGAAGGAAATTCTAAAGCAAAGGGAAATCTCAGAGAGAATTAGTTGCCCTCTCTCTTGCTTGTATACTTCACTGGTTTGTGATGGTGAGACATGACAAGAGAAATGGTTGAACTCTCAGAAAGACAAAATCACAGGTTTTATTTAGGCTCTGGTATAACTATCTAGATTGAGTATTTTTTAGATTTTAATATTTCAGACCTAGTACTTTTAAAGTGACTTAGAGAATTGTGATGCTCTTTCTACTGTGAAATTCTGTCTTAATGTGTGTCCTTTAGAAAAATTACCTCTTTCAGCCATCTAACTTTGATGATAATCTATGTTCATTGCCATTTCTCCCCTATTTCCTCGTATATTCCCTCTGTGTGTTTATTTCAACTGTTTGTTGCTTTTGGTCATAAATCAGGTCCTCATCCTGTAAAGAATTTTGCACATTTAGTACATGAAGCCTTCTTTCTCCCTTAGGAACTTAAATACCTGGAGAGGTGTTTGAGGGATTAGGGCATCAGCATGCAAGTACTGAAGAGGCTGCAAGGCTCCGCCTTTCTATGTGGGCATAGTGAAAAGGAGCTTTGACCCCGAAAGGAACCCTTTGGCAGTTGTACGAGAATTACTGTTAGAACAATACCTAAATTGGCGAGGGCAAAATAGATCTATCCATTTATTCACTTATGGACAAAGCTGCTCCAGCAGAAGCGTTGCTGCTATTGGTCAGATTTTTCCTATGTTGTTCAGCAGATGAAGTCAAACAAGAATTTGAAGAGCTCAAGTTTAGCTAAGTTATCAGTAAAACCATGTGTTTGTAAGCAGTCGTGCTTCTAATGTCACATCTGCATTGTTCTTTATACTTTCCACCAATCCCTGATACAGTGGCAATTTTAGGGAATTTAAATTAAGAAATAAAATTTTAAATTTTTGAATAAAAAATTAAGAGGAAAACTTGTCTCAAATAGTTAATACATTAATACTTAAAACATTGTATTTTTAGGGTACACTTTCAGATTCAGGGGAATGTTAAACTTAAAACTTCCAGTAAGCCAAATTGTAATTGTGGAAATTTCGCTGTATGATATATATGCACAGCTTCTTCCTAAATTCAATACGTACTCAAGTATCTGACAGGATTCAGTGCAGTGGGAGAGTCTGAGGTTGCTAGAAACTGTATGAACAGTGCCAGTTCCCATTCATTCCTGTAGCTACAAGATACGCTACATCTTTGCTAGGATGATGCAGCGTGAATTCTCCTCTGCTGGTTGTCAAGCATGGCTCAGTTCTTCTCCACTCTGTTTGTGTGCCAGTTCTCCTGGTATTACAGAAACCTTTTCAATCTTTTTATTCAGGTGAGTGTAAGGAGAACATTTTTCATGGACTCCTTCCTTCCTTAACCTCTTGAGCATCTGCTTAATAATAGGGCTGTTGGCTCTATCTGGGTTAACTTGGGAAAAAATTCCAGTCTGACTTTGAATTTCTCTGTTTTATGAGTTTAAATAGTATCTGGAATATGCCTGACTGTAACTTAGAGATTTTGTGGTTCAAAATAATGCTTTGCCTTAGAGCTGGTCCCTACATTTTTAGGACAGAGGCTAAAACCTCAGACATTTTAATAGAAGTTAATACTTTATGCATATGGTTGATATTGCTGTGGTGCATTTTATGATCTTTGAAGCTTTTGGCTGCTAGCATGGATTTCAGAGATAGTGCCTAACAATTCTTTGGTATATTTTGTTGCATTCTTTGCTTTTCAACCTTCAGTGGTATCAGTATATACTTTATAGATACATAAGCGGACAAATTCTTTCCTTTGCATGCATGACTATCTTCACTCAAATCAGCAGGAACAATCTATTCATATTTCACACTAGAATTTAACACATCAGGTAATGTATTTTAGCTGATGACAGGTAGCTCTCTTCTGTGTCATGGTCTTATGTTTGCAGTTAAGTTCTATGGCTAGTTTGCCAACTAAAATAGCTTAAAATTCAAACATCAGTTTGTACTCACATTTTGTTAGTGCATTTTGGAGAACAGGTTAAATTCAAGCTGTGAACCTAACTGCTTCTTACTGCTTATGAACAGGCAGAATGAGGATATATTCTCACAATGAGGAGTCCTCCTGCTGCCCTCAATAGGTCCCTTGCTTTTGTTGTCTCTGGGAAGCTTTTTATGAGTTGTGGGGAACGGCCACAAGGCTAATTGCCGTTAATGGAAAGTTACTGGGTAAGTGTTGACTACATAAATATACCTTCATTGCTTCATACCGTCACTGCTTCCTA
Organism: Apteryx mantelli; assembly: GCF_036417845.1. Lineage (NCBI taxonomy): Eukaryota > Metazoa > Chordata > Aves > Apterygiformes > Apterygidae > Apteryx > Apteryx mantelli. The sequence goes on from NC_090020.1 coordinate 63,802,641, forward strand.
CTATCCCACATGCCAACTCAGAATAGTCTGACTAAGTAATGAGCTCAAATCCAGTACAATAAACAGATTTCTATACACAGTGCTATAATATTTCTTCTAGGGCAAAATAGCCTGAAATTACAATTGACCCTTGTAATTAGGTGATGAAAATTTTAATGTTAGGGAATAATGCATTTTAATATAGTGTGTATTTTATATAAACTCAAATGATTATTGTTGCAATAGCCTGAGCTGCCACTGTTTTCATGATACATTTATGTGATTTACTTCAGTTAAATAAAGGGAGGCATTTAGTTTGACTTAGGGCTTTTAGGAAGGTGAAAACAGGTTTTGGGGACTATTTTTCAAAAAGGAAAGAAAGAGAAACCATTGGTGTATCTTTACCCCAAAACTACCAGTTCCGTTCTGTTCCCTCGCCTTTTGATACTATGGATCATAGTGTACATTCAGTTGAATCTGTACATAATACTTCCTAACTCCCTGAAAAGTGACTCGCTCCCTGGCTTCTTATCACAGCTAAGTCTTTTTATACTCAGTGTTTTTTAGCAGAGCATAAGTAGTTCAATGAAAGATTGATTTATATTATGTTGCTCGCAAACTGCTGTTAAAGTTATGTGTAGGCAAAGAGGGGAACTGAAGGTCCTGCCATTGCACTCTGTCATCTTTATCAGCCTCTCCAGCATTCTTTACTTTGTAAGGTTTTGCCTGTCAAGTGCAAAACCTCCCATCCCTATCATGCAGGCCTTTTCCATTTGGAATGATTAAATTCTCTTGAGTTTTCTTGTGTGAGGGCTTGCATGATCATGTTCTAAAACTGTTTGAAACACTTTCAGCTTTCTTGTTATAGTGAATTTTGTGTTTTCTCTGTCTCTCTCTCTTTAATTTTACTTTTTTTTAAGGTTAGATTTACTATAGTCAAGGAAAATCCCAATTGTTTTCCTCTATCCGAATCCTAAAGTGGTTTTACATCCTTTTTGTATCTTGGTTAAGTAAATTCTCACAGGGCCAACACCATCTACCAATCTGATATCACTCTCTTTTCTTCTCTCCTAACATTATCTTGTCTCTCTCTCTTTTTGCCTCCCTCTCTTTTGCTCTCTCTTTCTCTTTCTTTCCTTCTTTCCCTTTCTCTTTCTTTTTCTTTCCTTTTTTCTTTCCCCTCTCTCTTGTGTGCTCTCCCTCCCTCCCTCCCTCCCTATCTCCCTCCCTATCTCCCTCCCTCTCTCTCTCTCTCCCTCTCTTTACCTTTTTAAAATGCCCAGCAGAACATGCAGATGTTAAATGTAGGCATAACACAAAGGTACCTGGATCTAATAAAACTGTTTAAATAGTAGGAGGGAAAGACAGTGATCGAAGTGGGAGAAGTGCAGTAAGTATAGTAGGAACAATAGTGGCATTCTAGATACTGTTACGGGGTTTGGATAAAGATGGGGTGGGTACATTGCATGGGTTTGAAAGGGAAGATGCTACTTCTAGGTGAGTGACTTTGTGGGGCTTCTGTAGTCTTCATAAGGTTCACATAAGCACCCAATATTTAGGAAAGTTTGATGGTAACATAATATGACTTAACCTTAAGAATTATATTTCACGTTCCTTCAGCCTGTTATGGTTCATAACATGCTGCACCACTTAATGAGCGTTTTTATTGGAGCACTGGAATGGTAACTTTGGGGTGCTTATCTGAACTAAACTTGTCTTTGAACTTTCTGAAGTTCACCCATTGCTATAATCACCCTTCTGGTTTTAAACATGTTGCCATTAATATTTCAACAGTGATAGTGAAAATATTCTAGGTAGATGCTTTTCAAATCTGAATTGTAAGTCACAATTCAAGTTAATTTTAATACTCTGTTCTGACAAATGTTCATCAAGAGGTGCAGCATATTATAGCTCATAACATGCTGAAGGAATATAAATCCTAATTAAGATTTTTAAATTTTGTGAAAAAAAAGAACCCCCCCAAATTATCATAGTTTAATACATGTTGTGAATATATTTCCCGTCTTATTTTCTTAATATTATGGGCCAAACTGCTAACTTTTATTTGAGGCTTTTGTTAGTGTTTGAAACATTAAGAACAGCACAAGTGGATCTTTGCTCATATTACTGAGTTTCCATTGTGCTGTACTGTTACCATTTTGTGATGATGATGGTATAGGATGCTTAGATGTTACACAATTTGAAATGCCTATATGTAACTCTGCATGACATGACAGAAAGAGGCTCCATCATTGATAACACATAGGCAAAAAGAAGATAATTTGATTTGCTGTTTTTTTTCTCTAGATGGGTTCAGCTTTGTTTAATTTACTGCAAATACAAGCATCCGAATTCCAAACTGAAGTCATGGAGCCCTAAGATACACCGTTACAGGTTGTCATCTATCTTGTCTTGATCTTGTGAAAGGCCTCAGCTTCAGTTTATGTTCCCTGGATTTTTAAAACACTTTCCCTTGTTTCTTTTAAAAATTAATAGTTATTAAATCCACACGCTCAGAGACTGACTTTGAGGTCATTGATTAATTTTCAGATTATTCTTCGTTTTCTTAGTTTCAGTAAATTACTCGCACAAACTTGATGTTGGAAAAGGATGTGATAACCTCATCCTATGTCCCCAGTGAAGGAAAGGCTAACCTAAAGAGTCACCTTATGTTGGGGGGGGGGGTGCGTGCGTGTGCGTGCATGCGTGTGTGTGCATGCGTGTGTGGAAGGAAGTATAGTTTCTAATAGTGGTTCTGGGCCTGACCTTTCCATGGCAGTGCCTTGTATGTTTTTCAGACTGACTTAATAAAAACAGCTGCTTAGAGATGTTACTGATAGGATAGCAGTAATAAGAAAGAAACTTAAATCATTAACTGTGAACCTAAGGTAGCGCCAGGCATAGGGTTGATCTGGAGAAGAGAAAGCTTTGTGCACCTTAATAAGAATTTCTCCAACTTTCTAAAATCAGCTGAAAATAAAGAAGGCATACAGCTATATTAATACCTGGTTTATTTCCATTTATTTTCATTTAATAGAGTAACAGCACAGATGGATTTTCCACTTTTTTTAGATACCTGCCTTGTTTTCAAATAACTATTAATGTTATTTTTCATTTCATGTACAGGGTGATGGAGAACATGCTTCAAATTCTACTCTTTCTTTTAAATGCAATACCCCACGGGAAAGTAAACTATCTTTTTGATAAATGTGATTATATTTAAATGAAATCATAAAAATACATTTTTTATTTTTTTTTAATATACATTATTTCTACAAAGTAATACATGGTGTTATTTTGGTTAATAAATCCTCAGTGTTTCCCATAGTTTTCCATAAAGAAATATTCTTTTGATTTTGGGTTATTGTATGTCATAATTCTCAGACAGAACTCCTTTCTGATTTAAGAAGAGATTTTTGCTTAAATATTAATAGTATGATACAGTCCATAGTAATTCTACATTACTTTCATTCTGTCTTTAGGGATTTACTGAGGCAAACTCCTTCTGAAATTAATGGCACAATAAGGACTACCAGGACATGTTAATAATAATACCTAGTTTTTATGTACTGTTTCCCAAAGCAATTCAGGAAGAAGGAAAATATTTTTCTCATTGTATGGAGTAGGGAGGTGAGCTGACTTGCCTAAAATCATCCTGCAAGCAGATGGATGAATAAAAGTTTTAGAGTGCTGTATCCACTAATTCACACAGTTCAGTTGATTCCTAGTCTGGAATTACAAAGTATGGGAGACATTACTTAGGTGAATTTGGAGGAGTGTAGTGCTGCAAAGCAGCTTGAGTATACAGAAAGAATGTTTTCTGTTGACAAGAAATTGTTAAATACTCTATTTTCGCTTGCAATGAAATACCTGCTTTAATTATCACTTCCCCTCTTATGTTAGTGTATAAATGATGTACTTCTGTAGACAAATCAAAAGAGAAATTCTATAAGTAATCCCTGGAACATGAACCAGAATTCTGGATTCAAATCACCCTGAAATATAAATGTTTTCAAATTCCAGACTGTGATCCAGATCTGACATTTTGCTTGTGTCTTTGTATTGGACTGATTGAAATCTTTGTTACCCAATGCACTTGAATTTGGGGCTTTTCAGAGCATTGATGCAAATTTTGCAATGTAAACACAGCTATTAATTTAAACATTTGAACTTGATTAGATGCAAAATAAACAGTGGGATCACAAGTAGAATTTTATCACAGTCTGACACTTTCAATTACAGTTTTACAATATAAGCCACATATGAAGTAAATGAAGAAGAAAATTAGATTAAAAAGCAAGTAAGACAGGATTATGATAGCACCTCATACGGTGTTTGAAAGAAGGCAATTTTAGTTTTTCACTTTGAAATCAGTACTGGACTGAAGTTTGGATTTTTAGTTGGTTTAGATCTGGTTTTAATTTAGAGCTGAATTTTGAAGCAACTTAATGATTGTAAAATTTATAAATTTAATTAGATTTCAATAGTATTTGTGATGTCTTCTGTGCTTTTCCTATTCTATGTGATTTTCTAAATCATATATTTATTTGTGAATGTGTCTCTATGTGAAAATGTTGTCATCTGAGTGGCAAAAGCGTTTTACACAGAGATTTAAATAAGTAAATACTTAGTACTTCAGTGAAAAATAAATTGTAATTTGAAAAGTAAGATGGATTCTATACTGGCTGCAGCTATGCTTTTAGACATGGCAATATTTCTCCAAAAAAGAGGCTCAAGAATGTCAGTTAATTTAATACATGATTCTCTTAAGTTTTTGTAGAGCCATCCACCAAGTGCAGGATTTAATAGAACTAAATAACTTAGACCAAATTGTCAAAAATGGGATGGAAACTCCAGAAAGCCTCAGTACGCATTCTTCATCATTTCAGACCATTCCAATATGGTGTGTCTTTTAATGGATTTTTTTAAAGAAATCTTACTTTTATCAATTGTGCAACTAAGTACACTGTTGCAATATTGACGCTGATGCAATGCTTCTGCTGATTTTACACTTAGAACAGAATTTTGCATGCAAGTTTACCTCTAAATCATCATTATTCAAGAATAGCTTGTACTGCTGAACTGTTACTACAGCTACTAGTGAACATGTATAAATGCATTTTTATATGCAGTACAATGCAAGAAACGTGAATCTTGGCTAAAACATAAAGTTGCTACTGTTGAGATGTATAAAAGACAGCCTAGGTGCCAGATACTCATTCATTTCCTCAGAGAAACAGTGAATATTATTGGGGGGACCTAATAACTTTATTTTACTCACAGCGTCTTTTCCTTTTTGCTCTTTGTGCAAAGATTCAGCCACAGAATCTATATGAGAATCACTTATAGGGTATGATTTCAAGTGGCCATTAAATAAAATGTAATAGTAGTAACTATCATAGTATCATTTTAAAGAGCTCTCTGAGTATTTGTCTTTCAAATTTCCAAAAATACTTTAAAAATAGAAAATATCTATAAGCAGGTTGTGAACTTCTTATACAGATCTCAGAATAACATAACAAAGATTATCGTGCAAGAAAGTTGTTGTAAAAACAAATAATCTCTGATTTCATTCTGCAAACATAGCCCAATCCAAGGGCAACTGGAGTGACTAGGAAGATTTCCAAAGTGTTCAGCCAACTTTGGACCATGTCCCACATTATGAATTTCAATCCTAGGTAGTTTTAATAGTGAACCACTAATGTCAATAAAACTGGCTTAATTTAGATGAGTAACTGTGCAAAAATAAATGAGAAAATGTTGCAGGAAAAAAGATTATTTGAAGAACTGTGTTTATTTAATACTGACAGTATAAGGAATTAGGATAGTTAAATCATTTATGAAGTATCACCTACAAATCTAAAAAGCCTAAAGAAAATATTTTAGTATGTAGCTCAATTAGTACTCAATACACATGCTCTGTTTTAGCATGTGTTACAGAAGAGGAGTGCAAGTAGTCTGAGCTCAGAAACTTCTTGGTTTAACTAATGGAAACAAATGTTGCTGTTTCATATTTCAGAATTATTAGTATCCTTTTACCATGGAATTTTGAGGCAGATAAGTACAGAAAGGGAGATTCTACGGCTCATCTGAAGACTGCTTTTAAAACACCAAAATATACAAAGCACATTATTAGCACTGATTAAAAAAAAAAAAAAAAGCTTTGAAAAACACTTTTTTATAGTCTACAATTTGATACTTCCAGATTGTTTGTGGCAGAATATTCTTAGGTAAAATATGGTGGCTTTGAAATTGCTCCAAAGTGTTTTGCAACCCTCTATGTATTTATTTCTCTGGCTCCATTTCTTATTGTCTCTGTTCAAAACAAATTTGTGTATACATGTGTGTGTATGAGAACTGGAAACAATTTTAGGCTGTTACTCTGAACAACTTGCTTCTGCCTTCTTTCCTAGGAAGTGTGTAGAGAGCTCTGGTGCCTCAGCAAAAGTAACCGCTGTGTTACCAACAGCATTCCAGCAGCTGAAGGTACTCTCTGCCAAACAGGGAGCATAGAGAAGGGGGTGAGTACAAATAATTTATTGTTTGAAGACTACAGAGAGAAATAAAGAACTAGAAAACACAGTTCCTTATGAGCCATTGTGAGAGTGCAAAAAAAGAGGTATTAGTTCAGAATACATTCATGTCCTAATGAGAGAGTCCTACAGAATTTGTTTAATGATTACTTTATATATCTAATCTAATAAACAATTTGTCCTTGCTATAAAATTCTAAGCCTGGCTCAAAAAAAATGAAGTGCTTTGTTTTCTGAGTAATTTCTGTAAAAACTGTATTGGTTTCATCTTTGTTAAATTTTATAGCACTCCCCTGTAAAGAACTGTTGTAACTCTAGATATGTAATGGATTTCTGAAAAAGGTCTGACATATATCTAGAGATTGATATCTGTTATTTTGTTAGAAGATAAAAAAAATCTTTATTCCTTCAGATTTAAGCAGAATCACATATGCATATAAAAAAAATCCTTAATAAAAGGATTTCTTAAAAACCCATATTTCTCAGGGACCCTTCTGACTTTTATTCCTTTAATATTCAGTTGTATTTGCATAACTGTTTATCTTTAAAGGGCTTTGATATGCAGTCTGATGAACTTACAGACCTAAAGTAAAGACCTAAAGTACAGAAAGTCAGTAATGGGGTGGATAAGCTTGCTTTTTTTTTTTTAATAAAAATTGTATATATATCTGTCTGGACATGTGAATTTTGATTTAAAGGTTGAATGTATCTCAGTAGTTTAGGAAGGAGATCTGAAAATGATTTTCACATTAAGAAAACTAGTAAAAAGGTGTTTCATAATTAGAAGGCAGAATGTATACAGATCTTAAATAGGAAAGAGGGAACAAAAATATTCTAATAATTGATTTACAGGATATGTACCTGAAAAAAAGTAAATTCCGTATGTCCATTTTTAAGATAATACAACACCTTTTACACAGATATGTTCAAAGTGACAAGATGACAAGAATTTGTTACATAAAACAATTTCCAGTAACTCTCTTGAGAATTGCTACATCTGTCCTTAAGATTTACTGCTCCAGACTGCTTTTTTTTTTCCTAACAATGACTACTGTCATCTGTTCTCGGTTCTGACTCTTGCCATGCTAGCTGGATTAGTTTCAACAAAGATTACACTGCATTTTGACTTGCAATCTGATGTTTAAATAAAGAGAATGAAAGCTTTTGGGCAGCTATCACAGTTTATTAATTCTTGCTGACGGCTTCATTCAGGGCCCATGACCTAGTGCCATTCTGATGGCTTTTCCATGCTGAGTTTGGAAATATTGGTAAACCATGTTAAATAAATTCATTGAAGGGGTCATTTAAAAAAATGTAGTGCTTATAGTTAGCCAATAAAAATAGAGAGACCTTCACATTTTACCAAAACTGTTACCTTTTATTAAAGTAATAGAAAATGCTAGGAGCCTTATTCTTAAATCAACAGTCTAGGTTTATTTTGGAACCACCACTCCTTGTCAATGACAAGGAGCAATTTACCTCAATTTATATTTTTTTAAACCATGAGACTACAATGAACAAGTCAAGATGCTTTAAGACACTGTTGCTGTGTCCAGTTGCCAGAGGCTTTAATCACTTTGCTCTATACAAAACATCTCTTCCAGTCATCAGTGTCTTATTCCATCATTAGATATTAGAGTAGTGGGAGAATTGGTATTATTTTACAAAGGTAAACTGTCCATGCCTTTAAACAGCGGAGAATTGTATCTATAAATTGTGACTTCAAAGGTTCTTGTAAATTAATAGTTCCTGATAGCAAAAATGCCGTAAAGCACAAGTCCTTTCCAAATATGTAGTTCTCTTCACCACATGCTAAGGAGAAAATAATAGCTTACAATTCTGTAACACTTCATTATTGCAATAATAGTAACATTTATATTGCAGTCACGCCTACAAGCCACAACCAAATTAGGCCCTATTTTGCTGGGCTTTGTCCAAATATATAATAAATGGAGCATTCGCTGCTCCAAAGGCCTAGCAAGATCCTGGAGTACTTTATCATATTGGGAGGGTCAGTTTCTGCTTTTAGTTACACTGATGTAAATTCTATGTAACTATTAACTCAGATTTGAACAAAATTTGATGCATTAATATCTTATAGGCAGAGTTAGGAGGGATTTCTGTAATTAAAATTGCCTAACACTTTATTATAAGACCTTCTGTTCAGTTGCTTATATAAACCTGCCAAACTTTAACTCTTTGGGCTGAAATTTTCCATAGTAGATGTCTGACTAAGCCTGAAAGTTTTCAGAGTGTTTTCCATAAAAGCTATTCAGTTGTTTCTGCATACAAGGAAGGAGAATAGTGTGTTGTTTTGCTACTGACAGAACCTGTACATCTGTCGTGTTTTGAAGCTTTAATACCTTCATGCTTTGATGAAAGGGCTTACATGTTAGCTGAGGTCAGAAAGGTTCCCCTTTTTTCCTATTCCTATAATAATCAGTTCAAAAATAGATGAATCTTCTCTAGTCATATATACTCAGAGATGAATTTGTGAAGGTGAACTAACTGGTTGGTTTAAAAAGACACTGCTCAGGAGATGCCACAAATAGAACAAAAAGATGAAACTGATAGGAATGTGTATTTTTGTCTTTAAACTTCAAGTAATAAAAATGAACTTTTATAGCATCATCAGTATAGATGTGTGCCAGGGTTATAAACAAGTGGCAAATGTGCAAAAAGTGAAAACACAGCATGCTGAAAGAAGAATTTATAAAGCTGGATTATCTGGTGGTTAAAATTCAAGTTATTTTTGGACATTAAGTTTCCTAGCAAAATAATTGTAGAAGCACTGATTGAAAATCCATTATTAGAATTGAGATGGCAAACTTACATTTAATTTATCTTCATTTTTCTTGCTATTACAGTTCTTGCTCTATGAGTACAGAATTTTCTAAAAGCATATCATTATAAATCTCTCAGTTTGGTTAAAAACTGCTCACATTTTTCACAGAGTTAAAAGTTTGTGCACATTTTATATGCGAGTGTTTAAATGCATTACCACTGTCTTTCTAATTGAATTAATTGAGAGTTACTTCTTAGTGGGAGAGAAGAATAACTTTTCAGTTCTAAAACTTTCATGAAGAATTGTTCTTTTCAAAATAGATGACACCTTCTCTTTTCTTCATATACTGGTTACTCAGTAGTCCCTACCTCATTCCTGACAGCAGGTGAGGTTGCTATAATTCATGGAGGAAACATAGTTCTTTTGTCCCAGTATAAATAATGAAGGGTTTGGCCATTTTCAATTACTCTGGAAGAGATTTTATGCATCGCTAGCCTCTGCTGAAAGATTAATTTTCAGTTAAAAAATAGCAACCAAAGTGAGCAGTAAGTCCTCAATTAATTTCAGAGAAGGAGAAAAAACAGCACTGAAGGAGGGGTAATATGGGAAGTATAAGAAATAAACGTTTGGATGGTAGAGGAAATTTCAGGGATTTTATTTTGCTTTGGAAAATAAAGCAGATAAAATACACCTGACTATCGTACACATTCACAGCGGGATAGAGTTAGGATTGTTTGCATGTTCTATTTGTACATATGTGCTATTTTGGGGGTTTAACTTTAACTCTGAGTTTCCTTTTACTTTGGTTTATAAACTTGGGTTTTGAAGTGTTTATATTTTTATAATGTACTTCTATCTAAATTATTAGCATATATTTTTACTCTTAGCAGCATTTTAATTTTTAGCTTTTGACTCTAGCACTAGATAACCATGTAATCCTGCAGCCTCTTTAACAAAGTGCTGTAAAGGGATTATTGTCTTCAGTTAATGTAATCGTTACCACTTTATTTATAATAATAATTTAATATCACTGTAATGAAGAGAAAACCAGAAAAATTTAATGTCTCATATATAATTCACATAAATACTGCTTTCCCAATTGTAATTGTACCCTTAGAGGCATTGCAAAACACTGTGTCATGTATGGATGTATATATACATATGGATGTATGTATACTAGCTCAAAATACATGGGTTTACTTTATGGACTGCATTGTGTGCTGTACAGGCATTCAGTAATAGTCTAGATTTAAGAGACGCTCCATATGAGGGATACTTTCCTCCAACAGATATCTGTTTATTGGCATAAACCTTAGAGTTGGAAATTTAGTGGAACTGCAAGAAGGATAAACCGTCCTTTCCTAAGTAGAACTCCATGAAACATTGTGTCCGTTTTGGGTTTAATGATTTGTTTTGCTTTTTTTAAGAAAGACAATGCATTTTGAACTTGAAATTTAAATATTCTGTTTCATATGTTTTCTGTAGGCACACATGAATGCTGCTTTTTATTTCTCTAACTGTTAGAGGATGAGGTTTTATAAACAGAAATGTGCTGGATGGTAACAACTGTCCTTTAAAACAGTTTCAGGTATAGCATATACAGACAAACAAGAAGTCATGGATGATAAAAATGTTTTGAGAGAAGAAACCATGATGAATGCGACTAGAAAAATAATACTAGAGGTTTCACTTGTTGATGTTAAATGCTAGTATGTATTTGTATGTATAACTACTTTGTATCTAGGTACATTTGTTGAGAATAAGCTACATAAGTTTATTAGTAATACAGTGTTTTAATGTTCATTCTTTAGAGCTGTGCACTTAGACTCTTTTGTTTGACATGCTTGATGATCTAGAACTGACTTGTTATTAAAAATGAAATTTCTAATTAAAAATTAGGGATTTTTATTCATTTTCTTTGACTAGCACTGTGTAATCATTGTTCATGTCAAACTGCTATTAATTTCTTTTTTTCTGAGTAATGACTGAAGGTTAAATTCTGTTTTCAATTGCTTTCATAAAAATCTGGAGTAATTCAGGTCATTCTCAGTGACTGCATTTACACTATCTTTAGCTCTTCAGACCAGAACTCATCTCATACACACTGCTGGGACTGAGGCTTTAGGTGAGCCTTAGGACTCAGGAAAGAAAAAACTTGGCTTTGCTGGACCCACTAGTACAAACCCAACACCGAGTCTGTCAGTAGTGTTTATGGGCTGTGTCCGTTATGGGACTTCTAGGCATTTAAGCAATGGATGCCCACCTTTTGGAAGTGAAATACGCAGACCCAGCTCAGAGTAAACCTGCGACCATGCTCTGCTCTGTGGCCTAACCCACTAATAACAGGATGGACATAACTAGTAGAATTACTCTATATTTTCAGTGATATAATAGACACCAGAATGTGGTTGAAACTATGGACTCCAGGATTATTTCTGAGTGGTTTAAAAAAAGATTTCTGACTTATGAAATGAAAACTTACTATAACACTATAACACTTATCCACTCATATGAAGTGTCTGTAGATTTGTATGTCCGGTGTAGGTAATAATATTGCAAAGGTTCAGTTACTGCATGAATAAAGTACACATCCTCACTCTGTCCCTGAACAAATGGCCAGTCACTGTATAGAAGGATTTTCTGTACCACGTCTAATGCCTTGCTACTGCTTTTATTATGTCTGTAGTGTTAGTATAGACGAAGTACTGCAACAAATTCTTCTTCCATTGTAACCTCTTCCAGATTTTCTTTTTAAAATGCAAGGAGATTACTTTCTTAAAAATACTGGAGTGGGGAATTTTTAATTTTGTGTAAAATGAAGCTTCTGCATGAATCATAACTGGAGGGTGTTTTACTAAACTAACCTTGAAAAAGGATCTTAATGTCTAAAAGAATGCAAGTAACTTGCAGTTCCCTTAATGTGAAGCATTAAGAAGGATGTGTGAAGAAGAAAGAAAATCTTTATTTGAAGCTTATTTAAACTTCTGGTGTGTATTAGAGATTTATAATGCAGGATTTAGTGAAGACAATTAACAAATCACACACGCCCTCGCCAATGTCTAAACATGGCTAGAAAAAGTAAAATACTAGTCTTGTTATCTATACAGGGAATGCTAATGCCTATAATTGGTCATTGCTTGACCCTTGTATTTTTGTGTCCTGATAACTCTATCAGCCTGGAAGCTAATTTTGTGTTTTTTCTTGTGAAATCTTTCAGTGGTGTTATCAGGGAGAGTGCGTACCTTTTGGCACTTGGCCCCAGAGCATAGATGGGGGTTGGGGTCCGTGGTCAATATGGGGAGAGTGCAGCAGGACCTGCGGAGGAGGAGTCTCCTCGTCTATAAGACACTGTGACAGTCCAGCGTAAGTAGCTAAAGTAAGCCAGAGCCAACAAAAAGACACACTTGGAAATTATTCAAAACTGTGGTTTCACATGTTATCTGTAAAAATGTTTTGCTAGTGTGCCAACATTTGTCTTCAAAATAGCAAACAGAAACAGCTACACAAGAGTAGCTCCCTAGATATACTTTCAATATTTTTTTTTACTGTATCTATTATGCATGCACTGTAAAGATAGCCAGATTTCTATTTGGTAGTAACGAGAAAAATTTTTGTTCTGAAACTTACTGTTCATGCAAAATATACTTTAATTATGCCTTAGATTTCTTACTTCTTAAGATATGTATTGTCTCTGATGCTTGTCTAGGGTATAAAATAACTATTGGCAGTTTTATATTGAAAAAGCTACACAGAATATTTCAAAGATTTTGCATACAGCTTTTCACATATAAAATGCAATTAATAATATTACTGTGCATACAATACATTTATGCCCTATCACATCCAACGCTTAGTTGTGACTTCCCACTGACTCTTAAAACAATTCAGCTACTTCTCTCCCTGCCACTACTATCTCTTGGTCCATCTACTCTCAGTTGGGGCCAGCTTCTCCACTACAACTTGGTCTATTTTGTGTATCGGTACTGGTTCTGTCATCTCTGTCTGCTTCCCAATGTCCTGAACAGTGTTCCAGAGAAGGTCTGCCAGGTAAGTGCTCACCTCTCTGTCTTTAGCACTTCTCAGATCAGGAATTCATATTTATTTCCATTGCTTTTCTTTCCTGAATGAATCACTGCTTTTTTGTTTGCCCTGAACTGGTTACCTCATCAGAGCTGTAAGTGTTTGCAGAAGGATATTTTTTATTAGTCCACTCTTTGTTCTAGTCATATCTCATACTGTATGTTTTCATGCCCATTATTAATTTCAAAGACTACTTTCCTTCAAAACATCAGGCTTTTTTGTTTCTTTCATGGAAAACATTCTGCAACTTCTGTCACTCCTTTCTTACCTTCTTCTCTCTGTATACTAACTAGTGTTCTCTGTATCCTACGAATCTTTGTTGCTCGTAGCCATGTTTTCCAAGCCAGGCTTTCACTTCACTCTGCTAGACAGACATTACTGCTGTTTAAGGTGGTCTGTTCACGTCCTAGCATTAGCAATAACTACCAATCAAATCTGGCAAATACCACTAATTATTGAATGCATTCAAAAGCAAAAATTATCCCTATGCATAGATAACACGACAGACTATGTTTCTGTGAGAGAATAATAAATTAAATACATTAGTTTTTTCACGGCAATAGAATGAGTACAAATACTAATTAAAAGTCTGTTTGAAGCATCAGTAATTTCCTAGGATTTTTTTAAATGTTCCTGTCTCCCTGTACGTCAATGGTTATGTTGAAAGATAATTGGATCCTAGATGCTTAACAGTGCAGCAAGCAAGTGCAATTTTTTTTTTTATAAATCTCCATTTGGAAAAAATTCCCCTCAATTTGTCAATTAATAAGAGTATTTTAGGATAATGTTGTCTGGCTAAATATCTGTAACATGCAAAATAGTTTTGATTTTCATTTTAGTTACTTGTAAATTTTTTAGTCCTTTATTATAAAACAAAACAACAAGTATTTTTCCTTCCTGCTTTCAAGTTATGATGAAAGACTGGTGTATGGTTAATCTTCCATTTAAGTCAATGGTAATTCGTTATTTGACCTCTGTGGAAGATAGATAAGGTTCTTGAAGAATCTGGAAACTTTAAGAGCAAGTTCTGGCTTAATCGCACTAATAAAAACCTGTTTACTGTGGAGTTGCTTCAGTTTTAATAATGCATGATTTAAATCAGAATCAGATTCTTGAACTAGAAAATGCAGTATTTGCTACTGACTCCAGTAATTTAGCAGGCAGTGTTTCTGCATTTTGTTATATTTTCAAGTGTAATATGAGAAGATTAAAAAAAAAGATTGTTTATATACATTTCATTCTAGTTTAATAAAGCAGGGAAATAATTAAAAACAATACATTTTGGTGCATTTGAAAAGTAATTTGATTGTATAGTTTGGAATTTATTCAAACTGGATAAATGTTATGTGAGTGAAGATGTTAAAGTATTCAGTTCAGTTCTGCATCTATTCCAATTCAAGTTAATGTTAAATAATCATTTAATAAGATGTTTGAAAATCTCATCTCAAAACTTCATGGGGAAGTTTTGTACATTTATTGTACATTTGTTCACATTTATTTTTATTTATGTTATATAATATATAAATATATCTCGTGAACTTGTATTTATACTAATAATATATAAACACATTTCATGAACTTGTGTTTTTACTAATACAACACATAAAACACATGTTTTTGCAGGCCTTCGGGAGGAGGAAAATATTGTCTTGGAGAAAGGAAACGGTATCGCTCCTGTAATACTGATGTAAGTAAATTATATTTCACTGTCAAAGTATAATGAACTTATCTGTTTTTCTTTTTGACATAAATGGATGCATTTATTTCCAGTTTGGAAGAGGATTTATGAAAACTGAATTTTGCATTTTTTTGGGAAATCATCCTGTTGGGCACCTCTATATTGCAGGCTCTCTACATGTCTGCTGCAATGTTATGCCCAACTTCAGGCTTCACATTAAGGCCTAGAATGAGCTCAACTTCAGCATGCATGTTTAAGGTGAACAAGAATCATATGAGTTCCCATGCCACATCAGACCAAAGGTCTGTCTAGCCCAGTGTCTTGTGTCCCAACCATGGTTAAAAGCAGGTGCTTAAGGAAAAATTATAAAAAGGATGGCAGCCAAGGCATGATTTTTCTAAGGGTACACCTTACAAGCTTCCAGAAACCAAGTGTTTAAACACTTCTTGAGCTTGGCATTGTATCTGTACCATCCTATCACCTGTACCATTGTATCTGGACTGATCCTTCCTCTAACCCATTTTTTATACTTTTATAACCTCCAGTGATAATATATTATACAATCCTCTTAAGTATTCTGTGAAATGTACTTCTTTGGTGTGTTTTAAACCTGCAGCTTGCCATCGGGTGTCCACTGGTTCTTGTTATCAAAATGATGATGCAGTTTCGGAGCCAAGCCCATCAAATAATGAGTTGCTACTGAGATGAGTGGAGCAGAGTAGATGCCACATACATAAAATCAAATTATGAACCAAAATTATAAATTCAAAAAAGTTAAAAATTGAACCAGACAAAAGTACTTGACAATAAAGAATTTCACTAATAGGTTTCCAAGTCAGCTGTAGCACTAACTTTTTTTTATCTTCAGATTTGTTTAAGTTTTCTTCTAAAAACAAGAAAGTTCTAGGGGAGATAATGATAATGAAAAAGTGCATTACTTGAAAAGGACAACTAGAATATTGTAGGTTACAGTTTGCCTGATATCCATCCAAGGGAGAATTGATGTACACGATTGTATTGTGTTTCAGCTGTTTATCTTTTGATATAGTTCAGAAAAAAATAATTCTTCAGAACAGAAAATATTTTCAAGGAACCAGAACATTAACTACTAAAGATAGTTATGAATTATTGTAAGTATTAGTTCTGTGAACTTCCCTGTGGACGTTATTCCCGTTTTTAGAAAGTATTACAAATTTCCAAACAGAAAAATACTTTCCTACTCCTAGTGACAGCTGCTGTGTTCACACAGCCAAGGAGTATGTGAGGCCTTTTGCCACAGTGTTGTAAGGGAAACTCATGCTGAGCTGCTTGTCAAGTATGAGCTATAAAACTTTTCCAGTCGTACTACCTTCCAAATTTCAGTGTACCATTCTGTAACTTCGACCGTCTTCCCTCTTTCGTAGATGTATATCTTTGTGTTTGGCTGTCTTTCTGCAATTTTCATTTGAGTGAATCCAGTTTACCAGGTGATACTGTGTAACTAACTTAGGTGATAATGTATAACTGACTTACCTTCATCTTCATTCTCACTCAGCCAGTCTGTGTAATTGGAAAATGTTATAAGCAATGATTTTATTTATTGTTCCAATTCACAAATGAAACTATTGAATAACAATGAAACTATTGAATAACATTGAACCTGTTTCTTATCCTTACAGGTGATATGAAATTCACCTTTAAATTCACCAACTAAACCATGATTTCTGATTGTCTTCTATCCTTTGAAATCTGTCAGTTAGTCAGTATTAATGTATGCTTAACTAAACAAGTACAGGTTTGGTTCTATTCTTTTATTCAGGATGTTTTGCACTACTAATTGAAGTGGCTTATAAAAATCTAAGCATATTCTATTATCCTTATAATTTCACCAAAAAGTGTAAAAAGTTTAAGTTGATAACATCTGTTCTTGTACAGAATACTGACTTGTGTTACTTATTTACCTTTCTTTTAAACATGTATTGGTGGAGTCTCTACCAACTTTCCTATTAATTTGGGATGGATATCAGGCAAACTGTAACCTACAATATTCTAGTTGTCCTTTTCAAATAATGCACTTCTTCATTATCATTATTTCTGTTTGCCTGCATAATCTAAGACTTGTTAAAATTCACAGTGGCAGATCAGAGACCTCCTTCCTTAACTTTTTCAGAATTCTTGAGAGCTAGTTGTCCAGGCCTTCTTATTTAAAAAGGTTTATCTCCAATAGAAACTATTTAGCTTCTGCCACAGTAACTAGTACACAAGAAAGTTTACCTAATACATAATCCTGCTGCCTCACAAATACAGAAGAATTTTTTAATACTTGATTGTTATTAACAGTTGTACCATATCCACCTAGTGATACTGCTGCACTGTTGCCTAGGATTTCTTTTATTCTTATCGTATTTTATTCCATACTCTCAGACACTTACTTTTCAGACATGGTTTTCTTCCTAGTCTATTTTGCTTCCCATACTCTCGCTCTACTTCTTCCTTATTACTGAGATGAAGCTCATAGGATTGCAGAAGAAATATCTGGAAGGTACCTGAGAAGGCCATTTAGGCTATTCCACAGCTCAAAGGCAAAATCAACTGTCATTAAACCATTCTTGCCTGATGGTTAGGCAACTATTTGATCTGTTTCTAAACACCTCCAGTGATACAGATTTCCCTGTTAGGTGTACTATTCAAATTCTTAAATATCCTTACTGTTAGAACAGTTTTCCTAAAATATTGCATGAATTTTCCCTTCGTTTAAGGCCATTACTTACTCTATCCCCGTTGGGATGTAGAAGAGAGCTGATCGTATTCCCTCTGTGGCAGCCTTTTACATGTTTGTAGACCACTATCATGACTCTTTGCAGTCATCTTTACGCTAGACTAACAGCTGTATTTCCTGCAGTCTCTCTTTAATCCCCTTTGGGATCCCACTAATGCGCATCTTTTGGAAGTGTGGTACCCAAATCTGGACACAATACTTTAGCTCTCAGAACTGAGTAGCAAGGGAGGATCATGTTATCTTAGTGAAGAGATTCTGTTTGTGCATTTCAGTATTGTGTTTGCTTTTCTTAAAACAGTGATAATATTTATTCAGTTTGTCTTGCTCCATAGTGTCCAAATCCTTTTCTAAAGAACTACTGTTTAGGTCATTCCTCATCTTGTACTTGAATAGCTGATTGTTCCTACCTAAGTGTAGTAATTGGTCTTTATTGAACTGCATCCATTGGTTTATTTCAAAGCACTGCTCCAGTGTGTCAGAAACTTTTAAAATTATAGTCTCGTATTCCAAAGCACTTGCTTTCTACCTATACTCAGATTTCAATCAATAATTTAAATAAGAAATTGGAAAGGAAACTTGCATTTCATTTCAAAACAAATAGGCTGACTCAGGACAGGCAGTTTGGAAATGCCACTGTTATGGTTTTACTGTGAACCATTTTTTTTAACATACCTTTGGGGTATGGTTTTTCAGGGTATAAACATACTGTGACTGACAGAAGTTTAAATTTACTATCTTAATGGTTATAATGATTGTAGTCCATTTCTTTTATAGTACTTTTTAGGGTTCTAAATAAATAAGAATTGCTGAGACTAGTAGATTTTATTTCAAAATTTACGACGGTCCTTATTGCTTGACATTTTTAATGGAATAGTATGTTTGATTAATGTAAGTGTTAAGAGCATGCAGATCTGTCATCGTTCATATGAAAAATGTGTTGTTTGTACATCTCTTTTGTTGAGGTTTTTTTCTGCAGTGTCAACATTCATTGCCCATCTGTAGTTTTAGAAGTAGCACTCCCTAAAGATCCTACTATTCATAAACAAAACCTCCTTCATTTTGACTTCATTTTTCTTTCAGAGAGCAGGTAGTTATGTTGCCCTTTCTTACGACCATTTTCATTCTTTGGAAACAGCACACACACTCCTACTAGGCATATTTCTCATCAAAGACTTTCAAAGCCATGTATGACTTCCTAATTCAAAAGGCATCTGCTAATGGAAACATTGAGATCAGCAGAAAAGAACATTAGCTAATGAGTTCTGGAAACAAAAGGATGGTAGAAAGAACACAATTGTCAGAAACTTATTTTCTAACACCAACTGCTCTGGCTCTTACAAAAATATACATATTTTTCCAACCAAAGTACTTTTTTTTAAAAAAAAATGCCTACAGAGTTGCAAGACACATAATAACTTAGTTAAAGTAACTCATTGTCTGATGAAAATATATATAGAATGTGAAGCTTAATCTGGTATACATCTAAATCAGTAAGAGTCTCCTAACTTTTTTAATACTGTGAAAAAGGTTCTGTGAATGCTTTTTTCATATAAAAGTATGTACGTATACATATCTTCAGAAGATTCCTTTTCTTGTGCCTTTTCTCTCAACAAAATGCGGGCAAATGATTTTTGTTAGTTCCTTCCTTTATGCATACATTCACAGACATTGTTCATTGCTTTCATAATTCTTAACATTTTCAAAACTATTTTTTTTGATTTGCATTCATGTGAGGAGCTACCTGTTGGAACAGTAGCTGGATCTCAGCTGTCACCCTTCTGGCTGTGTTTCTCATCCTCTGTGATACACTGTATAGTCCTTTGTTGATAAGAAACCCGATGACTTCAGTTACTGAAGTTACTTGAAGCTCTGAGATGCATAGATTTTTGTGAGATCAGATGTTTAGTGATATATCAACATCAATTCAATGATTTGTTGACACTCTTCAAACTATTTTTGCTTCAGGCTTAAAAATAGTGATACTCTTCCTAAATTCAATGCTTTTTCACTCAAAATTTGAATCTTTTCGTCATGTTCTACTCAGGACCTTCCTCAGACCAGATTATAAGATGCTATATATTTGTTGGGGTCCTACCTCATGTTTTGCAGTCTCCTAAGAGAGTCTGGAAACACAAGCAGACTGTTGCTTCACAGGAGTTATCCATATGCACACTGTACCCCATGCAAAATGAGAAATAATTTACCCAATAAAGAGAAGTAATTATTGCCCATTTACCTTGGGGAAGGATTACGTAGGGAGTTAGTACCCAAGAGCTGACATTTTGTAAATGCGTGTTGTAGCTTGCCTTGCAGTAACCTGTTTGCATTTCTATATCTGTTATTTTTGAATGCATTTCTTGAGTTACTTCCTCTAGAGTAGTAGTGAGGTACTCAAAAAGATAGGAAATAAAAATTTGCAACAGAAAAATTTCTTGTACATGTAGGCTGAATTTTATACTTCAGACTACAGAAAGTTGCAGGCTTCAGACTATCATTTGGTGACTGCAGTCTTCAAGAGGACTGTCTGCAGACTTTACTAAATCCAGCTGAAAGTGGGGTTCAAACTAATGGTTCACAGTGTTCAAATTAGTGATTTAGAGGAAGAGCAGGATCCTGAGATGAGTGCTAGCACTTGTCAGTATTCATTGAGAGGACATGGCCACTAAAATGGAATTTTTTTTTTACAGAGATGATGACATCTGCCTATGGATTAATGGATTTGTGTTGTTAGAGCCAAAAGCTTTGATATTGTTAGTGTAAAAACCAATTCAACAGTGCTCACAATATAGGAAACAAGGATTTAATCTGCAGGACTACAAAAAACAGAAAAAATACTGAGAAAGCAGGAACACTGCCACACCACTGTCTACAGTCCTTTCTCTGACTATTTATTGAGATCTCTGGGTTTGTTCTTACCCATTTAAGTACAGCATTTCAAGACATATTCAGAGCTCTAACTGGTTTTAATATATGGTGTCTAAATTACGTCCAGTCATTTCTGTTTGTAACTAATTTAGCCCTGGAAATGACAGTGCCATCATTGGTTCATGATCTGCTGATGCAGGTCAGAGCTGAAAGAGCTCTGTCTTAAGAGTAGGTACCTCAGTGTGAGTAAAACCAGTTTCCTTACAGCCACAAAAACAGCTTATGCAATGAGGCTTTCAGAATCAAAGTGACATTCAATATCAAAGCCTTTGGTATAATTACTCTTTTTAATAAAGATCTTTCTGTGAGTGATTCCCTTCCATGACAGTCTCATCATATTTATTTAAGTATCATGAAGGATCTGGCCTGTGCCCATTATGCCAGAAGACTTTTCAATCTTCTTTCTTATCCCAGGTGGTTGATAAGAGGTTTTCTCTAGTAGCATTTTCTCCCATTCTGTTACTGTTTCATCATCCACACATTCACACAGCCTTGAAGGAGCTAGGAACTATCAGTCAAACTGATAGCACTTGCATTCTGTGCTGCCTTGAGCTACCACAGTGATTGTAGAGTTTTCCAGACATTTTATAATGCTGTGGCCAAAATTCTTCTGATGTAGCATAGTCATGTATGAAAGGATACATGACATGTGCCAGTATCATGGTTGTGTCTTGGATACAAAAGATAATTTGAGTAGATGAAGATGGCCTATCAAGTATGATGAAGGGACATAAAATCTCGGTGACCAAATTACAAATTTTACACCATCTTTTTCTGGGTTTTGTTTTCCATTCTACCCTCTCTTTCAGGGAAGGAAATGGAAACATATTTGGACTGTTAGATCCTAGCACTGGTCATTCAGGTCAGCTCTTTCTCACACTGTGGAAAGCGACAATTGCTCCTTGCATACGCTGTGCTTTCCGGAAAAGGATTGCTTAAGCCCTATTTGTCAGTGGATGAGTCGCTGGAAGTCTGATTTCCTATACCTTCCCACTTCTCTTTGAAAGCTGTTGTCTCAGTGGCAACCTGAGCAAAGTAGGAAATGCTGGATGCAGAGATAGTGGTGTTAAATGTACAGGAGCCCCCACCCTTGCTGTATACAGTATCTTCAGAGTGGAGCATTCGTTCAGCAGCTATGTGTTTTGTCCAAGTGTGGAGAATGAGTAGCTTTGCTCGCACCTTGGCTTCAGCCGCTGCCAGGTGTGCTCATCCTTGCTGCTGCTCTTGTCAGCAGCGGCATTCCAGGCTGAGCAGGTCTGTGCCTAGCTGCTGTTGTGTCTCACTGACAGAGTTGTCTTTAAGAAAGAAGGAGGGGACAACCATGATTTTAAGCAGTTTAAGTTGTGGCAAAAACTGAGTGGTATTTAATAGAGTGAAGGAAAGACTGCTTTGCCTCCCTCAAAATGCATCCAAGAGAACCATCAAACAAGAGAAGTAAGACTACATCTGAAAGATCAGATCACAAGAATTTTTTTTAACAGTATAAGCATGGAAGTCATGATCCTTCTTTACTGATCTTCATATATTATTGTGTTGTCCTAATGTAACTACTTCAAAAAAGGTTTTGGTGATTTTTGGGGGGTGTGCTGGTGGTTTAATTAACTTTTAATGGTAGCTTCATGCAGTTTAAATACCAGCCTTGTAAGTTAGTATCTAAGCATTTGGGATTGAAGAATAGGATGTAGTGACCAGTATTAGATGTAGACTTGAGCTTTGAGATAGGTCAGGATTGATCCTTCTCCTGCTTGGAGAATATGATGCAAGAATCTAATTGGTGATACCAATTTTAAAAAGCAAATTTATGATAGTTTATTTTGCTTTTCCAAAAATTATGTTATTTACAGGCAGTTATGTTTTATTCTCACTATTATGATCTAAAGGATTATATAATTAAAAATATTAACAGTACCATCAATTACTGATTAACATATTCAAAATATATTTTTAATTAGAAAGGATAGAAGAGTGTTTTATAGAGAAAATTTTAAATTGCAAGGCTGTGTAATGTCCAGTGTTTTTGTTTATATTACACCAGTTTTAAAACTGGACAAAATTTCTGTAGTTTCTGAATCATAGTGCAGTGGGCTGGCTATGATAGGAGCTTGATTAATGTATACTGAGAATTGTAATTATTATGTTAATATTTGCATTGTGCAGTAAATTTTTACTGTGAATGGTTACACAGACCCTTTCACTTGAATGCACTTCAAATTCCTGAACAGCGCTAACTGGCTTAGATATATAGGAAGACTAGTAAAAGTGCCATAAAATGGACTCCTCTGTTGCTCATAAAATAGTAATATTTATTAACAACTACAGTTTCTGCCAAACAAGTTTTCTTTCTTTCAGTCTAAAAATGGTTTTAATCTGTATTTCAAATACTTAATCTGATGAAGCTTGCAGTTACAACAGCTAATTAAACATTGATTGCATTAATATGCTATTTGAATACTATGGGTATTCAAGGTTAGTTGCTGTTACTACTTCAAAACTAAACCTGCAGATGAAAAATGTGAAAAATTGCAGAGAATTCAGTTTCTTCTGTAATTCTCTTCTGAGATGAGTTTCATCTTTATCTACCTTTGTTCCAAACAAGGAAGCTACCTTCCAGATTCGTAACTGGTAATGAGAAGTAGTGAAAATTTAAATGAAAGCAGTTTTGATTTCTTTACCCTTGGAGACTTCCAAGAATCAGGACCAAACATCATATCTGCTCTCATTCTCAGCCTTAAACGATGCTTTTTTCAAAGCTACGCGTAAACAAAGGTGATAGTAGGCTGCAGCTCTCTAAAAAGTGTTTTAATTTTGATTATTTATGTCTTAAAAACAGATCTCAGTATAGCTTAACAACTGAGCCTAGAGCTCTTACCAAAATGATTTTGTTTTTTAATTTTTCGGCTGGTTTTTATGTGTGTTTATAAGAAGATATCTGATGCATTGATTATGAAGTGTGGTTTGACAGTATTTTGACTGTCGAGTTACATAGAAACTGTTGTAACACTTAACTTTGTTTAAACTACTTCAGTTATTTCATGCCTGCCGAAGATTACAAAATGGACACTTCAACCTGAACACCAGTTGAAAAGGAGTAAAGCAAGTGTCAAAATCAGAGCCACAAAAATAAAGCAGGGAACCACCGTAGTAATAGTAGTCTCTTGCGCTTTTATTTGTAATATAAGCATTTCCTTTTATGTTGATATTTATAAGAAATTAACAGTTTTATTGTTATGGTTTTAGTCATGTCCTTCAGGGGCCCGTGATTTTCGAGAAAAACAATGTGCAGACTTTGATAATATGCCTTTCCGGGGAAAGTACTATAACTGGAAACCCTACACTGGAGGTAATGTGTAGCTTTGCAAATATACTAACATACTTAAAATCTTTGAAGTCATATAAATATTGTCTAGAAAGTAACATCTGTCAATAGAATGTTTTAATCAATATACTATGAGCTAAGCTTGCTAACCTTTTGTCAATAGTTGAAAACGTTACAGAAGAGCCATCTGTATTTTGGTAATGTTTTGTTTTACTATGAAAGGGAGTGAACATCCTTCTAGGGACTCTACTTTAAAGTACAGAGCCCTTTTCAACCTACAGTCACAATAGAGCTAGAGATTTCATGGGTGACCTGTAAGTGCCTTTGATGCTACAGTGATGAGTTCAGTATAAAAATCTTGTTCAAGTTCTTCTTACCCAAGGTGAGAGTATGAGGAAAGGGAGAAAGGAGAAATAGCACTTATCAAAGTCTCTAAAGATTACTTCAACTATTGAGTTATAAATAATTGCAATGTGCAGAAGAAGGATATTTTCAGGCAGTGGAGATTACTGTAATTTTTTTTTCTTCTTTGGGACGCTTTAATCAAGCTTAATGGAGTTTCTGTCATCTTTTGGAATTCAGAGGTTGCCCTTTGATTATTTTGTCTTTTTATGTTCTAAACTCTGCATGGATAAGTCCATGGCCTCCTTTGAGTTTTTATATTTAATTGAATTGAATGATTTTATTCTTAGTTTTTTAGATTATGAGTCCCAAAAGGACTGTTGTGATCATCTGGCCTGACTTGTAGTATAATTCAAGTTATAGGACTAGATTTCTAACTGAAATAGAGTCTGATTGTGATTTGTGAAATTTATATTGACATATTACTAGAACTACATTCTTTTGTTTTTCATGTTTATCAAATGGTGAAGTGGTGTCTTTATTATTTTAAATTGTTCAATAATCATTAGGGTTGTATTAACATAATGGAATCGTTATGGAGCCAGCCAACCTTGCCATATCTTACTATGAGCTGAAATAATCTTTTTTGCAAGAAAGAAGAGTCAAGTAGAGAAATCAATAAGGGGAAGTAAAATAAAGTGTATACGTTATGTATGTCAGGTATGAGATAAGATTATAAATTTCAGATCTGATTATGTATCTATTTTTTAATTATTAACTTTTCAAGAATTCTCTGTTATTTTTTTCTTTGCTTTCATTGTCTAGGTGGGGTTAAACCATGTGCATTAAACTGCTTGGCTGAAGGTTATAATTTTTACACTGAACGTGCTCCTGCAGTAATAGATGGGACTCAGTGCAATGCTGATTCACTGGATATCTGTATAAATGGAGAATGCAAGGTTACATATGTTTTATAAAATACTTATGGATTAGTTTGTGTTTGGTATTTGTTGTCATTCCTCCTACATTTGGTACTGGTACTCACTTGTTACCTATGTGAAACAAGCTTTTTAAATGTCAAGTTCTTAATGAAAGGGTAGGATTGAGACAAAAGATAAGAAAAGTATTTGCATAGATGAGACAAATCATTTGAATTTCAGTAGCTCCTCTTAGATATTAAAGCAGTTATAGCTAGAATTCTGCATTTTGTCTTCCCTGTTTTATGTTGTTTTCTGGTCTTTGTTGAAGAATCACTGGAAGAGGCAACAGGAGACAGATTCCTTGCACGCTTCCAAAGCCTGTTCCATCATCCCAATTAGAACTCCATTCTGGCTGAAAGACAGTATATGTGAAAATCTGTTTCCAGCTGGTTCATCCTCTTGCAAACAAATCTGCTGATAGTGTAATCAAAACAGGAAGTTGTCACTATTGCTCTGTAGTTCTATGAAAAAATTGCATAACCATGCAACTATTTTCCCTTTACTAAAGATCTGATTATCTTCTAAGCTTCCTATAGAATTGTATTACATGAACTTGAAGAGAATTGGAGGCCCGTGCCATATTTTTGGTTATGTTCATCCCACTGCTGCTTCAGTTTAGCAGAGCATTTAATTATGTACTTAAGTCTAAACATCTTAGTAGTGCCGTTGACTCTAATTATTTGATTTCACTGAAATCACTAGCTTACCTGAAGCTGAACCCTATGCTTGCGTGCTTTGCTAAACTGAGGGTTGAAGATTTATGATTACTGAATAACTTGTGATGAGATCAAAAGCAGTTGCCATGTATTAGCAAACTAACCAAAACAAAGTATAGGAAATAAACCGTGAAATTCTGATGTACTTTATACATAAAAAGATTTTTAGTACTTTTGAGAAATCTTTTAAAACTGATAATCATTTGCTGATATTATTGACAATTCCACAAAAATGGGTACAAAGATCATTTGAATTCAAGACAAATTTAAGAAAGATCAGAATTAGACTTTGCATTTGATTGCAATAAAAATATAAATTTAAAACATAAGTTTTTGTTTTCTTGTCATTAAAATGTTGTCTTTTAAATTGTTAGAAATGAATATTTAATTTATCTCCAGTTGAGAATGAAATATGTAATAAAATCAGGTCTCTGTTCTTGGTGAATCAGAAAGTTGAAATGTATATGGTCTGCTTAGAATATTAATTTGTCAATTAATTAAAATGTTTTAACTTCTCTTATGACCGATGTATTTTGTATTTACAAGATGGTAAATAGTTTTGCTAGACAGTAAATCCAATTAAAACCAAGTTTATGTAGCTGCCATGTATCTGTCTAATCGAGATGAATCGGTAAGACATAGAAAGTTAATCATTGCTCGTTATACATAGATTTCCCAAATAGCTAATCAGAAATTTACTGTTTATAAGCAGTTATAGAGTTCTATTTTTTTCAAAGGCTTTCAAATCCTATGTAAAATAGCATGTAATTCAGCCTTTCACTAAGCTTCATTCTGCATTCATTCTTGCAGTGAAGTCATTTACCCTTTAAGTTCAGACTTCTTATTAAAATAATTAGGATCGCATAGAGTAACTGCAAGCTTTGCCTGCAGGATGTGGAAAGATGGTCTATAAAGCTGTAAATTCCTTTGGAAACAAAGATACCATTTATGTTGCATAAATGTTTAAAGAATACACAGCAAATATTTCCTTTAACAAAGCAATATAGATGGAACACAACTCTTGTAATATTAAATAAAAATTGCACAAATCATTTATTAATAACCATAATAATTGCATTATTCATGAAATGCAGTGAGATTCCCTACTGAAAGTCACTGTAGAAAGATAAAGTACTATTAATCAAGATTTAATTAATAAAACAAAATGTGGATTGTTCCGCTTCCTGATTTTCTTCCTCTGATAAGTGAAAACCCACTTATCATAACAGCTATCTAAAACAGAGCAGATAGATAAACAAAGAATTGGATATCTCAAACTTGAGAGAAACACTGCAAAAAACTGTGAAGATAATGGTGCAAAGAAACACCATCCACAATATTTGTTCTCGCCTGTTCTCAGCATGTAGGTTGTGATAATATTTTGGGGTCTGATGCAAAGGAGGATAGATGTCGCGTTTGTGGAGGAGATGGGAGTACATGTGAAGCCATTGAAGGTTTCTTCAATGATTCGTTGCCCAGAGGAGGTATGCATATATACATCCATTCTATTGTACAATGTATTTGATGACTCTTTTGCAAGTACAATGATCAGCTGATTTCCAGCATGGCATTGCTGCTGATCGTTCATGCAGACATCATAACTGGAGCTGTAGTTCGTTTAGAAACTTTGACTTCCTGTAGCAAAGTTGGATTTTTTTCTTCAGTGATAGTTTGTATTTATGTAAAATACAACAATATGTTTAATTACTCAATACTCACTTCTCTTGGACTTTAATGCACTTAAAAAGAAGTATGTAGTTTGTCTTTATTCATTAGCTATGGTTGTATATTAAATGAAATTTTGTGTACAATTTTAGTGTGTATGGTGGAATCTGCTATTTAATCATACATGAAAGTTTAGGATAGAAAAAATCCAGAAGCATCTCTAAGTTCATGTTATTAAGATCTCGGAAATGTATATGAGCACTTAGTTGAAAGCTTAGCTCATAGAATGCAGTATTAGTATTGCCATCTTCATATTAGTAGTAGTACTATTGCATGTACAGTATGGTATCCAGTTTTGGGCCCCCTGTTAGCAGAAAGGTATTGATGGACTGGACTGAGTTCAGGGGAGGCCACCAAGATTGTTGAGGGCTGGAGCACTCACTACCACTATGAGGAGAGTCTGAGGGAACAGGGTTTGCTTGGCTTGGAGAAGAGAAAGTTTGTGGGGACCTAGTAGCAACCTTCTAATACCTAAGAGGAGGTCACAGGGAAGAGAGAGCCAGGCTATTCACAGTGGTGGGTGCATGGTGGGAGGATGAAGGACAATAGCTGTAAGTTGAAACAAGAGAGATTCAGACTGCATATAAGGGAAAACTTTTTTCCCCATGTAGACAGTCCAGCAGTGGGCCAGGTTGCCCAGAGAGGTTGGGCAGTCTCCATCTTTGGAGGCTTTCAAGAGCCAACTGGGTAATGCCTTGAGTAACCTGGTCTGATATCCTAGCTGACCCTGCTTTTAGCAGGATGTTGGACTAAATGACATTCTGAGGTTCCTTTCAACCTGAATTATTCTATGAACCTAAGGTCAATTTGTACATTAATTACTTGTGATTTACTGTTGAAAAGACTTAATTAGTGTTAAAAAAAGGAATTCCTGACTATATGTTAAATTCTTGCTGTCACTTTCACTTTTGTGTCTGAAATTTAAAAAGTTTTCCTTTATATATCATGAAAGAGAATGTTCAAGTACATTTGAATCTCATGTCTCTTTTTAATTGTTAATAGTAAATAATTTATTGTTAGTTTCATGATTTAAATGTTATTTTTTGTTGTTATCTTAAACAATATATCTTCATCTTACAGGCTATATGGAAGTGATTCAAATTCCAAGAGGTTCTGTGCACATTGAAATAAAAGAAGTGGCAATGTCGAAGAACTACATTGGTAAGAGGATGGTTTACATAGCAGACTGTTACTAAGATAAACTTTATGAAGTTATTTGAAGGTACAGTGTTCTGGTTTGGCCAAACACAAAGTAGTACGCATAGTAGGAGCAATGGAGGCGATGATAGTTTAGACGGCGGTCAGACAGGTGCAAAAAGAGCAGCAATTGTTTGGGATGTATTCTCCTGAAGTAGAGCTAGTGAAGTGCAGCATGCAAACCCTCCTTGCCCACATCAGTGTGAAATCAGGTAAACTTCACTATTCAGAGTGTCAGACATTGAGCTGAAGTGGATGAGGAACTCTTACATGATCTGCAGTCTCACTCTGTGAGAGTGTCTTCCACCTGGGCAAGTCTTGATGGGGGGATTGTACTATTTTAAAACACCATGTTATTCTTGGAACAATCTTTCAACAACAGCCATAGTTACTTAGATGTTCTTTTAAACAATGCTGTCTCTCTACCGTAACATAGTTTAATGTATTAATTTCACAGTTTTTCTGTGTTGTAGGGACTTAATGCCATTCCTATTTTATAGATAAGGGAAATGAGGCAGAGAAAAACTCTGTGGCTTAACTGAGATCATTCAGGAAGCCTGTGGTAAAGCACAGAATTAAATTCAAATTCCCAGATTACTTTTCCTTTCTTTAAAGATTGTCTTAAATTTGCCTTGCATTTTTGTAATACTGATATGTACTGATCTGGCTTCACCAAACTCAATATGTATTTCCGAAAGTTTTTGTACCCTGATGTGTGCAGCATTCAGTTCACAGTAGTGCAAGAACACCCATTTTTCAGTCGAAAATGGCTCAGAGAGCTGGTGAGTTGTACAGCAAACTAACAGATTAACATTACCAAAAGCTGTTACTTGTTTAGGCTGAATGGCAGTTGACTAGGCTACTTTGTGAATCTCAGCTCCATAGGACCAAAAATATACCTCTGACATATCTATAACATTAATGTGTTGGAAAGGACTACGATGCATGGAAGTGTGAGTTTGAAGGACAATTATCCTCCTCAGTACATTATTTTCTGAACTGATTGTATTAATGATGGTACCTGCTACTTTCAGTTGCCTACATTTCTGCCTGCCTGCCCCCACTCTCCCATAATGCAGCAGATGATCAGTCTCCCTCCATTCTGCAGGAAAAATAACATCCACTACTCCAGCAATAAGGAATGTTTATTATTCTTTCAGCATCACACTTCCCCTGGCCCCTCCCCCTTGTCAAAATACACTGCTGGTAAGGTTGCTTACATATCCTATACGTGACATGGCAATCAGAGGCGGTGGGAGGGAGGCACACAATGCATCCTATCATGGTCGTTTTATGCTAAGAACCACATTGCCAAAAGGCCATTTGTAACTTTAAAATCTGCACCAGTATTAATGTTATATTCAAATGAAGATACTTGTTTTTCTGTTTCAATGGGTAGCTGAAAGGCAAAATAAAGGAGATGCTCTTAGCTGCTACAGTTAAGTTTGTTATTCTTCTAATTTATAAGCAAAGGAAAGTGATCTGGAAAAGCATTTAGATTGGCAAATCTATATAAAATGAAAGAAGAATGCCAAATTTTTTGCTTAAGTAAAAAATATAGGCAGCTTCTTTGGTATTTAATCTGGCCACAGATTTAAAAATGTAAAGTCACAGAAGCCCTAGCTAACACAAATGGGGGATTCCTCTCCCTCACTGGTTCCTTGTGTTTCCAACTTCCAAATGAGCCTTTACATCCTAATGAAAGATGATCTTACCGAGTCTGAGGGGCCATTTCATTTTGTGTGCGATGCTTTGTACTGTGAGTGTGAACCAGTGTCAGATCACCAGTTCCTGGAAAAAAGGAGTGCTTATAATTTGTCTGTTCCCTTAAAAGCACTATACGAGCATGATGGTCGTTAAAAATGTGTTTATTTTGTTAAAATAGGTACCTCAGGGGTATTATTTTAAAGACATTTCTTTAGTGGCAGTGCCATTTTCCCTGTTCCTTCCTTACGAGCAGGCTAACTTGTAACAAATATCTCGCAGTTCCTAAGCTGAGATCCAGTTCTTTTGCAAGCCCTGGCCTCACGTTTAGGCTGCAGTTAGACGTTTGGCAACTTTATTAGCTTGATCAGCACCTGTCCTCCCTCCCCTCATCTCTGGCTGCTCATTTCTGCACCAGTATCACTCCTTCTGTTGTGCGAGCATGAGTGCATGTTTCTGCATCTGCATAATAAATCAGTTTTTAAACTGATCCGTCCAAAAAATAACCCAGCAACAACAAAATTGCCTGTTTTCACTGCTGCTGAAAAAATGCATGTTGAGCAAAGCTGTTATCTTCCCTGAAATGGATTTATCTGGGTTGACATCTTCCCTTACATCCTCCTTAGGCAACAGCGTTGAGTGCTAATTTCCCCTGGGCTTCCTCTGTTCTCAAGTTCTTACAAGTAATTTGATTAGGTTATTAACTTGTTTCTTCTGTCTCATATGCTAATAGCATAATGTCACTGCTTCAACATTGTCATGTAATTGTATTATTGGAATGCTGCTCACAGCTGTGTGAACTTCACCTCAGCATAACAACTGACATTGAGCAAATCTATTTACATAATGCAAATGCATTTTTCTTTGGCAGTTGGACAAGTAAAAATGAACTGCTTCACTTTATACATTAGTCTGAGTGTATATATAGTATGTAATTGATAGCATGTAAGGTCAGAATGATGAATTATGTAAAAACATGTATGAGGACATTTGTTCTCCTGTGTTCATTTATATGTCTCATTTGTTCTCATTTATATGTCTCAAATAATGTAATTCAAAAATTCATCTTGTTATTTGCTGTTAATAGAGACTAGACATACTGAAAAGAAAACATTTGGGAATAGCAGAGTGGTGGAATAAGAGACACTTGAATATGTCTTGCTGGTTTTGAGAGATCCTGTGGCAATTCTATTAATTGAGCTAGATCTTTTGAAAGCAGAGTGGATAGAAATTTTGGCTATGTGGCAGTGTGACATCACTAATAAAACAGGATATTGGTGTTCAGCTGTAATGTGGTTATTTCATATACCTACTTAAAATAGATAAATAGTTGGAGTTCTGTTCTTTTCTTTTAATATAGTACTGCCTACAATTTGTCTTGTTCTGATGCTCACTTTTTTTACTACCTACTTCTCTTGTACTGCAAAACCCATATAGACATAAGGAATCTGAATTATTTCGAGGATCCCAGATAACTGAATGTGTCAGAGCTAGTTTTCTTCACCAAAGCATATGTGTGATTCCAGAGTAAATCCAGGGAACTCAATGGAATTAGATTTATGCTATGGAAAGACATTCTTTTTCAGACCTTAAGGTACTAACGGAAATGGTTACTAACCCTTACTGAATATGGCTGTCACCAGCAGAATGTTACTGCTTCTCCAACTGTCTCCTCTTTATATAAATGCTCTCTAATCTATTTTAGAAAACTTGAGCATCATTTGTAAAGACCTTTTTCCTAACTGTTTAAGCTAAACCATCTGTCCACAAAGATGTAGTTGAGAATAAAGCTTGATCTTAAGATGTCTTATTCCTTATGATTGCGATGTAAATTCCCTGTCCAGCAAAGTCAGTGTTTTGTCTCAACAAAGACCAAATCTCCATTTAACTGCATGTTTTCAGTCATCATTTTCCTTCTAAGAACACATTTTATTTAAAGTAAATATGAATGCCAAGTAATCTAGTAATCTTCATTATTATCTTAAGTTAAGAACTCAATATCTAATTAACAGAATAGTCTTCTTAAGATACAAAGTCAGTTTCATATTTAGAAACTTAATCTAATACATTTGGTAAAATATCAAACATATGTTCTTGAACAAAATCTGCTCGTCCAATCTAATTGGTCAGTTTACTAAGAAGTTTATATTTTACCTGCAGTACTTTTGTGGTTTAGGGCTGTAAATTAGGAATATTAAGACATCTTTGAAGATGAAATAGGTAGTATTTGGTCTTGTGGTGCAAATATCTTGGATTTATGCTTTGAGAAGGAAAAAAAAACAGGGCAAATGAGCAAGAGCTGAACTGACTGTGTTTCAGACTCAGTCTTCCTTCTCTCTTTTTTTTTCCTCTCAGCTTATTATCTGAGATACCTATGCTTACGTTTCCCAAACACAAAATACATAATCTAAAGATTAGATTGGTTATAAATTTATTGATTATAAATTTATATATGATTATAAATTTGAGACCTGCATACATCTGTGTAGAACAGAATACATTGCAGGTGCGCTCAGCTTTAGGGTTGAATACATATTACAAATTGCATGTGGCATTCTCTTTTATTTCTCACAGCACGTGCATGTTGAAATCTGAAAAGTATGCCTGCCCATTGAAGGTTATGATAAAGGCAGTATTGTCAAACTGCATGAGAAATATTTTGACCAGTGCTAAAGAAAAGGTTTTATATGTGAAATTCACATACATCTGACAGATTAGTAGTTTAATTTGCAATGGCTTCTCTATTACAAATGCTGCTTCCAATTTTTAGGTAGCTTGTATTTTTTTTTAAGCTTTAAAATCTGAAGAGGATGACTACTATATTAACGGTGCCTGGACTATTGACTGGCCAAGAAAGTTTGATGTTGCTGGAACAGCTTTCCATTACAAGAGACCAACAGATGAACCTGAGTCTTTGGAAGCCCTAGGCCCTACATCAGAAAATCTCATAGTCATGGTAAAGTTATAATTGATATATTTCTGAATTTTTAAATATGAGGAAAGGTGAGGCCATGAATGGAATCAAAATAGGTAGTGTTTACAAAGAGTATACAGCTTGCCAAGTTCTGGGACTTTGCAATAATTAACTTTTCAAAACTGACAGGCAAACATTGTGATGAAAAAGGGGGATAAAGTCAGGAAAGCCCCAGGAAATCTCACTGAAAATACCCCTGATGAGATTCCTGTCTGTGTTAAATGTGCTTCAGAATAATGGTAGCATAAATTGTAAATGGGATGCCTATTGTATCTCTGCATATTTCTGATAAATGAAAGTGCTGAGAAACAACATAGAGCAACTGCATCAGGCTGTGATGGTGATGTGTAATATCTACAGAGTGCATTTTGCTTTCCTAACAGATCTGTAGATACCTGGTTTTAAACATGTCCTGAGGGTAAAGTATACCATATTTCTTACTGTACTTCTTACAGATACTCAAGAGTATGGAGAACAGATACTCAAGAGTATCATGATTTGACCAATATTAATATGTTAGTAAAGTATGTTGTTTTGACAAATGTTGCTCCTAATGGATTGTACAGAACATGAGAGCGTAACAGAAGAAGATGGGACCAAGGTCCTTGTGCCCAGTCTCTGACAATAGGCAATAGTGAGCCTACTGTTACATTGAGGAAGAATATGAGAACAGGGTGATATTTCTCCAGGATATTCCATCAGCCTCTAGATTTGCAGCTCAGGGTTTGTTTGAGCCAGACATGACACTTCTGTGTATAGAATGATTGCTCCCTGGGTATTTACGTCTTAGGCAACATTTTCAAACACCTGAATCCATTTTTTTTTCTGCTGCAGCTGTGGATAAGCTAGAGAGTCTGTATAAAATGAGTTACGCGATGATTATAGTGCCTTTCTCATTCAGTTAGTGCCACTGACTTTCTTACCAGAAGTTTTCTGCTCTTCTATCCAATAGAGATAGGCAGATATGCCTCTGCAAAATGTAACAAGGTAGAAGGGGATGAGAAGTAGCTCTAAGATGTATCAGATTGCTGCATCTTAATATACATGATATATAATATTAGCAACAAAAATGTTTGGTAGAGGATCAAAGACTAGACTTATTAAGAGAGCACAGTGTTGGACAGGTGGTATGTGGAAAGGCAGTTCAACAGTGAGGATAACCAGAAGCTCATAGTGGATAGTGTTGCTAAAGCTGCAGTGAGAGTTAATAATATTCATTAAAAGCTAATTCTCTTGTTCGCCAAGCTAATTCTGTTGGCTAATGCAATAGGGGAAAATGACCTCTGTTGTTGACTCCTGCAGTCATGAGAAGTATAAGCAAGGTCAGAATATTAGGTTCACAAGTACTGTGTGGGTAGTTCCTCACAAGATTTCACTTGGGACTTAAAATCACGTTGCGTTTTTGCACAGTAATGTCCTTAACCAACTTTGACCTCAAAAAATTATTCAGCTACCAAATTATTTTCCATTAATGAAGACGTTAATTTCATGAAAACTAGCTTTCTAAAATTATTATTTCAAGAATAAAGAATTGACTGAAGTTATGAATTTGTGGTAGTAAAGGGAGGGGGAAAAAGAAAGCTCAGCTTATACAAAGGAAAAATATTATTGTGTATGTTTTAAAAGTTAGTCCAGATTCTTTTGGAAATACCTGAAAGAACTATTACGGCTTGCTTTATTACCTTTTTCCCTTCCACAAGGCATAACACATACCTAGATTAAATGTCACTGTAGTTGCCCTCTGCTTGCCTGTTTTAATGGTATAACCAGTTGTTTTCAACTACAGATTCTGCTACAGGAACAAAATTTGGGTATAAGGTATAAATTCAGTGTTCCCATCTCTCGCACTGGCAGTGGAGACAATGAAGTTGGTTTTGCATGGAATCATCTGCCTTGGTCAGAATGTTCTGCCACTTGTGCTGGAGGTAAGATACATACCAGGCAGTCAAGCTAAAGGGTAAACTGAATTGCAAGATACACATTAGTACATAATTTTGTGGATAACTAATTGAAAATATTTCTTTCAGATATGCTTCAAAACTTAATTTAGTGAAAGAACATTTATTTTATCATGTTGGATTTTGGTTTCAACTACGTTTAATATGTACAGATTTTTGTGTTAAATACAGTATATCTTGGCACAGTGTGTCTCTGCTGATGCTTCTCCTCAGATTCTCTTGAAGCTGGGATGTTTGCTTTTCACAGGAGCTTTCCTGATAAAGGACATCTGAAGTTTTAAGTAAGGAGATAAAAACCAGAAGGCAACTATAAATAAGGGATGTGTGTCTGTGTGTGTATGTATGTATGTGTACTTCACGTGATCCTAGTCAGCCCTCCTGTCCTCCAGCCACCAAAGTTCAGGATGCATACTGGCAGCTCTTCTGTAGGAGATGATAACAACTGGATTATACCTCCCAGCCCATAGCAGTATCTGAGGATTGTTGCCTATTGGCAGTGGTGGGGGATTTGTAGGTTGTCCCATGTGATTTCATCATGGGTGCCTTTTGCCCACAATTTACTGTATTCCTAATCCTCCTCCCTCTAGTGGCCACCAATGCAATTCTTTACCTCTGGCTGGGAGAGCAGGACAGTTGGCTTCCTTCAAAGCCAACACCATTGCTGCTGCATGGACTGGTGAGTAGAAGTGCTGTGTGAACAGCATCTTTCTTCTCTCTGGAGACTGAATGCATCATCTCCCTGACATACCTTAATTGCAGAAGATCGGGGAGAGAGCTTTAAATCCATCTCAGAATTTCAGCTTTCTACTGTGCAGCACACTGTCAGTAGCAAGAGGAAACAACTGTTTTTATTTAAAGAACCTTCAGACCAAATATTTGTCCTTTTCTTTTTTTTTTTTTTTTTTTTTGGCTACTGGAGGTGTTTATGTTTAGAGGCATCTTGACTCATCTTTCTGCTGGATCCTGCTGTGGCTGTTATGAGTTGTTTGCTGTTTAAGTACTGGCAGTTTGCTTAGCTTTGTGTAAGACACAAAAACTGATACAGTTTCTCTTCCATGCAGCTAAATAAAGTCTTGAAACAAAGAGAGGCATGTGCCAAATTTGTATAACATTTTTACTGTTCATTTGTTGGATTCTTGTAACCACCTGTGTGACAAACTGCTTTTTTAATTAATATTCTAACATTGGTGAGTCTGGTAGAAAAATTAAAGTTTGAAAGTCTAAAGGCAGAGGGGAAGTGCCTATCCCATAGCAAAAGACACTTCTAAGTTTCAGAAACTTAAAAGTACTGCCAAATCCAATCTTTATGACTGCAGTCAGTTAATGATCCTTCTGAAGTCAATGGGAAGACTCCCACTGATATAGGTAGAGACAAGATTTTGCCATGAATCTTTTGCAATGCAAATAATTTGTTGTCATGTCACAGATTCAGAACTATAAAGAGAAAATGATTGGGTCTAAAGGAGTAGGTCTCTGCCTAGATAAAAACATTTTGACATAATTAACTTTTAAAGAAAGACATGCGAGTCACTGGCATTCACTGTCTGTGTACATTTATTACTCATTTGAACTTCTTTTTCTGTTGAAAGTAGCTTTTGGTGGCTAAACAATGCACTTTTCTTTCCTTCAGCTTAATGTGAGGATATACTACGGTAACTTATTAAAATCTGTGCTCAGAGAATAAATGTTTCATTGTAGCTATAATTCATGTAAAAACTGTATCTGTTTTCTCCATATGAATACCTCCTATTCCCCCCAGTTTATGAAACACCTTTTACCATATGCCAAAAGAAGACACAATTCTAAAAAGGAGCTGAGTCAGGGAAAAAGAAAAGGGAGACAGAGGTTGTAGAGACAGACACGGTAACTGGAAAAGCTAGCTAATAAAATCTGAAGTGTGAGAAATTTTAGAAATGAAGCCACTTCATGGCTTTTTTTATTTCTATAGGATTCTTTATGAAGTCCAGTACTGAAATTCTATTTATTTGAAATCTCTCTTTAGAAGAGAAATTTTGCTTGACATCAAAGGATAAAAGCTCAAAAATTAAAGAATTCCCTACTAAAAGTTTTTGTTTTGTTTTGTTTTTTAAGTAATGAACATGTGTGAGAAATACTAGTGAGGAAATTACTTTTTATTTATGATGTTGAAAAAACAATAATAAGATTTGTGTACAGACTGTAAATAGATGAAAGGCATCAACATTTTTCTGCCTCTTATTGTAATTTGTACAGCTGACTTGTAGTGCAAAGACATTAAAGGTTTGAAAAGGTTTGAGGATATGATATTTCATCTTCATCTAAGAAAGCTGTAGATGAAGTCTAGCCAGATATACTTTTATATTAAAGCATAGAGTAGCTGAAGACAAATCTAAATTCTAATGAACATATTTAACTTGTGCCCATCTCTGAACATGTCTGTGTTCTAATGTTATGTCTTTTTGTCTAGGTGTATGTTACACTTAAAAAGCTATCTTACCAAGGTACAAAAGTTACTTTATCAACATAGAGATTTGCAAGTATTTAGAAGCCAGCAAATGACAGATTTAAGGGTGACTGTGAAATCTCAGGTTGTTTGCTGTGGCTGTTCTGTGAAACAGGGACCAGTGGGCCAGGGACCGATCTCTCACCCTGAGGCTGCCTTACAGACTACCTCATGTTCACATCCACACTACTCAGGCCAGTCCCCGCTATATCAGACTGACTATATTGCATCATGTAGCACTTGGCCAGGTTTATGACTCTTAAGGCATAGTTATTATTTGGTGTATGTTTTTTGATTCAAAGTAGTTAAAATATGAGGACCATTGTTACAGCCTACCAGAGTGATGTTTCTGTGTTGTAAACTTGAGGCTGTGTGTTGAATGTCATGAAGCAGAGCCCAAAGGCCAGATACTGAGCACTCACAGTGAAGTCCCTGGGAACTGCATGAAGTTCATCATCCCATAAAGTGTGTATAATGCTAAGTGTTCTGAAAACTCAGTTGGGCACCCCAAATTAATGGATTCTTTTCAAAGTAGACATTATACCCCCTCTCCCTCTGTATACTTCATAGAGGAGTCTAGAAGATAAATTAAAGTTTGTGAGACGGACAATAGCATATTTAGATTGCATCTGAAAGACCAGGAGGAAGTTAGACTTTTTATAGTAAGAGAGCATAAAGAGTGTGTATTTAGTAGTGTCATGCATGTTAAAGAAGAAAAGAACAAAATACTCCATAGTTGCTCTGCAAGTGAACATCATTTTCCATACAGTGGACTAAGCAGAAATGTAAGATGGGGAGAGGAGTAACTTAGGCACATTCAATCCTGAACTGTATTGTAATTAATACAAAGTTTCATAGCAAGCCTTTTTTCTAGCTTTTCCTTATTTTTCACTGCTGTGTGGCATTAAACTGGACCATCATGTCTCCAAAATCTGAGGGGTTTTTTGGTATTTTCTTGAGTTTTACCAAAAATAGGTTTTTCTGATTTACCAATTACTTAAAAAGCATGCCTGGTAACAGGCAATGCTTTTCCTTTCCTGGATTCATGCACTTCTATGTAGGATGAGAATATAATTTCATTCATTTTTAATA
Organism: Apteryx mantelli; assembly: GCF_036417845.1. NCBI lineage: Eukaryota > Metazoa > Chordata > Aves > Apterygiformes > Apterygidae > Apteryx > Apteryx mantelli. Next base: position 63,841,864 of record NC_090020.1, read on the forward strand.
TCTCACTGGACCTGTCTGTCCCTTAGTATCTGTTCTTAGGCTTGGAAATGCAGAATTGTAGCTTGTCTTTTTGTACACTAGAACAAGCATTTTCTCTGTGGAAAAACTTCTCTTTAAAATACAAATTCATTCTACCTGAGCTAGTTCTTCATCTCTGGGAATGTTATGTAGCACTGAGCTACATGCATTCTCCATCATAACTTTGTTTTTTCCCCTTAAATTTCACTGATAACTGTTCTACTCTGAGTAAAGAGTTTTAGAAAGGAAAAGTTATTACTATAATGTTTAAGTATTTCCATAGTTGATACAAATTAAATCTTACCCTCAAGCTTTACCATAGATTCATTATCTGGTAAAGAAAAAGTACATTATTTTGTGTATAATACTATGTAGTTATATTTGAAGGGCAAACCTTTGTAAAAATGCATGCCTGCTCAGATCTGTGCGATAGATATGCTGAATTAGAGAACAAGCATTTCAAGCACCAGTGCTACTGAAAGCATCTGTTAGGCCTGCTTGCAAATTTTTGTATTTCAATTGTGTATTTATTATACTATAGGGCTCTGTAAAATGTTGGTAGATTTAGACAACTACAGGAAAACAATACCAGAGGTAGCACAATATACATGAAGGGAAGGAAGTGAGGGGAAGTTTCCCTTTTCCTAAGGAGAAACTTGAATACTGAGAAATAGGAAATAAAGCTTAATAAAATGCAGACTGGAAGGAGAGGAAGGAAGTACTGAAATAGAAAAGGGCAATATATATCACTTACAGATCACTGAATTATAGTTTTATTCTCATGCATGTCTTTCCTTATACCTTGTAGCTTTCCAAGGGCAAGCGTCCGACTTTGTTCAGGAACAGGAGTATTCTTGATAAGGAAGTGAGCTGCTACTGGTATTGTTTAAAAAAATCCAACAACTAAAGGGAAAAAATCCGTCTGTATAGTTTTACTTTTGTAGACATTAAAAATAAACTACAGTAAGTGCATGTCCATTATGTTTCTTTTGTATCCCATTCTTAAAAGTCTAAGATGAAAGCCTTATTATCTGGAATTTACCAGGTATCCTAAGCATTGGTCTTGATTTCATTTCATTCCATTAGAGTTCATCTCCGGATGAGTTAAATATCTTACATACTTGTGTGGTTTTTTGAAATATTCAGTCAATATAGTATAAAAAGTAATTTGATTGCTGTTCACTTTCCTTTGCTGATCACTGTTGTACCAGTGGTGCCTACTGTGTTTTTCTTTCATGCCCTCAGATGAATTATAAAACTGTCTTTGGACAAATAAAACATACTTGTCCTCATCAAGGAAAATGTAAGTTTGGCTCTGTGATGAATATCTTGTGATCTGATGAGTGAGCTCAGAAAGTATGTCTGGGTTAACCAGCATGCACTAGCTTTAGTGATGCAAGACTCACTATGTATTGGTACTGGCATCTTTCTAATTAACTGTTGCAATTGCAAACCACAATTTTGGGGGGTTGCTTTTAAAAATAGATAAAGCATTTACATGACTGCAATTTTAATAAGAATAAAATGTGCTCCACGTAATTTTAAATTTGGCTGCTGAAAGTCATGCAGACTATTTATGAATTGAAACATGTAAAACATCTCAGATCTCTAGGGAATATGGTCACTAAACCACTGGAGTTTTGTTTTCTATTAGAATTGCATTGACCAGTCATGAGGACATTTTATGTCTTTTATTATAAACTGTAAATCTGTAGATTGGAAAGCAGAATGTTTCTGTCTAACTGCTTGTAATTATTCCCCCGAGAGCTTAAACGAACTTGTTTAGCTGTGCTTTTTAGATTATTTTCAGAGAGCATAGACTCAGAAGAGTTGATAATTCAAAAATATTTTTTCAAGGCCCACAGGGCTTAACTAAATCATAGCTGTTTTCTGGGTAAAAACAGTGTTGCTAGTTTTGCTCCATTTTTTTGTGTGTGTTTTGAAGTTAGAATCTGAATTTTGTTTATGCGATATTATTTTAAGTAGCACTGTAATTAGACAGCAATAATTTAAAGTTTACTTAATCCGTACTTACGTTTCTTATATGACAAAGCACATACTGCATGGCAAGATGCTGCAGAACATCTTAAAACTGGACCAGCATGTCCAACTGGCATGGATTAAAGAATCTTCACTTTGTGAGTGAATAGTGGTGCATGCTGTCTTACGAGTGATATGCTACCTGACCTGCATTCAATAAATATCATGGCTGGTATAAATTTTTTTGAAAACTGAGCACAATAATACTTTGTGTTCATAGTACTTCAGAGTATTTTCTTATTGCATAGCTCTTCAGAAATGAATTTCCTGAGGCTGCCAGGTTTTAGCCAAAGCCTGGAAGGAAATTCATATGATGCCAGTAGGAATTTTAGTGAAAACATAATATTAATATCTAAAATATCCCATAAATATAGTTGATAGAATGACATGCATTTTTAAAATGTGTAATTCTAAAGTATGCATAAATTATTTTTAAGCAATTACATTTGAAGGAAACTTCATTATGATGAGAGCAACTTATTATTATGTCAGTAACCAAGAGAATTAAGACAGCTTGTGATGGAAAGGGTAAATGGTTATTCATCAGTCAGAGCTGAACATAATTCTCTATCAACTAGCAGCACCATGTTACTGGCATCAGTGTTTGGATTGACTCTTTTTAAATACTATTTTTCCTCATGGTGAAGTGTGAGTAGAAAAATGCAAAGAAAAAAAACCCCTTCTACTCAGGTGACAGACTTGTCATATTTTAGTTACATTTTAATTATCTCATCTGTTGCCTCTACCTTAAAACTATCATGTCTACATAGGTAATAGGATTTCAAGTGAATCATCTTGTCACAGCTTCCAAGGCATTTAGATCTTCTATTTATTTCTCAGGAATCAAAGGAAGAGATTAAACAGGAGAGCCTGACCTAGTAAATATTTGTCTCCCCCCTTCTTACAGTGATTTATGTTTTTCTCTACTAAAATAGTAGTAAAGGAACAAAATAAAGAATTGAAGAAAATTTTGTCTCACTGTATATATGTACATATATATATAAATAAAATAGCAACATTGCAGTGCTGACTGATTTGAAATTTTGATGAAAAGTGTAGCTAAAGATCTATTAAAAATAATAGAAAATTAGAAATTAAATTAGAAATTAATGAGAAATGAGATAAAGTATGACATGGTAGGTCATGCTTGACTAGCCAGCTATCCCATTTTATTATGTAACTCATTTTCTAGACCAAGGAAATGTGATAGACTCATTCAGCTAGACTTCAGTAAAGTATTTGTTATCACCTACACCTAATAAAAAATTAGAAAAGATTAGTAGACTAGAGGTGCTTTTAAAAGGTATGTTATCAGGCCAAAAGGCAGTGCTAGGGAGCCCCTTATAGATCTGTCATGTGACTCATAAGACTTCAGGTTTTTTTGTTCTGACTGTAGCATAAGAAAACAGAAAGTTGCAATGAAATTTGCTGATAATGCAGTAGTAGGAGACATATAGGGAAAGAGTGGGGTATTATTCTATAGTCATGATAAAGGCAAATATGATCTTAGGATGTATTTCTTTGAAAGTTTTAATGACACTGGATAAGGCACTAGTAAAATCTCTCTGCAATACTGGGCAGTTTGTATTGTGGCTATAATAAGCGTGAACACAGGCACAGAAGTGTTGTGAGGATGATCAAGGGAATTGGCATATCTAACTTCCATGCAGAGACTGCAAGAGTTGGCTTGATTAGCAAAGCAAAGTTATTTAAACTGAAAGAATGTGTTGGCTTAAGAAAATACTATAAATTGTACATTAATATCTAGAATGTAAATTAGAATGCTTCTAATAGTCAGTTGTGAAGTTCAGAGATGAAGAATGCACCCGGGTTTAAGATGGAGTTCAGTTTGTGAAGCGGGTTATATAAGAGTGGTTTCCAGTGGTCGAAGGATGTTGTTTTTAGTTGTATGTTCTTATGTTCCAAGTTTATTTAATTGCTAATATATTGTAAGATCTCACTGAATTTAAGCCTTATATAATTTTTTTGTAATAAAATATTAGGTGCCAGGAATGCTGTGAATGGAATATCTCAATGTGAGATTATAATGTCCTTTATACCTGGTGGATAAATATCTGAAAGAGAATATCTGTGTGTTAACCCAGCAGCTGTGGGGGACATGTCCTCCAGGCTCTTGAGGGGCCCCCATACTAATGATTTGAGTTGTGTCTCAATTCCCACTGGACTAACGACTAGCAAAATATGTTTTTTCCAACATGTAAAGCACATAAATTGAAAATTTGCAAGAAGTGGAGGTTGAATATTGTTCAGAAATGGTATTTTCTTTTTAGTTTGTTTATGTATATTTGTGAATGTTAGATTCAATCAGAAAACCATCTGACAGGCTTGTGCACTGTGTTTAGTGTTACCTACAACTGTCTACTGTGGCATCCAGATAGATGTACAAAGATAAAACAAATGGAAGATACTCATTGGTCTACCTGGGTTAACTGTAGGACATATACTTCATGTTAATCAATATATTTTTCATAAATAAAGCTTACTTTAAAATGTTCATGGTATTTATGGATAACTTGAGATGTCAGACATTTGTGAAATGATTTACAACCTGTTCTAAAGCGTCTGCTTTGGGAAAATTATATGTTGCTGATCAAAAAAAAGGAGATATCTCTCCCTAGTAGCAGAGCTGGGACTCTGAATTTAGATGCTTCGGAGGAGTCAAGACTCCAGCGTTAGGCACTTTTGTTCTCAACATGGTTAATGGAGGACACATGATTCTGAGGGTTGATACAATGCCCTCACATGCTAAACAGGGATCTGCATATAGGCAGCCCTTAGACCATAAGTGGTATGTTGAGTGATATCCTCGCCTGTCAGGAACATACCATACACATTTGAGATGAGGCCACACATGAAGCATTTTTATGTACTTAGGATCCAGACTGTTGAGTTTACCTGAGAGCAAGTATTTAAATTAACAGGGCTTACTCTATTTTTACGTAGGGGGTGATACCCCTATTTTGCAGGATTCTGTGGTGATTATAACATACTTGTCCATAGCAGTTCCCTATTTCAGTTTGAAGAGATTTATACTGGAAGTACATCACCAGAAGAATAATCTGTGCTGCAGAATAGTTGAGAAAACTAAGAGGGCAGGGAAGGTGAAGATTTTCTAATGACCGTTCTTGGCCACAGTGCAACCAGGGATGCAAGATTCATGGAGCCAGGGGAAAGAAAACAAAAAAGGGACTTAATCTGTAACTAGTGAAAAAGGCATTCATCTAGCACAGGCAGCTGTGGTTTTTGGTCCTTGCTCTCAAGATGGTTTGTACATTTTACATTAGACTGTAATTGCATAAAGAATCAAAATAGTCTACAGACTAGCAACAACAGTCTTGCCGTTTTAGGTGACTAAATTAACCACTGGGTTAGTCGCAGAAGTTACTGTTTTCTCAGGGGAGGCAGGAGTCCATCAGACTGAGAAAGGATCAAACCTGCTATTCATGTATCTGCAACCTCTTAGAGGGTTCTTCAAGGCTATCATGCAAAAGGAGGTTACCATTTCCCTATGTTCTTTGCACTGAACATCATAGGGACATTTTACTTGACTCACTGTTGGAGTTAAATACCTAAATTCCATATAGGTTTCAATTTAGGAACCACAGTAGGAGATTTGATTCTTGTCCTTAATGACTAACAATGGAAACAATTAATAGGTAAGTTGCTTAGCTAGTTTAAAAAGAACAAAAAGACTAAAAATGTTTGGTGAAAGAACATCACATGTTTTTTTAGTGAGATGTTTAGTGTCTGAAAACATATTTATATAATTAATTTTTTTACCGCAAATGTCTATCTCCTATAAGACTCTTGTCTTAAAATGGAGAGAGCTGTAAAATGAAGTTGGCTGATATTTTTATGTTTTAATTCCTGTGTATTTGTATGCATTTCACAATTTGGAAAAAGTTATATAATTGCTTCTGTTTTTAAGAAGAGTTTAGGGCTTTTTGCAACCTTTATGATGCAAACAATCCCATTATTTCAGTATTATGACTACTCATATTCAATAAGAAGTGTGTATGAATTGCAGATCTAAAGTGTGTATATCCCAGCAAACATCACACAACTTGTTCTAAAAACAGAGGAGGCCATGTGTACCATGTTTACAACAATGCTCTGAGCTGCACTGTAGTCATATATCAATGGTTCTTTGACACCTTTCTTTACATCCTGTTTTTTAAATTGGAAAATCTGCTTAAAATGTTACCTTAAAATATTGTCATGGCTGTGATTTTTCACTTTGTTTTGGGAATTACAATCAATTCTGGACTGCCCATTGATGGTTAAATAATGAAAGAGGAGCTGGGAGTGCCAGACATAATGAGCATCCACAGAGAAAAGCTGCATCTTTCAGAATGAATAATACTTCTATTATTTTAATGAAGAAAATATTTATAGGATGACATGTATAAAAATGCCACACTGAATCCCACTATTGCTGTTTTATTTTATACCAGAGCACATAAACAATAATTCTGCACTGAAGTGTGACCACATTCTGTTTGGTAATATTTTCTTTGGAAAGTGGAGTGTCTTTTACTAAGAGAGAAGGGTAGATGGAAAATGGATTTTGTGCAATATACAAATAAAAACAATCTGTTAGTAAATCTATAAATATATTCCCTTTGTTTTAGGAAACAACAGCAATTTAAAATCCTCTCTCAGTGGGGTGGCCTAAAATTGAAGGAAAAAGAAAAATTTTGTGTGGTCAGGGGTCATTCAGTCAGTTCAGGCAATTCAGTTCCCAGGAGCATTCAGCCAATTAAAGTTGGATAGTAAGATTAATAATCAATTGGTGAATCATACTTTTAGTCAACAAGTAGAGGAGTAAGAATTAATTAATGGTGTTTAATTTCATCCCAAGGTGTGCAGAAACAAGAGGTGGTGTGTAAAAGGCTGGATGACAGCTCCATTGTGCAGAACAATTACTGTGACCCTGACAGTAAGCCTCCAGAAAACCAAAGAGCCTGCAACACTGAACTTTGTCCACCTGAGTAAGTTATTAATTACTAAAATAGGCATCTATTTCGCATGGATAGAAAAGTCTCTGTAATACGTAATAAATACTGTTGACCAAATATGGTATAAAATTTTGATTTAGCATTAGGGTCCTGTCTTATCAGATAGGATATTTGTTTTGGGGTTTTGGTTATAGTTTCTTGTTCCTCTGGAATCAGTTGTGGAAGTTCAGTTGTGACCTAGAAGAGACCTGATTTGATTGAGGAGCAGTGTTGTTTGAACTACAGAAAAAATCAACGCAGTCACTGTCTGTAAAAAGATAATACCAAAGCAGTTTGTTAAGAAGGAAGTGTTAGGTGTGGTGAACAGAACTGGAGGCCATTCTCAAGGCACTAATGACAGAAGAGTCTTGAGGTGAGGGGGGACTACATACATTCCCATTCCCATAGATGCTTACATTACATACTAAAGGTTTGCCGTATTTTTAAGATACACTACATTAAAATTTGGGTTGAAGATTTCAAATGGGAAATAGTAAACATAGAAACTGCTTAGCAGGCAAGCCATCTACTGATAGTAGTTTTCTCCAACAACTTTCTCTCCCAGATGCTCAGTGCTGTACAGCAATGCTGTGTGCCTTTAGGATTAGGTGCATACTTGGTTAAGTCTTTTTGGTTTTATTTTTAAAGATAGCTATGTGTTATATATTGAAAAGATAATGAGAAACACAGCAACTCATTTGTTCAAAAATGAAATTTGGCAAGAACATATACCATAGCTTAATCTTATTACAAACTGTTTAGAAACAGCTGTGATATTTTGTACTGGAAAATAATTTCATCACATGTGCATCCTTCTTGTGCTTTGAGACAATTAAAACTTCTGGAAAAAAATGAGAGATAGTAACGATTTACTGATTCACTGGTCAGTTTAAGTTTGGTGATATTCTGTACCTATATTCTAATATGGCATGAAAATCATTAATATTGAGCAAGTATAGATATCACACGGTAAAGACATACTGCAGTCTCTTTTAAATGTCTCTTAGAAACTGTAAAACTGTAGCATAAAGGATACCAAGAGGAATGAGACAAGACTTTAATGCCTTAAAATCCAAGAAATCTTTGAGACCAGTGTCCTCCTAGAGTAGCAACTGCTTCCCTGGACCTGGTGAGAGGTTGCATGATGTCAGAGCAGTTCCTTCTACACTTATTTCCCCTATGTCATATACCATATTCACTTGACATTAGGTAAATGGAAGTGAAGCCATTACACTGCTCTAACCTCAAGTATGTTTGAATGTGGATGTGCTGTCCTCACAGATAGGTCTAAATCGTTGTCCCCACAGTCTATGCATAAATGTGTGCTTATGCTGCAAGCATAGGAACTTGGATTCTGTTGAATGACGCTGCTTGTCACGGCTATATGTGCGCTGACTAAATTCTCTCACCCTGTAGCTGAGAGCAGAACGTGGCAAGTGATCCTGTTCAGTCAGTACCTTTTTACTAAACACATCCCTATCTCTTTCCTTGCATGAATTAACTACTAGCAAATTAGCACTTTTTAAATTAATGTTAACATAATTATTCTAATATGGTTAATTTTTATTTTTGCACTGACATTATTAAAAAGCAAAAAGCAAGACACCTTTTTGGATTCTCTGCCCACTACAGCAGGGACATTGATGAATATAGTGAAACCCAAGTCATCAAGATTCAGAGTTTCCTTCATTTGGCTGTGCTACTTCTGGAGCTGGGAGTATTAGTAAGCACCTGCTTTGAATGTATCAAAGCAGTTCAGTCCACATCTCCATTCTGATGCTCCCCATGGGATAAACACCTGAGGAGGGATTCTTGATTCCTAATCCTATAAGTAGTCTGGAAGAAAGCTATTCAAATACCATCTTTTGAGATAATTCCCCAAAGACATTCAACATTTTTTGCTGAAAGATTTATCAGTCAGTAAGGCTTTCTCTTTAAACAGACTGGCCAAATACTTCCTTTCCTTAATTAACACAGTTGTGTTTTCCCTGTGGTGGTTACCAAAAATCATGAAAATTCAAAATCTCGTATTTCTTCTTCTTACTGAATGCCAGTAACATTATACTTTAGGTTCCTGAAGAGCATCAAGGACCGTGTTCGCTTGCATTGCAGTAAGTAATTCCTGAAATTCCAGATTTCATGAAAAAATATTGGTAACTATCTCTGGATCCTGTGGATTGCTTCATGGTTCTCTGTAAAAGATGCGTAATACTGTATTGTGGTACAGTAGAAACACAGAAGGTATCTGAGAAGGCACTTGAGCAAATCATGATTCCAACTCAAAGTTCAACACTTCAGCATCTCCAACACTCTGAAGAGATTCTTATCCTCTCTACCATGATAAAAGTGTAAGTTTGGTGGCAAAGAATAAAAAAATTAAACTAATGAGAGAATATAACAAATTCATTGGCATCTCTCCACCTCACTGGGCTCAAAATTAACAGACAAAAATTACAGCATTGATCCAGGTTCCTACTACAGCGCATGATACATTCTGTAATACACGAAAGCATAGCAGCACGTGTTCTTTGACAGAGATTTCAGAAAATGACAGATATTAGGAGGCAAATCCCAAGCATGCCTCCAAGAACAGCCATGATGACTGACACGCCTGACATTTTCTGGCATGTAGCAGCATGTGATAGCATGCTAGACTTCAGTTTAATACTTTGCAAGGATCATTCAGGTCAGTGCATCTAATCAGCACATGCGATATTGAAGACCAAATGTGCCACATAGGGCCTGGTACTTAAAAATCCCATCCATACTCATTGAGGGTAAAATATACCTGGCTGTTATTGATCAACCTTTAGGGGAAATTCTCTCCCCCCACCCCTTTCCTTCCTCTGACTAGCATATCTACTTGCTTGTGAGTTCAAACTGTTAGGTAAGTTTTAGTGCAGCTTGCAAAGCAAATGTCATGGCTTTAAAACTAAGCAGGAACTTAGTCTAGTTCCTGACTCTGACCCAGGAAACATTGTTGTCACAGTTCCACTAATTAGCCTTGTCCACTCTAGTTAGTGGATGATACCAGTGGTTTTGGTTATCTTTTTCTGCCAGACCCTTTTAACTTGGTGTTGACTTTCTCTGTTCTATCACAATTCTCTTCATTATACCTGACTGCTACTCAGTTTAATTTGCTTGTATTTTAGAGTTAATTCTTTTATTTAAAACACAGTAGTTATAACAACAGCATAGTGTTAGATGTCTCCAAAAGAATGTGGCGAAATAAAGCTATCCAAAAAACAGTCAAATTTAATGCAATCAGAAGCCATAGACAAGTTGAAACAGTGAATCCTGCTCTAAGGCAAAAGAGTAGAAAGTAAGAATTTCACTGTGGACCTACTTGCTGGATGTTACAATAAATAACTGAACAGTGTTTGCTGTAATATGATCATCTGTGTATCTGGAAATTAAGTGTTGTCTGTATTCAGGAGGTTGGATGAGAGAGGATAGTAAATATAGGAAGGAAGGAAGGAGTCCTTAATGCTTCAGTCTTGGTTATATTACTTTATGTTCATTCACAGAACATGGTTCCAGTTATGAGATGCCGCTTCATTTGGCTTGAAGGTAGCTTAACCTGAAGTGTTTAACACCTTGTGGGGTAGGCAGCATCCATCTAGGGTAGAGATCTGATGAAAACACTGTGTATCTCAAAGAATGCCTGATGCTAAGCAGAGGAAGGAGCGTTTCACTTTGTGATTGAGGAGTTAACTCTGCACATATACTCAGCTCTTTCCTTTGTACTTGTTTTCTTCTATTCCATATTAATACTTTCTTATCTTGCAAATTACATGACAACAGAGCTGTAGTGATGTCTTGAGATCCTACCTCACTGTGTACCCTGCATAGACAAAAGCAAGTTGATGATGGAATTCCTCTCTCCTTTTTTTTTTTTTTTAAATCAAACGAGGTTAATTCAAGGTTTCTGGGGCAGGAGATGCTATATCACTCCAGATAGCTTCCTACCATTGCTGTGCAACCTGTCCTTTGTTTAACACTTTCATCGATGCATGCTTTTATGGGTACTTTTTCCTTCCTGCCTTTGCTCTGTAGCCCTGCAAAACCAAAGACGCTGTTACTGTAAGATGTGATATAAACATACATTTATATTGATATGATAACAGTGTGAAGAGATATTTCCATTGAATTGAACAGCATTAACCTTTCATCATTAAAAAAACAAAATTTGAACTTTACAGCCAGATTAACAGCTATTTTAATCTTCTCTGCAACAACACTTAAATAATCTAAATATACTGCACATCTCTTGACTTTCACTATTTACACGCAAACACTTGGAAGTTCCCTCTAGCTATCATGCAATGATTTAAATCTTTTAAATATTTGTCGAGATCGTTTTTATATGATGAATTATATTTTACCAGTGTTTGCATTTCTTACTCTAAGACATAAGAATGGTTTGCATTTCTATGTTGCATTCTATACAAAAATTTATAAATGTTCCATAACCAGACAAAAACTAAATCTCAGAAAGCCCAATTTTCAGAACAAATTATCTTATTGCAAGTGGAAAGACAGCACCCACTGTGATGATACTAGAGAGGCAAGCATCTTGACTTTTAACCTGTGCTTTTATCTACTGCAGTAGTTCCCAAATATTTCCAGTTGCAACCCACTTTCAGATGGATAATTTCATGTGACTCCAGTGCAAATCCACTTAAATGTTTGAAGGTTTTTTCAGGCTCAACACTCAACCACTATAGCCTAGGTTGGAAACTGTTGCTCTGAAAAATACAAAGTACTTTTTTATTGGAAGATATTAGTGCAGTAAGGTATAAGTCAAAATGTACCATTGAAAAGGTCCATGAGTTTTTATTTTATTTCACTATGACTTATGTGTATTGTTAACATTGATTCAGGTTTAGTAATTTAAACTATTTGAATTCTTGGGTTGTATAATTATCTTCTCCATTTCTGAAACATATTAACTGAGTTTCCTAACTTTTTCTATCCAGATGGTTTATAGGAGATTGGTCAGAATGCAGTAAGACCTGTGATGGAGGAATGCGTTCACGAACAGTTCTCTGTATCAGAAAGATTGGACCTTCTGAGGAAGAGACACTGGAAAATACCAACTGTTTAACGCACCGACCTATTGAAAAAGAGCCCTGTAACAATCAGTCCTGTCCCCCACAGTGGGTCGCTTTGGACTGGTCAGAAGTAAGGAAATTTGCAATTTTAGCTCATTGGCAATAGTCAAGATGAGAGCTCTAGCCACTGAATATTAGTACATTTTCTACTGCTGCTTGCCAAGTTAAGGATTAATGAGAAGTTCAAAACCCAATTGATTTAGAGTATTGAAGCAATTTTTGTCATTCATATTTCTTTTTTCTTTTCACCTATATTGTCAGTTCTGTTATTTTGTCAAGAGATTATGAACTGTTGTTATTAGTTGTAATATAACAATAGTAAAACACAACATAGACTAGTAAAAGTAGTAAAAATAGTAAAAACGTAAAAATTACAATAGTCATTTGGTATGCAATAACTGTCTTAAAAAGCAGTTTTCATTTCCATAGGTTCTTGAACAAACAAATAGCTGGAAAGAAGAGGTGGTGGTTTTATAGTATAAAAAGCTGGAATAAGTTGCTAGGGTTTTCTTCAAGTTATCACGTTGATATAAAGAATCAGCTTCCTTAGCAACATGGAATGAGAAGCAGACCTAAAAATTGGTGTTCTCTTTATTAAAGAAAGAACATCTTTTGTTAAATATGGTGATATCTGTTATAGTATAAACCAAGTCATGACTTTATGTTGATTCGAGTATTAAATTTGAAGGACATGAATTTGTGCAGCAGAGAGGAGAAGGCAGATTTATTGTTGGTCTCTGATGGATTTGAATGGAACTGCGTCACATGCCAGCCTGAGGGCAAAAATAGCTGTATACTTTTGCAGTTCCTTGCTATCCAGGAGTCTTATCTCATGTGTTGTATCTCAAAGTAGCCTTTGGAATACTTCAAGCTAAGATTTCCTGAGTCTCCAAACTCCACATCCCTGCTTTCAAATGCAGCCATATCATATAGTTCCTTTCCTAAACTGATCAAACTTTGTCCTAAAATTAGTTAATTTAGAGGTTTGTTTGGTTTTGTCCTGCTGCTTCTTGGAAAACTCTTCCTGAACTTTAGTCTTTGGATTGCAAGAAACATTCTAATTGCATGCCAGTTTATATCCATTTGCTTTTGTTAGCTGAAACACCCTTCTTCCTTTCCAACTATTATTCCTCAGAGAGGTGTTAATCTTGATCACACTAATATTTCTGCTTTCATGTTCCAGTTTGAATGCTTCTTTTTGGAAATGGATGATCAGAGTTAAATGTATATATTATCCCAAATGAGATTTCACCTGTGCCTTGTTCTTTTGTTACTTCGTACATCTACTGAAAATACCCAAAAGCTACAGTGTGTCAGTATGCCTTAAATAACCTTTTTCAGCTTCACAGCCATCTTATATTGATTACTTACAGTCATCTTATTTTCTGTTAATATATCCAGATCTTTCTCCTCCTCTTTTCATTTCAGTTAGTGATCTCCCAGTTTGTAGTAGATTCTTGTTGTTTTTTCGGAAATGCATGACCTTGCACTTCATACTTCCGAATTTCCTCTCATCTAAATTATTCTTGTCTTCAAGGTTGTTCAGTTCTTTCTGTAGAGCATACTGATTCTTCCTCTGTACCACTAAGGTCAGTTATAGTTACTGGTGTTAGCTGCTAGTTTCAGTTACACTCTCCTACTTTGCTACCATATCATTAAATAGACTATAAAAACAAACAATGAGATCAGTTCCATGACTGATCCTAGGGGGACTTTGCAGGTAGCAGCATCTCTCAAACCCCAAATTTTCCGTATTCAGGATAACCAGTTGTCACCTCTCTTTGAAATGAAGCCTGGAGAGAATGGCTGAACTTACTTTGTCTAAAAAAAGTGAACGATTATCAGAGTAAACTGGAATGTTCTACTGATGATATACCCACAATTCATTGTATCCCATTTTCTGTATAGTTGCTTGCCTTTAAGGAATCTTTCATTTAAAATACTTTGTATTATGCAGTATGTCATAATTTAAGATTAATGTCCTTGTAGTTGCACAGAGCTCTTCTATGCACAGATGCTTTTAGCTCCAAAAAATTCTTACAACCTCTGGAAATTCAAAGAGTACATACAGAAGGAAGCCTACTAACCTCACTCTGGTGAGTGCACATAGAAGTGGTATAGCACAGCTTGTACCATACCTTGATAATGCAGGTAGTGTAGATAATAATATAGCCTTAACATTATGGCAGTACTTGAAGCAGTGGTATCTGTATGTTAAATTACAGTGCTGTGGGCTGCTATGGACGTGGTTGTGGCTCATCCCCTTGGTGTCTGTATTTCATGCCTGTATAATCCTCATCTGCTCTTCTTAGCTGAAGAAAGATTTTTTTGGACAAATACGTTTTTTTACATAATATACATTATTTTTCCTTAAACAAAAGAAAAATATATCCATTTGCTATACTGTTCAACTGTTTGGTTTTGTTCCATAAGGAATTATGAATTAAGTATCATTTTACTGAGCTTTTACATCAAAAAAAATTCTTTTAAGATATAATGGGAACATCTGAAAATTTTTTGATTTTCATTAACTTACTGTGCTAATGCTGTTGGTTGTATTCTGAATTTCCTGGTATTGTACCACGTTTTAGAAGTAATCTGATATCATAAGACAGATAGCCATTCACAAACTTTATAGCTGAATCTGTCTCTAGTTCTGTACAGTTTTAAAATAACAGATTTTTTTTGGAATCTGTTTTACAAAAAGTTGTCTGCTTTATATCCTGAACCCTTAGAAAAGCAGCTCCTCTCAGCAATTTCTCTTAATGTAGAGCAGGACCTCAAGAAACACAGGAACAAAACAATGAATTTTAAAATATGCGTTGTTTTACATGCAGAACAATATTCTTTTTTTCCCCAGCTGTTAGCTGCCTTTTTACACCAGAAGTAGAGCACCAAAATCAAGGCAGAAAGGTTTTAAATAGTCCCTGTCCCTCCCTTAAAAGGTAGAGTATATTCCAGCTCTTCAAAAATGAATCTGTGACTTGGAAAGAATGAAAAGGAAAGGAGCAAGAAGGAAATAATGCATGAGTAGAAAAGGTTGTTCAGTGGAAGACTCTTTCATATCATGTCTGGCACTGATAGTTTGTAAGCTCTTTTTGTGCCTTATAGTGGTACTTTAATTCTGACTGGAGTATCTAGGCATCATCTCAATACTAACAAATAATACTGTCCATACGACCAATTATGCAGCCATATATATTGACTATATATTATTCCCCTTTAGTTACCTCCTCTAGGCTTTGCTCATTAATATATCATCCTTGGAGCTGTCAGCATTGCCAGCCTCTTAAGAAGGTTCAGTAACTTTTTAAGGCCTTCACATCCAGCCTTTTGTACAGCAGAAGTGTGTTATAATTTTTAATATAGATTTTCTTATCTAAGGCTTCAGGCCCTGCTAAGCTGGTTGTGATTGCATTTTGACAGGATTGTGAACAAGTGCTAACTTTTTTCTGGTGTGAATTTTGCCCTATATAGCTTGGCAAAGTGTTTTTACTGCTCGTATCATTTTAATGTAATGAGAAATTGCTTCTTTTTTTCTATTCAGTGTTCTTGGAAATATAATGTATTTAAGTCTCCATATAAATATATAAATATGATATATGATATATTTATAAGATTTTCTCACAAAAGCATGAAAATGCTGCCTCTGATATATTTGTACTGAAAACAAGAATGAACTCAAAAAGTAGAAGAGTTGAGTACAGCTTCCATTGAAGCCAATGTCAAATCTTGCTACTATTCTCTGGAATGTAAATTCTGAAACTTTGTTTTTATACTGAAAGAAAGCAATACATGATACAAGTTAATCAATTTTAGCACTTTTGCCTATGTTTACGTACTTGCTGAACATCAAGATAATTATATATTTTTTAGTCTTCAATAATAAGGTATAATTCAGGTATCTTTTAGGTCAGAGAAACAAATACACTTTGTAAACATAGAGATGAATTAGTATACTTAGGAGATTGCAATAGTATTTATATCAAATCATAATTAACATTAAGTGACTTGCCCAGCAGAATTTGATTGGTCTCAGGTAACCTAAATATTGCTAAAAATATTTTCATGTTTTGCAATAGATGAGCTTTGAC
The DNA here is from genome assembly GCF_036417845.1 of Apteryx mantelli. Taxonomy (NCBI): domain Eukaryota; kingdom Metazoa; phylum Chordata; class Aves; order Apterygiformes; family Apterygidae; genus Apteryx; species Apteryx mantelli. Next base: position 63,858,148 of record NC_090020.1, read on the forward strand.
TGAATGACTCCCCACTCATAAATTACTTATTTTATATTTTTTCCAGGTAATAAAATAAAACAGCAAAAAATAGTGTAAGGATTTATTGGGAAAAGACTTATCAGAATTTTGAGACAAGCTTTTACTTTGCATTCATACTACCCTTAGTCACGTTTTCCAATGAGTGAGTCAAAAATTCTAGAAGCATCTAGTAATGGGAGACACTATTTTCTTTTTTTATGTTTATGGGCAATTTATCTTTCATTTACTTTTGAAACGTGCACTTTTTGCTAAATTCTACTGATGCTTTTTATTTATGGGGATTCAGTATTACTGTGGGCAGCCTATTTCCTTACTTCATTTTAGTTGCTGGGAACAGGTGTAGTCCAACTGATTTAGTGGAATTTTGACTGAAATTTTGATTTTGAAATTCTTGAATTTTTCTAAAAATGTGTTTTTTAAAGGAGATTTTTTCTTCTGCTGCCAATAGCTAGAAGAACATATTTCACAAATGGTGACTTATAGATAAAAGAACAGAAGTGTCTTAAATAGGATTAGAAAATGTATGCACCTAAACCCAAATTTCTGATTTGCTACCAAATTCTAGAGGTTATGACACTCCATAGGCACATTGCTTTTTGACATTTATTTCACTGGTTATCAGCTGTTTTGCTTCTTGCCTGTCTTGACACAGAAGAAAAGCTGAGTGCCAACCTCTTGCCAAAGCAAGCGATTCACACGCTAGACGATTGTCTGCATACGCTCTCTGAGGGCCTCAATAATTTAGAAGGCATTCTTGGAGCGTGCCTAGCAAACTGAGCTCCATGTGAGATACAGCAGTAGCTACTCATTTATTTTAAGAGTCAGCTGCTTATAGCTTTCTTTTTTGCGTCTTAAGGTAACATTTCAGGGTTCAGAATACACTTCTGTGTAACTCTAAAGTGATGCAAGCCTCTGCCTCCTCTGATTTTGCAAAGTGATCTGATCACCAATCTGTAGACCAGTCTGATAGCAGGACGGTCCGTTCAACCTTCTGTGTGTTGTCTGTTTGCTTTTCACAGAATGCTTAAAAGATTAAATGGGAACAGGAAATTGAGTACAAGCTAGGCAGAGGCACCTGCTTCTATTTCCTGCTCAAAAGTCTTATCCATTTTATATGACATATTTGTGGAAGAAAATACATGCAACATTCCTTGGAATTTGGACCAGAACTGAGGAGTCATGATCATGTTGCTGAAGACCTGATATACTCATCGTCATTCTTTTTTGGTTTCTGTTTAGCATTAATATTAAATTTTTCCTGCATAATGGTGTATTTTCTGCCACAGAGACAGAGAACTTTCTTTCCTCCTTTGTCCCTCCTTTCCCCGTTTTGTAGTAGGCAGGTACTTACCGTACTTTGTGGAGGAGATAAGAGATTTGGGGTTAATGCCCCAAATGCATGAGGAAGATTGAACCTGGCTATTCTGCGTGAGAATTGTAAACACTGAACTACTGTAGATAAGGAGGCAGTACCTCTATAAAAAGAAAAGGAAGGTTTGATTTTTTTTGAGGAAAGTGATTATACACCCACTTTGGAGTTCTGGATTATAAAACCCCAAATGGAGGACACTCCTCTTTGCAACCCACTTTAAGATTCTAAATCTAAGCAGACGTAAGATGGAGCCTGTGTATATACATACACATTTACGTATGTATAAGGAATATCAATACTTTACATACTACTGTGGAAGTGCTTCAGAGTGTCTTTAAGTTAGACAGAGATGCTTCAGAATTAGGCGTACAACCCTAAAGTTTGAATTACTGAAGTCATTTTCCAAAAATAAATTTTATCTGTTTTTATTTTTTCTCTATTATATGGTGACCTGTTTGGATGTGGAAAGTCTTTGGCGTTCCACCTCTTGCATTTTGCTTCAGTTCCACTTCCCAGATGATACTGTCTCTGCAGCTGCTTGCGTATGAAGGGCAGTTCCACTCTTGACAGTTTTAGAATAATCTGTGTGTAGGATTTATGCTATCAGAAGTTGATTCTGATCCAAATAATGCAGATATGCTTGCAGGATAAAGGTGAACATGCCTATGAGGAGTTCTAATACTATGTTTGCAAAATCTCCAGGTCAGCTGTTAAAGAGAAACTGGTTTGGGGAAGGTCTTGTGTTTTTATTTTGTTAGCACTTTTCTTCTCCCCATTATGCTGTTGTGCTAATGTAAGTGAAAGTTAATTTGTAGCAAAATAGAAGGAGAAGGGGGGAAAACAACATGAAGAAAGAGGAGCAAAAGCAGAGAGGTCCTTAGACCTGCCTCTGTTCAAATTACTGTTTTATTATCTGCTTGCTAGTAGAGCCAGCAGAGCAGTGATAGCAGGAGGAAAAACAACAGCTGTGAGAAAACAGAATTAAAACTTGAAAGGAGGAAAAAGCATTCATGGTAGGGGAGGGTAGAGTATTTCTGTCTGAACCAATAATCCAGTTTCTATACAGCCCAGTAAAGCATTCATCTTTCCATATGTTCGTTGGGGAAAAATGTGTTGCTTACAGCTGAGTAATCGGTCAGGGATGTAGAGAAAGTTGGTACTAGCCTTATGTAACAGAGTTCTGCTTTAATCACTGAAATGCACACTCAGATTTGTTTCATGGTAATGATACATGTCTATTTTACAGCAAAGTGCTCTTCTTAAACCTAACTGAAAAGCTTTTATATAAAAAAAAAATACTAATATAATACTATAAATATAAATAGCAAAGGAAATCTACTTTTATCAAGTTAAGACTTATTTAACTTAAGGCAGTCCTCAGCCAGCTTATTTGTGTTTCTAAGCATTTGAAAAATATTACCATCTTGGGAAAATGGTGATTATAATTTAGTTATAAGAACATAAATATAATCTCATATTTTTCCATAGTAACATTTTGGGGACTTTTACTGACTTTTTACTGAGATTTTAATTATCTGTATCCATATTTTTTCAGTGTACGCCAAAGTGTGGTCCAGGATTTAAGCATCGAATTGTTCTGTGCAAAAGCAGCGATCTTTTAAAAACTTTTCCAGCCGCTCAATGCCAAGAAGAAAGCAAACCTCCAGTCCGCATCCGCTGTAGTTTAGGCCGATGTCCTCCTCCTCGCTGGGTTACCGGAGACTGGGGACAGGTAAGATAGTCCATATAAATATTATATTATTATAATATTGCTATAAATAGCAATATATATTGCTGTTAGTCTCCTACACATCAGCACCTTCTAAGGATAAAGGTCTAATGGAAACCAAGAAGAGACATTTCTATGGCTTTTCTTGCTTTTCCCTTGTTTGTCTCAGATTGAAATGTGAGGCAGAATGGTGGTTGTCTGCTGAACTATAAGACAGGACTTGCTGACAGCAAACCTCTTTCTACAGGATGAGTTTTCATATGCATTATTTTTACATTAATCAATCCTTATTACAGTTTTGTGGAAGGGGATGTTGAGAGGCAGCAATGTTCAAAGGTTAAATATTTTTAAAACACATTGAACTCAGCTGAGGAGCATGATGGAAATATAAAGCCAATTACCATCTTAGTAAATGTACAAAAAGGTGTGCAGCAGCTCTAAGAACATTCAGAGAACTATAAAATTTTACGTAAAATATGCTTAATTACCAGAGGAGGATCTAAACTGTTACAGCATAGGCTGAATGGTGTTGTATGTGGTGTTTCTATACAAGTTATACTGAGTTTCTCTCTGTCATTATGATTTAGCATCTGAAGTATGATTAGTGGCTTGTTATTAAATAATCACTTGATATTTCAGTTTCTAAGTTTGATGAGTAATTTACCACTAATGGAAATACCTTAGCTTAACTAATCAAGGGACAATCATCTGTGGTATTACCATGTGATTGACTTGCAATCCATCTTTTCTTTTATGCTAGTTGTCTGGATGCGTATTTATCTTAAATTGATGCAAGTCTTTAAATCATTATTTAGTTACAGAAATAAATTTTTTTTTGAAACTGCAAAGTATTTTTGTTTAAAAACTACTTTCCTTTTTCCTTAAAAAAATTTATAGCAGATTTAAATTCTCCTTGTCTTTGGATTTTTTTCTTTGTTCAAAACCAAAAGATTTCCCTCTTGAAATCTTAAATTCAAAGATGATACATGAAATAGTGTAAATTATAGTCTCTTATTTCAAATCTGAGCTCATTCAGGGAGCTAATATTGCATTTTGTTTTATTTTCTTTGAAAGACAAGTGCTTGTGTATACTGTCAAAAATGAAAAATTCTAAACTATTTTATGAAAAATATTTTTGCATTAACCAAGTATCCTTGGATGCCTTTGGTTTTTTGTATTTGTGCATGTGTACTGTTCGTGATTGTTCTCCTGTTATCTTGCTTTGTATTTAAGAATTGGATCCAAGTTGTTTTACTTTATCTGTCTCATCTTTAGTGTTCTGCACAGTGTGGTCTTGGGCAACAGATGCGAAATGTGCAGTGCCTGTCATATACCGGACAAGCATCCAGTGAGTGTCCAGAAACACTTAGACCTCCATCAATGCAACAGTGTGAAAGCAAATGTGACAGTACTCCCATTTCCAACACGGAAGGTAAGTTTGCCATCTTAATATAATTTATTCTGAAAAAACAGTGTTATTGCATCACTTTATTAACAAAACATCAATTTATTAACAAAAGCCTATATTCTATCATCTCCCAGACTGTGGAATTTTTTTTTACAATTACTTTCTGATCAGTCATTGTAGTTCAAAGTTGAAGTGAATAATTCAGCCTTCTTTAAAGACATAGGTTCTTCCTTAAAAAAGAGGTGGGGGGAAGAAACCTATATTGTCTAAATCATAGACAAAATGCTACCATTTTGTATCATTAATTTTCCAGTTTCTTTGTTGGTATAATACGCACTGTCATGAAAAAAGGGAGAGCATGATATACTACTTATGCACTGAATTTGTACATGCTCCAGCAGTGGTAACATAACACAGCAGAGGCAAAAATAGTTTATCACATGTTCTTTAAAGAATAAAATTATATTGCAGATTTAATGTTAAAACAGTGCTACAGTTCTGTTCTTACACTTTATTTTTCAGCTTTTCTGATTAACTTTGAATTTCCTGTATTTATAATGTCTGTTTGGAAATAATTACAGTATTTTTTACATTATACAGCCTAATTTAATTCAGACTGTTAACTAACTGCATTGTAAAATATTTTATTTTGAGAATATATTAAGTATTTGTCAAAATAAACTTATTGATGTTTATGAAAGGCTCCACTTCTGGAGTCGTGAATTCCCGAGGTAAGCCCACTGGGAAATGAAGAGTTGTGTATTCAGAGTAGAGTTCGAGTGCTAGGCAGTTAAAACAAACAAACAAACATGCATCTCCTTACTGATCATAAAGTGTACCCAAAATTTAGAATAGTTGCTCATCAGATGAGTACGTTCCATTTTGTGTATTGAACAAAAATATTGCAGGCCAAACGCAACTGAAGATTACCGTAATTGATTTTTTTGGTACATGTGTCTTAAGACTGCAGAGCAATTAAAGTTCTCTTAAAACTGGTATTCCCTAAGATTTGACTGCTTGACTTTGCAATGTCACTAATACTCCTTTAATATAACTTTTCTCTCTGCAATATAAAGTGGAGTATCTTTTACATGGGTTCTCCAGTCACTTTGGAGTTTAATAACGTATTTATATGGAACAAATACTCTCTATTTATATGCAAAAAAGGCAAATTTATGCTACAATTTTCCCTGATTCGGTGTTCATTTCATAGCTATCCATTCAGGTTCACAGCGTAGATTCAAAGTTGTTATGAAAGTCTGTCAGATGGAGGTGTCTGTAATAAAATGGAGCACGCTAAAATCTTCTGAAAAATATACTAATGATTCTCCATAAACTCATTGCTTAGAAGTTTTAATTTTAAAAAGACGCATATCATCCCATGTTGTCATTTGGAAAGCATCCTTATAATAGAATTTTCCTTAGTTATTTTAATTCTCATTTTTATGTTAGTGGTCTTAAGTAATCTTTAGGTGATGATTATCAGTGTAGGAAATTTTCTGCCCGTTAAAGCTCAAAGGCTAACTGTTATTTTATTTCCAAACACAGATGTTGTCTTTTTCCAAAGAAAGGTAATAAAGTGCTCTAAGTGGGCACAGTTTAGTCTCAGTCTCCTTTTAATTTCAAGATGAAAAGGTCATGTCATTTTTTATAGTCATTACACTAGTAATTCTTTAATATTATCAGGGAAATATGATGATCTACAGATGTGAATACCATCAGGGGTTTTCTGTGTGTGATCTATGGACACTGGGTGGCCATGGACTACTTTAAAGTGGATCTGTGCAGACTAACTGTGAAAAGCGAGCCTGTTGGCATTAGTGTTTTCCAGGGGCCTGCACCTTCACTGGAAAATTTTTGGGATCCACAAATTGAAAATGTTGAAAACCGTTTACTTGCACAATATTCCAGATGGACTTCAGCTCTTTGGCCTGCACTCTGAGTTGGCCAGGCATGAGCCAGCTTCTAACTGACAGCCATCAACCTCATTAGCACAGTACATTGCTTGAGCTAGTAAGTCCTAGGAAAAAATAAGAGGAAAAAGAGATGGTACAATCTCTTCTAATAAATACAGTTCCCAGCAGTCACATTGCCACTTAGCACCACATTTTTGCTTTTGTCCAACTTTGAAGATATTTACTGGAAACAAATGATTATTTGTAAGCTGTTAAGCATGGCTTACAAATAAATGTGTTCTCCAAGTTAATTTAACAATTTAAAATACACACATCCTTTGAGAAGACCCTGGCCACAGTCCATGAAATATTGAAAGTGCTCTATTCCAAAATTAGACAAAAATTTTGTCTTTGAGGTGGGTTTTTTTAGATATTTTTGCAAATATTTATTAAATGTATAATTTTATAGCTCCTATTAAATGCTGAATATAAGAAGTACAAACTGTGAGTGTATGCAAATTAATGTGTATGTACTGTACATTTTCTGCTTACACTTTTGGCCTTAAACAAAATCCTTTTAGACACAGTAGGAGCTGTCATCTCTTAAATTAACAGGTCAGAATACTTAGTCCTTGGAGTCTTCCCGACCAAATCTCTTGTGTTAGTAAAATGTTACCCTTTAAACAGGGAGGCACACTTTTTGCAGCATACCAGAGGTGATGGAAAGCTTTTTAGATTTCAAGAACTAATGAATCCTAAGGAGCACAACTGATCTCAGGTCTTTATTATGTAAAAATCTGTTCTTTTTGGAAAGATCAAACACTTTTATTTTATCTGAAAGCACACGCAGTTGCTTGGACAATTCCAGTTTTATAAAGGTTTTTTTTTTTTTCCATTTAAATGATAATTTGTCTCTAGTTAAGAAATGTTTAAGTTTTGAGTATGTTTCTGTTACACACCTGCAAGTGCAGTTGATACCACTGCTGCTTCAGATACTTGTGTTTGGCAGCCTGGACTAGGGATGTATGTAGAAACCAGCTGACAGCAGCTAAAGCTAGTGGATGGGACAGCGAAGGTGAGGGTGAAAATGAGTCCAGTCTCTGCAGGAGCTTTTAGGATTCCCCTTCTCTGTTTTGGGCTACATGGGCCAAAACCCCTTGTTATTGAAATTTTCCTTATTCAGTTGCAAGTGGGCTTTGCGCTCAGCGCATCCTTCCTTACTCTCTGCTGAGCGGCATGATCATGTCTGAGCCCATTCTTTTCCGTCCTCATCTCTCTCTCCCCCTGCCTCTTTTTGTCCATGCGACTTACCAACACAGGAAGCACCATCCCTTTCTTCTGCAGCACAGTGCTGAATTTCGCTCATGCTACTAGGCAAGTCTTAGTAAGGACCTGCTGGCCACAGGATAGGGTACATACTACTGAACCAAGATCTGTGGTCTGTCACTCTATGTGTCCGTGTTTTGTGTTTCTGTGCCCGCCTCTCTGTGTCATGGGATGCTTCTGCACCTCTCTCGTGCATTTGGGCTGTGGCATACTGGAAGGTTCAGTGCTTCAAGGTGTAGAGAGAACATTGCTTTATTTCTTTGTGGGTGTATTTGTGAGAGGGGTGTACTGTGGCTGTGTGTGCACGCTTCTGTCCTCAGGTGCGGGGGAACTGCCTGCCTGAAGTGTCTAGGTGTCAGGGAAGGAGTCAGGTCTCTCCAAGGGATATCCAGCAGAATATATGTGCTTGCACACAGAGCCTTTGTCCACGAGCCACCTAGGAGCGCTGCCTTGTGCGCGAGACTCCACCGTGGGGCAAAAGGACCTTCAGCAGCAGGTTGTGGGCTTGCACCAAGGTCTGACTAGCTGAAGGGATTCCCTTCCAACCCCAAACCCCAGCAAGCCTCCTAGTTCCCTTCACTCACCAAACTCCAGTGCTCCCAGTCTAATGCTTATGGGAACCATTCAGCAATTTCTGGAGAATTTAATTTTGCTGACCCACGATAAGAATATATATATTCTTGAGGAACCTTGAGCTACTCCCACAATATAATGATCACATTGGTATAGTTCAGAAGTGCTTTCTTGGGGAAAGTGTAGGTTGTTTACATGAAACAGCAAAGTCAAAATTCTGGGGATACAGAAGTAGTAAAAGAAAGTTATGATAAATATTGTCACATTTAACATCTGCTTTAGCTCTTTGTTTTCTGTGAAACAGAAAACTTCTGTTCATTCTGTCTTCATTAGAGATTGAGTGTTGTAGATGAGGTTTTGACAGACTGCCACAGATGAGGGTAACGTTGCTGTTGGAAGTGAACTGCAGACAGCATGTACCATAGGACTTGATATATTACTCAGAGTGATTTTATTCTTTAAGTGTATATGGCTGCTGAATCTAGACTGCTTAAGGTCATCTGAAAGTTCACCTGAAACACTGTTTTATCTATTTTTATGTCATTTCAGTTTTCCTCATATTTTGTGTGGTATGTTGTTGCAGTCTCTTTAGCTGAGGGCACAGTGACATTCTGTGATTTTATTACTGTAATGTGATACTTAATATCATGGTATACTTTGATCTGGCCACAAAATTCAGGAAAGGAGAGATTAATACATGTAGTTTATTGAAACTTATTAACAGTAGTTACTAGGAGGAAGAATGGTTCTGCTAAACCTCTTCCATTCAGCCGCAGTCATATGAAGAATAGGCTATTTCATCAGTCACCATATCTATTTCAAACCTGATTTTTAAAACAGAAGTTGTGGGCAACTTCCAGAGTATTGTGTCTCACTGCTATCCTAATGACATTGGCTGAACAGGGTTCAGTGTTAGTCAATAGGAAGAACAATGTAAATAAAAGTAAAATGGGGATAATTTCAAATCCTGCTTTTAGTAAAAATACAATTGGTAGCTTTGCCTGTATTTAACTAAATACAATGTATATGAGGTTTATTTTGAGGATTGAGTGAGCTTTTACTGCTCGTCAAGATCAAGTGAATCTTTTTATTCCTCACATTATTTATAATTCACTCCTGTCTCTCCCATGTTCCTAGGCCTCACAAACACAAGGACATTAAATATTTCTGGAAGACATTTGACCTCTTTGGGGATATTTTTTGAATTAAAATAGGGACCTTATGCAATTGCTGATATAGAAATGTATCTGTGCCTTCAGTGTCTGTGTTTCAATCCACTGCCCCCAATAAGTCTGTCTTTTTCCTGACTTCCACCTCTGATTCCAAATTAAGAATAAAAAAATAGGAAGTTAGTGAATAAAAATGTTGGGTAGATGGAGTAAAAGACTACTATGAAAGCATTGTATTCATGTTAATGAAATGAAAGCTTAAACCACTTCATGCCTCTACTTGTCCAGCTAAAAGCATGCGCTTTGCCCTTATCAGAAATGTCAGTCAGTACAGACCCTGAAGTTCAGGGTCTCACTAATGCTTTCCTAGGTTCAGATACTAAGCATTCTCATCTGCACATAACTTGCTACTACAGTGTGCTTACACCATGAGCTCACTATCCATAACTACCTGTTCTGGAGGAAAAATAGCGTACTAGGAGATTGTAGGTAGAAAGAAGACAGTTAGAAGCAGTTGAATGATTGTACTTGCAGACTGTGGTTGTTTCACTATTACTTTTTGCTTTTCATACCTCTTTGGTGTGTCTGTCTGCTGTCTCTTTTGTTTTTGGCTTACAGACATCTTGGAGTCAAGGACTGTTGTTCTGTCATGTCTTGGAGCAACAGGATCCTGGCCTCCAGTCGTCTTCACTTCTAGATATTAGATCAATGCAAATATGATAATGTTCAAAGTACTGCTAGTTCCTCCTTTTTATTCATATTTTCTTTATAGCTGTTGTAATTTGAGAGAGTTTGTCAGAGGAGACCAGTGTCAAGTGCAGTCTTATAAGAGTAAAAATTTAAAGCATTCTTTTGAGAAAAATTAATTTCTGGAAAATTAATCTGATTTCGTTCTTCCCACCTCATCATTTTTGCAATTCAAACTTGTGGCTTTTGCTTTTTCTCCATATACATCTCTTCCGTCTTCCTATACATGAAGCAAAGCTCCTTGCCAAAGTCCTATTTTAATATCAGCCTGGAAGAAAATGTCCAAATGCTTCTACTGAAAACGTAAATCCCCTGTTAAGCGTCTATCAGAATAGCCACTCCAGTGCAAAGCAAAGCCACAGTAGCTACATCTGAGCTGTAAAACCTGAGCTCTCATACTACTGAGCTCTCAGATTCAGCTGTGAACTCCAACTACATCAGAATAAGAACTGGACTATTCCATTCCTTATTCCCACCTTGTTTCTTCAGAAACGAAACTGAGCCAGAGGAGAATCACAGCATACTCCAGCAGTGTTGTTGTAATGTGCACCCACAAGTCACTTTAGATACAACCTGTGTGGGATGGAAAAGAAAGAATCCTTACTCCATGTGGCAGAGCTCTTATTCTCCCTTCCTGGGAGACTTACCTGCCTATATGCAGTAAGCTCAATATGTAGGGAAAACACAAGCATGAAAAAAAAGCCCTTACATGACTATTACAGGAATAGAAATGGTTTTCTTCCTGCATTAAAGAAAGTGTTGATATGTGGAACCAAGCCTAAAATAAAATTGGCCATGCAGTCAAGTCACTGAACTCATACTGTTTATTCATAACACTCTTTGTTTTTTCTATCCCTGTTAGCTGCAATGCATATTCTATTTCAAGGATTCTTACAAATGCACAGGCATAGTACCAAATAGTGTGAATCGTGTTAGATTTTGGATAACCTCTCACAGATGAATAAAATAACTCCTGAGAAAGAAGCTATAAAAGTATTATAAGAAAAATGACTCATATTTCCTAGCTGTCCAAAGTGATCATTTATCCCAATAAATGGTAATTCTTTCAAGACAAAGTGGGCACACTTCTAAATGTCTGGGAGAGAAGCCCTGCAAACATTTTTATTGCTTTTTAAAATATATTGTATGTACTAAGCTGGACTAGAAAGAGTAGTTACAAAGAGGGCAAGGTATACGGATAGAGCAGAAGCATGCTAACTCTCAATTTTTCTTTGTACTTTAATTTGTATTTCTGATTTTTTTCTCTTTAATGCCCTCAATTATTAGAGTGCAAAGATGTGAACAAAGTGGCATATTGCCCACTGGTGCTGAAGTTCAAGTTCTGCAGTCGAGCATACTTCAGACAGATGTGCTGCAAGACCTGCCAAGGACACTGACCCACAGAAAGCATGAGAATGTGCCTTGTTATTATCATTGTGAAAAAGTGTCCATCGAAGAGAGCCACACAGCGGAATGAGATTGACGTCCTTGCAAACGCATTACCCTGTGGAAAACATAACCACTGGTCAGCCCCAGCTGACAGGATTTCAATATTATTTTAACTTCTGTGAAGTGGGATTTATTCATCCAAAGTGCTGGACACAGTATGAGGAGGGCATGCCAAATTGGAAAGATCCACACAACACATATAGAATAGCTTACTGTGGAACATTTGTGTTCTTTTGACTAAATTCAATAGTCTGTTTACCTCCTTGGACCATTAAAATAATTTTTATTATGGACTTAGCAATGACACTGAATCCATTTGTATTTAAAACTGTTTAAAATGTAGCTGTTATGACTTGGTCTACTATGGAAGTAAAGAAGAATCAAAAAAATGCTAAGTCATAGCTTTAAAATGTTAACTATTTTATCTCACAACACAGCACCACAATTTAAATTATAAAATGAGCTGGGAAATGTTATTTAAGGAGCAGAAATAAAAAAAATTGTATTTTTCCTTCATTCCACCTAATTCCCTTTGGAGTAATCCATATTTCCTGAACACTGCTGTGAGCCATATATAAAGCTAAACTAAACAGAACAACCATGAGGGACTTAGTTTTAAGAGGTGCAACAGTTATTGCGGTGGTGCATGAAATACAAGTGTGCTATGAAGTGAAATGAAATCTGTGTTGCAGGTTTATAGCCATCTTACCTTTGTACAAGTGAAGCTGAGATTTCCACTAAAAGGGAAAGTATTTCAATATCACAGAGGAGGCAGACTCCAATAGTGGTGAAGACCGTATTGTCAAGTCTTTCACTACTACTGTACAGGTTGCCTAAAACTTAACACTTTGACTCCAACTCATTTTTGTTTACATCACTAGCCACAAAGAAGAAACAGCTTTGTGGGCATCTAGTTCTGTTTTTGACTCTCCAACACCAAGGACTTCCAGTGCAAAAGATAAGCCTACTATGTAATAACAACAACCCTTTGCAAAATTTGCTAAAAGTTAAAATGGATTCCATGTGTTCCCTTCTTTGATACTGTAGTATAGATACTGTAGAAGGGCATTTGTTTGTAAGAACGAATATGTGAATGTGCAGTTCAGGAGACCGCAACAGAGTGGATAAGGATTACAACCAAAGAATTTTGGACTTGCGAAGATATCTAGGTTCTGTTCAAATAAAAGGTCAAAAGTGTGCCTGACCCAAGAGGCCTGTTGGACTGGCAGGAGTAAGGCACACTGGAATAGGTGTGGCTGGAATGAAGTCTGGCCACCTTGACCTAAATGACCAGGTCTATGTATAAAGCTGGATCTTATTTAAAGCTAGGGGCAGCTTTCAGTGTGAGGCTGGAGCAAACTCATGCCTCTGGATTTGTAGTTAGATGCCGTAACTGCTCTGCTGCCATACTCCACTTATTTCATACTACCATATTTTTAATATTCACCAAATACTTTGCATTTAAATGTGAAACCAAACTACTTAGGTCACATTCAAGAATCTAGCATAAAAAAGTAAAATGTCATGCTCCTCTTCCCCTTCACTTCTCAATAACAGACTCAACAAGGAGATAAGGAAAGTGGGTACTTGTTTATATTAATATATTGTACTTGAACACTTGCAGTTTGCAGCAGGTACTTGATGAATGTGCTTTTGTGTCCAACTATGCCTCCTTTGTTGTAGTGCAATTGTAATTATGTGAACAGTAACTTGTGTTAAAAATTCTAACTCAAATAGCACTTTCTTAAAAAAAAAATACTCTTTTCAGTGAAAAAACATTTTCAAAAAACCATGTGAGATTGAAGTGTATCAATGTATTTAACCAATAACAAGCCAAATGTGTTGCACACTATTTACTAATGTGAATTAACATGGAAAAATGGATATTTTTAACAGGACTCATACTATGAACCCCCCCCCCAACATATTGACAATCTGTATGTGGGGTTTTGTGTAGCCCACATGTTCGTGATCATCAAATTCCAGTCATCTGCTACCTCTTGCCAGTATTTTCACTTCCTTACACCTGTGACCAGTGGAATTCATTTTTGGTTGGCTTGCATATATTCATATATGCTTATCTGCTGCTCTCATCACCATGTAAACAACTCCTGTTAAAACTGACACCAGTAGAATTAAAAAAAACAGTCTTTGGGAGTTGCGTATATGGATTAATGGCAGTATTAGTCTTTCTCTGTTAAGCGAATCGCCTTTTGATATCCTTTTGACAAAACACCTTGGTGCTAGCATGCCCTGGTTAGGTCAAAAATACGATAAAAGGGAAAGGGGTTGCTATGGCATTCTCTAAGCAAGAGGCCTCTTTGTATCAGGGTCTGTTTTTCTCCAGGGCATAATTGTGTTTATCAGCTAATGTGTCTTTTCAGCTAACAAGGAAAAGGGGTTTTTTATGTATTCAAAAGAAACCTTTTTTTTTTACCTCATTTAGGATATGAAAATTGTAAGGAGTGTTTCCAAAGACACATCTTGCTCTCTTTACTGGTGCTAGAACACTAGGGAGTCTGATGTTTACTCTGCAGCGTAACAGCACTGAGGTTGGAATTTAAAGAACTCCCTGGAGCAACATTGAATTGTATTGTTAAAGGGAACAAAACACAGAATGTATTTGGATTTACAAACTAAGCAACACTTCAGACTAGGACCGAAAAATGAAACCTGATTCAAAGAAAGATATTTGGTTTCCACAGCACAGTTCATTGCTGCTGCTACACTGTAGCCATCTATATAATCTAAGCTAAATAGTGTTATATTCCTAAATAGTGACAATAGGACTATTTGTATAGGCTATAAAACCGACAGGCTATTTCAAAGAATAGAATACTAAATACACGGATCAGTCTGGTGCCAGTACTTCCACTGAGCAATACTACCAGCTAAAGAAGATCAAAACTGAAAGAAAAATCTACAGATTAACCCCTCAAGGTATATACACCCCAAAATAGTCCATTTTGTTAGGAACTTTATAATGGAGTGAATGTCACATAGATATCCTTAATAATACAGACTGAAATTACCTTTGTATTATTGTGATTAGTTGCTTATTATTTTATACTCAGTATTAATGTGGTACACTGTTACTTTATTATTATTTTTTTTTTGCTTTTGTAAATTATATTCTAATTTATTGTCATGTTTCTTAACACTTGTTCTACATGCATTCTCCTGCTTGTAATGAAAACAAAAATATTGTAACACTTGATGCAGTGAAATTCCACACCAGGCACAGATTTGTTTTAACATAGATAATTTAGTGAAATAAAACTGCAGCTTTTAAGAATGATTCCCATGGTACTGTTGTCTCCCTGACTTACAGTTGCTAGAATTCTGTATACTTAGGTTTGCTTTATCAGATGCATCAAAATATATATAAGATGTTTTCTTTCAAGTTAAATCTGTATGTTATCCCAGAATTCTGTCCTCATTAGCAGCAATTTTTGTTATATATAAGGAAAAGAACAAGGAGAGGGAAAAGTCAAGAACATGATCGAGTACATTATTAGATAACATTTTAGCCTAAGCAATAGATGCCAAAGTAGATCAAGAATGAAGTCACTGGCAGCAAAATATCCTGTGCTTCTTGGAATGATTTCACTGCCAGCCAGACAATAATAACAATAATAATAAAATGTCCTTCTTGCATTGAGCTTTTAAGGTTTTATCTGAAGTTTATCTAAAGCCATAATGTTATTAAGTATAAAGAGTAAAGTCATTTTAGAAGACTTGGTGCTTAGGTCATTGTTGCTGAGAGATGCTTCCTTTCTTACCTGATACGGTGAAGATACCCTGTATTGAAATTTCTGATGAAGTTCTGTGAGATATTTCCTGATTCTCTGCTTTCTCTGGAATAACAGTTAAAACCTATCTTTTGTTTTAATGAAAATAATCACTCTGCTACTATCTGTAAGATGTCAAAGAAAGAACAGAGAACCTTAAATATTTTGATAAGCCATTTAATAATTTTGGTTATTCTTTTTTTCTTGTTTCTTCTTTTTACTAACGAGAACTCAAAAAATAACTCCATGTTTCAAAGGTACTGATAATCCCACTTATATGCTATAAAGAAGTTTTATTGACCTATGGAGCAGAAACTAAAGATGGAATAGACTTAGTAAATTACATAGTCTAATCACAGTTTTCTCTGACTCCAAACTGTTGACTTTTCCCCCATACATTCACACTACAAATTATTACCTGATAGGTTTCCTACTATTGTTCAGTTCTGAGTATTATTCTTTCCCCCTGGAGTAATTGTGTTTTAGATTACATTGACAAACTGCATACACTGAAACAGATGCTCTTATGTTTCCATCTTTTTTTCATACTTTTGCTACCTTATACCTAACATCACCCATGCTGATTATAGAATTCCTGGCACACAAAACTCCCTTCAGTCTTCTAAAATGCACTCTTCCTACACTTGAACTTCTCTCTCGAGCTAACTCTGGTATTATAATTCTGAGTTATATTTTTTCAGTTCATTCCTTTAAGATGCTATTTTTCATTAGACTCCATTTTTACCTTTTAGAGTGAAACTAGCAGATATTAGAGTCTGTGTTCACTTTCTGTGAGATGCTGCTTATCCATTCTCAGAGTTCCCTTGCTATACCCTAGAATTGTTTCTTCATCAATAAACTCCCTGTTCACTCTAAAGCTATCTGATCTTCATGAATGACTTTTAAATATCCTCTGTAGAGTGCTGAACAGGCCTTGATTATTTTGCTGACTTTTTTATTATTTTTTTTTTTTATTACTAGGAACTAAGATCCAAGACACTTCTGTAGACTTTTTCTGCAATAGACTTTGGATGAGTCCTGGGAGTCTCATCTGGAGTAAGTCAGTCATCAATCTGAGAGTCTTAAGAGAAGGCCATTACTAAGCTGAAGCTGTCATTCTGTGCGAAGCGATGCCCTATCTGGCCGCCTTCCCTTCACCACAAACAACAATTAGGTGGAACGAATGGATCATTGCTTCTGTGTGGTCCCTCCAATCTTTGTCGTAGACAGAATGGTGGAGGAGGGTTTGCAT
This sequence comes from Apteryx mantelli, assembly GCF_036417845.1. NCBI lineage: Eukaryota > Metazoa > Chordata > Aves > Apterygiformes > Apterygidae > Apteryx > Apteryx mantelli. The sequence goes on from NC_090020.1 coordinate 63,874,880, forward strand.
GCAGTAATCAGGATGGAATCCCAAACAGATTTATAAGGACTCGGTCAGCCACATAACTAAGGTTCACTACAGCACTAGTGACTTGATAGCTTCCCAAGTACATTTGGCCCAGCTAAATGGAGAGGCTGTGTCCAGATTAGGAAACTGAGCTTCTCAAAATGCAGAATGGTGTGCATTTAAGAATACTGCATCCCATAAATTGGCATATCACCTAAGCCCCACACGTCATTTATTTTCTTCTGTTCCTGCCCAGCACTGACATTTTCACTGAGCTGGATAGGCTATGGGACATGTCTTTTATGCTCATCAGAGGTCGTATAGCTGTTAGTCAGAAAATGACTGAAGTCTAACCTTGAAAGGATATAAATATATATTTCTACATTAAAGGTAGGAAGATGCCATTTCTGTAAGCTGAAAGACCTTTCTAGAGAAGACGTAGCAAGATCACTAGATAAATAATCTGACTTTAGTAATCCTTAGTATCCTGTTTTAGTAATCTTTTTAGTATCCTGATTTAGTAATCTTTAGTAATCCTATTTGGAATTAATTCATCAGATCACAGCCTGAGATAGAAAAGGAAGTGTTTTGGAAGCTTGAAGTAACAGCTCAGCCAGAGGGCTCCAGGCTTTGGTTCCTATGACCACCCAGAAGAATCAGATTTGGCCTTGCTGGTACGGGCTAAGCCACGGCTTTTGGAAAATGGATTTCTTCAATGCTCAGCACATCAAAAGTCAGGATAATTTTTTAACTCTCTCCACTTCCCCCCCTACCTCTTGACATCAAAGTCTTTGTAACTGTATGCACTTCTTTGCAATGTTTATAACATAACATAAAATTATCCTTCATATTGTTTGAAAACCCATTTCACAATATGATTTATCTTTTGTAATGAAGATCAATCTTCTGTGTAGGATTAAAGATCTAATCTTGAAAACGGATTGGTACTCAGTAATACTTCACGTACAAGGAAGTTGAGGGAACAGTTCTGCACATGTGGGAAGATGTCTACTAGTTATATCTCTGTGGAAAGACATGGACCTGGAGTTTTAGGAGACAAACTTCTTTTGAGAATACATATTCGGTTCTAATTACCACAGCTCTCATTTGTTCTGAGATCAGCTGTACTTTATAAAGCAAATCATTTTACAGAAGTGCAATGCACTTAATAGAACGACTGCATTCTGACATCTTTAAATAGTGATCAAAGACACAGTCAGGTCCTAGTACGGGCAACAGCTACATGTTTTTGAAAAATTTGCAGTCCATTTCTAGATCTTTATTTCATTTCTTGGAATCCAGGCACTGGAATAAAACATCCCTTTCCTCCATAATCTTCTTCCCCCTGTTGACTGCTTCATCTCTTTCTCACTGCTTTCTCATTTCTCCTTCCTTGTCTGCAGTCCCATGTTGGATGTACAGTATTGCTATATTTGATCTGATATTGTAATGTGGGAGTTATAAGAGTCTTTACATCTGGAAGTTACTACTATGCTGCATGTCAAAAATGCCAATTTTAGACTGTTAATTCTTTTTGTGAATTTTGTACTGAAGAGTAAAGGCTAATATAGAAACTAAATAAGAATGCCAAGAACAAAATGCTACAGACACATTAAAATGTTATTACTTGCTTTCAAATAAGATAACAAAAAAGAAAAAGATAATTTTTCATTATTTGCTACCATGATCATTAAAGCCCCCCTCAAAAACCTGTTTCCTACTATGAAAAACACTAAGTTAGAAACAAATATAAACAGAGGGAAGTGAGCCTCCCTTTTGGTCCCTGAGATTCTCTTTCACATTTAGTCTTTGCTATTGAAATGCACTATGAAAACAAGACCTTCTGCAGCAAAAAGGAATCTCAAACATCTCATTTGCCCTTTCTGGCTCAAAGTTTCCTTAGAAGATTATTTACCCAAGATAAGGTTACATTGTTGAAATCATCCTGTCAATTAGCAGATAACATTTGACTTCAAATGTATTATTCTTCACAAGCATTTGATTAAGGATACTGCTGGTAACTGAGTTTCTTGGGAGGAGGGTAGGTATCACAGCTGTTAATTATATATATCAGTTAGTTAACTCTAGCTTGCTCGAAGCTGTTATGAAACAGAGTGCAAACCAGCATATTTCAATAAAAGGGAAAAGAATTTAAGTCAGATTTTGTACCAGAAGGAATATAAGGAATAGCTCAGGATTTTCAGTGAGGTTTAAGAAGTTAGATTAGCTTTGGCTGCTCACTGCAATCAACTGGAAAACTATTTATAATACTGAAGCAGCGTGGCCTGCATTCTTTTAACAATCATTTTTCTTTTCACTTTCTTGTTTAATTGGCCTAATAAACTTAAGATCCTAAGTGTTAAAACAAACATCCTTTTACGAAGTATTCCCCCAAGATTTGTGAGGCTGTTATGCTATTTAGGCCACTTCTCGCAGACACGATGGTCACAAATTTTAATAAAAGCAAAATCTAGAGAGAGCTATGGGTTTGGGGCCCCAGTTTTATGCCTCCGGATTCTCCCCTTCACTCTCTGTCCATATTTCCCCTTTTTACTTAGACGGAAAACCTTTCCATGCCATCCTTTTCTCCCCATTACGAACACAGCACGTTTTGGTGCCACGGACTCGCAGGCTGCTCCTCAGCCCCCCAGCTGCCAGGCAGCGGCACTGGGTGAGGCCAGTAGGAACAGCTGCGGGCGCTTCAGGGACCGGGGCCTGCAGGGCCTGCCGTGGCGCTGCCAGTGCCTCCCCGCGGGGCTCGTCCCCCATGCCACATCCTCCCTGTGAGCTGGGGCACAGTGTGCATAGTGGGGAAGGGCTGCAGCTGAGGCACACACTGAATCCGGCCAGCAGCTGCCCTCAGCCAGGTGCCCACCAGCCCTCTCTGGTAGCCCAGCAGGGGCTGATGGGTCACACCTGGTGCAGAGCTGCAGCCTGAGCTCTTGCTTATACTCCTGCGTGGTGATTGCCCTTGGTGGGGCAGCTGCTGGGGACAGGAGGGTGGGCCAGGCCAGGCCAGGCCAGGCCAGGCCAGGCCAGGCCAGGCCAGGCCAGTGAGTGCTCCCTGCTCACAGAAGTGGCACTGCTGAGGCTGGGAGTGAGGGGAGGCTCTGGTGAGCAGCCACTCGGGCCTGGGGAAGGAGCCCTGGGAAGGTGTGGGTGCCTGAGGGGTGCTGCCAAGGGCAGGCAGGGAGGCAGGCGGGCAGGGAGGCAGGCAGGCAGGCCAGGTGGCACCATGGAGTATGGGGCCTGAGAGGTGGTGAGAGTCTGAGGAAGCCCTGGGAGTAAGGGGATCCAGGGAGGTAGAGGGGAGGAAATGAGGGCTGGGTGAGTTGCTGGCGGTGCCCCAGCTGGAGGTGCCTCTGTGGAGGGGTGAAGTGGCCCCCGTGAGCAGGCAGTGCACGGGAGCTTGGGGACAGGCCTCGTGCGTGAGGGGCCGAGCTCGGGCCGCGGGTGGGAGCGGGACCTGGGCAGGATCCCGGGGGGAGCCCACGCGGGGGCTGCGCACATGCGTCGGTTTGAACCTTCGGTTTGCAGCTCCTGAAATATGCTGTAAAAGCAATAAGTGGTGACTTTCTGTACTGCTTGTGGCAGCGTGCTGAACTCTGCACCTCTTCTGACGTCCTATTTTAATTATTTCTGTTGTATTTAGCAGGTGACTGAACCGCAAGCGATCATGAAAAGCAGCAGTTACAAAGATGATGTCCGTAAGTATGCCTGCCACAAAGATGGCAGCGCTCTTTAATGTCAGGTGCTCGCGGAGGCCTGCGCAGTTGTGCCGAGCTGATGAACGAAGGCTTTCGGCATGCGTTGACTCGCAGCTGATTGTCAGGATAGCGAAGAGCTGCCCAGAGGTATGTTGCTTGTGTGCAATGTGAGGCTTAAAGCCCTTAGAACAGTAAACCTTAAATTGCCTAAGAAAGGATAAGGGAGTGGTAACATGCTTTTGGTAGGCTCTGGACTGAAATACTGATCATTCATCTGTGGCTTGAGCAATGTGATTACAAAAGCAGTCACCTTGCACAGGGTGTCCAGAGCATTGCAGATGGACTTCTGTGTTTAAACATAGCATGTCAGTGTGGTTTTGCTTCTGTTTTACTTACTGTATCTTGTGTGTCATACAACACTATATGTTTATTTTTGTCAAGTTCATGCTGTTCTTGAAGGTTGCTTTTAAAGGCCCCTGCTTATCTGAACTTATTCTGTAGCATTTTAGGAAAGGATGCACAGATAGTCAGCCCTGGTGCTCAAATCTTGAGTCAGGACTGAGGGAAACAAAAGATCATAAGACTATCTTTGAAAAAAACAACCCCCCCCTCCAACTTATTATTTTCTTACCGACCTTTTCTAAGCCTTTATGTTTTACTTGTACCACATTCCTCCATCCCCTCCCCCTGCCCCCCCCCCCCAGTCTACTGAAGAAAACTAGAAATTACTATTTTAAAGGGGAGGGGAAATGGAAAGGTAGGAAGCTGAGCAGCTGGTTTCATGCCATTGCAGAAGTCTTTCAGTACACAAGTATTCTCAGAAGTGTTGATATTGCATCCTGATTTAGAATGGCATGCTTGTCACACTTCTTAGGAAGTGTAAATTATGCTTATCTTTCTTAGTGGAGGCAACTGTTTTATAAATATTTTAAGCTTCACTCCCCATTTTATAAAAATAATGAACTGACTTAGCAAAATGCTATGTCCTTCTGAGTCATTTTAAGGGATCACCTTCAAGCTGGAAACTGCCAGAGCCCAGAATTACTCTACCAACACACTCTCCTTGTCTTTAACATACATGATCTGCTACAAAAGAGAAGCATGTAACACCACCTATATACTAATTAGTAAATCCTCAACAACAATTGAGCAGCATTATGTTTTAGTTATATTCCGTCTTTCATGGTGATCTTGTAAAAATGCCTGTGGAACCTGAACTGGCGCTCCACTGAAGGACTCCTTGGAGATTACAACGGTAATGTCCTCATCCTGCAGCAGTCTTTCTCTGCCAGAGAATGTGAATCTGGCTCAGAGTCAGAAATCTGATAATTCAAAACCAGCTTTAAGTACACAAATAAAAAACTAGTGCCTTTGGCTGCTTGATATTCCCTCTGTATTGATCCTAGCAAAGCTGCTTGAACATTCAATTGTATGAATTCTTATTTGGGCTGTATTTTGTTCTTGTCCAGTTATTTACTATCTGAAATTAAGGATGCAAAAAGGGATCTTCTTTGTCTTTGATATGTCACATATATATACAGTATGTCACAATATAATAGTCCCCCTTGCAAACAGACTCATTCCGTAGTCGTTACTTGCATCGTAGAAATTTACCCGGTTAAGACTGCAGATACATCTTCTATAAATACTTGCAGAGCAGCATGAAGCCAACATAGCGTTGTTCCCAATCAATTTTTAATCTGAAAAATATACTTTTTATTAAATGATTGAGAAACAGTGAATTCTTGGACATCAGTAAATGTAATGAGTAAGGTATGTATAACTAATCATAGTAGAATATTTATTACGATGCAACAGCTAAAAATCTTAAGAGACTAAAAAAAATTCAAAGACACAACTTATAATCATTTATAGTAAATAAGCATGGAAAAAGCCCCTCAAACTAAAACATCTTTTGCTGTTTAGAGGCAGATAATCCTTTCTTAGTCCAGTGCACAAATTTGATTTACAGTGCATTTCAAAATATTTATCTTTTTTAGGGTTTCCATCACTGCCTAAGCCAATAACCTGCTGTGTTTGAAAATGTCTGGGCAGTAATTGTCGTTGTTTGCAAAGCTATTTTGGAAAATAGTGAGCTTCATGGCGTTTTGTAGAGTTAAGGAATGCAATTACCAACATTGTATACACAATCCAAGTGACCTTCTGGCTTCAGAAGCTCAAACCCATAGAAAAAAAGTTTAACAACAGCAAAATGTTTGTTTAGTTTTTCTTCTGTAGTTGGTCAGTGGTAGAAGGATTATGTTACAGCCAGTTTGGCAAAAATATGATTAGTTTTACAATTCCATATAAGTACATAACAGTGTTGAAGTAAACATACAAGGAAGAGTATGATTTCTCTGGGTGGGTATTCTGACCCGTTTTCATACATAAGTATTTGATGAAGGACTCCAATGATATGGTGATAGCTGTGTGCTCCTGTGATTCATCCAAAATAATTAAAGAATAGTGGGAAGGTTACTTACTTTTGTATTGTCTGAAAACATATTAGAGTTTTCAAAAAAAAAAAAAGACTATATTGAAGTCTTTGTCCTATATCTGAATGTGTTTGATAAGGGACTGACTTTTCTTCAGTGCTGTTAGTTACAAGCTCATAGAAATCTATATAAATAACATGCTCAGTGTCCCCTTTCAGTCTCCCCTTCTCCACTCTCTGACTGATTTTTCCTCTCAGCTTCCACTGTTCTGCAGTAGATCTTGATGTATTTTACAGAAATTAGTTAATGCTTTAGAAAGTTACCAGTATTCTCCAGATCACATGTAAAATGAGCGTACTGAGGCACCAAAGTGTTTAGCCACTAATGTGCTAGTAAGTGTTACATCCATGTTACACATAAATTTTGGGAATTCCCAGCTATATCTTATGCTACCTAGTCACAGGTAATTTCTTCTTTTAAGAGAGATTTTGGAAGAGCAGCTTGGGAATGTTTTTGTGCCAGAAGTTACTTGTCATGCTCTTTTTAAAAACTGACCACCAGCTGTCATAGTAAAACATAAAAGCCATATGCATTTTATTCCATAAGTACCTGGAACCAAATGCCAAAGGATGCAAGTTGCTTGTTATGACATTTATTTTAACGCACTCCTCTCTTCAGACTGGTTACAACAGGTTTCCTGGCAAGAGCTGATACAGTGTCATAGGTGCATTTACACTGCTTTCTGGTTAATGTGAATGTATTTGTCTGGAGAAACATATTTTAACAAAAACACTTTGTCACAGATTGGTTGATTTGAATAGACTATTTTAAAACAAGTTCAGACTATTCAAATCAATCAGTTCAGGTTGGGCCATGCACTTTTTAACTTTGTGGTCTTACATTTGGACAGTCTTTTTCTTTCTGATTTCCAGTTGAACTCTGAAATCTCTCTCCTCCTTAAAAAGAAATAAATCTCACTCTTTATGCAACTTTAGAAAATCTCTATCAAAACAGAGCTCACCTTCCTGTTTGTTGTGCTAATCGAAGAACCTGCTCTAGCATGGCATACTGGGCTGTATTCCTTAGGTATAGAAATTGGCAGAGGCAACCACAGAGGTAGTGATGCCGTTGAAAGGAGGAAATGCGCTTTCTGAATTGGCTTGTAGCTAAGGGTTTTCAGCCCAAAACCACCTTTCTTGTTTCATGAAGCTGCGAGACAGTGCTTTTATATGACTAACCCCAAAAGGATATTGAAAGTAAATTGACAGTATCTGTGAGATGCAGTACCGTGTTTGGTTAGTTTACAAAAGCTTAAGATGTTACACTGAAATAGTCTCTGTGATATATTAGTCTGCCTGGTTTGGTGCTGTCATCACAACTGTGAGAAATGCCATATACAGATAGATATTTGGACTACGTACAAACTGTGTTAATATTATCAAGTCAAATACTCATACAATTGGAAATGATAGAATCCAAAATGCTTGGGCAATAGAAATAGTTTTAGAAGCTTTTTCGCTTGAGTTTCTATAGGTGCTTCCTCTACTGCTTCACTTATATTAGGGAACTGACTTCTTCATTGTTACTCAGCCTCCAGCGAGGGATTGGAAACACAGGGAGATTTGAATCAGTCTGGAAATTATGTGTGAACCCTTTGCTGAGAGTTTTGAGAAACCATTAGTCCTAGGTAACCCCAGACACCTTTTTAAAACCAACATGTGTAGCTGTCAGACTGTGAAGTGGGCTGATCCACAGCTCTTACAGCTCCTCTCAAAACTGCCTTTAGGCAGCTGTCCCCAATGGGAGGATTCTGAAGAGGAGCTTAAGGACGACTGTTGATAGAAGCCTGGGTGCTTCCTCTGTGGCTCTGAAGGGTATTTCTGGAGTTGCTGCTGGGGCAATTCTGTCTAAACGAAAACTGAACCTCTTGATTGTGTTCCTGTGACTTGGGGTTGGCACATATAATTCTAGATGAACAAAGTTGCTCCCAAATCTCTTGAGGGAAGTCTTTGTGCTGCTGTTACAAGCTGATTTCTTGAAGTGATAAAGCTGGCATCTGGAGACATGAAGACCAGCAAACATATGAAGCTCATGGGTAATTGATGTAGAGCAAGCCACTAGGTTTAGTCAGTTCTGTATTACTCAGCATAGCTGGTTGAGGAATAGCAGGAAGGCACACAAGCAGATCCCGGGCTGGCTGTGATGTGGCTGAGTCTATGAGATACATATGCATTTTCTTCTTCTTTGTGTTTTGTTTTGTTTTTTGTTTTGTTTTAAATAATTAATCTCTTATCCTGTGGGGCATTCAGGAAAGGGTTAAGACATAGGGGATGATTGTTACACAGGATAATTGCTGTTTGTAATTCCTTTCTCATTACTAAGCCTGCCAGCAGTCAGAAGACCTTCAGTGCTGATGGTTCCAAAGCACTCGGAGTCAAAAAATCCTCTGATACTATAGTGGTTAGTGATGAGATACTCTTGGTTTTCAGGTAGTCAGGGCAGTTTTACTGATGTTATTTTGCATGGTGACAAGGGAGGTCAGTCACTTGACTACTATGAGAGGCAACAGGTGTTATTTGTTGTTTGGTTATTTGGTGAAAGTCTACCTTTCAGACTTTGGTGAGGTTATGCGGGCAAGGGCAAGAATAAGTAGAGGTTTGGTCTCTTGACCTGACTAACCACGTCCAGTGATGCATGCTTGTATCAGGGTCTTCAGGAGATAGAGCATCAATCAGACTTGAGTCTTTGCTTCGAAATGGAGCAGTGCTTGGCATGTGTTCCTATCTGCATAGAAGAGTCAATTCAATGGTCGTCACTGAGCTTTGTTACACTCCATGAGAGTTAGATCTTGCATTTGTGTGATCAGCCATTCTGAGCCTTCTTAACAGGGATAGGGAGACAGAAACACTGTCAATACTCTGTTTTCACACAGAATTTTTTTTTTTTTAACAGCTGATGATGAATTAAAACAACAGTAGCTTTAATGTTGCTAGTTAGGATTCTTGGAGGTCAAAGAACTATAGATGCTGCAGGAGTCTGTTTCCAAGCACTGGTGATAAAAAGAAACTGAGAAGTATTTCTGTCTTGGTGTTTGTTTTGTTTTTTATTTAATGTCAGTTAGGGTGACTGCAGGAGTTACAAGGACACGGCTCAGACAGACACAGATACTTTGGTATAGCATGCATAGGTATATGTGTGCCAAAAATATGAGTAGCTAATCCTTTGAAGAGCAAGGTGTTATAACAGGGAGTTTCTAGTAATCTTAATAGCAAGCATTGCTGCCAGTCAGGCTTACACTGCTGGTTAGAAATAGGGAAAGGAGAAACCATAATTGTCTATCTCAGGGAATCTTAGGCCAAAGTCAGTAAAGTGAGATCTCCTCTTTGCCTGTTCATAATCTGTTCATTGGCCTCCCTATTAATATGAAGCCAAAATCCTCTGGTATTACCTCCTGCTGAATTTATACCGTCTTACTGAACTTCATCTCATTCTAAAAGTGGTAGAAGAAAGTGAGGTACCAGCTGCTTGTGCCGGAACTTGTGAGCTCTAGAAAAAAAATTAAGCACTTGGCTCTAATCAGACCCTCTGTGTCCAAGTGTGGTTTCACAATGGCAGTATTTGAAACCCACAGTCAGAATGTGTATTTATCCCATCTAATGCTAGTTACTTTTCTCCATATTTCTGTCACTTGCTATGTGATGTTGAATCAGGCAGAAGTTGTATGAAAAGATGAAGCTAAGTATGGGTAGATAAACTCAGGCAATACATGGATCAGAGTGTGCTCAGAACACAACAGCCTTCTAAGATCTGCCTAGCAAGGTAGAACTGTGACAAAACAAACAAACAAAAAAATTCAAAAAGATGCTACTTTCCTGCTTTTAATTACTGCTTTATCTCCACTTTACTTCCTTTGGTTCCACCAGTATTTTCATAGCTGTCAGTCATTACAGCTTAGGACTGTAAGGATAAATGGAAAGCTTAAATAGTAAATATCCATCTTCTAGATATGTTATCGCTCACTAAATAGCATCCTGACAATTTAAAAGATTTTTTTTCAGAAACTATTTAGCTACTTATTTATTTTTAAATCTATGTAACTTTAAGGGCAATGGCAAAGCTGAAACTTCCTTTGATTGTATCAAGTGAGCAGCTATCAATGGAGGTTAGCATGGAAATCCATCTGAGGCTTTGTTTAATAATCTGAGGAGAAAATCCAATTTAAAAGGCACAGGTCTCAATAAAGGAAGGGGATGTTTGTGAACAACGGCGCATTGAAGCATCAGATAATGGCTGACAGATAAATCCCGTGGCTTGTTTTGTGTCCTATCTGTCCTGGATCTGTTTGCTACGTTTGGAAAAGGGAATTATGAGGCGTGGGGAACAGCCCTAGAACTATGTAAGGAGTAGTCACACAAGCAGTGTGGCTTGATTTAAATGTCCATGTTCAGACATGGTGGCCAAAAAAACGGAGTTTTCTAGACTGTTCCTGATGAAGGGAATGTGTTGGAAATCTGCATTCTGAACAAGCTTCTGCTAAAAGGAAATTATGTTACATTAGTTTAAATTAGAAGGGAAGTTTTTGATTTTCAGAGCTCTGAAAATTAGACAACAGTATGTTTTCTGCATCTGTCACATAAAAAGGTGCCTGCTTTGCAAGATGAGATCTGTTTGAATAAGGTTCTTGGGCCTGGATTCGTGTGACCTATGTTCTACCTGAATGCCTGTACCTGGTGCTTGCAGAGCCTTCGATCAGCTGGCTGCAGGCCTTGGCAGCCCCCTGCCCAGTAAGCAATATGTCACAAGAATTTACATGGGATTTATGATGTCCTGTAAATCTTGATCTAGCACTGTCTGTTGAACTTCAGCTTCTAGTTTAGGGAGAAATAAGGTGTAGATACATTCAGGATAAGGACAGTGAGGTAGCAATATATTACTGCAAGTGTAAAGGAGAGACCAGAAGCTGATCAAAATAATTTTGATTTTATTTCTCTTTGCCGTGTAATCCGTGCATACAGATACTCTGAGTTGGTGACAAATACCTATTTTGTACTTTTTTTTTTGTTTTGTTTTAATCTTGAATCAAGATGAATGCTTTGGAGGGGCACATTATACCATGTTATAAATTGAGATGTATTTTGAGCATCTGTAAATGATCTGCCTATTGTATATTTTAGAACTGTTCTTCACAAGGTAAACTGGTAGCATTGCTGATGTTGCCAAGATAGGAAAGCTTCTATTTAAGGAGCATTTATCAAAAAACAGCCTTCTACATTCAGAACTAGCTGCCTGGATTTTTACATAGTCCATTTATTACTTTTCCTTCCTATGCCTTGAGGAAGGGAGGCAGCCTAATGTCAAGCATAGATATGTAGATTTTGAGGAGTGGGAAGGAAAAAGGAGTCCAGTACAACACTATTAGCCAGATGTTTACCTCCATGCTGTAAGTGACATCTGCAGATAAAACAGTCCTGTGATTATAACCAATTACCAAAGCATGTAAAATTGAGAGATGAAGAGCTGTGTTTGCATCAGGAATGCAGTGTACAAGTTTCTTATACCACCAAACTAAAGAACTAAAATGTACTTTAACTCAGAGGTGTAAGGCACCCAAGTAAAACATCGCAATTTCTCTATCTATCATTTGATATAAAGGTAACATTTAAAATATACCAATACCAAATAACTTTTAAGCTCTGGGTAGATTAGAAAGCAATCTGATGGCTCTTGGTTTTTGAGATATAGTCAATGTGTGTTACATTTACTTAGTTACTGAATTCAGAATTCCAGGTAACCAACCTCGATCAGATTATTAGTGGCAAAGAAAGTCGGCACCTAAAAAGGCCAAAAACATCTACTTCCTCAGGTGGTCTTAAAGGTCTCCTATATATCCTACCTGATCTGAGAGAATAAAATGATAGTGATTTCTCTGTTTCTCTTAAAACAGTTTTGACCTGTCACTTATCTATCTTTGTTCTGGCCACAGCATCCCAAATTAAGCTCATGGATAGAAAAAGACAGGTATAGTTGAACTCTACTGCTATTCAGAATAAGGGCTTTGTAACAGAATCCTCTCTTCAATATTGCACTAAAGTCTAGACTGCCAGGTATGCTTCATCTTCCATCCTAGCTTAGCATAGGTGAAATGTGTTCTTTGACTATCCTAATTATTTTGCTTGTGTATAAACATTCTAGGATTATGAGCCTTTGACTAATAGAGAAAATAATACTCTGGAACTGAGGTTGACATTAGAATAAGTCAGGAAGTGTCTTTATAGTTAAACAGTTTTAAAAGTTTCATAAAGTGAAGTAATAAACTATTTGATATGAAAAAATTATTTGGGGAAGCATCTGCATTAAGCATGTATCAGGTTGCACAAGCTCATTCATTGGTTATAGCAAAATTGAATTGTAAAGAGACTGAGGAGGAAAGAGCTTCTGGCTTAATTTAATATCTTTGCTCAAAGTCTGGGTCCAGACCCTGTACCATGTTTTGAGACTTGGCAATCTTTGCTTTTTAAATAGGTTTACCCTCCTGTTCTTATCTGAGTGCAGGATGCTGTGGTTGTGCAGCCAAAACTGCAGGTTTTAAAGAAATGATTTAATTATTTGAGCTATTGTTTAAATAAAATCTGAATTGCAGGCCAAAATCCTGAATAGTCAGTGACTTTACTGTTTTTAAAAAAGAAAAAAAAAAAGTCCTGGATCCAAATTCCTGGATCATTCTTTGATTTATCAGCCTGACTCTAACAGTCATTGCTGAAATGGTTAGGTAAAGTTCATGTCTCTTTAGGAAGAGCATTTGGGTCATGCTTAAGGTAAAACTGAAGTAAGACATTAAAACAAAGCTTTTGTTTGGTTGTCTTCAGAGAGCTTGAAGGTAGGGACAAAAATGTATTAGTTGTTCATTTGCTAGATGTCATCCTGTGGAAGCCACTGGAAATAACTAAGGGTGCAACAAACTTCTCTTAATCTAATTCTTTTATAAATCGAGAACATAGAATAAGAAGGGAAGGAGGAACAGGAGTGGAAATAGTTACACAACAGTAACAGATAACTGCCTTGTTCTTCTTCCTCCATTTGGTGAGCCTGTCTCTTCCCCTCAGTTTCACCCTATGGTTTGTATCTGATCCTTGGTGAGCAGAGTCTTGGGGGCAGGAAGTTAGAAAAACATCCACTTCTGTTGTGTGATGTTTAAAATCTCGTTGTGTTCCATCACTGTTGAAAAAGCCTCCCAAGATCCCTTAAAGATCTGGAACAGCTTAGTTACAAGCAATCCTTGATAAATGTCTCTCCTCCTTTTGGCTGGAGAGACCCAGCATCTCTTAAGACTGTGAACAAGCACCTGTATGAAGGACCTGCCAGCTCCTCAAGCAGCATGAGCAGCCTTCAGGTTTTCTTGTTCCTTTAGTTCTGAGGTTTTGTTGGGACAAAAGCTATTGACGTTATCCAAGCTGTGAGTCTGGGCCAACATGGATGCCTAACAAACAGCTAGGACCCAATATTTATGCTTATTGTCATGGATAAATAGTCAGTGACTTCTGAAGAAAAAGATATGAAAGAAGGAAATAGCAAGAATGTGAATGCTCATGGTCTGTCTTGAATGAATGAATATAATTTTATGTTACAAATTACTACAAATTATTTACAGACTTTCTTTCTGTAGTCAGGACTTAGCTCGTGAGTTTAGAGATCTATAGCTCTTCTAATCTCCCCTTTCAAACTCAAACTAACCTTCCAGGTTATTTTTCTTTTGATGATTCACTTGAGTTGTCAGGGTGTGTGTGTGTTTGTGTGTGTGTGTGTGTGTTTTTAAGGTTTTGGTGCCAATAATCAGGACAATATTCTGGAGAGCACATTAAAGATTGTATTTCCTTTGCACTTTCAACACTTAAAAAAGAACATATGTGTGATCACCTGCTAGCTAATGATAGCCTCTTCTCAATGGTTTTCCTTACTTTAGCAAAAAAAAGGGATTAAACAATACTTTATGCAAATGGATAATATCTCTTTAGTATGCAGAGCTTCTTCTACAAGTGTCAGTCATGCTGTGAGGAATTATATGAGGTTGAAATACTCTCTATATTGCAGTGAAATAGCTTAGTGCTATAAACTTGATGCCCAGAGGGATGCTCGTTTCTTCTTCCTCTCAGCAACGTATGCTGTTTTCTTTAACAGCCATGATGGCACTTATTTCAGCCAATAGATGACAAGGAGGCATTTGTTTCCTCTGTGTTAATCGCTTATGAAATTGCATCCTCAGGGTATGTCCATCAAACTGGGCCACACAGGTTACATTCTTGAATCCCTGATTATACTCACTATGCAATAAACGGAGGTTTGAAGAAGCTGAGAATATCTGTGTAATGGTTAAAAATCCTCTGCTGACAACACATTTGAACAAAAACTAAAAAGATCATATGAAGATCTTAAATGTGACAGAGTGTTATTTTGCTTCATATTCATTGCTTGGCTTTTTAATGGGATATTTCATAATTTAGCAGTTGAACTATTCCATTGCACTTAATTTTTCAGCACCTGAAAAATATTTCCATGCTATTGCTTAAACATTTCCTTTTGCCAGCATGAAACAGGATTAAAGATTTTTGCATAGCTTATCTGTACAAAGACAAAGATTTTGCATTTTCAAAGCAAATTTATATGTAATCTTGAATTTGTAGTGGATTTTTTTGCAAATAAAAATTCGGAGTGCATTGTCATTTCTAGAAAGCAACATCTAACCTTCTCAGATCTTCAGAAGAAGATGACAAATAAGATACTTTCAAATATGAAATAATGGACAGGAACTGCTATTCTATTAAGTGCCAGTTTCCAGAATATGCTCAAATTCTGAGTGATAAAGAAACATGCTAAATCATAATCATTAACCTCGTATAAAGAAAAGTTTGCTATTCTGTGCAGTTTAAAATAACTTTTTTCCCTTAATCTAAGCCATAACAATGATATTCATCCAGAAAAATCCACTCCTTATATGTATCAAATTGTCCATGTTGAATGTGGATATGATGGGTTGATTTTGTTGTTGTTGTTGTCAGCCTAAGATTCTGGTAATTAAGATGTGCTTCAGTCTAGACTCGGCAAGAAGCTTCTCAGAATTTTAAATGATACCACTAGCAGGCATAGTAACAAAAGCAAACAAAACATACCTGCATTTATCTCAATTTTGGGGCAAAACTTTCTGAATTATGGGTAGCCTGCAGTTCATTATTAGAAAGAGAACTTTCCTCTATCATAGTCAGTCCAAAAACCAAAGCAAAGAAGGTATGAAGTATCAAATAGGCATAATATGTTGCAGTAGGAAAAACACAATTCATTTTAAGATGCATCCATGTAGGAAAAACACAATTCTCTGAAGAGGAGAAAAATGACAAGTTAATTATGTAATATCTTCCAACGATTTTTGGAATGTATGTAGCCTGAAGTCCTGTGGTCAAACCAGTATCAGCTGAAGGGAGTTTATTATAAAGAAAAAGGAATAAAAAATAATCATTTGTTGACCGTGTAATCACTTGTCAATTTTTGTAGTAGAGTTCTCTGTCTCTCTCAGGCCACAGAAATGGAGGGCACTTCCTTTCCTGATTGGAAAAAGCTTTACTGCAAATTACTGAATTTCTTCTATTTAATATTACTTCTTTAGAAAGTTTAACATTTTAGAAGGTTTTAAAGACTTTTTCTTTGAATGGCGTTCTTGGAAAAAGAAGCTGGCCTCTAAGTAATATTTCATTGCTCTGAACTTTCCATTAATGGAGTTCTACAATAAGAGGTAGGAAAATGCTTCCTTACAACATAAATGGAGAGGAGTTTTCTGTGCTTAAGGTAAAGAAGATAAAGAAGATTGTCTTACATGCTTCAGAGATTAAGCTTTGCACAGAGTAAGAAAATGTGGGCTCTTTGTCATCTTCTCCTAACACTATGGTTGTTAATTATGGCATAAAAATAAGATCTTCTGCCCAAAATCTCCTGTTATTCTTCCGTTTTAGAAATTGAATCATGCCCAGCTATGATGACTCTGGCAAGAGCAAAACTGCCTAAAATGCTAGGCTTTTGTTAATAAAACTCAAGGTTTTTGCCATATGTAGTATTTTTGCATATATTATCTAGAAGGCATTGATGTATTTCACTACCTTTGTTTGTTTTGTAAGCTCTGCATAGCATAACTGATGCTAAAATAACAAGCAATGTGATGTCCAGCTTTGACCATATTTACTGTGCATTCTTAAAATCATGCTGGGCAAACAGACTTATTAGCTGTCTGATGGTTTCTTATGTGGCATTTGCCACAACAGTATCTAAGTATTCTGAAATATTAGGGTATTTTTTTTCTCAACACTTTCAGCAGGTTAAAAGGCACCATAATTCATAACTTAATAGATTAGAATTAAGTCTTGAAGAATAAAATGCTATCACAGTGTCAGGTCCAGAGAAAAATGCTCCAGGCTATCACTTAACAGCCTTGACTATGGAACAGACTATGGAAGTCACTTCGGACTATTACCTACTGCTGCTATTCCATGTGGGCTCTAATGACACCAAGGGCAAACTGGAGACCACCAAGCAGGATTTCAGAGCTCTGGGGATGGTGGTCAAGGGTCTGGGAGCCCAGGTCATCTTTTCCTCAATCCTGCCAATGAGGGGGATGGATGAGAGGAGGAGGAGACGGACTTTCCAAGTTAACGACTGGCTGCGCCGCTGGTATTGGCAACAGGGTTTTGGTTTCTACAACCATGGGACCCTGTTTGAAGATCGACAACTGCTGGGGAGAGATGGGATCCGCCTCACGAGACGGGGCACGCGTGTCTTTGCCAACAGGTTGGCCAACCTGGTAAGGAGGGCTTTAAACTAGGAAAGACAGGGGAAGGGGACAGTTATAGTGCTAGGGTAGTCGGCAAAAGACAGCTCAAGTTGGGACGCCTCCAGCAGGTGAATGCAGCCAGGGAAGTGTGCATGGGATGTGGCTATGGAGGATCCTCTTTTACCCCTCCTGGGAAACCTGCATGCTCGATCGCCTCTCTAAAATGCCTGTACACCAATGCACGCAGCATGGGGAACAAACAGGAAGAACTAGAGATGTGTGTGCGGTCGCAGGGCCATGATCTCATTGCCATTACAGAGACATGGTGGGATAGCTCGCATGACTGGAGTGCTGCCATGGATGGCTACGTGCTTTTTAGGAAAGACAGGCCAGGAAAGCGAGGTGGTGGAGTTGCTCTTTATGTGAGAGAGCAACTGGAATGTATTGAGCTGTGCCTAGGGGTGGATGAAGAGCGAGTCGAGAGCTTATGGGTAAGGATTAAAGGGCAGGCTAGCATGGGTGACACTGTTGTGGGTGTTTACTACAAGCCACCTGATCAGGATGAGGAAGTCGACGAGGCCTTCTACAGACAGCTGGAAGTAGCCTCACGATCCCAGGCCCTGGTTCTCATGGGCGACTTCAACCACCCTGATATCTGCTGGAAAGACAACACAGCTAGGCACAAGCAGTCCCGGAGGTTCCTGCAGAGCATTGGTGACAACTTCTTGACACAGGTAGTGGAGGAGCCAACAAGGAGAGGTGTGCTGCTGGACCTCGTACTAACAAACAAAGAATGACTGGTGGAAGATGTGAAATTTGGGGGCAGCCTTGGCTGCAGTGACCATGAGATGGTGGAGTTGAGGATCCTGTGAGGAGGAGGCAGGGCAATAAGTAGGATCGCAACCCTGGACTTGAGGAGAGCAAACTTTGGCCTCTTCAGGGACCTACTTGGAGGAATCCCATGGGTTAGGGCCCTAGAAGGAAGGGGGGTCCAAGAGAGCTGGTTAATATTCAAACATCACCTCCTCCAGGCTCAAGAGCGGTGCATCCCTATGAGCAGGAAGTCAAGCAAAGGGGGCAGGAGACCTGCATGGATGAGCAAGGAGCTCCTGGCAAAACTCAACCAGAAGAAGGAAGTATACAGAAAGTGGAAAGGGGGACAGGCCACTTGGGAGGAATATAGGAACATTGTCAGAGTATGCAGGGATGCGATGAGGAAGGCTAAGGCCCGTTTGGAATTGAATCTGGCTAGAGATGTCAAGGACAGCAAGAAGGGCTTCTTCAAATACATCAGTAGCAAGAGGAAGACTAGGGAAAATGTGGGCCCTTTGCTGAATGGGGTGGGTGCCCTGGTGACGAAGGATGCAGAGAAGGCAGAGTTACTGAATGCCTTCTTTGCTTCAGTCTGTACTGGTCAGGCCAGCCCTCAGGAACCCCAGATCCTGGAGGCAAGAGAGAAAGTCTGGAGAAAGGAAGACTTTCCCTTGGTGGAGGAGGAGTGGGTTAGAGATCATTTAAGCAAACTTGACACCCACAAATCCATGGGCCCTGATGGGATGCACCCACGAGTGCTGAGGGAGCTGGCAGATGTCATTGCTAAGCCACTCTCCATCATCTTTGAAAGGTCATGGAGGACAGGAGAGGTGCCTGAAGACTGGAAGAAAGCCAATGTCACCCCAGTCTTCAAAAAGGGCAAGAAGGAGGACCCAGGGAACTACAGGCCAGTCAGCCTCACCTGCATCCCTGGAAAGGTGATGGAGCAGCTCATGCTGGAGGCCATCTCCAAGCATGTGGAGGACAAGAAGGTGATCAGGAGTAGTCAGCATGGCTTCACCAAGGGGAAATCATGCCTAACCAATCTGATAGCCTTCTATGATGGAATGACTGGCTGGGTAGATGAGGGGAGAGCAGTGGGTGTTGTCTACCTAGACTTCAGCAAGGCTTTTGACACTGTCTCCCATAACATCCTCATAGACAAGCTCAGGAAGTGTGGCTTAGATGAGTGGACAGTGAGGTGGATTGAGAACTGGCTGAATGGCAGAGCTCAGAGAGTTGTGATCAGTGGCACAGAGTCTAGTTGGAGGCCTGTAGCTAGCGGTGTCCTCCAGGGGTCAGTACTGGGTCCAGTCTTGTTCAACTTCTTCATCAGTGACCTGGATGAAGACACAGAGTGCACCCTCAGCAAGTTTGCTGACGATACAAAACTGGGAGGAGTGGCTGATACGCCAGAGGGCTGTGCTGCCATTCAGAGAGACCTGGACAGGCTGGAGAGGTGGGCGGAGAGGAACCTCATGAAGTTCAACAGAGGGAAGTGCAGGGTCCTGCACCTGGGGAGGAATAACCCCATGCACCAGTACAGGTTGGGGGTTGACCTGCTGGAAAGCAGCTCTGAGGAGAAGGCCCTGGGAGTGCTGGTGGACACCAAGTTAAGCATGAGGCAGCGATGTGCCCTTGTGGCCAAGAAGGCCAATGGTATCCTGGGCTGCATCAGGAAGAGTGTTGCCAGCAGGTGGAGGGAGGTGATTCTCCCCCTCTACTCAGCCCTGCTGAGGCCACATCTGGAGCACTGCGTCCAGTTCTGGGCTCCCCAGTACAAGAGGGATGTGGCACTACTGGAGCAAGTCCAGCGAAGGGCTACAAAGATGGTTAGGGGACTGGAGCATCTCTCTTATGAGGAAAGGCTGAGAGAGCTGGGCCTGTTTAGCCTGGAGAAGAGAAGGCTGAGAGGAGATCTTATCAACGTGTACAAGTATCTGAAGGGAGGGTGTTGAGAGGATGGGACCAGACTCTTTTCAGTGGTGCTGAGCGACAGGACGTGAGGCAACAGGCACAAACTGAAACACAGACAGCTCCACCTGAGCATGAGGAAAGACTTTTTCACTGTGAGGGTGACAGAGCACTGGAACAGGTTGCCCAGAGAGGTTGTGGAGTCTCCTTCTCTGGAGGTATTCAAAACCCGCCTGGATGCGATCCTGTGCAACGTGCTGTAGGTGACCCTGCTTGAGCAGGGGGGTTGGGCTAGTTGATCTCCAGAGGTCCCTTCCAACCTCAACCATTCTGTGATTCTGTGAACCAGGCTCTTCTTTCCACAGTTTCCTGCTTCATTCGAGTTGTCCTTCTAGCTTTGCGGCCAAACACAAGTACTTGCAGAAGACAGCTTTTATCCTACATGTACAGCCTCGATTCACCCTCCAAGCCTGTAACATACTGAACAGGGCAGAAGTCATTCAAGAAAAATTATTTTGTGATCGTTAAAGTATGCAACATAAAACTTCATGGGCAGACAAGAGGAGTTGAGGGAGTGTTGCAAACTCAAAGGGAGTGTCCTGAGGTTCAGGCTCTCCCTGCTGAAATGCTGTACTTCCCTCAGTTTTAGGAATTGCCGTGTTCACAGGAAAGGAATGCAGTGTTTGGTCACATAGACTGAAATCAGCACTTGCACAAGAA
The DNA here is from genome assembly GCF_036417845.1 of Apteryx mantelli. Lineage (NCBI taxonomy): Eukaryota > Metazoa > Chordata > Aves > Apterygiformes > Apterygidae > Apteryx > Apteryx mantelli. The sequence continues at coordinate 63,895,276 of NC_090020.1, forward strand.
AATGTTAGATGTTGAAGTAAATAGCTATTTACTCAGTGTTAACTCAGCTCAGTATTAACTCCATAGTCACAAGGTAAGTGACAGCTACCCTGAAAATGATGCTTAGATGAACCTCAGATATATTTTCTTCTTTCATCTGGCTAGCAAATGGTGAGGACTTTTGTACATCCTCAAAACTAAGATTCAATCTCTTGGAAAACAGAAGCAGATTCAGAATTCAGTGTTAGTCTTCACACTTCTGCCGATGGATTATTGATAACCCCCCATCTGCCTTTTTAGAAATATGGAAATTAGTGCCTGGGGTAAGGCACCTGCCAGTAAGCAGCACTTTTCAATGACTGCTGCTGAAATACAAACAAGTTGTTAACATGTTGTGAGGGGAATGTCAGACTCAGGGGTGGGATTTTGGCTAATTGCTTATGCACTGAAACCTATGTTTCATGTAAATGAACTGACAATTCCATATTTACGGAAAAGCATGAACAAAGCATTGCTACTTCTCAACTGAAACTAGACAGGATGGTACCTAAGTAATTTTTTGTGTGATAATGGTTTTGCAATGAACAGTACTAGCACTGGCTTTGAGAAATGTCTTTGTAAAGGGCTGATGTCCTTTTAACTCCTTCCCTGTCATACCTTACTTGAACATAATGCGTATGTAAATAGGAAGTTGAATTAATGTTGCATAAGCAGGTCTTAGTTTCATTCATTTGTTACTCTTGAGTGCTTGACTTGAGAAAGTGATACTACTTTCTGTAAGGGTGCTTCCCCCACCTCCTTGACTTTGAATTGAACTCCAATACTTGAAATAATGTTGATATCCAAAGGGTCACCAACAAAGTTGAAACCTTTAGTCTATCATACACAAGCAATCCTTTGAAGTAATCAAGTAATTGGCGGCAATAGTAAGTTGTCCTATATGTGAATCTTGTATATATTAGCAGTGGTTTTCACAGATCTTATTGTTAGTAGGGGAACAGGGAAGCTCAAAGGTGCTAAATCTTTTTGATAAAATAATGTTGTTTTTTTTTTTAAAGCAGTGTGTTTTTTCTAACCTTTTTCTTGCAAGCACCTCGAGCATTCTGCCTGGCATGTTAAGTTTGGCCTATTTGCCTCCGGAACATACATTAAACCCCACTCCTCCCAGATCTCAGTACTGCATTACTGTCTTGCAAATAGCTGTAAAACAAATTGGCAAGATGTGTGTCTTTTACCCCTACAGACAGGGCCACAAAATGAAAGCCAGTCTTTTATTACTGCCATTAGCTTAAGTCCTAGCAAAGTGCTGCAGAGGAAGATTCCTAATCTTGCTGCTTAGTATATTGCAAGCAGGCATTTTTGGTTTTAATATAGTTCAACAGTGAAAAGTTAAGGAATACCAAAATTAAAGTTGCCTATGGTGCTGAGCTTGAATTCTCACATCCTACCGCTGAGCAGTTTATCATGTGAGGCTCAATGATGTGCTAAATGCAACAGTATGGCTTTTCATTCAGAGCTGGCCTGTGTCCTGCTGGCTCAGAACTGGGGCAGTATTTTCTTTGCCTGCCTGCAAAATGCCATGTAAACAAATGCTACTGGGGGAGTTTCCAATAGCATGTAATGGCTAGATATACAAGGGAAGGTTGTCTCAGTGTAATGGCATCTCTCTCTTTAGTGGCACATGTCTTCACCACCTGTTAAAGGTATCCCATAGCTTGAGGTTCAAAAAAAAAAGAAAAAAAAATTGCATAGGTGAGGTAGGGATTCTAGTCCCCAAGGGCATTGAATCATGGTCTCCCACATCTTGGATGACAATCTTAATCACAGGGTAGTAGGTAACGATGACATTTCCTTTGTGTCTTGTTCCTGTATGGATGTATACATGGTCTGAGCCCATATACTTGCAAGTGAGAAAGATTCAACATTTTTATTTTGTGAGTATGGAATAGCTCAGCCCCCACGCGCCTCGCGCAGGTGAAGCGGTGTGCGTGTAGGTATGTAGGTGCGTAGTGACTTTGCTAACTCGCTGTCTGCAGGCATAGGTGGGGGCTTTCAGGAGCTAGCCTTTGAGAGACATGGAAACTGAAGCAAGCCTTGAGCTTCCTTATGAGCCTAATGTACCAACTTGCCCTGCCCTGATTGTAGCCATTAAATAGTTTAGTTTGGGGGTTTTTTTGCATGAAATCCAGATCAGGCTTATAGTGTGTTCCTGTGCTTATACTAATTAAATGAGAATATGAATGAGAAAAAACTTTTGTTTCACTGCAATGGAGAGCTGAAAGTTCTTGGGAAACTTATGCTGTCTTCAAACAATGCCAGATACTGTTTTAATTGGGATACATCTTGGGGATAAGCATTAATTTGCATAGTTTTTAACTGGCCAGAATATAGTAGCTATTTTTTTCTTTTGTTTGTTTATTTTTAATGATAATCTTCCAAGTCTCTCTGTCTCTCTCTCCCCTCTAGAGTAAGCTATGCACTTTAGAAGCTTGGAAGGAACAATAAGATTTGATGCGTATTTATACAAAAACAATTCATTTAATAGCTGAAGGGGATGGTTCTGTAAAAGTAGCATGATTTATAAAGCACAAGGTCAGCTTTGGAGTTTTTGAAGCCTTAAGCAATGGATGATTACAGTGCAACAAACTGGATCAGAAATAGCAGAGTTTGCACCTGCAGTTGCTTTTTCAGCCTTTGTACTCTGTGCAATTGATTGCTCCAAGGCCCCTGAGGCTGTCCACGATGATGATATGGTCTGACCTGGTAAAATGCAGAGTCAAAGTATCAGGTAAAAACCAAAAAGCAAAGAAAAATTGTCTGTGCAGAGAAGGTGTGTCAGAAAAGTTGAACCAGTTCTTAACATCTTACTGCTGTCTAGCTATTCTGTGTGGAGTCAAAAACATCACAGCTCTTGCTTGGTTTTGACCTTACTGTATATAACTGGCCTGTGTGCTTCTGACTCTTCTTGTGCAGCACTTACAGTGTCAGCTGTGTTAACTCCTTTGTCCAATTCATGCTTTGAAAGGCAGTGAGAAACTACGAATAAAGAGTTGAGAGCCAGTCCTTAGAGTGTCTTAGCTTGTAATAAGATTAACCGTAGAGTTAAAGGAATATCTGGCACAGACACATCAAATTGAAATAAATTAAATTGACTTTTTTATTGCTTTTAATGATTTACTTTTTATTACTTGTAAATAACTTTTTTTAACATGCAAGGTAACTATTACCAGTACGCTTTGACTGTGAACACATGGATATTAAATACCGGATGATGAGTATTCAGAATGAAGCTACGAAGATCTGTCCCTATAAAATTTAGGAGATGCTAATATGACTACTTCTGTTTCTCTTCTTTTCAGAGCCTTCACATTTGAGAAGTAGTTGTTTTGAACCCCCAGCATTCCTCTTACCTGTGTATCCCAACTGTCATATTTTGGTGCATTTATTCTTTTTTTCCCATGCTGTTTTTGTTTTCCTGTATTCCAAGAATTCTTTTCTGTAAATGTATTTCTGCTGATTGTTTGTGTTAATTGGTGTGTAATCTTGTTATGAAATCTCTAGCTGTGATCCCGGTAGGTGGGGATTTAATACACAAATACTTCAGTGCTTTTTAGGAGACAAACAAAACATGATGTCTGACTCCACTGTGGTACCAGGTTTTGATTCAATGGTGCTTGTATGAGCCTTTTGAGCTCCACGGTAAATCTTCTTTTTTTCCCCCTTTCTTTTTCTTATTTTTATTTTGAGGATCACAAATATGTAATAAGCTTTTTTTTTTTTTTTTTTTTCTGATCATCAGAAATGTTGGCAATAAGAAGAGGTGAACATGATGATTAGAACAGCTAGGAGAAGTGCCACTTAATGAACTAAACATCTCACCGAAACTAAAAATAGTAGCATTTCTTTAAATTGTTTCACACCAATGAAGTGCACCAGCATTTTAACAGTGCTTCCCACAGAAACTCCCTCCCTCCTTTAGGAAAGATAAATCGTGTGACAAACATTGGACCAGAGTATGGACAGGCCTGCTGACAAGAAAGTTGAAGGCCTGTGAAGACTGTACATTTGTTTAAACATAAATGCTGTCTTGTGGCTCTGCCTCTTCCCATAATTGTGATTATGCTTTTATAAGCTTCAGTTTGTAGGAAATTTTCATAACTTTAGTCTTGGAAAATAGCCTCAGTTTATTGATTATGTAGTATTTTGCTCAACTTACAATGTGAAACAGTACGTGAGAAGATCTTTAAAAGCATCAGTGGGCTGATTGATTGACTACCTGACTCTGAGCTTCACGTGCCAATTCAAGTTATGACAAAGTTCATGTTTGGAGTATTTATAAACTTGACAGCTTTAATTTTGCCCTCAAGAATCCAAGTGCACAAATAGAAGGGTGTAAATAGACATTTAAATCTTCTGATCCTAGAGATTTTGTTTCTTTTGAAGTTAGTTATAAATAGAAAGTACAAATTAAAAGTATAAATTAATTTCCGGAGAAAATTAATAGCATAATTTAGAGGGGTTCATATGGCAGAATGCTTGTGTGTTTGGGAGGAGAAAAGGGAGTATTAAAAGCATCCATTTATTGCTGTTTGTATTTTGACCTTTAATTTAATTTGTCTTTTTAATGCTTTCCCCTTATAGCTTGCTTTGATCATGCACAGAAGTTCAAATTGTGGTGTCTGCACTTATAAAAGTGTTCACTTATTTAAGGGCACGACTGAAAGCATCCCTTCAGTGTTGAGCTGTGACTCACATGCCTGTCAGTGGAGTTCTGCTGCCTGGTTGTATTCTCTAAAGGATTATTTACATGTCTTCATTCCTTGTGGCACTTTTGAAATCGCTCTTAAGTGGTTGGATGTGTCTGCCAGGTTATTGAATTAACTTCTGCTTCTGTGAAGCTGGAGCCCATCACTGGAATGAACACATTTATGCTCTACTGCCTGATGCAGCTGCCTGTGCTGGATCCTTTATCAGGAAGAACTGTTCTCTTAAACTAACAGCCATGAACGCAGATCTGGAAGTTTTCTGGGTGGGTATTCTCCAGCTGCATATTACATTCTTTCCTCAAATCCAGATAAATGGCCATTACAAAATATGTTCTTTCATAGTGTTAGGTGATCAATACTGAAGGTGAACAGACATCCAAAGAAACCAAATGTTTCTCAGATGTGTATTAACTGTCTTCCCCTCTTCCTTGTTATTTACATAGCTCGTCTCAGCCTCATAAAATTTTTTTTATCCTTCCCAGTGAGTATTTCCTATATCTCTGCCTGAATACATTGGTTCTCTGTCTCCTTTTTCCCTTTATTGAATGCAGTAACTACATAAATTCTTTCTCTGGTCCTTTAGTAACACTCGTTGCTCAGTAGGCTGTCATAAATCTTTTCTATAAGATTTCCTGTCTCCCGATCTTCTGCTTTCATAATTTGGGGATTTAAGCCATCTGGGTCTAGTGCTTTGTTGGCTTTCAGTAGTTTTAATTGCCTCCTTATCTGTTTTATGATGAGGGTAAAACCTTTCAACAATTCACTCCCCCAAGCCTAGGAAAACATGCCTCAGTCCCTAGGATGTTATCTTCTTTCCTTTTGTGTGTAGTGATGTGAAAAAATAATTCAGACCTGCAGCATATTAATCATCTATCACTAGTTTTCTGCTTTGATCCTCCAGTATTCTGCCTGTATCTTTTCCTTCTGTTTTGACAGCATGCTGATTTTTTTTTTATTATTATCTTTTCTCTGTTGTTGTTTTCTCCATTTAGGCATTGCCTTTGCTTACATTTTACACTGTTTCAGTTTTGTCCCATATTCATTGTCTTTATCCTTCTCTGGGAAATATGAATTTTTGACAAACTGTTCCACTAGTCCCTTGTTCATACTGCAAGACTCTGCTGTTATCCAGAATTTTATGTATTTTACTGCTGCATGTTTATTGCAAAATGGCACACTTGCAGGCAACTTTTCTTCAAACACCTAATAAATGAGGATTCATAAAACTTCACCTCTAGCTATTTCAGTTATTCCAAATATGCATTTCCTTGCCCAGTGAATATTGTTGACACTTTTTAAAATCTCTCTTTACTAATTGCCTAGAACTGTAGGCCTTAGCCAAAAATCCTATTGTTCCTGTCACTGTCCAAACAAAATGACAATCCACGTTGCTTGCAATTTTAAAATCTCTCATTGTATGCTCTAAAGCTGGTGTGTGGTGTGGTTTTTGTTTGTTTTTGTTTTTGGAATTTTTTTGCTTTGTTTTTACAATGGCAGTGGTGTTTTGGTTCTGTGTGTGGTAGCACTTTATTCAATTTGGGAGGGGGAATGGAATGAAAATTGACTGAGTGTAAATGAATCCCCCAAGAGACTGGGAAATGCAACATCAAACTAAATGATCAGATCAGATTTAGACATGAAAATGAGCTATATGCAAAAGCTGAATTGTAAATGGTTGAGTTGCATTACTTGTTCTTTCCCTCTGAGATCTATCAAATAATGAATAGTAATTTGTCACTTAAAGATGAAACAAAATGATTTGATTTCCAGACACTTTCAGTAACATATTCCCTTTCATACGTGCTCAGTGTCTGCATTTGCTCTGCACCATTTCAGAGTTTGCTTTTCCGGCTTCTATTGCAAATTTTTGTAATCCTACTCCTCTTTGGCCTGGAATTCTAAAATCTATCTACTCTTCCCCAAGAGAGAGCTAAGTCTGACTGCAGCTGAGCTTTTCTGTGAGACCACTGTCCCTGCTTCCCAGAGGTTCAGTCTTCCTCTCTGTTCATCCTGTCCCAGGCTTAGGAAACTGTGAGAGCACCCATGGCTGGCATGCTGCAAGGATGAAGGCTTGGCAACAAGAAGCCTCAGCTTCCAGCTCTTGCAGGGTATAACCCTATGTAGTTTGTGCAACCTCTGCTGTAGAGCTCCCCATATTCACTAGTGTACAGCATGTGTGGCTGCTATGTCACAGCAGTGCACTCAAATGCTGCGTTTCCAGCACTTTACAACATGCCTCTTCAAAGTCTGAGACAGGGGCATGATGCAGAGCCCTCTTCTGGATTAATATGGTACTGAAATGCCTATCTTGTGCTGATGAACACAGAGGAGTAAAGAGAGGCACAGCATGGCCCCACATGGAGCAAGCAGACAATTTCTGGGAGGCTGCAAGAGCCACACTGGTGTGTAGCTCACTGCCTGTATGCTTCAGCTGGGACTGGAAATTATTTTGTTGGAAAAAAAGTTTAAAATTACCTGTTGAAGCACAATCTCTGCAAGATAGAGAATAGCGATATCCTATTGTTCTTGTCTTGGTCTTGAGATGGTATCAGGAGGGCCTGAGGAAGAAAGTCACTGCTTAGCTTGTGACTCTGAAAAATGCCATCTTGTGGAGCGAGACATATCCTTCTCACCTGCTGGGGAGGGGAGGAAAAGCAATCAGAGGACGTCCATGCCTCCAACCTTATGCTGCTTCCAGACAGGGTGATGGTGAGATTTGGTGTCTCCTCTTAGCCAGGCTGGTGATCTGATTGTGTGCTAAGGTGACCCTTTGGTGATAGTAGGGCGGCCTCTCTTCCCATTAGGTCTGTTTGGTATGAGCTACTACCCAGTCCTAAGCCTCCAGGTACTAGGGAGATTCATGGGCCCCTCCTTTAAGGCTGTCTGGCAGTAGGTGTTACTTTCTCTGTGAGCTTTCAGGCTCCAACTGGTGTTGCCAAGCATCTGCCGTGGGGTTTTTGGGGAGCCTCAGTAAGGACCCCAAAGACCATGCTCTAGCACAGAGTGGGAAGATGCTGTTTTGAGACTGGGCCTGGAACTGAGCTTCACAATGACCATCATCATGCACTGGGCATCAGTATAGGGACAAAGTATGGGACAGGGTCACTGCTATGGGAATCGCTGACCATGTACAGGGCTTCAGCATACATACTACATTTGCCCAGGACCTGCATGTGAGTACAGGAAGGCCCTTTGGCTGGAGGAGCAAAGTAGCAAAATCAGCAAGGCAGACTTCTCCCACATTTTCTTCAGAGGATCAACTTGGTCTGCTCCAAGGAGCTTGCATCAGCTGGGCTGTAGATGATCTCTCTCTGAGGGAGAAAACCTGTGCTGAGCTTTATGTTTAGGAACTCTGCTCCTTCTACAGAGATTGTGGGGAATGCAAAAACTGTCCAGGATTAGGAGCAGGGGATTGAACTCAAGCATCGTTCTTTGAGAGACCTGTCCTACCCTCCTGCTTTTGGGTTCATGCTCCTGTGAGCAGCTGAAAGGGTGCTGGGTGAGTTGTCCTACCAACTGGGAAGCCTAGCAGGGCTACTTGAGAAGAGGGCACCTACTGCATCCATTGCATTAGCACAGGAGAGACTGGGTGAAGTCGTTGCACTGGTAGCTGTGCATGATGGGAGCGAGTAGCTGCTTGTCACGGGAACCTGTAGAAGCGTTTAAGGAACAGGAGGTCATGTTTCCTTTTTTGTTGTTGTTTTCTTTCATTCAAAAAAAAAAACCTGGGGTCCCCCTTCTTACTGTAGGGTGAAATACCATATTTATATTATTCTACAGAGTGTGATAAAGCCCATAATCTGGGTTTGAGATCTATAGTTAAAAGGCAGAAAGGACATTGGGCCCAGAAGAGAAACTCCTCCCAGGACAGGTCTCTTGGCAGCATAGCCCTTCCTTTGGCAGCCGCTTTGCAGACCAGCTGCAACGGTGCCTCTCGGCTTTCTCTTTCTCCTAACCCTGACTCTATCCCTAGAATTTATTTCCACCATATGGTGGGGATAAGCCCCCCATTGCTGGCCCAGATGAGAAACTCTTCACAGGACAGGTCTCTTGGCAGCACAGCCCTTCCTTTGGATATGTGTCGATGCCTGTTGATAGGTATCAATACTGATCATTATCGATGCCGGTCAATAGGTATGGAAATGGACAGGCATCCATAGGGAATGCTATTGAGAGGTGTTGATGTTGATAGCCATTGATACCTATTGAGAGCAACCTGGGTCTGAAAGCGAAAGCTGAGGTGTGTGTGGAGATGGAGAGGTATTGATGCCTATGAGTAGGGCTGGCTATCTCTAGACGTGGTTCCCTAGCGATGTGGCTCGTAATTGGTACTCAGTGTAGCCTCTTGATATTGTGAACGGTCAACTTTGATAGTCATTGGTGCATCCTGTAAGCAGAATCATTGTGAGAACAAGGGCTGTAGATGGCTGCAGAGATGGAGAGTTATGGACGGTGCGAGAAGCAAAGTTATAGATGCCTGTGGAGATGGAGAGGTATTGATACTGATAAATATTGATGCCTATCGATAGGTATGGAAATGGATAGGCATGGTTAGGGATCACTATCGAGAGGTGTCGATGTTGATAGTCATTGATGCCTTCCAAGAACGAAGTGGGTTGGAAAGCAAAAGCTGAGGTCTTTGTGGAGATGGAGAGGTACTGATGGCTCTGAATTGGGCTGATAATATCTCTAGATGTGGTTCCCTAGTGATGCGTCTGCTAATTGGCACTCAGTGAGGCCTCTCGATATTCTGAATGGTCAACTTTGATAGTCGTTGGTGCATCCTGTGAGCAGAATCATTGTGAGAGCGAAGACTGTAGATACCAGTGGAGGTGGAGAGTTATGGACAGTGCGAGAGGCAAAGCTATAGATGCCTCTGGAGAAGGAGAGGTATTGGTGCCTATGACTTCTGTTCACCATACTTATGCAGTACCTTTGGAGTTACAGGGGCATCCTTCATTTCTCTGCTGTGTCTAATGGTGCTTGCTTACGTTCTGCATCCTTTGAGTCATCTCCCACTGTCCAAAGCCAGGAGAGGGACTATAGAGGTCCTTTATACTGGATGGACTCTGAAGGGTTCCAGACAGTCCCATAAAAAGGGATCTTTCTCTCAGTGATTTGTGACTGAACTGTACCTAACCTGAAGGGATCCTTACAGGCCAGGGTGGTCCATCTAGGAAGGATAACTAGCTGCAAATTCTGCCCACTTTGAAATGGTTTAACCATAAGGAAGTTGGCCTCTCCATGTGCATTTTGGTGCTACTCTGACCAATGTGAAGGGATGGTGAGGTGTGAGAATGTAGCTGTGATCGGCAAAGTGTTTTCTCTTGCCCCAGCAGCATCCAGATCATTTTTTTGTAAGAGGCTTCTAGGAAAGAGAAAGATTTTTTTTTTGATCAGAGGAGACATAGCAGTCAACTGGAGTCAGGCTGCTATTTTAACTATAGCAAGAGCAGATATGCATGTGGCTTTGCAAAGAGAAAGGATAGAAGAATCCTATTTGAAAATAAGAAAAATAGAGGGGGAAAGGTGTTTTAAAGAAACTCTAGAAAAGATGTAGGGAGAGAGAGGGAGAAACAACTGTGTCATCTGATACTTGTTTTCTAAGGCTTAATTCCTCTGGTAAAATTCATATTTCATGCAGTAATCGTTTTAAAGCTAACAATTTTGGGGTCAGTTTGGGGAACTGACTTTGCATTTATTATTTTCTAGTAAGGGAGAGAGAGAACAACTCTTTTCTAACAAAGTAATTTCTTTATTTTAGCATAGATATAGCTGAAAAGTTGATTTACATAAAATCTTTGAGGACACATTGTGTGATCCTTTAAAGAGATTTTCTGTCCATTTAGCTTTTTAAGCATGTCTTTATTTTACTTAGGAGAAAAAAATTTGTATGCCATATAGTTCGAAATTAATTTTGTGCAATACTGAGTACTAACTCTGTGATCTCATCATAATATGGTGAGAAAATCTAAGCATAATTGTGGAGAGGAGGAAAAAGCTTTCTCTAATCTGCCAAGAGACTGTCTTCAGCAATTTCCAAGCAGCGCTCTTTGATAACACCTTTTCAGATAGTTCATGAATGAAGCAGATCTCTTTATCTATTTTAATGGTATTTGCATTCAATCTATTTTATGAATCTAATGGATTTGCTCGATAAAAATCTTCCCAGAACTCTCCTGAAAGGGAATTCAGTAAACAACCTCTAAGCACTGTGATAATGCATGATTATAATTTGTTTCAGGGTTAGTTTACTAAATATACTACTATAGTTTATATACAACTATAGTTTACAGTTTCTAAGACTTTGCCCATTTTGAACTCAAAAGTACCTCAGAACTGCTTTCATCTGAATGTTAAGGTCTCTAGCTAGTCTAAAACTAAAGTCTTGAGCTTGAGATCTGGTCTCCTGGAAACACTGGATCAGTGCTCAATACCTGAAACTTTCACATAGTTCTGCATAGATGTGGAAAAACAGCCAGAGTTCAAGTATTGAGCAGGAGTGTGTTCTGATTAGATTCCAGTGGGATGAAGTGCTGTCTTCAAGCACTTCATTTAATTTTTATTTGTGAGAAATGGGCCAATATAGCAAGAAACTACAGCCTGCTTATTTTGCGGGAGAGTTGAGCTGCTTTCGAATAGCAGTGTACCCATCTGTCTTCTGCCCACTAATGCCTCCCTACAGCCTAGGAGTAGGTTTGGCATAGGCGTTCTTGTAAAGAGAAAAAATTCACATTAGTAGAATCCATGCAATAAGATGGAACGTCTGACATACACTTTTCTGTTTGATCTTCCTCCAAGACAGCGTTTGGCAGTAACAAAATGTAGTTCTACTTAGCAACATAGTCAGAATAAGTCATGATATCAATTAGGTAAAAAAGATATCCTCCTGGGTAGAAGAGAAACAATTGTTTTGGTACAACCAGTGGATAGAGCAGCAGTGCTTTGTAGTTCTAACTCCTACTGCTTTGCTCTAACAAGAAAACAAATTTTCTTTCAGTGCACAGCATCAAAGCACAAATGAGGTGCAAGCAGACAGAGGAGATAAGTTAACACTGTGTCTGAAGCAGCATGTGAGTATTTCTAGCTGAGACAGACTGAGACTCTGTCATGCACTTCCCAGAAGCACAGCACAGACCACTGCGTTCAGATGTGGCCATGTTTTGTCCAACAGGTTTTAGGCTTTTCTTGGGAGGGGAGGAGGCCTGCAGTCCAGTCTGACTCTCATTCAACACTGATGCAGGACTACTTTCATTCAATTATTTTTATTTAAACTGTTTATTCACAGTCACTACTGGAGTAGCCACACACTTAGTATCTCCATTATCTTCCCTCCCTATAGTGGAGGGGCTTCCTCTCCATGGCAGTACGCTTGGCTAAAGTGTAACGAACCATGTGGAGATCAGTCTACGAGCAATTGCTGGAGGCATTTCACTTCCTTTGTGTAGATGTGGTAGATCAGTTATCAAATGACAGTTGTTCCTGATACTGTAATTCTTTGCCTTTTTACCTTTCTCCTTGCTAGGAGGAATTACAACCGTTCATATGAGAACATTTCGGAAGTGAAATTGTTTTCATTATTTTGTCTAGATGACAGAATTTGCCATGTCAACATAGGGAAGAAGCCTCTACAGATTCCCTTTTTTTCAGGAGCTCTGTCCCCTTCCTGGTGTGAAAAGTTTCAGAGAGCTTGGTAGTACTTACCTCTGTCATCCCATCTTTTCAGACCAGCAACTGGCTTTTGATTCAGTTTCACACGTTCATCCAGCCAACTGAAAGGACTTGAGGTATGCATATTTTTGCAGTTTGCAGCCAGAGCTTAAGTTGTTATTGGTAGTGATGCACCTGAGGAAAAGAAATGCCTGTGTCTGACTTTAGGCCTCAACTGTTATGTTAACTTGGTTCATGATGATGGATTTAGTGACCTATGAGAATATTCTTTATCTTGCACAGACTGTATAGTATTAATGGCAGGCTAACTTGCATTTCAGCAAACATTTTCCTTTCAAGGGATAGTTTTTTCTCCAGTTCCTATTATTCTTCATAACATGAGGAAATTACACTTTGATAGCTTTGATAGCATGAATTTACTTTGATTACCTAATTCTAGCACATAGTAATAGGGCTTGTAGATAACAAAGAAGTAACCTAAGTTAACAATTTGACCTATCTATCTCGTATGGCATTCTTATAGCAATCTAGAGAAGTATGGCCTGGGTGAAACTACAGCCAGAAGGACCTGCAAGCATGCTGGAGAATGAGATTGGAATTCACAGTGGTTGTGACTAGCCGGAGAAACATCCTGAAAAACTAGGATACAGCTTAATACAGATGAATGCAAAGTACCACTTTGGCAATAATCAACTGAAAAAATAGAGGATGGGCAATAGCTGCTAATGAGTAACTCACAAGCAAAGAATCTTAGAATTATAAGGTTTCACAAGCTGAACACGAGTCACAAAAAGTATGTCACTGGGGAAGGGGGAAGCAAGGCCCATGCTTGGGTAAATAGGTGTCCTAAGAATTAAGATTCATTCCTCTCTTTTTAGCACTAGGGAGGCTTTAATTAGAATGCTGCATCCATTCTTCTCTAGGTACCATAGCTAAAGAAGAGTGCAGGCCAACTGGGAGAAAAGCCAGAGAGGATCAGTAAGAATGATTTAGAGATATAAAAAACATGACTGGTAAGGGAAGAATCAAAAATTTGGGCTTGTTTATTCTAGAGAAGAAAAAGTTGAGAGGAGACATGATAGGTCTTCAAATGCGGAATATAGTGCTGCAGAGAGGAAAAGGAATAAATTGTTCCCCCTATTCATTCAGAGTAGGACAAGAAGATACAGCAAGGGAGACTTCACTTAGATTTTAGGAAAATCTTTCTAAAAACAAGAATTGTCATGCATTGGAAAAGACTGCACTGGGGAGCTGTGTAATAATCAGGAAGAGAGGTTAGACAAACCTCTGACTTAAATTATGTAGATACATTTGATTCTGCCCTGTCTATTCCAACCTGAAATCATGCTTAGTGGCTATGTAGTTGTTGTTTGGCGAGCTCTGTAAAAAGAAGCCGTTCTATATAAGTACCGTACCTTAAGCACAGAGCCAAAACACTATGAAAAGAGAAGCTTAAGGAATATTTGTATCATAGGAAGCCCACTGTGTTTTGGTGTAGGTTTTGGCACTAAAGATTCTTGACTTATTCACTACTGTTAAATAACTCTAGACTTATCTTTTGTTCAGGTTTGACCTTTGCACAATATCATCATTTTTTTTTTCATTGTTGGAGTTGTTGTCTCTATTCTCCCTTCCTAATATTGCCTGTATTTCTGAGAGGTATAATGCATATTTATTCACTTAGTCTGTGAACCTACTCCATGATAGGATTTCTTTAAAGCTTTTAAATCTTCTTCTGGAATGTACCAGTTCAGCCTCAAAGCTGTCTTTTCAGATGCATTCTTATCAGCCAGAAAATGTGCACTTTAGGTATTCAAGGCAGAAGTCTTTATAGATAATTTGAGGCATTGAGTCTTTGTGCAAGATGTCTTTGGAGTTGCACTTCAGCCAAGTAATTTAGCATATTTTTTTCTAAAACTGTATTCCACAGAGGGTGACCAGAAGCTATACACTGTGTGTCCATAGCTGCTTGATATTGTACTGACTTGCTCAAATCTATCAGAATGCTCTTAGTCTTTTCTGTGCTCACAGGTGGCCACTCCAAGAGCCACATGGTGTTACTGCAGAAATAGCAAATGGTCTGTCACTGCCAAAGCTCTTGCCTTGCCTTCTCCCCCTCCAGTTTGGAATCTGAACGAAACCTTTGGTCTGAAAACTGAATGGCAGCAGGTTGGAACAGTATTCTGATACTTGTGAAGTGCAGATTGGATGCAAGCATTTGAACAGCCAGATCGGAGAGAGCAATACTCCATTGTCCAGTTCCAGTTTCAGTAGCATGGCTGTTTTAACTGACAGTTCATAAAAACATTCTCAAAAGCAAAAGAATAGTTGTTTACCCTTCTGTAGTTTTTCTGAGATGGTAAAGAGCCCAAAACATCTGCATGTTTTGGAGTTGTCGTAAGTGTGGACTTAAATGGCAAAGTAACAGAGGAAGAAAGGCAGCTATTCCACAGTTCTGCAGAGTAAATAAACGTTCATTTTCTATATTGAATGCAGAAATGTCATAGAATACTGTAGTAGATATATTATGTATTGTGAATCCTCTCATGCCATGCAATTTTACTTGAAATGCCTAGCTAGGCTTTTTTCCATGCCTGCGAACCACAGTTGCCCGCCTAAGATGCTTATGGAGTCGCACTGTTCTCCCAGCTCCTTTGTCTGCCTGTGGGGTGTCCTCTTGTGCCTCTGTTTCTCCAGATCTTGCTTACAGTATCCTAAGGTCTCATGCACTGGATTGTTTGCATGCCAGTGGATTTTCAATACTATAATATTATGGGGCATGTGGCAGTGCTTTTCTGTTGTGGATTTTGTAAACTCAGTCTCTTGTGGGCTGAAATCAAAGTCCTTCTTCTTGGCTCCGTGAAGAGATTCTGATAGCGGACAAGTGGATTTCCTCTAAGCTATCATGTCAGTGTTCTTGATACAAACTACAGTGTGTGGCAGGAACAAACTATTTTTCCTATTTTCTTTAACCACTGAGATGTTTGAATAGATAAGTATTCAGCAAAAACTGTTATTTTAATAAAATGTCATATCTCTTCAATAAATTATCCTTTTAAACAGCATGTTACAGGAATCAATACTGATATCTGAACAGACTTTATACCAGAAAAATATGTTGCATTCTCATCATAACTTTAATCAGTAACAATGATGAATTTGCAGTACAGACTAGTTTTAGACTTTACCTACATTGTTTGCCCCTCTGAAAAAAATGTAGTTTACCAGAAAAACTGTTGCAAATTGGTTAGTAATAGAGTCTATGGGTCAAACTTGTCTTCTAAGAATGGAGCTTGAGAAGAGAGAAGTGCGCTTGTTTTATTTTACCTTCTAATCTCTTTCTGAAGCTGTCAGGTCTGGTACTAATTACTTTGGATATGAAGAGTGTATTATCTTCACTTAAGTATTCATAAGCATTTTTCTGTTAGTGTTGCTGCCATTTCTTTTCAGTCAATCGCCTGCTTGAAGACTTTGTGTGTGAGAACATGCTGTCCTCTTTGCTTATGAAGTCATATGCATATGCTACAAATCCGCTTTTGAAAAATATCTTTTTCATTTCAAATATTCAGGTAGCTACTGAATTCAGATGTATTTCTCAGTTGTGCACTCATATTTCTGGTCAAGTTTAAGAATTCCAAAAATAATATCAGAGAGGAAAACTCAAAAGCTCATTGCTTTTGTGGCTTTTTTCACTGAGGCCAGTTTTAGGCCATATTTCCAATGATCAGTCCATTCTCTTTAATTCTGTACTATATACATAAGCTGTGTCTGCTACAAATGATGTTTTTTTAGCCTCTCCATATAGCCTATTAAACAGTAGTTGGAATATTTCCATCCCTAAAGAGAACCTTTGGCATAAATAATATTGTCATTTGGATAGGCTAGACATACTTTTGCAAAGTGACCTTGTAAAAATATTGTCTGAGGTATGACTGAGCCTAAATTATATGACAGTGAGGTAGTATATTCTGGTCCCTCCTGAGCCACCTGAAATTAAACAAAAAACAGTAGAATACATCAGATTCAAAGGCTGAAGAAAACAGTTTATTTAGTTGCAGACCTTCATGTAAATTCTTTGTTTGGAAAAGCCAAACATTGCTTACTGTGTTTTTTCTGTCTGATGATTTTTGTCTTGAAATAAAATGATGGGAAACACTGGAAGGAGACTCTTCTGCCTGCACTGTGAATGTAAGTCTGGCATAGCTGGGTCAGAATAACTTTTTCCTCTCCCCTCTTACAGCTCTCTCAAATGTTTTTCTGTGACATTCATTAGCAGGGAGAGCTTGATCGTTTGGGTGCTTTACATGACAACAGCTTGCTCTCTGTTGAAACATGCATGTTTCTGTTTCCCTTCAAGGGTTGATCTTAAAAATTGCTTCCTAATCTGTAGAGGAGTGATAAATATTATAGCTAAATATCCCATTTACTTACTCATCCCCCTGAATCATTATTCAGTCTTTAATGCTTACTGTATCATCTTGCCAAATCTATTCCAATTCATAAGAACAAATGAGGCCAACCCGTTTACAAACTTAAATGTAGAAATACCTATCTATTTTCATATTCCATCATTAGAAATAATTCTTATGCTTATTGTGTAAACTTTTGGGGTTTGTTTATGCTGGAAAAATAAGGGAGAGTATAGTATAGTTGTAATCTTTTCTAAAATGACTATATGTGTAATGAATTGTACTTCTGTTTTCTTCAACCATGTTCATGAAATATAGCTTGCAAATGGTAATTAATAATTATGGAATTCTAGGTTTAGAAATTACTGTTATTTTCTGCATTCCAGTGAAATAACTTTAGAGATGGAAGAACCCAATCCCTGATAAGATAGGTCAGTTCATAAAGGTATTTTGGTATAATTGGAACAATACAGTGAAGCTGCAAAAAAGAAGAAGCAGAAAAATACCAGGTTGCTTGTGAATCAGTATCTCTCGCTGCTTGCAGAGACCATGGTGGGGCCCTCAGTGTGAGCAGGTGAAAGAAACAGGCTTTGGGTGCAACGGTGTACTGAAATACGTTTGACTCGGAAGGTACCTCTGAAGAGAGCATACGCTGTTTTGGAGCCAAAATTTCAATAGCTGCTGCAAAAACATAATCTTCCAGACTGTGTTCAATTTAAAGAGTTTCAGCTTTTAATGCTTCATTGCTGCAAAAAAGAAGCTGCAAAAATTAAAGGCTAGTCTAAAGCTATTCTGTCACAGCACCCTTTTAATAGTAAAGGGAAGCAGGTGTAGAACTTAACCTCATGGCTATTAGACTGGACTTTCAAGTTCATAATTCTCATTGACTGGGGTGTATGAATGTCATATCTTGCTGTGTTCAGTAGCCAGTGCCTTTCATAAATAAATAAAAATAGGGATCATCGTAGCAACTCTCTATAGCAAAGATTGTTTTCTCTTCCACATAATCTTCTGAGTCAAGAATACTAAATTTTTCCTGTAGCTTCCCCAAAATTCCTTCCTTTTGATTCTGCAAGTTTATTCATAGAAATTTATCTTTTTTTTTTTAACTAACTGAAGCATTGAGAAATTTTTTTCTCTTTGAAGAGATTCTGTCTTTTGTGAAGTCTCCATCCAAGCTGTTAAGCTAGAGTCCTCATTCTTCCTCCCCTTCCCCCCCTTTTTTTGTCCTATTGGAGAAGGTTACTCTCCAATATTTTCTATTTAAAAAAGGGAGAAGCATAGGTTTGAATTCTCTCCCCCCCCCCCCCCAAACTAGCTTTTAGATGTTTATACCATTTAGGAGTCCTATTAGTTGCCAATTATAGGTTGCAGTCCGAAGATTCTCATTCTATGTTCAAATTTCCTGAGTAGCAGATGGTTCATAGTAAATGTCATGTTAGTGTACCAGTCTGCCATATTAATCACCTCTAGCAACTTCCAGCTTTCATCTTTTTATGTACAAATTAAATAACGTGATCGAGAGTGAACAGAGAAAACGCTTTCAGTATGGTGCTATTTCATTATGTTTTTCAGATGTTGTAGAGAGATTTTTCTTTTTAATTCATTGCTTTGGAAGTAGGGAGAAATGTCTTTGGAGACTTTGTTATTCAGCTTCTCCAGACAGACACCCGGTACTTTTGTATTTGATATGAGATTGTGAAGTGATGACAGAACACATGCTCTGATTTGTATAAGGTGTAGGTCTGCTGTTTTCCCAAGCCCCGCTCAAAAGAAAAAGGACTAACCCAGAGAGCAGTCACGACACAACTAAGGATGGCCCCAGCTGCAGGGAGTGGAAGGGCTGAAATGAGAGCAGTAAAAGGAAGGCAGTGTGGAAGCAAGAACAAGATTTGCTTTCCAGTGTGTGGTTTGATTAAAATTCTTTCAGAAAACTAATGAAAAATAACAATCTACGTGTCTATCACTAGCCTCGAAGTGGTAAGCATGTATTAATATGATCTTCTGATGGACATAATCATGTTCAAAGGTAGCAAATTCTCTTCCTTGGTGACAGTGGGAGTCAGTAGTCCAGAGTCCTGTAGTTTGGGCTACATCTGTCTACAAAACTTGCTGGCTGCTAGAGTCAAACTGAAGGATTAATTTATGATACTGACTTCTTCTGCAGAAGTCCCAAACTGTGTCTTTTCATTATTCTAGTCTCTTCATCTAGGCTCATTCAGTACCTTAACTCTGTGTGGTATGAAGTGGATAGATGTAGAAGCTTATGCTTGGCCACCTGAAAAAACTGTTAGTGGAGCACTGAATCCAAGCTGTAAGACTTCATGAAAAGGAGGGTATGATGCCATGCTTACTTGGCTACATGTTTTTAGTTATATTTGAGCTGATGGAGTGGATTCTGTGTGTTTGGAGCACAGATGGAGGCAAGTAAGCATTTGTTTCTTTAAATGGAATAAACCTACTTTTGGATGAAGCATCTACAACTGTGTTCTGCTATAGGGTGACTTATGGAACATGGTGGTTTTGACACTTGTTTGCATTAAAAGTAATTCTTGACAAAATGACTCTTCAAGAGAGTGATCTTGAATGGAAGTACTGTTGCCATTTGTAAGCTGAACTGCAGTCTGTTAGAGTATAGTGGAATACAAAGTGACTGTATGGGGTGATAGATGTATTTCTGCTGTTCTTAAAGGGCATCCAGGCAGGTAATGCTTTTTAAGCTAAAATACTTTTAATACTGCCCTTTTCTTTGAAAGCAACAGGAGCTTCATATCTGCAAAGCTTTCCTCAAAGTACAAGTCATCATTAAATCCATTATTCTTAATTTATCCTCATTATATATATGCTATGTTTAATGTGAACTTTACATGTTGGTATATCTACTTTGTGGAAGAAGATCTTGCTTGAGATGATAGAATTAAATCTGTCAAGATACTGGGTAAGAGCTAAGTGTTTCTGTACATACTACGAATGAAAAAAAAACTGAAGTTAAAGCTTCAGTGAACAGGCTTATAATTGAAAGTTTAACTTTATTATGTTTAAAACATTTTCTCTGTATATCTTTTTTTAATTCCAGAAGTTATTTGGTTTCATACTTAACAGGGTAATGTGTAAAATGTAGCTTAGAAGTGTAGCATTTGTAAGGGTATACAGAGTCTGCAGATCTCTATTAGGAAGTTAGGCACACAAAGACATAAAGATAGTTTGAGGGGAAAACTGGAGCAGAGCATGGCAACAAAGGGAATAGTTATCAGTTTTCAAGGGGAGGCAGGAGGGGAGTGACTCCTTCCTCTGCCCCTCTAGTCACAGTGGCTGACAGGGTAGGAAGCATGCTGGTTGAATGTGGTGGAGAAGTCTGGGTGAAAAAAAAAAATCAGTTCAGATCTTCACTATCACCTGCATAGGATTCACAAGAAAGACTCACACAAGTGCATTAGCTTTACAATAGCTTTTTAAAAATAAATTTCCAATCAATCATCTGTGTCTTTATAAATTAAGCTGATGCTGTATGGGAGGGTTCTATAAACGTGTAAAAAACCAAACAGGAAATGCCATCTCCGATAGATACTGAAGTCACAGGAGAGAAATAATGGTGAGACAAGTAATTTCAAAGTAATGTGAAAAAGAAAGCAAATTCAGAGGAAATACTCTATTGTGATGGTATCTGAGGGACACAGGCTGCTGGATGCCAGCAGGTTGGGCTGGCCATCTTCTGTGGGTGCCTTGTAGACTTTGCAATGGGAGGCTGTCAGTCTGAGAGACTCACTGTGGATGTGGATTTTCCATTGGTCAGCATGAGGAGCTTGCCACTGGAAAGCAGGAAGGTGGTATAGCCAAGTAGGACAACTTTAATTTAAGGGGATTTAGTGGGAATTACTTTATGGCAGTAGTCTGGGATACTGAGAGCTTACAGTACTGACAGAGCAGCAATATGGCATCAAGTATTATCATTTAGATTCAAAAGTGAGATGAGTGTAGATGCACATGAGTACACACTCACCCGGAGACTTCTAGGTCTGAGGTACTGCATGAGGAGAAGGGTAGATTAGCTGTTGACTTGAGCTTGGGTAATGTGGCTGCTGGAGGAGGAAGCATGAGCAGCCACAGCGCTGAGGTAAGGCAGTTCCTCTGACCCACCCTGAATGACTTCAGATCTACCCTGATTGATCAGCAGGGAGAAGTGGGGACCTGGAGGCTTCACTTTGAGGTAGTGATGGTCCTCATCAGTGCACCAGCACATACCGAAGGAACTTGAGTGTCATCTCATTCCCGTGTACGTGCTAGCTGTGTAAGGTGATCTGCCAGTGTGTTTCAGTGGAGACCTGTGGTAGATACTCCTGGTTAGTCTAACATTCTACACTGTGAGAAGAAACATCCAGAAACGTGGTCTGAGTTTTGAGTTTACATTCTCTGTACTATATATACTTTGGTAGGAAACTTTTATTTATAAACAGAAGTGTAGCCACTGTATGGGTCAGCTCATGTTTTGTTACAGTGAAGGATGCAAGCAAATATCTACATCTTTCACTGAGGAGATACATGAAGAGGTCCCCTCATCTTCTAAAGGCCTGAGTCTTCTGTCATCATGTAAGTAATGACAGATGTACACTTATCTGCCAGAATGAGGCAGAGTCTTGAAATATCTGTTTTGTCTGAGGCAAGTACTTATGTTGCCAAAACATAACTTTGTCTCCTGCAAACTTGAGGTTCTCTAGACAAAAGCAGACAAAATTGTTGTGTTGCTCTTTTAACCATTAGAGTTCAGTCACCCTTTTAGCAGGGAAGGGACGGAGTATGGGAACCTCTTCCCCAACCCAGGCACACTGCAGTGCAGCATCGCTCAGGGAAAGCTACATAACATGACATTGTAGACTACACCCCTTACAGCACAGGTATATTGACTACTTGGCAGAAATAAACCAGCGTCAGTAGTACAGTAATATGTCAGTGTGGATGGGTGTGTTTTTTTTTTTTTTTAATCTCCAAAACAGAAAGGGCACATTGTACTAGCTGTTGGCCTCCTCACCAGGATCTGAGGCAAGCTGTTCAGCCCTTCCTTGAGGATCTTGCTAGTACCAGGTGTGACCTAGAAGAACTTTATCTACTTGAAATCCAGCTGGTCAGGAAACAGGAATTTGAATTTTACCAGCAGAATGCTCTGTGCACAGATCTAAGACACTCCCCTCCCCCTTTCCTTTTATTCAGGGTAGTTAAACTTCTCTCTAAAGAAGCGAGAGGTCATGTTACATTGACAGTAGGCATGACGGGAAGGACTAATGGTCTGGGAGCTGGAAATGAGTTACTGTTTGTCAGCACTGGCCCACTGTGTTCCTGTAAGAATACTAATTTATTGACATTTCAGTTTAGCTCCCACTGAAATGGTAACCTTGACCTTTGTGCTCTAACTCAAAAATTCAGTCATAATTTGGACTTGCACCATTTTTAGCTTATTAAAACAAGTGTAATCAAAAAAAAAAAAAGCAGGAGGAGGGAAACGGCTCATACCCTACGACTTTAAACAGTGGCCTTTTTCGTAGAAACTATTTACATATCAACACTGTTGTATGCATCTTCAATATTAGTATCATTTAAGCAAGTAAATTTCAAAAGCAAGTGCCAAATACTTTTTTTTTTGTATTAGCAGTGCATAGAAAAGGGTCTTAGATATCTATTACAACTAGTTAGAAATCACGCCACCTATGTTTATGCACATAGGTGAGGTGCAGCAATTGTTTCAGAGAACTGTAGCAATTTCAACCTTTTTTCTTAGAGGTTCTTATTCTTTGGTTTTGAGTTTAAGGAGCATTATTTGAATGCATGCTTCTGATATCAGCTTTATATAATTTTGTTACCAGAGGTGTCTTAAGTAAAATGCAGCCCTACTTTTGTCTTAGTGAAATGCATAAAAGTTTGACAATTTAGAGGATTTGATATGTTCACTTGCAACAATGACTATTTCAACGCAACTTTTCTCTACACACAGAACAATAAATAGAAATGATGATTTAGTATGTGTCAGAAGATGTTCTTGGCTTTGGCAATAGCAGCCCAATAGAAAGGGACTTAATGATTAAATAACTTTGACTCAGTAGCTTGTGAATGGCAGTGTTTAAGAATGCAACCCCTCTTAACTTCTCTACACCATGGTACAGTATAATTCACTCAGCCTGAGAGGATAATGACAGCTTTATACAGGAACTCACTTCACACCTCCAGGTTTTCTTCTTATCTCAAAGATTACACAGTACATTAAAGCAATATTCTACATTAATCTCACCTCTGACATTTGGGCCGCATTACCCCACTGATGCAGGGTTATGTAGCTCACGCCTCAGACCCTATCAGGAAACTTGGCAGGGGCAGTTTGATAAGGACACCATACCTTACTGAACTCATTCTAAAAACATCAGCAAACCACTCTTCCGGTCATGCTTTTTAATGACCTTGCTCACTTCTGTCCCTCTTCTTTAGCTATTGCACATATGGGTAGTCCATGTTCCTGTAGCATCAGAAATGCTGTAAAGGGAGAGCTTTGAAGCATCCTATTTTCTGCAAAAAAAATATTAGTCCCTGAAGGGAATAAAATCTGTAGAAAGGCTTTAATCTTCTTTTGGAAACTTGAGATGATGTTAATTTTTAGATACTAAAATAATTGTTAAAAATAGGGTTTAAGTTTTTAATGGGACTGATCAGAATTTTAATTTTGTACTGGAATCAGTTAACAAACCAACCTTCATCACCAGTTATTTTATAGTGAAAATTCTGCCATAGGCAAGGTTATTGTATTGCAGCAGTTCAAGCAACCATTGTGGTACATTCAAATTCTCTTTTTGCTGATGTGATGAAGTTAGTGAAATAACACTCCCAAAATTGTCTATTATCCTGGCTTCCAAATAGCACTGGAATATGTATTTCAAGACAAGGAGAAATTAACTAAATCCTCAAATTAAACTGAGTTTGTTTCAAGAAGGCAGGGATTATTCTAAGGACTGTGCTGAAAGTTTGGAATTTTGCAAGTGTATCATCATCATAATTCTGTGATAGAGTGGTTCAGGAAGCCAGGTTACTGCTGAAGTGTTTATATGCCTTATCAAAATAAATATAAAATATTTAAAAATCATAATTTCAAAAAATGTCAAAGGACTGCTGATGGGGTTTTATCTTCTAATTTTATGCTTACTTAAATGAATTTTGGTTCACTATCCTGAAAACTTTTTGATTACCATATGCTTATTAAACAATGGTAGTGTCTATTGTAATGAAAATACAGACCAAAGTCAACTTGGCTGTTTTATTAAATACATAATTCTAAAAACCTTTAAAGAGAGAGCTCGGATAACGCACTGAGAGCACTTTCTTTACTGTACAACTTAAGAAACAAATGATAGCTCTGCTGCAAAACTAGACGACAGGTTCTTGAGCGATTCCTTTTCACACTTATTCAGTGATATTTTTAGGGACTACAGCTACAAGAGAGCCAGTGCTCTACTGCAGTCACTTTTCAAGTCAGCCCTGGCTAGCTTTACATTCATTTTATCTCCTTTCCTTTTTTTCTCTCATTATCTTTTTGCTTTCTTCTCTTCTCCTCTTATTTACAGGATTCCTTGGATCATAGATCTCAAATGTGTCTTCATCCTGCATGCTTGCATCTTTCACTTTTCTGCTTCTATCTTCAAATTGAAGTACATGGGACATCCTACAAAACAAATAAAACAGCTCAAATACAGTGAAAGAAAGAACTGAATGTTATGATTTGTAATTATGATATCCATAGAAAGATTTTAACATCAGGATTTCTTTTTGTGTAGAGCAGAAAAAGTTGACTTTTTTTTTCCTTAGTAGAGCCTAATATTACAGGGTAATCACTCTTCTGAAAAAACATTTTGAAAAATACAGCTAGAGTTTGTTCTACTGGGTTTTATTTCATGGAATTGAATTCTCTTGTCTTGCCTTTTTCTATTTTGTATATCTTCCCTAATGTACTGAATAATTTTCCCAGGAACAGGGAGTGCTTCTCAAGTTTTCCTATTAGTCACTTTGGACTTCCTTTCATGCCTATGGTTAGTTGCAAAAGGGGAGAAGAGCTTGCATGGAAAACTCCTAAAGTAGGTACGGAGAAGATCAAAAAGGGAAGGCTTCAAGTCCTTCTGTCCCTTAAATTAGTTCAGGTTCTGCTTTTTAATTCTTAGATAACAGACTGAACTGATGTTTTGTCCAAGCCAATGTTTTTCTGTTGTTTAGAAATCTTTACCATACTGATATTTCCCCATTTCAACAAATTCTCAATAGTCTGAAAACATCACCATAATCTGGAGTCAAAAGTAGCTTGTTTGCTGCACTCAGTGGCAGGAAAGCCAGAAGCTGATCAACTCTGGCCTTATTAGTAGGTGTCCCTGAGGTGGGAATTAATATGGAAGCTGTCAGAAAACTCCCAAGTTTTAGCCTAGACAAACAAAATCTTATAGAAAAAGTTCAATTATTTGCTCTACTTAAAGAAAAAGAGGTATGGGAGGAAAAAAAGAAAGAAAAAAAAAACCCCAGATGCTTACAAGTTTACCAACTGTAAACCTATTGATCTTTACTGACAATTTAGATACTTTTCTGTATCACTGGATGTGGTTTTATTTTAAGTACTTGAGCTTGGTTATAGGATTAACACTTTTCACCACAGCTGTTATATTTTAAATGAAAAACCCACTCAACTATTTAACAAGACTGTTGAATATACAGCAGTAGTAAAGCCGCTACTTATAAACCAGCGGCAGGAGAACAAGTATAAAATTCATATGTTCAATTAAAAAAAAAAAAAAATCTGGATTCAAGATTTTTCACCAAATACAAACATGTCTAGCAGAAAAGCCCACTTAAGTTTGAATTCTGTATCAATTAATTGCAAAAATTTCTTTGACTGACTTTAATGAGAGTAGTAAGACCTATACAGAACTGAATCTAAGCATATCAGTCTTTATAACATTAAATAATCCTACAGTTTTTGTGAAATAGAAAATCTGGGGAAAAAATTTTGTCGCAAGGAAAATATTGCTTTATCAGTCTCTAGCAATATCTAAAAGGTCCCAAATTAAACAGTTTTTTTCAAAGAGCTCAAGTGTAAATCTCTATATATAAAGAAGGCAAAAAAAGAACCAGCTCAGTTACTGTAGATTACAATATAGTACTATTAAAGAAATCTGATAAAATTGAAAGCTATAGACTGCACGGGATCCATTTGAATGCTTTGGAAAAATCTTAAAAACAATAATTGTGATTTTTTTTTTTAGCACAATCAATTCCTGACATGTGGGTTTTCATAAATCTCTTACTAAACAGAATTGAGAGCATGCCTGCATATATTACCATGTCCTATAAGAATATTTCTTAAGGTTGTTTCCAGTATATAAAATTTCAGTAGTTTATAATCCTGTACATGCTAGTAACACCAAAACTTACTTTCTTAGTCATATCTACAATTCAGAACAACATAATGTACCATCAGAGTGACTCATGACTGTGTACTTGTAGCTTAATTATGAAAACATTATTTCACAGTGGAGGGACTGAAGTAATTTTAGTTAACATGCTTTCTGCATTTGTCATATTCTTCTGAACTTAGTAGGGATGAGCACTATTTTTTTTTTTTTTTTTTTTTAAAGAATGCATACCAAATCACACTAAACTAGAGACCCAAAGAGGTGTTGTTGTTCTTTGGTGAATGGTTTTACAGCGTGAATGTGAGTGTATCTAGAAGCATACTCATACTTATCCATTTCATCAACTTGCATCTTCAAAGAATGATATAACACACTTGCAGGCTACAACTAACAGGAATTAAAAATAAATACATCTCTAATTCTTCAATCAGACCATACAGCGTCCCAGCCAGTTTGGGAATCGGATGCAGTAGCTATACAGACTAAGCAAAGTTTACTCCTTTCCCAGAGCTGAAAGAAGTCACAGTCTCTGACTCCTATTCATAACTTTCCATTGAGGAGCTCCCAGCTGTGATTAAAAATAAGCCAACATTAAGAAAATTTTTGGTAATCCCAGAATGAAATTCAGAAGCAGAATCTCACAGGTAAAGCAATATAAACACAGACTGTAGTGAAGATTTCAAAAATATTTTCCTGATATAAACTTAAGCTTATTTTTGCAAGTCACACATCCTCATGGGGATACCCATTTTGTATTTATCTAAATGGTAAATCAGACTTCAGACTATTTTCAAAAAAATGCTTCAAATTATTTTCTTCTTTAAGGAACGTGGGAAGTATCTAATAATTATTTCAATGTGAATTATTTGAATTTACAATAATTCTACTCAAGCTCCTCCAACAAAACCCTTCTCTTGCCCCACTAAACCTTTCACTTCTGCAAAAAATATGGGTTGCCTAAGAATTTTCCTGGTTCAGTTCATAGCTCTCTTCCCTCCCTCACACTGAGGGGTTCAGTGGAAGAGTGAAGCTGCCCAGCTGCCTGCCTGCAGTCCCGGTGCTGAAAGCTCTGACTTCATCTCCTGCAACCTGGTCTTCCAGAACCCACTGTGTAACTTGTGCTTATCACCAGCTCGTGACAGATCATTTTACACTAATCTGACACACAACTTTAAAATATACTTTTTTTTTTCAAAATTTAAAGGATGAAAGGTATCAGTTCTCCTATATGAGATTCTAGAAAAAAAAGTTTTGCAGCTTAGTATTTTTGCTCAAAATTAGTTTTGATAAAATAGCTTGCCAAATTGACAATTCTGGGCTCAAGTATCTAGGTGTGCAAATTATTGACTTTCTTTAGAAGAAAAAATAACCACAAAACTATTTGCTTAACCTTTTTAAATAACAGAGACGGCAATATGGCCAAGTCCATAGTGCTGCAAATCAGAACTAGCTATCTTAGCATGAATTTATTGCTGGAGAGGGCTCATTTGTACTCTGCCCAGACAATAGTATCATATAGTGTAACTGTTGCTCTATACCATGTAATGGGAGAGCACCGGTACCACTGCACTGCCCTTCTTTCCTTCAGTGTTATTAAGGATCATTCAGCACTTGGCTGTCTTCTGTATTCCAGAAATTAAATGTTTTCATACATTTGACTGTGAAATACCTGAACTCATTTAAGATGGTTTCAGAGACAACATAGGGTTTCAAAGGTAGTCAGACACTCACCTGGCCTACTGATATGCTCAGAAGATGATTTTTGCAACACTGCAAGTGAGACTACTTCTCCACAGTTACTAGCAGAGTAGCTCTTATACGTCCTTAAACAGTGGCAACTAATACATTACCTTATTACCTTAGTGTTCAGTTTGACTGCTTTCTAGGAGGTAGCAAGTGGGAGAATGTTGGCTGCAACTGACCCTAAAAAAAACCCTTTAGTATACTAGAAATCATTTAAGAATTATTACAGTATGATTAAGCTCTGTGTCCAGTAGTCTAGCATAGGCAAAACCTAAGAAAATTAAGTTACTATACTTGCCAACTGTGTAGCAAAGAATGAACCCCACCTACACTACTCTCCAGGCAGACTCAACCAGTTGGTTCAGGAGACAGACTGTGTTCTTTTGAACTACTCTAGCGAGATGGTACTTGTAAGAAAAGATATGATATACAGTAATCCCGGTGGTTTTGCGATGTGTGAGCCATGCACTGGATCTGAACCATATGCCAGCTGCTGACAGGTTGCAGTCACGTTAAGTGTAGCATAAACAGAAGTCTAGTATCACAGCTGCTGTGGCCTTTCCAGAACTGCTCTTTGGGAGAAAGCAAAGCAGCAGTCAGTAAACAGAATCACTTTGAATCTCAACAAGAGCAAGGAAGCACTATAAATATTTTTGCACTAGTGATGAAGGTCTGATCTCCACGCAAAATGCACTGCATGAATCAGTGATTTTTATATAAACTGAAAAAAAGTGCAAAGCTGCATCGCTTAATTTCACACTTGCTTATCAAACCAACACAACTGCTGGCTGTTACCAGCCCACCTGCTACCCATTCAGCCGTCCTTGCAAAAGTTACTGTACACGGCATGCCCTCTGGTGCCTCAGCCACTTCAGTGGAGAGCCCACAACATTACCTTACGCTCACCTGTGTCAGCATTTTGAGCAGCTGAACTTTGCAGTAAATCATCAACAGGTGGGGACAAAAGTTATATTCTGCCAACTCCGCTGTGAGGGCAGTAGCTTTTGGCAGAGAGGCAGTAACTTCTTAAGCATTTTTAGCCAGGATTCACTTGGAGGTGCCTGCCTGACCGGGGCAGCTGATGATGCATCCTTGGTCTCTGTGAACAACAGGCACCGAGAACAAGTAATGCACAGCTTTTCATATTCCAAGTATTAGTGCTCCAGCTGAAGGTCTTTCTTTATGTTACTAAACACACACTGCTTAGAAAACAATACATCTAAATTCGTACCCAGAACTTTGGCAAAAATTACATACTGCTTCTAAAGTCAGATTAAATGAACTAAGCAAATAATTAGACTGCTTTAAAATTCCCACTACCAGAATTTTGAAAAATTTTGCTACATTTTATGAAGATTATTGGTTCTCTCCATCAGAATGTTTAAAATGGACAAAGTGGAAACAAGTATGCGTGGAAAGAAATTCAGTGCTTTCTCCTGTGTTGTACAGGCTGTCTAAAAAAGAAAAAAAAAAAGTGGTAGAAACCAATATGGATCATCACTACCAGTGCAACTGTTTTTGAGGTCAACACCACTTGCAGGTAATGTGCTACCTTCTTTTTCAGTTATGAACAATGCTCAATATACTTAAGTATACTAATCTCAATATACTTAAAAGAAAAATACTGAGAAGCACTCAATTACTACTGCTTTCGTTAAATTATATTCTATCTGCAACTTGTATTTTCCTGCAAATGCTGTGAATGGGTATGTTAAACTATAAACATCAACATAGGAAATGTTACAATATTTTCCTCCCTTCTCCCTCATGATACATAGGTGGTAGATAGAAATGTAGCTTGTGAGCAGATGAAAAAACAGATGAGTGAATCTACAGATCAAAGCAAATGAGGTCTCTCTCCCAAGGAAAAAAATGTTAGCTGTTCTGGAAGAATGAACTCACTGGCACTCCTTTCACTTCCAGCAGTGTAGTGGGTGGCACAGGAAGAGGAGAGACAGATGAGAAACAGAGACCAAAAAGAAAAATAAATGGAGGAAGGTAAAGAATAAAAAAGATAGGAATGAGAAAAAAAACAGAGAAAAAGAGACTGACCAAAATGCAAATAAAATGAAGAAAATCTGAAACAACAAAAGCAAGCAAAAATTTTAAATTGAGGCAAGAGAACAAGAGTAAGAATACAACAAAAAAGAATGCCAAACCCATAAAACAATGAGAATCTTAAAGGAAGAAATAAGTTAATAAAATCCAATCTGGTTTCCGCTGTTCTTCAGAATTGAGATGCTACAACCAAGACGAGCCTCTTGGCTCAGGCTGCCTTCACCACTCCTTCCATAACAGCATCCAACAGTTTTACAAATAATTGTTTAAGCACAAACAATATGGAAATATGTTTATGTGTCTGTGAACAACAGCCACAAAGAACAACCACCATTAAGTGGTTTGTGCAATACAACTCTTGCAGGAAAGTTCCTACATCGTTTTCTCTCTGTCCTATTTCACCATTCAGCTTCGTTTTTATTTTAGTTTAACATAACCCATCATCCCTGTTTCCACACAAAGCAATCCTGAAAAGCAAACTTGTCTCTCTTGTACAGGTCATGAAAAGGCAAAAAGTTGTTTTCCCATGTACTCAAAAGAGCTTCTGATTCTGATATTAATGAGGGTTGCCTGGATTGCATGGGTGCTGTTACAGAGAAAGTTTCAAACCTGGATTCATCTGTTCTATTCTCAACGTTTCAAGCCACTGCTATCACAAGAAGATATGTACAGGAGACAGGCTTTCACTAGTATGTTTTGTCTCTCAGTAATCCGTTAATATCTGAGCTATACCAAATTACCTATAAAACCCCCACTCTCCTGTAGCACTTGATACTTAAAATCTTCCACTGTATCACAAACTGTTCAAGAAGTCCAGGCCTAGTTTGCCAAACCTGATGTGATTTCGTTTAAGCAAAGTTTTATAATGTCTCCTAATAATAATCTACAGTTATCATGATTCTGCTACGATTGCTGGTGCTAACAGACTTCTCTCTCTCCTCCTTGTTTTGCTGCTTGTTTCCACCAGTCCACGGTCCTTTGTTCCTCTTTCCCCAGCTCTTTTTCCTAATAATTGGACTGCTTTTCCCTCCAGCTCTTTGCGCTTTCACAAAACATTTATTTTTCAAATTTATCAGCTTGCTATTTGAGAAAAGGAAACAAGATTTGCTACTCAGGTGTAGCCAAATTCCAATTATTAGTCATTCTATGAAAGTTATTAATATAAAAAATAATTGGTGAGAAGAGTATTGAGAAAACTATTGCTATGTA
The DNA here is from genome assembly GCF_036417845.1 of Apteryx mantelli. Lineage (NCBI taxonomy): Eukaryota > Metazoa > Chordata > Aves > Apterygiformes > Apterygidae > Apteryx > Apteryx mantelli. Next base: position 63,926,539 of record NC_090020.1, read on the forward strand.
TACAAATTTTAGTCATATTGAAGTCAACTTCACAAGTATTTAATTCTACATCAAGATAATATCTGTTTCAATCAATTAGCATTAGTTTATGAATATGGTATGCAGCACAGATTTTAGACTGAAATTTAAGAATCAATATAATACTCCTTTTTCACTGTTGCTATAAATACCACTTATAACCCACTTCACCCCCTGCAAAAATATAAACACTCCTGCAAGTTCATTTCATTTCTGCAAGACCTGAAAGCTGTATTTTCAAAATTTTGGATCAATGGATTACTAGTAGTCTACAACATTTCAGTATTCAGATGGTAAGAACAATTAACATGTAATTGCTGCTACTGCACAGAGACCACCTCAATTCTAAGTAAGAAAAACAGATAAAAATATAATTTAAAAATGTTCTATAAAGTCAGACTGTAGACTTCCATTAACCTTGACTAGCCCTTTGAAGCTGTATTACAAATATTGGAGAATGAAGAAATTGGCTTCACTCTTCAGAATATCCAAGAATCTGTGAGTCCAAAGTCCAAAAATGAATTGTATGCATTTTTTCTTGGCCTTTTTCTAGGCCTACAGCATAAAATGATCAGAACAGAACATTTGCAGATATTTCTAACATGATACTTTCTTGAAATATTTTATTCAAATGCCATATTCTCAGTTTTACTCCAAAATATTTGCTATAAAAATAATAAAAGAGGAATAGTTTCAGGAAGTATGGGATACCCAGGTTACAAAAACAACAAGCACGTCAGTGTTTGCAAAGCTAACAACAAAGTAAGCTTTCCTTAATAAAGAGTAGTGCAACAGAGCATCCTTTTCTTCCATTGCTTAACATGTTGCTAAGCATTTTTTTCTCTTAAAAAGATTTAATTGAAAGTAACCTTCTAAGGGAAAATCAATTTAACTACAAAAAAGATCATCCAACTCAAAATATAATTATTGGGGGAAGGTGTTACTGGTTTTGTTATAGTATCAGAATCAGAAATATGTTATACCATGATGTCTATGCTTTTCACAGCAATTAAATATTTTTCTACACAAAATTCAGTTATCCTACTTCTACGTTCTTCCTGTTCAGTAACAGTTCACATAAACAGTATATTTACAGTATAATCTTATCCTCTTCACAAAAATATGTTAGTTTCATGAAAGAAGCTGGGTGCTTTAAATAGACAACTCTTCCTGGTAGAGTAGGTTAGTATGGAATAGTGTAATGCAAACTCCAGATGTTGTTCCAGACAGCTTACCAGCAGAGAAAAATTTTACACGGCAGTTACTATAAGAACATGGGACCTGCCATACCGGAACAGACCAGTGAGCCATCTCGTCTAGCATGCTGTTGCTGGCAGTAGCTCGTACAATATCTGATACTCCAGAAGGCAGCAAATTGCCTCCCCAAGCTAACACAAACAGGCCGCTTTATCACCAGGGCACAGAGCGGGAACTGTGGGCAGGGAGACGAGAGGGATGCCAACCAAAGGCTACTGGGATTTTGACAACTAAACATTCAATATTTTTTGGACACCCTCCCTTCTCTTTTCTCCTTCCCTCTCCCCATTCTGAATGCATCATTGAATGAGATGATGTCAGGGTGCTAAAAAAATGTGTGCAGATACAGAGGAAGCTTAAGCTAGCAATTAAAGATTTAGAAGATTAGTTCTTTATCCTTCACTAGGTTGGCTGGCAATAAAAAAAAACAAGGTTTCCAGACAATAAATGAAACACTAGACATCCCTTGAGTAAAGCACAGATCATCTCTGAATTTAAGTCAAACAGTAGTCGAAGGTCCAGACGTCTAGTCCAAATAAACTTAGACATGGAGGAATTAACAAAAAATAAACAAAAAACACACCCCACGTGCCCTGAGTTTCTCCATCATGTAAAACATTGCTAGAGGCAGTAAATATATATACAAATCTCCCTCCGTTCCTAAATCTCCCTCTGCCCTCTCTCACAGAAGAACAATTTTGGTAATTTTGCCTGTTCAGCAGTGGGCTAGCAGCTACGTATTAAGGTTTGACCATATTCTAGCAGGGGGGGGTGCAGGGAGGGTGAAGGTGGAGAGAAAAAAGGGGGAAAAAAAAGACTTACAAAGGATTTTTTTCCTTCTTCCTTTAAATGCTAGTGGCAGTACTAAGACCCACACAAACACTTTTTTGCCAAACAGAAAAGAAACCCCCCTTTCCAATGTGTTTCTAATACAGACCTCTGGTATTCATTTATTCTTTTAAAGGGTTCTGTAACAATCAAGTAAGTGTTTTGTCAACTTTTTTTAATGTAGTTGGGTAAATCAATGGCCTTAGCAGGAGAGAACTAATATAGAGCCAGTTTTTCCAGATCAGTGGAGGAACGTTGGCTCAAATCTCGGTGGGAGGAGGGGAGCAAACATGGCTTTAATCCATCTTTGTGCCTCACTGGCATAAATTACAGCAGCACTTTTTCTTTCATTCCCCAAGCTAGCATCAGCCTGTGAAAAAGACTGCTGCTTAGTCTGCAAGAGCTTACTGTGTTTGTCACAGTTGGGCTTCTGCGACTGAGTACGCAGAGATCCTAGTGTTAACCTTGAAGAAGCCGTATTTCATAATCATCAGTCTAAGGTATTATGGCACTGAAAGAGACTGCATTTTAGAAAACATGTATAAAGATTGCTAGCTTTATAAAAGAAATAAACCCAGTATTTTAGGTGTTTATCCAGAAGAGTCTCACACTGCAAAGTTTAATAGCAGATGCTATGCTAAATAAGAAATCCTGAAAATAAAAAGTGGAGGACATAAACAAATTTGCACAGAGTAAATATTTACAGTGCGCATCACTGATTTAGTTCTTAATATAAATGTAATACAAAAAATGTGTGGCAGACTTCAACATTTTCCTGATTTTGGAATTGCTATTTTAATTAAAGTAATAATAATAGTAATAGTAATAATAATAATAATAATAATAATAATAATAATTCTAACCTACTCTCTAGAGCAGGCATTTGAAAGATAGCACCTCAAAACTTTTAAACCCACATCTCTCCATCTCAGCCACAAAACCTTCACTAGGAGAGCACAAAATAAACTATTGCATTCCCACCAAATTTCTCACTGAAATCAATGCTAAATATTTTAAGAGAAATTGTCCTTGTACTATCAATAAAAATATTTTTAAAGGTGGCAAAGGACATAACTACTGACACTGGATAGAGAACACTTTTACTGAATGCACAGATTTACTTTTTATTTGTTCTGGAATAAAATATAACAGTTTCTACTGTTGCAGTGAAATAGCAATGAATCTCCTGGTAAAAAGGACTTAGCATTAGCACCCAACATCATTGTCAGAATATTTAACTGACCTCAGTGGGGGTTTTGCAAAATTCAGAACCGGGAGCAGATTATGGGTTTTGAAATATATAAACCAGGCTGCACTTTAAACTGTTAGCACTGAACTTCAGTGAGGTTTTCGCTCACAGAAGGAACAAGTTAATGAAACAGATCCAGTCCCTTTATTTTTGGCTACCATCGGATCATCAGATCTATGCATAACATCACTGAGCAAATCAAAATATCATTTTGTGACACAGAAGGAGATATCTTTAAAAGATTTTTCTTTTTTTTCTTTTCTTTTCTTTCCTTTTTTTTTTTTTTTTTTAAGAGCCACAACATTTTGAACAGTTCCACTAAATTCCCATTTCTGTTTTTACTCTTTGCTATCTTAAATGAGAGGTTAGTCACAAATTACAAAGATGGCAATAGTCACGCCAACATTAGTAATTTCACAACATGCATATGAAACAGTCAATTAAGCAAGATACAAAATGCCTTTTTGCTTGGGAAGGAAGACCTTTACTTCTATAAAATTTTCACAATATCCTTTTGACTGTCAATTTAAAGGTACTTTCAGGCATTGGCTTATTCACTTTGATTAAAAAACAAACAAAAATCCAATAAAATCCTATTTTTCCTATCCCTCAAATATTAATCTACATGTAGATTAATCAAAACTCAGACTCAAAGGTAACCAACCATAACAGAATTTTCAGCTGCAAAACCCAAGCCACCTCATTCCAAGTTTCCATTTCACTTTCTTGTCCCATAGCACATCTGAAAGCTGAATGGATTTATGTTATTTTATATCAAAGGAAAGAGCAAGTTTCAGAGTCTGGACATCCTTCCTGAGAAGACTTAACTGACCATCTCATTTACACTTGTGAGTGGTTGTGACTGAATGTCCTGATCAGTTACAGCTATGACAGTGTTCTAGGGGGAAGAAAAAAGCTGATCTCCCTGAAAGATTAAGAAGCTTTGTAGTTCACATCAACAGCTTTGATTTCACCCAGGAAACACTGCAACGCTTCAGCTATAAAGCACTGGTATCGTGAGTTATTAATGAAATGAAGTACGTAGCGTGCTGGCGTGACTCACAGTCAAATTCTAAATGGACGTAGAGTGCATTGCTGAGAGCAGCCACAGGCACCAGAAATGAGCTCTGAATTCAGAAGAAGAAACCATAAACTGGTATAGAGGTGCAGAATGAAGAAAAACATTACAGGTCTCCACTGTAATACAGTATCTAAAATCAACCTGAGATCTGCCTACTGCCCTGAATTGTGAACTGACGGGATTAATAGATAAAAACCCTCTATTGAGGGAAACTGATCTTCCATCAAAACCAAACTGAAGGAGCAACAATAATGGAAAACCACATTTATCAGGGCTCAGATTACCATAACTGAAACAGGTTTCAAGCAAGAATGGAATATTGCAATGTTTAGCATATACCAATACCTTTTGGTGATCTTTCAGTGTTTGCCTAGCTATTACGTACTTCAGCAGATAACTTAATTTGTTTAGAAAAAGTTGAATGGATGGATCTTTTCAATCAATCTACAAAATAAATTGTTGCGATTGTCTAGCCTATGTGGCTTTCAAGTAATATAAGGTATCTTAAGCTTGGTTGGTTTAGTTTGTGATATGTTTTTTTTTTAGTGGTATGGTGCACTGCTCCTCATGAGTTGTGGGTAAGTTAATCATGACAATTAAGCTTTAAATTCCAGAATGGTACCAGGCTTGGTCTGAAAACATCTTATGAATTTTATGTGTGAGAATGCATAATGAGGAGCCTTCATAGAAATATGTTAAGATAGTTTGGCAAACAGTGAACTTTAAGGAAGGAAAATGATGGGGGGGAGTCTCCACAAAAAATTCTGTCAGCTCTAAAAGTGCCAAGACTATAAAACTTCTCACAGAGACAGAAATACTGAAGTATGTCAATAGATCAAAGAAGTTTGAGGCAGCCTCTGTTTGGTTTCAAAGATCAGATAGAGAGGAATTGAAGACATCCCAGAATTTTGGCTAAGGTTATGACAGGTGGATTTTCATAGCAGAGAATACGTAACTTCCAGAGAGACCAATATTCCTTCTGGAAAACAGTAGGTATCAGATTTCTTATGTTTTGTAAGGATGTAAGGCTTGTGAAAATTACCTGGAGTGCCTTATTTAAGGAGTATATACCTGTAGTTTAATGTCAAACTAAAAAAATAAATTTGGTAGGGTTGTTTTAGTTGAGACTTACTGGAGAAGAATACTCTTACAAAACATACATGGAAAAATGAAGTTTTGTAAAGAAGGTTTTTGAAAAAAATTCACATGATTTTGGCAAATTGGAGGAGTAATATGAAAAATAGGATACAGTTCATAAAGTGCAAGGACTGAATTTCAATAAGAAAAAATCAACAGCAAGACAGGACAGAGACAGGTTAGGCAAACTTTCAGCAGAAAAAAAGATTTGGGGCTTTAGAAGGGACTGGAAACTGAGAATGGAAGAAACAATGACAAATGAAGTAATCCTCCCACTCAACACTGACAGAGTCTTAGCTGAGTGCTATATCTAGTCTTGGATTTCACGCTTTGAAAGAGAGATGAACCAAAAGAGAGATAATCCACTCAGAGAAACCTCAGGAAGAACAATCACAAATCAAGAAAGATGATGAAAGATTTTCTGAACCTCTGAGAAAAGACTGAAAAGCTTTTTTTTTTTTTTTGTCCAACTGAAAGAAATGCTCTTATGATTATTTTCAAATGTGTTAAAAGGCAGCCTCAAAAAGAGACAGTGAACTGTTTTCCAAAACCCAGTGTGGATTGGATGGAAAATATTTGGTCTCATATCATAAGTGAGACTAGATTTACACATAAATATTCCATACCAGCAGGAATAGCTAAACACTAGAATAAATTGCCTGGGGAATTTCCATCACTGGACTTCAGGAGCAAATTAGACAAACATTAGGATAACTGCAGACCCAAATGATCCTTTGGGTTATGGAGAAGAATTATATTACCCTTGGAGGACCCTTCAGGTCCCTTTCAGCTGTGATTCTGTGATTAATCAATATTCTGGTGGCTTCAGGAATGAAAGCACAAATCAACTGATCAGCAGCAATATTTGATAGCAAGAATAAAGAGGCATTTCTTCGAGAATGTATTACCTGGGAAAATGATTCACTTCTCAGCAACAGAAGATCTAATCCTCTCCTCCTTGGAACCAGATCATAGAAAGTACAGTGACTCATCCTTGTTACATTGTTTAACTCATACTCATTTTTCACAAGAGGAATGACAAGCTGGAGTCCTAAAGGAAGCCCAGAGCTGAGAGTCTAATAGCCCAAACCAACTACCTTCCTGTTTGGGATTAGACATCACTGCCTGCCAACGCAGTACCTTTGTTACATTCCTGTAAATTAGTGACAATGATAAGAATACATAGATGACATTATGAATATTCTAGTATTTCATTTGGGTAAACAGTCATACTGGGAAGGGAATATGGTTTATTATATCTATTTTTTAATTGGAGAATTACTTGATCAGAGGGTGTTTCAGAGTACTAAGTATCATTCTTATCCCATTTAAAGAGGAAGGTTTTGCAGTGATTGCCTAAAGAACTCAGTCTTTGAACATACTTGCAGCCATCTGAAAATTTTCCTCGTAGCTGGATTCTCTCTGTTGAAGCTGTTTTATGTCCTGTTCACAGGATCTGCATCATCAGTTTCCTCTGCTGTGCACTGCACAGCCTCAGTGAAACAGAAGAAAAAAGTCACTCATCTGACTTTCCTATATGGACTGTAAACAAGTAAATAGCACCTAACAACCAAACAGTACTGAAGACATCTGCCAAACTCTACAAGACACCTAAGCAATGGTTCTCAGCACCGAACCATCAGAACAATAATAGCAGTCTCAATCAAGAGCTCTGGTGTGCACCTGGAACAACCAGGGTCCATTCTGAGGTACTTAGGTATCGTGAAAGTTCACGCCTACTTGTTTGTAGACATTTTTATTTATGAATACCCTTTCTGACAGTACATACCATATTTCTGTGTGTGTTAGAAGTATTTCGAATTTCATGCCTTCAGTTAAGTACCCATTTACAAAATTTGGGATACTTCTGTTTTTTGTAGGGGAAACTGGATTTTGATTGCTGCAGACAGATACATATAAACATTGTCACAGAGCAGCAGAGTATGCAATAGAATGTCTCAGCAAAGATTCTGGTATTTCATGTTAAAACTTTATATTACGTATTTCCCTTCAGATCTCTTCACAACACTTCCTCAGTTGCTTTGTTAGACAGTAAAATATGGTAATAATTATCAAGCACCATACACGCTGTTTACAATAGAATCATATTTCTTTCTTCTTTTTTTGCATAAAAAGTAAAATGTTGCTGAAAAGTGCCCAAATGTCTGCTATGCTCCATGCCAGTACAGCAGCTCAGCCAAATATGCAGAGAAAAGTTTGCCAAATAAAAGAAAACATAACAAATTGGTAATGGTTTCTATCTTGACAGAAAATGAAAATTATACCTCAATGTGTGGTCACTCATGTGGACACATAAAAATGTCTTAGAAGCAATCATTTTACCTCAGATAACACACCCTCACAGCAGAGCAAAGCATACTGGCTGGCTTTCACTTCCCATAAAAACAGCAACCATGACCTACAAAATGGTCTGGAAGAATCACATAATTTGTGTGTATCATACATGCATAAGCCTTGCACTAACAGTATTTACTATAAACCATATAAATTAGAATTATTGTCTTTTGAGGAGTGGATTGGAATTAAGATTCAAAGAATTTTTAATGTGAACTTGCAATAGTTATCTCAAACCATCCAATCCAAGACATGAAAAGAAGAGCTTAAAGAAAATGTAAGCTCTTATCCCAAAATAGGAAATTTGATTTAACTCTCCAAACCATTCTAACAGTCACTAACAGCTTTTAGAAGACTTACTTGTTTTGTTAATGTTGTGTTTATATCCAATTTGCGTAATACGTACATTTTACAAGTTATTTAGTTTCAACGTAAACTCTTTAAAGAGGCACCAAGACTCATTTGTCTGTAAATTTAACATGTACATCTACTACTCTGTAAAACTAATAATATGATAATGTTAATTGTTAGGCTCTCATATTATTGTAAGTTTTCAATTTAGTGCAATTTTGATTCTAATGTTATTTTCTGAACAAAAATACAAGCAACTCTATAATTTGAAATGGAAACACTCTTCCCTCAGTACAAGCTACATGCAGGGAAAAGAACTACTGCCATCAATTAGATGTCAATAGGTATTAAAGGAACAGCAGAGATGATGACTAAACCCTATAAAAGTCCTTCAAACACTGGTTATATTACTGTGACAAGAAAATATCTGACACAAAGAGCAGTCCTTCAGGTGTTCAGAGATATGGAAAGGCTGTCTACTTCTTGGAGGACTTTAAAAGCACATCTGTACCTTAGAATGACCTCAATGTACCAGTGAAACCAGAAGACTTCATAATTTATGCTATATGTTATCCCACGTTCTCAAAAAGCTGCATCATGCCTGAGATAGGAAAAGACACAATGAAAGAAGACTATGTGGCTTAAAGAAGCAGCTGAACAGATGGTGACAAAAGAAAAGTTAAAACAGCAATGAATTATTAATAAGAGTTATCCTGAAAGGGGCAAGATTTAGGAAACTATTTTCTCTGTTTTCAAAAACAAGATCCACAGCAATGAATATTTATGTTCTGATTTATCTGTTAAAATAGGCAATGAATATAAGCAAAGAAGAATGCAAGGCTGTTATTTCCTCTTTTCATTTCAGATAATGGAGTTAACACTAAAACTAGAAAGAAAATTTAGGTTTCAGAAACCTGAACTACATTATTGACATATTCAACTATCATACTCAACTCTTCTTAGGTCAAAAACAAAAATGGTTTTGGTGAGATTCTAAAGCTATGAGAAATGCCCAGTTCTTCCATGTGAAAAAACAAAGAAAAAATTAATAGACAATAAAAATCAATAAAATAAGTAAAATGATAAATGATGATGACATGTTTGAATTGCTGTTGTTTTGAAAGAATCAGGATTTTTAACAGTCTACTTGATAACACATTTTTTTCATTGAAAATGAGAAAATATCTGTTAAGATGAAAGCAGACCACATTAATGCCCACAAAGAAACACAGAAAAAACAAACACACTCATTAGACAGTATTTATGGAAAAATTTCCTTTTATGAACTGCACAGATACTATAGTTAGTGTTATATTACCAGTGCTAGTCTTTCTGCTAGTATGTATGTCTGAAGTTTTCTGCAAATTCTAGAATTCCCCCTGTGAGGTCTTAGCTCTATTCAGTGAAAAGCAAGAATGTTTGAAGGTAAAGCTGCAGAATCTGTGCAGCTTTATCTATCTAAATTAAAATAAAAGGAGTGATGCATCATGTATACTAGAGAAACAAGCAAAAGCGATCTATATTTACTAACCTAAAATCTTAGCATCATCAGCACAACTGATCAGTTACAACTCAGCTTACCTTTTTTTTTCCCTAAAACTCTTACAGAATGTATCTTTAAAACATCTAAGATCTTCTGATTTAATACATAAAAATAACATTTTTATACTATAGGCTATTGTATAGTAATATATGACTTCTAAATAGTTGAAGTATTTCCTTTTTCATTTATTGTGGGGAAAAATTATGAGTTAAGATGTCAATGTCGCACTATCATGCTATGAAGGTTTGATAGCAAGACTAAGACAGTAATATAATAATAATAATAATAAATGTTTATTTCCTCACACAAGTTCTTGGATTAGTAACATCCATTAAAATAATGCGATTACTAATTTAGAAAGGATAACACAAACCCATCAGTTACTAATTTAGAAAGGATAACCCGAAACCGTCAATTACTGCGCTATTAATTGGAAGCACTGCTTATCCCTGCTTGAAAGCTTTCTTGTTCACTCTCCTAGTGAGAGGGCTCTCAACCTCGAGGAGTTACCTTAACCCAGCGTCCCAGGAAAAGGGGGGGGGGGGGGGGAAATACTCACGGTCCAGCTGGAGAGGATGATCAGGTCACGTTCCCGTCCCTGCTCAAACTCTCCTAGCTGCCAAGTCTCTTTTTGTACGGCTGGGGCTCTGGGCAAACACTGCTTTTGCTGACTTTTGCGAGTTTCGCAGTCACAGGACTGTCTGTTTGTCTGCTCGGGAGGACCCTGCTGGCGAGGCAAGACCCCAACACCTCCGTATTGCTTCTCCCCTCCGCGGGGGTCCGTGCAGATCCCAGGCGGCAGACCTCTTCAGTCTTGTTCATGCTGCCGTTCCGCAGCCTTGCGCGTATCAGTCCTTGCGCATATCGGTTGGCAGACTTCTTCAGTCCTGTTAACTCCTCTGTTCAGCAGCTTTGCGCACTTCAGCTCTGGTGCTATCAGTTCTTTTGCATATCAGTTGACAAACTTCAGTCCTGTTAACTCCTCACTCGCCCATCAGTCAATAACATTTTTTTCTTGCATATATTATCTTATATATTCTTATATCTTATATTATCATATATATTTCCTCCTACTCTTTTTTTATGTCTTTTCTCACTTCAACATGCACATCTTTTTCATTTGTGGAATGACAGTACAAGAAACTTATTCAGACAATCTGTACCTCCTACAAACGTTAAATGGCTTCTCATCTGAGAAAAAAATACATCTTACATGGTTATCTTACAGTTTTCACTTAATCAACATTGAGTTATACCACTTATATTCTATTTAAAAAGACTCTAATGTATTTTAGAATCTTTTTGTGTTTTTCATCACTGTAATTCTTTTTTTTTTTTTTTTTTAAGGTCTAGTTACTAGTTTGCTAGTTTGGGGATTTGAGGGCAGGTAGAATATACTGGAAACCTGGGAGCAGGCTTCCCTCTCACAAGAAGGGAGTCTTTAGGAAGATGATGAGAGTAATTTTTGCTTACTTAAGTTATCTGAGATATAGAAATATCTGTTGTCTTAAAACACTTGCCAAGAGCTTTGTTAAAGTTTCTGTTTTAGCAGTAGGTTTGTTATAGATCTATTAGTTTAAAGATATAGCTAAAGAAAAAGTTGTAGTCAGAGATAGTACATTTTATTAGACCAACTATATTGCTTGTCTTACTAAAAATGACAAGTCCTTACAAAACATCTTTGCTGTGGGTTTTTTTTGCTTTTTCTAATATTTTTTTGCACATATTATTATCTAATAGCTTCCAGTGAAGGGCTTCAAGATCGCACTCCAAATCATGTTGATTTTTCCCCTCCCCTACAAAAGGTGGGTTCTTCTGATGGAGGATTAACATCCAAAAACACGGTATAGGCTGCTTCCTTGACTGGGAGCTGTCGAGGCTGTAATTTTTATAGTGCCTTTCTTAATTCCAGTGCATCATCATTTCTTAAGGAGTCACTTCCTACTTAATGTGAGTCTATCGTTATCTCAATCAACAATCATAAAACAATTCCCATCCCCAATATGGAGTTTTAGTATGACTTGGGACTACACACAGCAACACATCTTCTACTCTCTCTCCTTATTTTCCAGAATACTAATAGTATGTTTTAGCTGACTCCTGCTGCATCCATTTCTTCACATTTGGTGATTTTGCTATTCCTTAAGTTCAAGACTATGTTAGTGCAGTAGGATTTCAGAAGCACATAGTGATATGGAAACAGAAGTAAAAGAATAATTTTTAAGGCAGGGGATGCTGTTAACTCCTCTTACAGCTTATTTTCTGCTGGAGGTGATTGGCACAGAAAACATGCAACCTTGTTTACTCATAATGATGCCCTGAAGGAAGAGTAAGGCAAAGAAACAAGTAACTAAATGTGCAACTAACAAGTGAAATGGTAGTAAATAGATTAAAAAAGAAAAAAAAGGATTGACTAAACTGAAAGACAACCCTGGTTTGCAAAACAAATGAAAACTTACGAGTGTTACTTTTCCTCAAACTGACGAACCGTAACAAACAAAAATCAAAATCCCCCCAAAACTCACCATCCTTCATCATTTTCTCCTTCAGGTTCAGAAGCCTCATTTTCAGGAGTTTCTTCAATTGCTTGGGTTAACTTTGATTTAAATCGGTCTAAGAGTGCTAGCGTCTGAAATTAAATACATGGTTTTAGCGAAGTTTTTTTTTTTTTTTTCCTAACAACAACAGGTGTGCACAACACCTTTAAACCAGTATTACTTTGAGAAATAGTAAAAGGAGATGGAAGAGAAATCTTCTCTGATCAGTTCTACTTCAGAGAAATGGTTTTGACAGAGACAGACAGACAGAGAGAGATATACATACTGGTTGAAAAAGATTTAAATTAATCACATACATGATCAGGTACAGCATGTCAACTGCGGGTATAGGAACCTTCAGCTCAGATACAGCGACTAAAAAATGGGATTGATTTTTTAAACTGTACTGGCTAGATATGCAAAAGCATATTTGTCTACACATTCTCCTACATACTCCTGGTTCCTGGTTCTTCCTGGAACATTCAGCTGCAGAAGAAAATTACTAATTCTCCAGCAAAAACCCCACTCTTTAGAGAGCTTGTATTGTTAGTATATTAACAAATCTTATGTATATGCATTTTAATGGAATACAAGAAATCTTCAGCACAGTGGAAACAATTTTTGTGTCCATGAGTGCCTGTATGGCCATCTGCTGAGATCAAAATACATATTTAAGGAGCAATTACTTATTGCTATATTTACAGAACAAAATAGCTGATAAAACAACACTGATCACTGACAACAAATTTTACTGTTTGAGCCTGTCATTTTCTTCTAGTAAAGCAATCCATTGCATAAATTACAGATGATTCAAGCTTGGAAGAGCTAGGTTGGTTGATATTTATATACTTTATATTGCTGATCTTTTAAATTCTATATTGACATTAAAAAAAATCCAAAGCCTTTGTCTTGAACAGAAGGAACCACTTAAACTAATTCTACACATACAGGTTCTTATGCTGCGCACACCAAGCTCATAGCGATGTGGATCTGGTATTTTATTCTGTGAATAACATTGCCTAGTCTTCCAGCTAGAGCAAAGCTCACTGCATCTCAGGTGCCACCTGAGGATCATGAAGTATGGCTTGTTTCTCCTGATCACCTGAGAAGAGATTTAGATTACATGGGAATTATATGCTTAAGTCTTGTGATGGGAAAGGGGTCACAGGGCTCTTCCAAAAAAGGGTAGACTGCAAGAATAATTTGCACAGCCCACAGCTTGTTTTTTTGCTGATATTTGAGATGTTCCTGGAAAGGAAAGTGTCAGGGAATAGGTGCTTGTCTGAATTTATGTGGCAGACTACATTTGATCTGTAGGTGATAGGTTGGCCACCTATGTTGTAAAACACCTTTGTATAGCTGTTTAGTTTTGTTTGGTCAAGTTTTTCAAATTTAAAAGAATAAAAATCAAACAAGAATAGAAAACAGAAATAGGAAATACCAGAAGTGTTCACTGGAGTCAAATTTCCTTCTGGGAGCAATCTTAACTTTAGGGGTTTTCTGGCTTTTGAATTCTTTAAAAACATATTTTAGCACTGCCAGTAGTGGGTTTTGGAGATTTTTTGCATTTATTCTTTTTATTTCCTGTTTAATCTTCTGTTTAAGATGGGGGAGAGAAAAATTTCAGGAATATTTTGAGCCTGCATATCCTACAAGTTCTATAGTTTTTCATACTATTGCAGACAAACCCCATACTTCTAACATCTGAGATGGCAATCTTTGCCTAAGCCATCAGATGAGAACAAACTAACCTCTTTTACATAAAATTCTGACCAACCAAAGCCACATTCCACGTCTCGTCTATTTTTGTCTGGTGCCACACTCCTGTATATTGACTAGACTATAGAAATAACTTTGGAATATCTTAGTAGGTGTTTGTACAGGGTGTGCTCAGATGCCATCATGAAGATCACATTTCTTTATAAATTCATGCTGGTAATATTGTAAGGTTAGGACTTCCAGTGTCTGGAATTCTAAGGAGACATGTACCTCTCCTCCCCTCTTTAACTCTTGTACAGAGGGAGGAAAATAGTATTGTGTTGTAGGACCCGGTAGGAGAGATGTGAGGCTAAAAGAGGCCCTTCACAAGTGAAATGGATTACGAAGAACTAGATTAATTACTGCTGAATAGTTCCTAGCCGGGCCATATAAATAAAATTATCATCTACTAAAAAATATATTCCTGTCATCTCGTCCTGTGTTCCTGTGATACCCAGGACAGGGTTGATGTAAATTCACAGTAAGGTGTTTTAAGTCCCTGATCTAATTTGCCAACAGAGGCTTAGTACCCTTTGATTCAAAGTTAATGGGTTTTCGAATTTACAAAGTTTCCAAAAACTTCTTAGTTTAGAGCTAAATCAGCTTGCTACACGTATAAAGGTTTGTCAACCCCTCCTTTGAAGTTATTAAGCCTCAAGTTTCCAAACTCTTTCAGTCTAAGCAGTTGAATATGAACATCTTCATTGCTGAACTGACATGTTCTTATAAACATATGCATCAGATTTTAGATTAATGCTATTTTCCACTTCCCAAGCAGTTTCATATATTTAATAGGTCCAAACTTTGCAATTTTAGAAAAAACAAATATTTATATCAAACTTACCTTTGCTTATATTTGCGCACTAAAGTCTACCTACATTCAAACTGACTTTGCAATATAAATTTAATTATATTTTAAAAGTTTTTCTACAGTGCAGTTAGAAGCTATTTTTTGTTGATTTCATAACACCCAAAGGTAGGGATGAATTTAATCTCTTTAAAATATAAGTTGAAATGTAAAATATACAGCTTTTTCAGCAAGCATGCAAACTTCTGTCCCAATGTTATCTTACAGAAAGCTGCAGAGCCAAGGAAAGCACTGTACAGAAAAGCAGACTCCTGGTAAATGTAATCAAGAATAGCTCTGCATGGGCAGCTTTTCCTTTTCAGTTTTAGTGACTAAACTGATGGCACTTTCACATATAAAAACTGATAGGTTTTGGTCAGGAAACTTAGAGCATAAAAGGTCACTTACTTGTGTACCTGAGTAATACAAATGGGATCAAAGAGCATGTATCACCCCTCCCCCCTATTTATATATGAAATTATAACAAGATTCTTCATTTTATATAAAATGAAACATAGGAAACATGTAAGATTTTTAAATTTTTATACAAATGAATAATAAAACTTTTCAGAACTCTGAGTCTTTTTTTCCTCCTTAGTTTGTCAAACTCTTACCTGATCTTCACGAGAGACCCCTTTCTTTGGCTGCTGCTTCCGCTTGTCTTCGTATCTTCTCTTCTCCTGAAGGTATTCTTCAACAATACTATTTGGAGCAGGTTCCTCCTCTGAATAAGGAAACACATTTTGTTAAACAAATTAAATTGGGTTTTATGATTTAATATCATTTTGAAGAGTCTGTGTGATTTCTGAAATACCAGGCAAAACACTTCCTTAAAATCTTTCAGATGTATTGCGTTCTCAGCAAGTAGAAAGATTTGCTACTTTCAAAAAAAAGGTATTGGGTAGTCAGCAAGTCCAAAAATTCGTGTGTCAATTTTATTTTGCTATAGAGCCAGTGAAAGCAGGGTAACAGAAATAAAAACTCTGATGTTAAGATCCGAATTGAGAACTACTGAAATTCTTTTAACAAATTTACCTTAATTTCTGATCACCTTTCTTGAACAGCCAAATTAGTTTGCCCCTTTAAAATGACATTAATTACAGTTGATTTTAAAGAAACATTTCTTTTACCCTATGTTGCCTCTGAAAACTATTACATTACTACAGCATGGGAAGGGTGCTATTTATAAAACTTTACTTTCGCAGAAGAAATATCTTTGTGTGCATACACAAAGATTACTAAGTGCAAAATCTTGAAAAGGAGATTTCATGAAGCAGAAAAATACCTGCTGTGTGAATATAGAGTTATGTGAAGATATCTTCTGGATTCTACTGAGAAAGGGCTCCTTGCTGGTGCTCACGATAATTGATTCTTTTTTCTTTCATATTCAACTTCATATGGTGAATACACACCCATTTGCGATAGCAAAATTTGTTGTCTTATAGCTATATCTCCTATAACAGGATAATTCCCACACAGATGAAGTGACAGATGTCATCTATCTTGACTTCAGGTGTTTGACACACTCGCACATGACCTTCTCATAAGCAACCTCCAGAAACATGTCCTTGATTAAAACTACTGTAGAGTGAGTGCATAAATGGTTGGGAAAACATACTTTGAGAGCAGTTAATAAAGGTTCACAGTCTAAGCAAAAAGAAAAAAAAACAAGTGGGGATCCCCAGGAGTCTGTCTCAGGTCCAATATTATTGGTATTTTCAAGAATCACTTGAAAAATACAATATAATGTACCTCTATTAACTTTGAAGGCAATATCAAAGCAAGAGAAACCAAGGGATACAAACAGACTGGAGAACAAAACTAAAATTAAAAAGATCTTCATGAACTGGAGCAGTGGTTTGAAATTAAATTGGTGCAGATGGTTGAGTAAGGATGAGCACAGAGTACTATACTTTGGAGCAATAAAGTAGAAAACAAGCTGGGTAATGTCAGTCTAAACAGAACCTCTATGGGAGAGGATCTAAGGAGGAATAATGAAATGTTATCAACCAAGTCATAAAGCCAGTGCCATACTGAGATACTGGCTTCTTCTTCTTCTTCTTCTTCTTCTTCTTCTTCTTACTTCAGAGCTGGTACAGCCTCCGGTATTGAGCACTGTTCCTAGAGGAAATTGGAATCTTTTGTTTCCTTTTGAAAATCTGTGTATTAATGTCATCTGGTCTATGTTTTCAAGACTTGCATGATTCATTTTATAGCACTTTATATTCAAGTGATATAAAATCAAACATGCTATAGAAGTGACATAAATTGTCACTAGTCAATTAATAAGGCACCATTAATAACTGAAAACATAATGATTTGGGTAAGAGAATGGACAGTGCATGCTTTTGTACAAAGTACTTTTTTAAAAGACAGTTGAAGAATCTATTTTATAGGAAAATGGATTTTTAGGGATTTGGGATTAGGGAATTTGTTGGAACTGCCACAGTGAGAAGGAAAACATTAATACTTTCATCGCAGAATTTTGTGAAATTTATTTTGAGACCTTATCTGGAATTAACTACTGCTATGACATTTAAATTATGTCAACATTCAGCTGCATGGTGTGATTTAAAATCATACTAGATACTTTATGAATGCTCTGCGAATTAAAGGGTGTATTTAAAACAATCAGTTTCTTAATTTAGAGTCATTGTGGCTGACCACAAAAAAGTAACTCATTAAAATAAGAGCAAAATGATTTTCAAAGTATGTTAATGAAATCTATCTTTACTTTAAAGGGACAAGTTAGGATTTTAAAAGTTGGGATTTAGTGTTTTAAAGTTTCTCCCCAATATATAATGTCCAGATTTTATTATTTTTCTCCATCTTTAACTTAGAAAAGGCAGCAGAAAGAACAAAGTAATTATTTAGCTATGAAATAATACTATAAGGAAATTAAAATTGAGATATATATCTTCCTAGGTGAGATATATCATGGGCTTGGATATCTCCTAAAACTAATACAGAAATTAATTCCTAATGTTAATTCTGAATAACATGGAAAGATTAGAAAAACAGTGATATTAATTTAGATTACAAGTGAGACAGGATGAGGAAGGAAGAGTTTCCTAGGTTACACATGAAATAGAGGGTGAGACCAGAACTGTCTTGTTAGACAGGGATAAATGGCACCATCAGCACCTCCTTTACTTTACACTGACCAACACTCTTGGAATCAAAGGGATCTGGTAGGGGGATGTGTAAAAAGGTAAATGCATGTCATCCTGACCTCTAAGCAAGGAACTGGCATGAGAGCCAAAACTTTGTTTTTGATGGCACCTGAGGTGAACAAATCTAACCTAGGGCATTCATGATCCTGGAAAACAGTCTTGAGAATATTAGAGCAGATCTCCCATTTATGATTTAGCTGAGAGGCCAATCACCTACAGAGGTATGCAGAGTGCATAACAAGCAAACTACTACCAGGTGATTCAAGTTTCTGTCACAGTTTGTTGCTGCTTTGCAGAGTAGTGAGGACTTCAGACCATCTGACCTGTTGAGGAGGAGCATCATGCTGGCAATGTCCATCACTGTGTGTACATGATGACCCTGAAAGGGCAGAGCAGAGTACTCTTCAGGCATTTCACAACACTTCTGGGTTCTGGGACACTGATTTATAGTTTCTTCTCCTATGGTGACAGGTAATCCTAAGCTCCTAGGTCATCCATGTAAACTTCTATTCCAGGAGCAAACTGTCCATCACAGCTGTCCTATATGGAAGGAGGGCAATAGAAACAATACTCTCCCATGGTTACCGAGTAGTTCCTTCCATCAAATTATGGGTCACATGACTATCAAAGCAGTTACTTCCTGCCAAATGAAAGGAAGTGATCTAAGGAATAAATAATCCAAACCAGCCCATAAGCTTTGGATGGACAGGCTGGCATGAACTGTCAGTTAGGGCCAAGAAGTTAGGAGGATATGGGACAGAGCTGTAATTACTTCCTCAAATCTACACAGGGCAAAGTGGTGAAGAAGTAAGATCTATCAAAGAGTGAACACAGCTGGCAGTCTCAAAGGCAAAACAAGGGGGCTTTTAAAAGCCAACTCTTGTCCAAGTGATCTACTACTTTTTGATCATGGTCCCAAATCATGACTTTTTCCCCCCACTCAAGCTGCAGTATCTGCCAGAAATAATGGGTGGGGAAATAAAAGGGAAAATATAAGAATTTAAAACTCTTGCACATCTTGGCAGTTTCTGTATCTTTCTGTTTTTTTGAGGGAAGACAGTATTTCCTCCTGAGCATCTTAGCAGAGCCCATGATTTCATCCATGATCAGCTGATGAATTTCCAAGAATGCATACCAAGTTTTTGGAAAGTTTAGTCTCAGTTTTCTGGGGAACTTTCTTTTCTTTCCAGCAAACATGATTGTCCTTACAGGCAATAAGAGCTTGATCCTTCTGAATGCTTGGAAACGGCACCTCAGTGGCAAAACAACATCTGGAAGACTCCTATATCTCAGAAGCAGTATGGAGATGGGCACATCTGCCAAGATACAAGGACTGAAGAATGGGGGCTGTTCCTTTCATGTATGCTGTGTAACTAGTCCAGATAACGCTGGAGGAATAATAGGTGACGAGTCCTTTGGTGTGATCAACAGATTTTAGCACTCAAGACCTTTGTGCTACAGAATTAAGAATACTTATGAATATGCCTTACTCCTCCAAGGGAGGCCTCTGTCAGAAGAGAAGGAAATGGAAGAAAAAGATAACAACTGTTTCCATCCTCTGGCTCTTTGTTGAGAGAGGCTGTTCCCTACATAGGATTAAACAAGACCGACCCTAATGAGCAGTAAAGAGTGGTAGAAAGCCAGAGGAACAAATAAGATGGAACAGTCAACCTGCTCTGGCAGATCCAGGATTAAAAGTGTTATGTAAAGTACTATTAAGATGCTATGGAATTAAATGACAAACATACTTTGTATTCGAAGATCTGGTTTTCTACCTGTCACCAATACTCCACTCTTTGTTGCAATCTCAATCACTTCTTCATTTAGTACCAACATTTTTTTTTACTATTAACTATTTACTATTCCATCTTGTCAATCAGGAAAGGACTCTGTAGTAACAAAGTACATGTGTACTAGCCAACGGCTACTCTCATTTATCTTCAACAGTTTCTTTTTCACAGAATATCCACTACTGTGATAAATTAATATTTTAAATAAATTTGAAAATTGATCAACACCTTCCTTTCACATTTTCTTCTTCTTGAATGGTATTAAAGACATTTCACATATTGGTTTAGTATACTTGAAACATATTTACAGATATCTACAAGATTGTTATTCCTAATAATGAACAGAAGAATAAATCCTCCTTTCTGCCTGAGAAACAACTGTTCAGAAGTCCATTCCAAAAGATGAAAAAGTAAATATTTATGGGGGAAGAAGGTGCAACAGATTTCAGTATATACAGCCTGCTGAAGTATAAATTTAAATCAAATCCTTTATCAGTTTTTTTGGATGACTGCTTACAACTATACAGAGAAAAATTTACCTTAGTATCAGAAATTTTCTCTCAGTTTTTTTAACGCTTTCTATAAAGTTCATAAACACAGCATGTCAGAATAAGAGGAAATAAATTTGTAGTATTTATATATCAAATATATATTGTTTATATAATTTTATAAATAAACTCTCTTATCAATTAGGATAAATAAATACATTACATGTATGTATTTAAAGAATAACTGGGAAAACATTTTAATAGAATATTCACAATACCACACAGAGCTGTCCCCCCTGCCCTGTTTTCCAGTTGACATACTGGATATAACAGAAACTAAATAGAGGATTAACAGCAATAGCAAGATAAGGAAAGAAAAAAATCTTCTAGAATGGCCAAAAAAAGATAAAAGCATATACACAGAAATTTATGAATGATTAAACAGCTGCATGAATAAAATAAAATCTGCCATAAAATCTCATGCGTCATAATACAGGATGAACTGAAAAGAATAATGAAGTACAGTATAAAACTACAAATCATAATGGCTCAGCTCCATCTTTCCCCCTATTTTCTCAGCCTTTTCTACCAATAAAATAAAAAAAATTTCTTAATTCAAGACCAAACCCTTGTGAAGACAAACACCATGGTTTTTGCGTAAACGAGTGTATCCAATCAAACTTGTTGACTAGTGGAAACAACATCTGCCTTGTTTCACTAATGTTTAGCCTTTAGATAAACAATTTGAGCTACAAAACTACCAACTTTCCTATGGAAAACAACTTTTCAGGAGATATTTGCCTAAGGGGAGGCTTTGAAAAGAATCTCAACTACTTTACGATAAGGAGTATAACTGTGACATTTTAAAGACAAAAACGACCTGAGTGTTCTTGAAAACTTATGCAAATGCAAGTCTCAACCTGCCCATAAACATTTAAAGACTGTGATCCAAACAATACACATATGCTGACATTACAGAAGATGTGATCCTTAGTCATACATCATCTTTGACTAAGATTTTACTCCAGTAGCTCAAATGTAATTCTCATACAAATAGATTAAATTCCCATAAGTACGGTGCCTGTGTATTTTTATCACACTTAGTTGTCACTTACTGCTAACACAAATAATTTGAATTTCAGTTTAAGCTTTCTCTTAAGATTATTGTTCCTTGGGTCTCTCCTGCCAGGGTTTTTCCAGTCCTGCACTTTACTCTCTCTGCCTTTTTATAAATCAAATGAAAGATAATCAGACCCTCCTGAACTAACTTCAGAGTGAGTCAACCAAAACAGTTATGCACTTGTATGCATCATATTTCTGCACCTTTCATTAAAATCACTTAAAGACATGCTTGTATTTCTCCATGAGGTCTTACAACCTATTACTCCACATTAAAAGCAAGGAATACAACAGGAGGGATTTTCAAGAGCCTCTAAGTCAATCAGTTTCTAACACATTTCAAAACTTTTGAAAACTCCATACAATAAGGTAATTTCAAAACCACAAGTACTGTCTACTTTTTAATATAAATAACTCATTCAGCTTTATTAAGTAGCAAATAATTTGATAAAACTACTTTGCGTCTACATGAACAAACCCAGACAACTAACACACAAAACAAAACATGTGGAATAGATAACCATGTAAAGGAAGAACACTTTAAAAATGCAAACACAGTTTAGGTGGCTACTACT
Source organism: Apteryx mantelli (assembly GCF_036417845.1). Classification (NCBI taxonomy): domain Eukaryota; kingdom Metazoa; phylum Chordata; class Aves; order Apterygiformes; family Apterygidae; genus Apteryx; species Apteryx mantelli. Next base: position 63,948,645 of record NC_090020.1, read on the forward strand.
TCCTATCTGCCAGGCAGCACCTCCCGTTCTCTCCAGATCTTTTGCAAATAAGTTGAAAAAACAAAACAAAACAAAACAAAACCCTACAGCACTGTATGATGGACTCAATCTTCACATCAAGCTCAGTTAACCCACATTCAGCTTGTTGATCCAGCAAAAGTATAAGATCATTACATCTGTATTAAAATATTCAGGCTCCAAAACACCTGAATCTCTAAGGATTTATTCAGATAAACAAAATGAGAAAGCGGCATTGCACAGATGCACAGCATGGAAATAACAAAGATATATCTTTTTTAAGTACTGCAGGATGCTGAAGATGCTAGTTTAAATCAGTTACAGGGACCTTGCACACTTTTGCCCTAGAGGCATCTCCTCATGAATTGTAAGTAGCCTCAGGCAAGGAAAGATTTTTTTCCTTCGTTTGAACAAGTTTCTTTTTACATCATCTCCTCAGGGAAGGTGAAAAAACAACCTTTCCTATTGAAAATACACTTAATCCTACTTTTAACAGAATTTCTAAGTATGTTGCTGCTTACCTCAGCTAGTTTGAGTTGCTGCCAAGAGATCCTTCATCTCACTGTGACAAAAACTTTAGCATTTTAGTAATTTATTTTCTTTCAGATAGATTCTGCTATTCTGTTTTCCTGAAGTATTCCTTTAAGGGGTAACTGATGCCAAGCCTGATGGTGTAATCTAACCTAAAACACTGTGTTTGAGACATGGTTTCCAATGATAGTCTGGAACTAAGGAGGAGATTCAGAAGTCTTTAAACCAGAAAGGAAGAGACTGATTAAAAAAAAAATACAGAATGGTTTATTTTCCTCACACTTAAACTGGGAACATTTCAACTGAAGTCAGCGTTTAACTACAAAATTACAGAAGTGTAGCAAAGACGTAAGAACTTGATCTAAGGTTATTGAACTGAACGGCAGTCTTTTGACGGTTTGGAATCAGACCCTAAATAGGAAGTGGAGCAGGTGATAAAACTTAATTTATGATAAAGGAATTTTAAGCTTAATTCCTAAAACACCTGATAAATTTAATAGTGTAATTAACAAACAGCAAAAGTTGCATCAGTCCCCCTGTATTTTGAATACTGCAACTGAATTTTACCTTCGTTTTATGAAAACCAGAAAACATTAGTTCTAGGCCCACTGACTGTGATAGACGAGAACAATACGATTGCTGTTTGGGCTGACATTCATATTGCCTGAATGATAGGACCTAATTGCTAGGCATTACAGGTGGGGCTTAGCACGTACACAAATAGTGGCAATGATAAGGTAACAGTATTTTTGAGCCAAATGTATTACAATATGTATATAAGTTCCCACACTATTAATTTTGTTATTTTATCATTTTGTTATTTGTATCAATTTTGACAAACCTTGGAATAATGCCTGTCCTTGTAATAAAAGAGGTAGAACTTGTATAAAATCCAGAGATTTTGTTGGTTTTTTTTTAGGAAGAAATAATGGAGTTATGCATAAAACATTTGCTGGAATAACAACCAGTTTAATTTGCTCCAAGTATTATCAGAAACACACTAACCTTCAGACGGTAGGAAAAAATATGTATTGGGACAGAGAAAACCAGAGTTTTGTTTTATTTCTCCAATGATTTACAGCTAGCATGCAGATTTTTAGACAAATAGACCAAGCCATCTTTCATTACAAAACATTCCTGATATGCTGAACTTCACAAAAGTAATTCTATAACTCTTGTGGTGTACTCTGCGTATATAATCACAAGTTCATGCATAAGCGAGGTGCGATAACAAGGAGAGTGCACAACGAAATGAATCCAAGACCATCCCTGTTTATTTGTTACAGTGGGCTTTGTATACTTCTTAAGCACGGCAGACCAAGTAACTTTTGTCAGTATCTCAACTGCAATCTTTAGTAACACAGATGACACACTTGATGTGATAAAAGATCTATTGGACAGAAATATCAAGAAATATATGGTAAAGATAGAATAAATATTGAAGGAAAAAAAGGAAAACTGAAAAACCCTGGACAATTCCTTGTTTGAAATGAAAAAGTTACAGCTGAACAATTTTTGCATATCAAAGTAAGAGGCCTATGACACTTAACTGTACCTGTGCAGTATGTTACATGTTCTGATATTCAGTGATACTCAGTTTATATTGCATTATTCTGGAATTGTACATATATGCAGTATTGATTTTAAAAATGTTAATAAGATTCAAATCTTAGAAAGAAAGAAAGAATAATTTTTTTTGAAAATAGGATTTCGGAAACCAAAATCCATATGAATTACAAAAAAATTCTGATATGCCTTAATATTTTGAGAATTCAAATAGAATTCCTGTCAGAAGTGGCAGATGTAGAACATAAATTGTATTTCTATATTTAAGACCTGAGATAGATAACACACTTCTTCCAGAATAAAGACTTTTTTTTCAGCATTTTTAAATACTACCTATGAAAAATAAAAAGATTCATTTACTGTTAAGTGCCATAAAAATGATAAATATACCAGATAGGATATGAATTAATACATTTGTTTGAAAGAATTTATAACATACTTTCCAGTATATTTATGTTGAGCATAATCTAATATTACTTTGGTTTTCTTCACACCTTTAACTATTATTCAGTTACTATTATTGTAGCCCTGGCCTGCATTAGACCCTGAAGAGCCAGTGTTTGCCCTGAAGAGTTTACAGGTTAAGCAAGAATCTGGACATATTTACTATCCATGAATAACCTAATACATTTGTTTATAGTACGAGCTTCCAGGTTGGATTGATTACTGGATTTTAAAGTTTGCTATAGTGAAAAAAGCAAGAGTTTTCCTAGAACAAACTTACTAGTTCATTTAGTCAACTCAAACAATATAATCTTAGAAGTAATTCCTGTAGCCTCAAAACACTGTTTGAATGAGCAGAGCTCACTGATTTGCGCAGCAATGTAGGCTTTAATATGGGACAATGGAAATCTCCTGTGAATCTTTTCTGAACTTTGACAGCTTTTAGGCACCCTTTACAGAAGTCCCAGTCTAATATGTGATTCATTTTCTAATGTCAGTTGATTTTGAGCACATGCTTAGGATTACCACTAAAACGAAAGCTAGCTTACTACTAGGCTTTTGTCCTCTTTTGCAAAGAGAAAGATGGAGACAAGAGAAAAGCATTCTTTTTACCAGCCACAGAGAGAAAGAGACTGACTAGGCATGCTGGGTATTATTTTATGAGATTAATTGAGGAAAAAATAAAAACAGAAATAGTGGAATAGAACAGAAGACTTTGCAAGGATGACAGATTTGAGATGCATACTTTTATCAAAGTACAACTATATGTACTGCAAAATCTTCATCCTTATATATATTTCTGCTGTGTATTACCCAAACCATCAAAATTTGGCTTTTTGGAATTTGCATGATTTCTCAAGGGTGCACAGTTCTCTTAAAATCTCTGACTTCAAGAAAGGATCTTTCTAGGTAAGACAGGACCTAACACATCTTTAAGTGCCACCAACATTATGTAAATTTAATAATAAAATAAATCTTAAGTTATTAGTCAATATATCAATTAATTAAATAACAATCTTAAATTGGGATCCTTGATACATTCCGAAGTTTTTCTAAACACTTCAATCATTTGCTTCCCTTACCACAATTAAAAATAAAGTAGAAAATACTTCAGGCCTCAGTAGGATTCTTACATTTTGTTGTTAGTTTCTATGCCAGTTGTTAGGTTCCACAGCTCAGATAGTAGTTTTTTGTTTTCTCATGTGTGGTAATTAAATTTCATCATCCAAAGATTAACAGACTGTTTAAAAATTGTTCTAACAAGAAAAATTAAAATAAACCTTTAAAAATATTTAAAACTAACATATAGTTAAAAACTAGGCAGATGGTATTTGTCTACTGTAAATTTCACTGAAATATATTCAGGGGTTTACACTATGAAACTTTGAAAAATGTATCTTTTTCAAATACTTGATTAAGTACTTCAAAATGCTGAAGTAATTCAGCACTTAAATTATAATGTTTGATGTAATTTCTGGCATCACAACAGCAAATGTCACATAAAAGAAAAACATCTTATTTAAAGTAAGGTCATGACAGCAGTCTGGCATAGTCAACAACCTTATTCACAAATTGGAAGGCTGGTTATAATCAAACTTGTAAGGAGGGAATTAGGTTTTTCTCTCCCTCCTCTTTAAACAATGTAAACACTTAAATTTTCACCCCCAATCCTCTTTAATGCTCTGAATTTGGAAAAAAACTTAAGTAAGCAAATATTTAACATGAACAATTTCAAGTAGTGATATTAAATGTGATACCAATATTAACAAAGATCTGCCAGTGGATGTAAAATAGATGTCTTGCCACCACCCATCAACTAGCCATAGCCTCATTGCAGACTTAGCCCTGATTCTGCAAAAAGTTCAGCATGACCTAAGCCTTATTCTCACACTGCTGCTCTATTGTCTTTAGTGAATTCCTACCCTTATGGTTGCAAGTTTTGGCTGAAGTGCAGTGTTTATTAATCAAGCACAGAGTCATATTAATGCAGTTACACAGCCTCTGAACTAGCGTTTTTTCTAACCCAGCCAACTCGGAGCATAAGCAGACACTGCGCAAGCATCTGCACCATCTGCACAGACAGACCCGCTCAGGCAGGTCACAACTCACTCTCTATCCCACACTCCTCCAAGAGACTAGGGAGAGAACAGTGGGAAAATCTGCTACACACAGTTATTTGCTGATAGCAGTCTGTTTTATCTATATGCAATTTCTCATAGGTAAGCTAATGTGCAATAGGTAAACTGTTACATATTCTGCAAGCTATCCTGCATGCTGACAATTCTATTGCATCAGTGAAAATCCAGGCCAATAAACTAAAAATGATGTGAACTAAGTGAGATGTAATAAATGCTTTTAACTTTTGGGCAATCAAAATTACTTGCTCAGAATCACAGAACGGCTGAGGCTGGAAGGGACCTCTGGAGATCATCTAGTCCAACCCCCCTGCTCAAGTAGGGTCACCTAGAGCACATTGCACAGGATTGCGTCCAGGCGGGTTTTGAATATCTCCAGAGAAGGAGACTCCACAACCTCTCTGGGCAACCTGTTCCAGTGCTCTGTCACCCTCACAGTGAAGAAGTTTTTCCTCATGTTCAGATGGAAGCGTCTGTGTTTCAGTTTGTGCCTGTTGCCTCACGTCCTGTCACTGGGCACCACTGAAAAGAGTCTGGCTCCATCCTCTCGACACCCTCCCTTTAGATATTTGTACACATTGATAAGATCCCCTCTCAGCCTTCTCTTCTCCAGGCTGAACAGGCCCAGCTCTCTCAGCCTTTCCTCATAAGAGAGATGCTCCAGTTCCTCCATCATCTTGGCTGGACTCACTCCAGTAGCTCCATGTCTCTGTTGCACTGGGGAGCCCAGAACTGGACACAGTACTCCAGATGTGGCCTCACCAGGGCTGAGTAGAGGGGGAGAATCACCTCCCTCGACCTGCTGGCAACACTCTTCCTGATGCACCCCAGGATACCATTGGCCTTCTTGGCCACAAGGGCACATTGCTGCCTCATGGTCAACTTGGTGTCCACCAGCACTCCCAGGTCCTGCTCCGCAGAGCTGCTTTCCAGCAGGTCAACACCCAGCCTGTACTGGTGCATGGGGTTTATTCCTCCGTAGGAGCAGGACCCTGGCACTTGCCTTTGTTGAACTACTCAGGTACAACACTTGGTTTTATTACAGTTAGATTTTATTATATTCAAATATAAATGTTTATTATATTATACTCAAAGTGTCTCTAAATTCTTTTCTGTTATCCAGTTATAAACATGTGTCACAATAAAGGTATACTTTTTCATTGCTTATGTTTACCATCGTTAAATACTTAATATTCTACCTCCCATCCCACTCCCTATCTAAATTACACACATTTAACTTTTAAATAACTCCTAATAAAGAAGTTTGTCTAGTCTTTTGTTTGGTTTGTTTTTTATCTATTTCCACAATCCATTCAATTGTTCAGTATCTTTTCTTTTTTTGCAACATGATACTTTGTCAAAATTTATATATCAATTTATTCTCAGTGACATTCTCACATCTTTTGCTCCCTCCATGTAGCACTCTCTTTTGTAGTTTACTTTCCCCCCAATCTAGTATTTCCTGTATTAGAATCTAGCATTTAGTGTGACATCAACTTGTTTCTTGATGATTAATGAATTCATAGTTTTCTAATACTTTTTTTGCCAGTAGTCATAAGATCCAGTATGAATACTCAGGCCTGTTTTCATTTCTGTAATATACCAACCATAAAATACAATATAGTGAGATGACTTTACAGAGACCAAAGCCAAGTTTAAGATACTACACCATGCTAATACGACAAAAAGTTACAAACATTTACATCTCTAAGTGTTTTCACAATTAATAACATTAAGTAAGTTTAGACGTCATTGCTAAGTCAAACCACACTTCTTAAATTACCATTCCAACATTGCTATAAGACAGGAGTATTTTAGGTTAGCAATCACAAGCTACTTCTTAATTGTTCAAACACATATTCTAAATTTTAATCTGCATCTTCTTCACAGCTGATTATTCAGCACTGAAATGTTCTATAAGATTTTAGAGAAAAATATGAATATTTGGCTAGAATGAAAAGGGAAAATTCCAAAAACTACTTTTAGCTCCATTTGAACCATGATGAAAATAAAAACTACGTTGCAAGTGCAGACAGGCTCCAACATTCTTAAAATTCAGGCAATTAGATCTGGACCTTTTTTTTTTAATTTTGTTTTGTGCCTTTGGGCCACCTCTAGTTTTAAGGATGAAATTCACAAAAGACAGAAGAGCCTTAGCTACTTCAACATTAGCCAGTGATACTGTGGAATAGGAAGAAAACAGCTGTGGCAAGGCCCTGACATCCTCACTACATATTTTGGGGGTGTTCTGTTTGGACTACCAGCAGGAGGTCATTAGTGTGCTCCTGGCATGTACCTTCCAGTGTAGCTTCATCCAAAAGAGCACATCTGATCTGTGGTAAAATACTAATGCAGATGTACCTTCTAGTTAATATTCCTATTGCAATTTTAACTCTCTCCTGCTAATCTTAAGCTCTGCAATATCTTTGGTCCTTTACAAGAAACTGCCTCATCGTGCAACTGTACTTTTTCTTTCCATACAAATTAGAAGTTTTGTACAATTCAGAAGATAACAAGTTGACAGGCTTGTGACTGACATCAGGAAAATGATATTTGAAATGCAGTGGGTAGAATACAAAAGTCAAAACTGATAATTTAAAACTTTGTACTAACGAACTTTATACAAATCACAGTACTTAATCAGAAAGATGGCACTACGGGAAAAGAAATCTAACTAGCGTCAATTGTTGCTGCCATCAATTGCCATGCTATTGATATCAGCTGAAGTCTGCACAAAAGCAGCCAACAGGAAGACTGTAGATAGTTTCATCACCTAATTATTTTAGTATTCAAAATAATTTAAGCATGTTATTTACTCATTAGATGTTAATGTTTGATACTTCTAGGTGGATTCTGGTTTAGCTGATATTTTGATTAAATTTAATTTATTTTTAAATAAAAAAAAAAGGCTTTCCTTTTCCTTGAAAAATCTAAAATGTATTTCTAGAATCTTAGTTTTTCCTGTATGTCACAAACGTGGACACAGCATCCCAAGGCACAGAATATACTATTATTATTCCTGATGTAGCAAAGACAGAAAAATTACTTACTAAAGTAATACCTTACTGGCTAATTTTAGCAGACCTACAAAGCCATTATTTTAATTGCTTGATTTAAAGACTCGTAGTGATAGTAAATAAAGTACTTTTTCAGTAATTTTTCCATCTGGTTACTATCATTGTTAAAATTATGCTCAGTTTCTCTGTCCCCATCAAGACCTCCTTAGAAGTCACAGCTTACCTTTCTTTTGATTTACTAAATAGGTTGTGCTTCACAGAAACTTGAAAAATAGAACACCTAAGCCCATCCCTGCCATAAGGCAGGATCAGCTGTTTCTAAACCAGTCCTAAGTAGTATTGGTCTAATCTGCTATTAAAAATTCCACCCATGCTCTAGATCATCTATTCCAATACTTAATTATACTTACCTTCAGGAAGTTTTCCCTAACATCTAAACTAAATCTCTTTAGCTGCAATTGAAGACTATTATCTCCTGACCTCTCTACAGGGATTACACAGAATAATTCCTCTTCATGGTAGCCTTTAACATTCTTGAAGATCATTAATATACCCCTTTACGAAGTCATCTCCTCTCTAAACTAAACAGTCCCAGTTCTTACAAACTTCAAACGTTCTGCTTTCTAGATCATTAGTCATCTTTGTTGCTCTCCAGTATGCTCTCTTAAGGTGCCTTATATCCTTCTTTCAAGTGCAATGGCCCAAACTGGGTAAAGCATTCAGGCTGAAGCCCTGCTCAGGTTGAACAGACAATGACTCTGCCTTGCTTACAACGTGCCTTCTTCATACATTTCATTTTAGTCCTTTTCAAAAGCATGGCACTGTCAACTTGCAGTCAGCTAACTATTTATTGTATTTCCCAGATTCTAAGCTGCCTAAGTGGTACCTAACATCTTGTGTTTGTGCAACTGATAATTTCTAAGCAGAAGTTACACAAGACAGGATAAGTCAGTTTGCTACAACAGAAAGAGCTCTTTTCACCCTCGAATCACTCCCTTTTCCAAGTCACATATTCTGTTTACTTTGACCTGGCTTTTCACCTCTGTTAACTGATTCAATACACTAACCTGGTACAAAACTATTCCAGCAAAGAAAAAAGGAACAGTTTTTTTTCCATCTTAATAAACTGAATCAGATCAGCAAATGCTCCAGTGTGGACTAGGACTAGTGCAAGGGAAGGGAGTGAGCCACCCAGCTCTTCACTTGGTCAACTGCTTGTGGAACTCCACCCTTAGCATGCAAGTTTGCATTTTTCTTTCTTTCTTCTTTTATCTTCCCTTTCCCTGCCCCACGTATTTTCTGCAGTCTGCAAATTTAATAAAGGTACTCCATCCTGTTTCCCAAATCATTAATAACAGATTCCTCTGAACCCCACTTTCCAGTTTGACTATGAACAACTGATAACTACTCTTGGAGCATTTTGTTACCATTTTGTTAGCGTCAATATCTCTGGGACTCCTTGCTAACACGCTTCAGCGAATTTCATCAAGTTCAGATGATTTTAATGCACCTTATCTAAACAGCGTCTAGTTTGTTTGTTCTGTACCTGAATGCTTGCTTCTATGTCACTGACTGTATGTAACCATATGATCAAAGTTGACCACTAAAGACTGAGGTAAAACAGGCATTCAAGCTTGTTTCTTCTTTGTTTAGCATTTGAACAACTCTTTTCTTGCTCACTCTTCTGTTGTTATTGTACTTAACAATGATTTCCAGTAATCATTTTGCCCTTCACCATCTGCATCTCATTTTGCATCTTTTTAATTTTGTCTTAAGTTTTAGCATGTGCTTATTCTTAGAATTTTTAATTAAGTACTCCAAGAACTTGTTGAATAGGCTCTTTCCTATCATATGCTTTTCTCACCAGGTACTAGAGCAGACCACACCTGAGCTCTGACAATACTCAAAAAAGCAACAGTAGGGTTATTTTGACCGTTAGACGTTAGCTATAGATTTTCAACATGTTTATCTTCTATCTGTTATTCATTTCACAGAAGGTGAAATCTCAGGTGAAAAACCTAACATACAGCACTCAGTTTCCTCCTTTTTTCCCTACCGCCTGGCCTTGATTAAAAGGTATCTTTCACAACAATACCATAGTATTAACTATGAGTATCATCCAAGTATTATTTTAGCCAGTCACCGGACAGGTAGATTTCTCCTAATTACGCTGCAATATCTCCTCTGAAGTAACTGGCACCATAACAGAGATAATGTTTAGGTAATGGTACTACAGTTGCCATGCACAGTATTGCTCTGTATCATTTATGTATCCATATATGTACAGAAGGTCTTCTCTCTTTCATTTCTACACTTCTACTCGTAGCTCTTTTTTTAAGATGTCCAACAACTGCACTCATTGTCTTACCAATGAGAGCTTACATTCATTTAGTGACTGAGCATGACTCCTAGAACCTTTTTAGAGCCCCTACTTTGTAAAACATGGTTCCAGTTTTCATACAAGTCCCAGATACTGCTATCTTAATTTGTCAAACTGGTCACTGTTGAAGCTCACCCATTATTCAAGGAAATCCATGTTATTTTCTAAAAATGATGTTATACTTTCTACCACTCCTTAAACCGTGTGTCAACTATAAATTTTTCTGGCAATGAATTGATATTTTCTTCCAGGTTTCTTATATTGTTGAAAACAGGACCAAGGATCCACTCCAGAAAAGTGTTCAACAAATCTGGAGTGCCTGAAAACTTGCCTATTTTTTTCCAGTTCAGCTCATATAGGGTGTTACATCTTCCTACACCAAAACAGGTACCTTACATACCATTACAGACTTAGCAACTCGAGCATATTTAGTAAGAAATGAAATGCAAAATTTGTCTGACTAAAAAGGGGGTATCTAAAGATCTCATTTTGCTAAGGTTTATGGAAAATAAATGTGAAACTGACTTTCTGAATTTGAGTCATTGACTCCATTGGAATCATTCTGAAGAACTGTAAAAGTCTTAAGTCAGTAACTTCGTGTGTCCATTTAAGTACCTTTCCAAGTCAGAATGTCAAGAAGGCTTTCCAAGTCAGAGCACGTATGTCCTAACCAAAAAATACACCATAATAAGAGTATTTCAAATCTAGCAACTTGTTCAACTGCACATACATAACTAAAGAATGTTTGAAAGAACAAATGCTACCTGTATAACTTATTTATATACTAGGATCCTTTCGTTATTACCAGTCTACAATTTTAAGGAAAACCCCTCTTTTCTTTGGGGGAAAAAAAAAAATCTACATTTCAACAATATAGTGATCACGTTCATCCACATATTTTTCCGTTAAAAATATTAAACAACTTTAAAACTGGAATGTTAACTGGAAATCTACACATCACCTGCTATAATATACTCTTACCTTCCTTTTCTTTAGATTTTACAGCTCTTTCTTCTTTTCTCTGCTTTGCTTCCAGCAGTTCACGTTTCAGCTGTCGCACTTCTTTCCTTAGCTCCTCACTGCAAAGAGAACAATATTTACAAGAATTTAATCTTCTGGGAATGTAAAGCCACTCAGGAGAAACAGAATCAAAGTTAATGGGCAGTAAATCTCTGCTATAAACAGAGGGAATGTACTGACTCACTGATGCTAGGAACTTGGCTTAAAAATCAATTAGAACCTAGAGAAAGTTCATCTTTTCATTAGCAAAGACAGCAAAAGAACATAACAGATGACTTATTTTAAGAGCCCATTAGAAATATGTCAAGTGCATGAATAATAAAACAAAGAACCCCCACTTGTATTTTTAATTTAACATTGTATTATCATAATATTTAACTATGAAAATCACACAAAAAACATTTGAAACAGAGACACTGCCAAATAAATATTACATGCATTATAAAATTTAGTTTACTAAAGTAATAAATCTTAGGATTTTAGATTTCTTAGATGGACAGAAAATGCAGTTTGTTGAGTGACAAATTATTACATATGAAAATCGATTTAATATTTACAAAAAAGATCAGCTAATAACATTAGAAAGAAGAAACCAAAAGGCTGCAAGTCAATGTGCCAATATCAAATGAAACGTCTGTCTTATTTTGTTGTACTGTTATATCAAATAAATTCCTATTTTATTAGGGGAGGAGCTATTTCTTTGCTCTTCCAGTGATAATGAGATTCTGTAGATGTTAAATAGCTGAATGTCGAAAGTTGTTATCCAAAAATATTTAAGCAGTAGGTCAATTCTTGTACAAGGCTGTCATTAAATTGAAGGAAAAAGTTCTTCACAGAATCTCTGAGGTTGGCAGGGATCCCTGGGGACTGTGTAGTCCAACCCCGCTGCTCAAGCAAGCTCAGCTACAGCAGGCTGCTCAGGGCCGGGTGCAGTCAGGTTTTGAGTATCTCCAAGGATGGTGACTCCATAATCTCTCCGAGCAACTTGAACAAGTGCTTGACCACCCTTACTATAAAAAAGTGTTTTTTAATGTTTAAATGGAATTTTTGGTATTTCAATTTATGCCCATTTGTGCCATTCTAATGGTTACCAGTAGAAGGCAACTGATCACTACTTCAAGTTTTTCTGGTGTTAGAATCTGTATTTACTTTATTTTTTTATTTAAAATTAAAAAATATATTTTTTAATTTAGATTTTCTACTTTTTTCAGTTTTGACTGATTTAGTATTCAAAGTCACTAAATCACAGAAATAGACATAATGCAGGAATGTGCCATTTAAGCATCTCCCTAAGAGCTCTATTTATGTACTTTAATTCTCATCTGTAATACCACTACTCACAATACCGGCCTTTAGCAAAGGCTAGGAAATGTGGGGTGAGGACTTCTTTTGTACTTTATTTTCATTTTTTTTTACCGTTGGACATGTAAGTAAATATTTTCAGTTGGGCGTGTATGTAAATATTTTTAGATGACTTCATTAGAACTGATCAAACTGTTTTATCTAGAAATTTTCTAAAGAAATTAAGCCTAAGAATCCATTTGAATTTCTGGTTCGACTGTGGCTCAGTATGCCTCAATTTGTTAGGACTGACAGGATGCCAGGAATCTAGAAGCTGTGGAGAATGTGCTTAACTTTAGATTGATATCTAATTGTACCTTAAAGGCATGAAGCATGGTGAATCTATCTGCTTTTCTGGTAAACTATTGGAGTGCAGGATCGATAATCACCTCTACACTGTTATCTCAGGCACTACTCACACTTCTCTTTGGCAAACCAGTTAGATTATATTTCTTAAGTTCTTCTGAAAGGAAGAGATGTTCTTCTGTCTCACATCACTTTATCTGCTTCTGAATTCATGGCAGTATTTCCACAGCCCTTTTGAATGTGGACCTCAGAATCAGGCATTCTGATGGCTTCCAAAATTCCAGCAGTGCTTTACTGAGGGTACACTCAGTATCTTAGTTTTAATTCACCAAGGAATACAAGGTCATCACTGTATTGAGTGCTTACATTATATTTCACAACGACTCTAGATCCATCTCTCAGTCACTTCTTTCCAAGTTGTCATACTATGGTTGTTATACTATGCTGCAGCTACAACCCACCTTTCCGATTTCCAGTTGTATGACCTAGCATTTAGTTGTTTTTTAAGTTTGTTTGTTGCATTGAGGCCACTTAACTATTCAATTCAAATTACTTTCAACAACAGACTGTCCTCAGATACTCTATTATTTTCTTATAACATAAAGCTTTGTAGGCTCAACTGTTTTTTTAATAAAAAGAAGAATGCCAATCGCTTCTAAACTAACATTTGATACAAATCTACCTGCACTATAAACACTGTACCAACTCAGTTGTTTTTATAAATCAAAAAACCTTCAACTCCAAAGCCTTCTAAGCCTATGTCATCCCCTCCCTTCAGTGTTCCCAAAAGGCAACAGTTATCTACTACCTATGAAACCACACTGTCTGGCATTAGTTATGACATTAATCTCTCTCTCTCTTTTTTTTTTTTTTGCTGATGAGCATCCCAAATTAAGTATTCTGTTATTCCTGGTTAGGACTGAAGCAAGGCTAACTCTTTTACATCTCTCTAAATCATGCCTTTTGCCATATTTAAATATTGAAATTACATTGGCAGTTCTACAATTCTTAATATTTTTTTCAGTTTTCCAAGGCTTATTAAAAATTAATATGAATAGAAAGCATTTCATTTTACCAAATTTTTGGATTTAAGTTAAGTAGGCTTGTTAACTGGAAATATTTAAAAGATGCTGCCCAACTTCCTCCTTTTTAATGGATGTGAACTTTTTATTTGACTCACATTATATATGTTCCATATTTCAAATACAGAACATAAATATCTATTGAATAATTTTTCATTTTCCATATGATTTTACCATCTTATTACCTTAGGTGACTCAATATATAACGTAGCATTCCACCCTGTCCTTTTAAGTCTCAGCTGTTTAAGAAATGCCTCCTTGCTCGCTTTAAGCCCCATGGTCATTTCATCAAAATTTCATTGATTCTTTTGGCCTTCCTTGTTGGTTTCTCTATTTCAATTTCACACATTCTTTGCCATATCCTTTTTCTTTTTCACTGATTTCTTATTTCTTTTAAAGGGGGATGTTTCCTTCCCAGTGTGGCTTTATTTCACATCCAACACGGGTATTCCTGCACAATTCTTATATTTCGATAATAATTTTTGTCTTTTAACTTTTCAACTCAGCTATACAAATTAAATGAAATCCAATCATGAACACCGTATGACTGCTAATTTCTAGGCTAGCAACAGAGTAGATCAGTGTATCTCAAACAATTTAGCTCGCACCCAATGATCAAGAAGTACCTTTTCTCACTTCAACAGAGTACAACACAACAGAAGTACCTCTGTGATTCATTTGCAGTTTTATGTACTTCATGGTGAAGCAAGCCTTGAAAACTCAGAAGTACTGGCCTGGAAAAATCTTTCAAGGTTGCACTGTTTTCTATGATCCCAAGGTTAAAGAACGCTTTTCATTGACTGTTTCAATACATAAGTTGCAAGAGTTTTTTGATTCCAAGTCTTAGACTGTTTCAGAGATACATACCACAGCAGTCATATAAAGTAAAAATGCTCTAGAAGCCTAGAGACATCCATACAGCTGGACAGACTCCACACTGAAGCTGCTGGAGATTGCTTGATCAACTGTAACCCTCCTAATGAATTTGAATGAAAGTGGATGTTGGTGGATCAAGATCCCATCCCTGTGAAATGCAATGGGAAGCAGTAGCTTGAACACAAGACTGGAGGCTAATAACTTCTTATCTCTAATCTTGGTTCTGTCACTAAGGACCTACTCACAAGTGGGCAAGCACAAGTTTGCGTATTATCTGTGCCCTCGGCTGATGAGCAAGCTTATATTTCAATATACTTTTATATTAACAATAGGGTTTTATATACTTATCATTATAAAGCCATGTATTCCATGTTTTAGCTTTCTAATAAATCTTTTCTGTATTTTAAATCAGGAATTAATATTTAATTAATAAGGAATAGAGTCAATTTGAAATTTAGCCAAATACTGTAAGTTTAAATGAATAAACTTGCTTCTAAGTAAACAAACACTGAAGGTGTCTTGCTGCAAGTAGTAAAATGTCTTCTGAATTTACAGAGCGTAACTTCCTAATTCAAAAAGGAGGAGCTCTGTATCAGACTTCATTTTGGCAGAATAAAGAGAACTGATTACAGAACTAAACATTAATTGTCACTTAGGTGCAAGTGATCATATGATTATAGTTGCTGTGCACAAACACAGAACTCTCTCTCTCTAAATACTTGTCTGTGTGTTTGTGTACCCATGTGCCCATGTATATAAACACAGTAACTAGCTGTATTTATCTAAGCATATAAAAACTATAGCTAATAAAATATATATGATACACAGACACAAATAAGACCTAGCAAGGCACAGCATCTTTTCAAAACATGGTTTAGGAAAAAGGTAGTTGCATATACTCAAAACTAAAATTTAGACATCCCCACATCCCATGATCACGAAGCCCAGTAGATATCAAAATTCATTTGATGCCTTCTATTTTGACCACAAAATGCCTTAGAATTCTGAACATAGCTTTCCATGCACACTTAAATATATCCCAACTCAAGTGTGAACTCCATCACTATTCAGAGTAGGCACCGCTCCCCCTGTAAACACCGCTTAAACCCCCAGAGGGGCCCAAACTCCATGAAGTTAGTCTAATACACACTTATTCACTGAACCTGGTACAAACAATACTACCTGTGGCCACATTCTTTCACAACTCAGTTACTCAGATGGTATACAGATAGCCTCATGCCCAGACAATTCACTCAGATAGAACGTACATTTATAATGGAGAAACTATTTAGTAACTGAACAACTGACAGAAGACTCTGGTGTATTCTTCGTCACTGGACTTTTTCTAAAAGGTATGCTCTAGCTGAAATGTGAATAATTCAGGGAAGTGCTGTTGTCTATAATAATGAGGATTAAATTAAATAATTATTTTTGATCTTATAGTGTCTTATTTTCCTTCCTTTTTTCACATTATTATTATTACATTATTGGGTTTTTTTTTAAGGCCATTTCCTTTCATTTTGCTTTTATTGTTTTTTCATTCAGCAGCAGCAGAGGAAAATGACTAACTGAATATCCTTAAGAAACGGTAAAATTATTTAGTAAGTGTTGTTAAAGTAAAGAAACAAGAATGAGAAAAGAAGAAATACTCTTGTTAATTTTATGAAGTCATTTTATAATGTTATAAATAATAAAAGCATGTCAAGATTGTCACATAAAGTTTAGTTTTTACATGAACAGCATCCTTTGACACCTTTTCTCAAATAGTTTAAATTTTCCTTTACACTGTTCTCCAATGTATACTATTCTAGAAATTATATACATATGTATATATGATAAAACAAAATAATTGTGAAGTACTTTAACACTGTTCATGTGAATTCATAGTAGAATGGATGCTAATTTAGCTAGATGAACCAAATTAAAACAAAACAAAACAAAACTGTAGTACAACATTATCCCTTCATAATGTAAACCGAGTGGAAGACCGCTGGGATTCAGTCTCCTCCTAATACAGGCAATCCCATTCCTTTTCCTAAATTTATTAATTCCATAAAACAATATTTTGTATTCTTTTTCTTAAGTTTATCAATGATAATTTTCAAAGCCTATTGTATCATTTGTACCCATGATTTATCAGGCCATTCTAGAGCTGACAATCACATTCCTTAGCAATATTAAGGGACGAGGAGGAAGAATCCCTATTAAGATCGTAGTTTTTAATTTCTGTAAGATACTCTTGAAAAACACATATTAGAATCTCTCAATTTGAGAAATACAATTCTAAGCTAAAATACATATAATATTTAAAAATAGAGAATTTAATGATAAAACAAAATAACATAAAAACAGCATGTTTGTACAACTAGCCAATGTGGCAAAATGTGGAAGAATCAAGGGAAATGTTTGTTGTGTAATGGGACAGTTTTGACTTCTTTTATGATATTGCCCCTCCTGCCTATTGGGGTACCTGTGGAACATACAATTCTTGGCATGTATAGCAAATTCTCACATTTGGCATGTAGATCTAAGACTTTTCTAAGGTTCAAGAATCTTATTTTATCTGGATTACATTACTGTTCATCTCTGGCACTGCAAGAATTTAAGAACTATAAAAATGAGAATGAAAATTATGGGTTTGGAATATGCATGGCGCCTTCCTGCCAGCCTGGTTTTGCTGTAGCAGTCTGTCTTCTGCAAATGGAACATCACAGACATCTCTCAAATAAGAAGATAGTATAAAAATGGTGGAGGTCTTGATATTGGAAATTTATAAATTAAAATTTTAATGTAGCTGCTGGGCCCTGTATGTACTCATGTAATAGGCCAACTGTTTCTTCACTTTAACAGTTCTTGGTGCATAGCAGTCTGCAACTAGTACTATAATACTTTGTTAAAACCTTTTGCACTGGAAGAGTTTGTGGATGAATTGCCAATATTTCAATAGTTCCGGTTAAAATGTGTAAAGATTTCAAAATCTATGTGTTGGCATGTTTATTTCAGAGTACATTGGCAACCATTACAGTCTTTCCCTTTCAAAAAACTTGAGCATAAGTAAATGGATTACATAATTAAAGCATCAGATAATTGGTACTCTATTTTAATGTAATTATGTATACTGGTCTATAAACTGTATGTCAGCAATCTCAGTACTGAGCAATGAATTCTCACTAGGCTGAAATAGCTTAAGAATGTTATTGTTTTACTCTGCTGGGAGAAGCTTAGCAAAACAGCAAGGGTCTGCAGGGTTAGTGCAAAGTATAAATATTCGCAAGAAGCAGCAAAGTTTTAAGGGCGAGGCAATGTCTTTCGTTAGGGCAACTAAGACAGCTGGGGGGAAAAAACCCACTGGTTTCAGGGCACATGAGCTCTTCCTCAGCTAGTTTATTTTTCTTCCAAAGTTAGCCTAATAAAAAGTATTAACTTTCCCTACAAAACTTGCTTTAAATTGTTCAGCCACCAGTTACATTGCCAGAAATGGCAGATGTATGCATTAAGATACGTACAGAAGCATATATCATAGTTTTAGCTTAAGGCTGTGATTTTATGCATGTTTATACACTATCTGTACTTCTATTTTCCCAACAAATTCTGAAACTAAAAAGGAACCTAACTTTTCCCAATGAAATAGAAGAACCTAACTTTGGCTAATACAGGCAATGTTGTTAAACTAAACAGAATAAGCAGAAAAACACCAGGAGACTGCCAGCCTCTCTCATCCAGAACAATATGGTATCTATCTCTACTGTAAATGCCTAGCTTAATGCATGAGAGAAGTGCATTTGCCTTTTTTCTTTTTTTAACAGCACAGCACACTGATGGTATTGTTCTGTGATTAACAGGTTTTCTTCCTCCTCTGTCATTTCCAAATGATGGCTTGCAGCAAGAATTCTTATTTTAGTCCCTTACAGCATGATCTTATGATTTTTACTGTTAAATTTCATATGATTTCTATCACTTGAGCTTTTGAGATTGTCTAGTTTTCCTTCAGATATTCCTATCTTTAAGATACTCCTCTCTTGTTAACATTACTTTCCAGCTTTGTATTATCTACAAGATTCATTTAACAAACTTCTGAGTTTTCTTTTATATTAAAGTATTACTGAAAATAGGAAATAAGAACTATCCTAAAAAACTTGACCCAAACTAATAGCTGCTCTTTCACTCTAATTTATGCTCTCCTTTAACCAACCCCTTACCTGTTTAACAGTTCTTGTTCTAAATTTCCATCTCCTTCAGTTTAACCATTTTCTATGTAATACCTTATCAAACAGTTTGGTTTTTTTTTTGGAATCCAGATTAAATTCTATCACATACATTTAGTCTAGAAAAAAAATTAATTTTGTTTAGAAAAGACCTAAAGACAGGTTAGTTTGGCAGAATATGCTTTAGTAAGCCAGTTTAAAATATTTTTCTATTTTCCACTACTCTTTGTCTTTGATTATTCTTACTTTCAAATTTAGACACTTGTATTTATATTCGTCTACCAGCTTAGAGAAAGAGAACCATAACAACCAGTCATTCTGAAAATTTAAAAGGGTGGTTACACCAGATAAGTCAGAGAAGCCCTAATATCAGAGATAAAAGTCCTGAAAGCTTTAGAAGCAACATGAATGCTTCCTTAGTCTTAGACGTTATGCAAAGCTCACAGAAAGGGGACCAGAGAGGCATGGGATGAAAGAGCATGACTAAACAACAAGGTATAAAAGGTTATTCAAACCAAACAATTTTATACCTCTAAACATAAATCTAGGGCTGCCAGTAAAAGAGAGAATGAATTGTAGAAGGTTGTACGTTAGAAGATGTATAAAAAGGGCTAAGACAAGTTTTAAAAAGGAAATAGGGAAACAGCTGAAGGTACTAAAACCAAAATGATTGAACTAACTAAAACAAGAAAACATAAAAGAATGAAAAAGTCACCAGGTCACATGGGATTAAAGGGAATAATAAAGCAAAACAAAACCATTGCTGATAAGGGAAATGATTTATTTGTGTCATCTTTCACAAGAGATGATGCTGGGGAGATAACTCTCTAAGAACCTGCTCCAATTTGGAGAGAAAGATGAGACAATACCAGAGACAGAGGTGTCAGAAGAAGAGATACCAAACAATTAAAAAGTGATAAAGCTCCAGGAAACATCCATTGGCAGAAGCTCAAGAATGGATAGTTCCACTAACTCATCTAAAAAACAGCATGGCATCAGATGATCAGATAGCACCAAATATTGTACCTTTGGAACAAAAGGCTATGGGATGACTAAGTGATATAAGTGAACTTCATGGCATCTTCCTGTTAACAGTTTTAAGTAATTAATAAAATAAACACCACCTGAAATCGTGAGTCTCTATGCTGTCTCACTAATCAAACATTTTATTTCAATGTGTTGTGAAGGTGTGTGTGAACAGAGTGAAGGACAAAAGCTGAACAGCTTTAGATATTCAAAAAGCCTTTTACAATGGGCTTTTAAAAAACTATGAGAGAAAGCAAACAGTGAGAAATGGATTGAAAACAAAGTACGTGCTGGGGAAAATAGCTAAACTAAGACGAGAATAATCAATTTTCATTATGGAAAAAATGTAATACTTAGCTTCCAAGTTTAATACTCTGGAAAACTGAATGAGAAGTATGATGGCACCATACACCATTGTGGATGGTGGAAGATGCAAAATCAGGTCAGTCAAATCCAGAGAGAACGTGGTGATTTCTTATGGATTTAACTCAGGAATGGTGAGTGTAATAAATGACCACAGTCTGGTTCTCAGAAATTCTGATGAAATTCTGTTAAAAAAATGGAGACTAAGAGACTCTTAAAAGAGAAATCTGAGCGACTTCCATGCCTTACACAGTTCTCGCATAATGAAACAAGCTCAAGAAAAGTCTCCGAGCTACTGTCAACTCAATGACAACCTCTACTAATATGCAGCTATGGAAAGAAATAACATAAAATGTAGTAAGTATTAAACTGCTCAGAAATAGTAAGGAGAATAATAGGAAAAGTATTATAATGGCACTACAAAGACAGCAATACTGCTTAATTTAGAATACTATATACAAAACTGGTCAACCCACATCAAAATGGCCAACATAGTAAAACAAGCTCTAAAAAGGACAATAAAGATTATTCCCATCATGAACCATCTCCTCTGACAAGACATATGGAGAATATGGATTATCCATTTCAGAAAGAAAATTAGTTAATGGAAACATGAAAAAAGGCAAAAAATAATAAGACCTACAAACTTCTAATATCTGAATACAGCAGACTTTCAGTAGAATTTCAGTAAATTAAAAAATATATATATTTTTTCACTCTTCAGCTGAGACAACACATATCATTTGCCCATTGATCTTTTTGCAGTGGAAACCTTCATATGATTAAAGGAATCTCTGACAGTTACATGGAAAACAGGAATATCTATTTACAATAATTAATGCTAAAAATGAATTTCAGAAGAAATGTAAGACTTCATTTCTTGGGACCAAAAACCATAATCTAATTCCAAATCAGCTCATGCCCATCTCTGATGACTCCTCACCCGCTCCGAGGCAGATGGTGCTGGCCACCGGCAACCAAATAACTTGTAAATTCTACCTCATCAATGGAGGCAAAACCATCTAGCACAGCAGCATGAGCCTAACTGAGGCTTTCCTCTCCCAGCCTCTCTCTGACCCTCCATTTTCTGAAAACTGTCATCAATGCTCACAATTACAATGTACTACAAGTACTAAAACATACAAGTCAGCATCAAAGAAAATAATGGGAGCAAAGAAGAAATAACTTTCTATATACCTTATTAATACCTGAACAGCATAATACATTTTAATATCTAAATGGACAGATTAAACTAAAAGCACAATATATGCCAATTACGTATCACTGTTTCTTGGAAATTGATTAAAACACTTGCTCTGAGTTTTGCCTGCTGTTTCCCAACATCTGATAAAAATTTATAACAGATGGAAATGATTGCAAAGTGAACAGCACTCCCTTCATGTTCTCCATTCTGCTGATTTAATCACAAACACACTGAATCTGATAGTAATGAAACAATAGACTTGTTGTTGATATCACCAAATGGCTTCCATAAAAACCTATCAGACACTGTAAAATCGTCACCACAGATGTACAGAATCATTTTCTGACTTGCCATATCACCTGTCTATACAAAACAGTAAATTCTGTCTTAGAAGCAGCCTTCAATAAAACAAATAGTCTACTTGACTTAATTTGTAATTATTTCAAAAAGCCAGATTCAAAAAAAAGAAAATCTTGCAAAAAATGTTTCATAGTTAGTTGGCCTATGCATTTCTAAATTTCAGCATCCTTCTCTATTACGAAATGGAAACACTATTCCCAAGTGAGTCTGCTCTGCAATCTCTACATAATGCATATTTTAAACACACAAATCATATTAAAATGCTATGCTACTGCAGACTACTACTGAGATGTATGCTATAGCACACAGCAGTGCTACTACCTTTAAAACCCACTCAAAGTTAAGCATATGCCCAGGTGTTTGCAGGATCAGTGCCAAATCGACTGAAAGATCAGTGAAACATTCTACTGAATCTACTTATTGTATTCCCCCACAATAAGTACAGATTCTCTCTTTTTTTTTTTTTAGCTAATAACCAAACTGAACAGATCTCTGAAGAGAAACAAAATAACTTAATTCTTCTAAAACCTCAACATTATGTAAAATTGCTTTTCTGTACATAAAAATGTCATCAACTTAATGTCAGTTTAAAACCTGATTTGCAGAATGTTTCAAAGCTAGAAACAATCACAGTGCCTCATCCAAAGCTAACAAAAATCTCCTCTTTCCAGTAGTACTATTTTAGCCTCAAAGGATCCAACAGGGTGATTCATCCAGCCTGAGGATCCTTCCTGGCTGCTCCCTCTCCTAGGGGCTCCTCTGATCCAGACAAGGGAGAGCAGACTGGAAAGAATTTTTCTGGCAGCAAGAAAAAAAACCTAGCTGGAGCCCTGCCTTCCCCAAGCCCTCTTTTGTCACATGGAGGGACCACATGTACACCAGGTGATGGGGGAGGGATGCAGGACTCTCAGGGGAAGTCAGAAGCCAGGAGTTGCACTGTCAGAACAATTTATCTGGCCTACATCATACTTCTTGCCCAGGTTGGAGGGGCTCTTGAAGGCAGAGAGCAAGGCAGGGGCTGGATGAAGCGGTCTGGTAGCAGCAACCTGCTCTGGTTTAAGGCAGAAAATACACGCATGCACAGTAAATGCAGCACTTCAGGGAAATAATGTTCAGAGATGGACTGTACAATGCGTTCACAATAAGCCACGTAACATTATAGGAAAGGATTACTGTTTATGATTGTTTTCTCTTGCTGGAGAAATGATGTAGCCCATGCACCAGACAAGGAATAGCTCAGCGTAGAACTGCTTCTGCCTCAGAACACTGGGGTGGTCAAGGTGACCTTGTAAGCACCTCTTGCCTTATCTTTATGATGCCCTCCACCCAGACACACTGATGGAAGGAGTGGAGCAGACCACATACGGTTAGGATTTCAGTATGACTGGGCAATCAAGGCCCTCTGGCTGTCCAATGAAAGAAGAAGAGATCCCTCAAGTTTCACCATTTCTAAAGGTTGTTCATGATTTGGAATCCAGTGATCAGAGATTGGACGTGCTTAGAGAGGTCGGATGTGAAATTCTCATATGGAAGGCAAATTAGCTTATAAATTCTTTACCAGCAAGTAGATGGAGATCTGGATGAGCACAGAAATGATATATAATCAAAATACAGGGCAGTAATGTCTTCAGCAGAACTTAAGCTACAGGAATTAGTTACTGTTTTTCATAAGCCAAGGACTAGAGGCTGTAAAATGAAACTGTAAGACAGCAGATTTAGAACAAACAGAAGGAAATATTGTCCACATTACCTACAATTAAGTTGAGGAATGTATTGCCACAAGATATCATAAAGGCCAAAAGAATGAATGGATTCAGAGCAACTCTATACATTCACAAAAGAAAAATACATCAAAAACTATTAAACACAACAGGCCAAATTAATTTTCTGAGTAAATAAGCCCTTAAACTTTAGGCTGTTGGAAGCACGGAAAGTTCTCCAGTAGTATCCTAGACCTACCCTGCTTCTGGCCACTGTCAGAGACAGGATATTTGGCTAAAGAGAGCTTTGATCTAATCCAGCACAGCTTATTCTTTAATCAATTATGACTTCTGAAAAAATGACATTTATTACTTTGAATTAGCAGTACATAAGCGTGGAGTGATATTTTCCATATTGGAGGGGTCCATGTTTAAAGGTGCACAAACAGAGTTGGTTTTTTTGCTTGATTTTTGGATTAAATATCACTTCCATAAAAATATTGCTGAGAGAGAGTGACCTGTCATTTTCTGTTTTTGAAGGAAGAGAGAGTAAACTTTTTTTACAGTTCTAAAAAGCATCAGTCTCTCTTTCAGGTAACTGGGAAAGCTTCATATAACTTTGAAAGCAACAGCTGTGGTATATATAAAAGCAAAACAGAAAAAATACATTTCTAATTTTTATATAAGGCATGAATAGTTAAATAAGGTAGGAGTTTAATAGGCACTAAGTGGATTTTCACATATAATCAAAGCCTAATACAGTATTTAGTACCTGGGTGAAGTTCTTCCACAGGGAACAATTAACATGTGACAGTTATGCTATTGTTGATGTAGAGTTATCCAGAGCAAACGCCTGAAGACTACATAATTAATTACACTGATGTACACACAATGAAAAAACTCCTCCAGCTTCCCACAGTGTGATCAAGCATGTATTTCAGTGTGCCTAGGATATTTTGTGCATCTTATGTTTTGCTTTCAACTATAAACTAGTCACAAAAACAACTAGCATATTCACTTCATAATACTACTACTAGAAAATAATTTAGCAAATTAAAATGATAGTTCCTATAGCAACTATTAAAATCTGTTAAGTCTTCTAAAAGTTACAAGAAGAAGTAAGGTCCAGTAGCTCTGAGGTATAACTGAGTAAAAACAAAATATATTACAGGAAAAAAAAACCCTTTAACTAGTAAGAAGCACAATCTGAGCTCTAGATTATTTTACAGTAGAATATTTGAGTTGATCTGCTCCTTACACCAGATGGATTTCACATTTGTGTGAAGTAGCTCCATCTCTAATCTCCTCCTTTACCCATTCCCTTCTCACTTGACAAAGGAACGGCTTCAGAATGCCTCTTACTTTATTATGCCACATCTGTACATCAATTAAACATGGACAGTATGTGAGCCAGAAAAAACATTTGGGGATTTCTTTAGACTGAATAAAAAGTATTTTTAATTCAGCTAAAGCAAGTCTCAAATGGAAAAGATATTTTATTTTTGCAGTAGATCTTAAACTGGACCCAAATCATATGACGTAATTAAAGTCCACTTGCCATGATCTTCTCATTCCAACATGTAATTAAGAACATTTGTGCTGATTTAAAAAACAAAACAGGTAATTCACTAATATTGAACAATATTTGTATCAACTATATTTTATTATGCTGAACATTAACTTTTATTCTAACAGCTACAACATAGAAATAAGATTGGCATAACTAACCACATTAATGACTTTTATTTCTACTATACATACGGTCTCCAGTCCTGCAAGACACTTTTGTATCTAGCTTTACATGTAAATAATTGCACTGTGTTACTCAAATTACAGTTTAATTTATTATACCTGTATCCCAAAATGAAATAAAATGTTAAAAAACTTTGGCAAGACTATTAATGGTGGATTATATAGACTTAAAAATTTGAGGCCAAAAGTTTAAAATCTGCAAACACTTGCAAACAATTAGCTGTGAGCATACAAGTAAAGTTAATCTTGTGTTTGAGTATTTGCAGGAGAGGTGCAAGTTGACCTCTCAGCCTATGCATTTTATCTCACATGCGACTGTGCTTCAACCAACAAGTATCTTGAACTCAGAATTTTCCTCCTTTTTTAAGTTCCAGTCAGTCTATTAATTTTATTTTTTCTTTAATAGTCTGAATTATTATAACATAGTTGCCTAAATGTTACATTTAAGCTGGCATAGATAATAATTTTGCATTTAATATTACAAGAATAGTTCTTGTAACATTGCCACCAATGACATTAATTTGGTAAGTGCTGTAATCATGTGCAAAAATAAAATACAGAACTAGAGGGCACTTACTTGACAAATATAAAGATTTTATTATGTAGGTAATATTTTTACCAGGTGTAAATATCCTATATGAATTTAAAAAAAATCTGAATAATGCCACTACTTTACTATTGCTTAAATAATATACTGTCCAAATGTTGATTGTTTTTTTACATGTTTCTTTACACTTTATTAATTAATGAGAATTATTCTTAGCACAGATCAGTTCCATTAGACAGGAAAACTAGTTCACCTAGAATGCTAATAAAATATTCCTGTGGACTGCTGAAGATGGTAATTGGACTAGTGGATTTATTCTTGTGACTTTTTATTAATTCTATATATTTCAGATATTATATCTGGGGACTAAAACTAGTTATCACATTCTAAATTTCCAGTGAAAAATTTTTTATTTTCAGCTTCACTGACTAATCCCACCTGACAAAGTACCTATGGTACAGGATTCCTTTACACAGTTGTGAGAATATGGCACTGTTGTTAAACAGCATCATACGTCTCCTCATGCTTTATCTCAGATGTTTTCCCACATCCTTCTTCCTGTAAGAAGTTCCATTTATATCACAGCTGTTATTCACCACTAAAATAACAAATGTCACTAGAACACAACAGAGAATGAGTTCCATAGTTTTTAACAGTACTTCTCCTTTTCATGAAAAAAATTCATCTTAAAGAGCATTTCTTATTTCTACCATAAAGTGTATGCATAATAAAATAAATAACAACCATACAAATATAGTAACTCAACCTTTTTACTTAAATACTGATATGTACTAACAGGAGTATTAGATATTTCTTTGTTCACTGTTAGCATTTTGGCATCTAGTTTTCACTTGTTTATTAGTCAGTAAAATCCTATTCCTAGTTCCACTGAACTGCCAATGATTATTATTAAATATTCTCAAATAAGGAAAGTCATTTGAAATTTTATGCAAAACCTTCCCATAGCTTTTAAGTTAGCAAAAGTCAAATTCACACATAAGAATTCTCAGAGTTCATCTATTTTTTTCTTTTTAAAATTTAAAATAGTTTGATGGCTGTAAACTAAAATCAACAGCCATTCCTCATTTGAGTTATCCATACCAAAATTTTATCCTAAACACATTTCATATCTGTAATATCCGTGTGTTTTCCCCAAAACATTTAATTTACTTCATTCTTCTTAAGATGTCAGATAAGTGGAAGGATACAGGTGTTCACGCAAGAGTTCATATTCTAAAGAGTTAAACACAGATAAAATAAGGGAACAGTGAACATGAGTAAAGCAAATTGAGTGATGACAGTCACTTGATGTGAAGAAAATATAAATCAAATCCATGGATTTAAGAAACACTTTAGAGTTAACAGACTCTTAACGGAAGAAGGGAGAAGTTTACTCTTGAAGTTAACCAGTATTAGATGATATTCAAAATGGGAGAATTTTTTTTTTTTTTTTTTTTAAAGAAAAAGTTAAAACATATGTGGCAGAGGGCCCCAGTTAACAGGCTGCAAAAAGAGAGCAGGGGATTCAGCACATATTTTTATTAACTCAATTTTCTTTTTAGCTTTGCAGTTCACCTTTAAAATAAAAGCTTAGATTCTGCTGAAAACAGCAAAATTTGTGGAAAATCCATGGGGAGACTCCAAATCCTTGGGATTTGTGGATTTTCTGTTTGAACAGATTTTTATTGTTCCTGTTGATTGCCCTAACACTCACTTTCAGGCACCAGGCAGCTTGAGTTATGTTATCTGTGGGCATTTAAACAGTACCAGCAGGTAGCTTAACTTTCCAAACTCATTTTTCCTAGAAGGTAGAATGACAAATAACTGTTTGGAGAGACATGAAAATGTAAAAAACATGATCTTATCAGTTTTGTTAATTTAACTTGGTTTAATCATTGCCACTGACTTGTTAGATATATTAAGTTATAAAAATATTTTTATATGGACTGACACCTCTATTTTCATTCTTTTTGTTATTGCCTGGTCACACACTATAGGAAAATGGCTGTGTCTGGGCTAAGTGCCCAGAACATTTGAAGCATCTCACGCTGAAACAATAGTGGTCTTTGTTGGACACCATCTGCTAGCAGAATTTTTTTTTTTAAATCATTTTGTGTCTGCTAATACAGATGCATTGCACTTTTGCAAACTGAATTACATTCATGCTCAGACTAAATACTATTCATGTAAAAAGTGTTTCATTTCACATTATGACTGAGCTGGAGTTATACTGATGCAACACACATGAGATGAGTTTGTTCATGTGGCCAGATGACTTCAGAAATATTTGATTTTCCTCTTTTAGCTCTTACACAGTCTGCCATGCTTTTAGTAACACAAATCTTAGCTTTAGGCGATCATCCATGTTTTAAATTTGTTAATATTGCTCATCACTCTTTACGTTTCTTCACTAGCTATTAGAGATGGATGAACTGACTTGGCTAAATTACGAACCAGACAGTAAAAAACACATTAATAAAATCTGCAGACACTAAATAATTATCTCCATTAAGAAAATAAAAATGCATTAACAGACTTATAAAAATTAAAAATATGGGCAGAAATGAGCTCTGTCTTGGAAAATGCAAGAAAAAAAAACATCTGGGAAAAATAGTTAAAAGTACAGATAGTCAATGGGAAGAACCAAGTAGTAATGTGAAACCCACAGACAATGCAAACAAACCTAATTAAATCCAGTACTATAGCATTCACAATTCCCTTTAAATTTTTTTGTGAAATTAACATTCTGGTTATAACACTCCTGGCTGAAATTTCTATGTGAAGAATGATATGATAAATGCTAAACTGATTTTTGGAATGGCTAAAAAATGATACTTAAAAATTTGCAGCAAAATTTTTAAAACTGGAGGAAGAAGAAAATGGAAAAGATCTCCTAGTTTATTTAGTCCATCTCTTTCCTCATTTCTACAAGATACATACCAGTTTTTGTGCTCTTAGTTTAAACATCTGAAACAATCATTTCCTTATGTTTCATAATTTGGAAAATATTTCTGATATCCAGTTAAAACATTCTGTTCCCCCCCTCCTTTTAGTATCCCAAATATTTTCTGTTTCTTTAAAAACTTCTGTAAGTAACATGCTATTTTACACCACCAGACATGAGGGGGTACTAAAGCTTTAGGAGTGACCATGTATCAGCTGACCAACTGTATCCGTATATGTGCTCTTGCAATCACAAATACAAAGTTAAGCATATTAAGCTTAAAATTCTGAGTGTCAATTAAAGCAGCTCAGCTGTAACTAATCTTGTAGTTTCACCATATTAATTCAATTCTTAACATTTTTGAAAGCCAGCCCATGTGTTTGGTAAGATGATATTCAATTGCATTTCTAAACTGAGTTGAACCAGAGATAACAAAAGATGCACAGGCACTTTCCAACCAGATTTGTAGACAGATCAGCACTCAAAATGCAATCAAAAATTCTAACGGATAACTGCCTCCCTTTGAGGTTTCCTCATCCCTAGGAGGTACTGTACTGTTCAAAGATGAAAAAGTAAATAAGAAATGCATATTTGTAAGGAAAAGCTGGATGTCTGTTTTCGTGGGGTTATAAAGCTATTAATGTTTCTAGTGAATAAAAATTATAAGAAGTTTCATGATCTACAGTGGCAGGTGGTTATAGCCTTTTTAAGACAAAAAGCGTAACAAAAAAGTATTACATACCCACAAGTCTGGTACTCTGGAAGCAGCAGATGAATATTCTACATAAACGTCTTCCAAAACATACTCCCAAATGGCTCTTTTTAATATTTACACTATCTATCCCTAAAATTCTGTTTTTCAGGACAAGGATGGTCTTCATCTTTCATATAGCTTAGGTGAGGAAAGGGTCAGTGTTTACAGTATTCTGAAGTAAAGTATTAATAAGCAGAGACTACAACCCCATAATTGTTTCACTAGTAAAATACTACATTTTTTTTCTAAATGCCCTGTACAAAAGAATAACCTCACTTGCATATCTCTTCTCAGAAATGATCAAGAGTCATAAACCATAGCACATTTTTGTTTAAAATAAGTCTTACAAGAACAAAACATAGAAAGGAAAGATAAATAATGATTTATATTACTGACATTTATATTGCAGGAAATTTCTCAATTAGTAAAAACAAACTCTGTTAAACAAAATTTCATGAGAAAGCATCACACACAGAAACTATCCTGTAACTCATTACTTCCCAAATAATTTTGCTGCAAAACAAGAGATTTGCATAACAGGCAATACTGTTTCCAAATAAATCTCAATAGTTAAAATCTGGTAAGTATTTTTTCTAAAACTGTGTATAATGCAAGGCCTTAAAAAACAGCAATAGTTTATTGGATTTTGGTATGAACAATCAAAGTATTCCCAAAACCATAAAAACATAAAACTTTTAATTACATGTTCCTACATTTTTAAAGTACACTACATTTAAAAAGTGTACATAGAGCATAAAGAAAAATTGAACTGCACACTTATATGGAAGCTGCTGTGCTGAAGTGTTTATGTCCCACAGCTGCATAAATCTATCTTTTATACTGGTTGTCTCCATATGCTTTTTTTTTTTTTTTTTTTTTTTAAGGTTTATTCACAAGTTGTTTTGCAGGCTTTCTTTCCTAAAAAATGTGTTTTCTTCTGATAATGAAGCCTGCACTAGGCTGGCTGATCGCCAGCTACTTTCATGTACTCTTTCTGTAGGTGCTTAATATCATTTTCATGTGGCTTGGTTGGAGAAAAAGAACTATCCTATTTTCCTCACAAGAGTCGCATTGACTGTTTTGTCTTAAACTGTCTTTGTCAGCACAACTGTAAAAATCTGCCCAACCTTTCTGTTGTACTGAACTGTTAGTAGATAAGAAAAATAACATCAACCAGATCATCTTTTACATCAATATTTAGAGCCCAGAAAAAGATGAAAAATTGAGGCAATCTAATTCCAGCATTTATGCTAGGTGCAGAAGTGCTTGATACTTACATGGTAACTCACCATGGTGAAGTGCTAATGCGTTTGATGCCAAATAAAAGATTTTGTCTTGTGGCTCATTAGTTTTCCAGCAGTTACTCTTGCAGTAGTTTTTCTTGACTTTCTATCAGTTATTTCTCTTTTCAATCTGTTATTTTAGCTACTTCTTCTTTATAACAATTCACCCTTGTGCAAACTATTGCCCAACATCATCAGTTACTCTTGCAGTAGTTTTTCTTGACTTTCTATCAGTTATTTCTCTTTTCAATCTGTTATTTTAGCTACTTCTTCTTTATAACAATTCACCCTTGTGCAAACTATTGCCCAACATCATCTTTTGTATATTTGCTGTATCTTACTTGCATGAAGATTAAGCACTTATTACAAAGAATGTGATGCAATCTTATCTTTACAAAACATTGCATAATTTACGGTATGGTATAATATACATTGAATAAGAAAAAAACGGTAACACATTCATTTAAATTTTATGATTGGTATATGTGATATGGAAGAGCCACACTGTTTATGTTTTTATGAATACCTTTATTGAAACTATTTTAACAGTTAAAGAGAAGGGTTTATTCATTAAGATCTTTTTGTTGTTGTTGTTTCTAAAACTAGTTTAAGGTATGCAGAAGAGTAAAAACAGCAAGATCAGTAATGAGTTCTGGTGAAGTAGAGCCATGGTTTTTTTTTGCCAGGCTTCACATCTGCCCTTCCCACCCACCCCTGACACTAAGCAGATATGCCAGAGCCCTATGACAAATGAAAGCAATTTCTCTAACATTCTGGGGAAAGCAGTAAAACTGCTTGAGAAACTAAGGCAAAATTAGTAAGTACATTTTATAGGTGGGTATGTAAAGATTATTTCCTAGTCACATCTTATAAAGTATATAATTAGAAAAGGAAGCAATCTTCTGGTAATTTTTCAGTTAATCTTCCTGCAGTTCAAGATATTCAATATTCTCTAGATAAAGGATGGATTCAAGACTAACAGAGAAAACTGCCTTAAAAATTTAAGGTGGTAAACTTCTGTAGCATATAAAGACAGTAAGGACAAAAACAGGAACAGATGTCAAATGTCACTAAAATAAAGTATCGAATCTATTAAGAAAACAAACGAACCAGAGAATGCATTTGGAAAAGCATAAATAGTAGAAAGCATAAATATTAACTACAGATCACAGCCCTGATAGTGTACAGTAATGGCGCTACCTTCACGTTCAGTAGCCTATTTATGTATAACCTGCTGCAGAATTGGGCCTGGATTCACAGCTATTCAGAAACATTTCTAGAGCATTTCTATGGCTTTAGGAAGGCAAAGATAAGTGGGTATACTTGACTTTGAATTGATTTTTTTTTTAACCTGAGTTTCAGAGATGCTTCCTTAAAACAGAAAATTGACTATGTTTTTCTTTTCAGAAAAAAAAAGAAAAAAAAAAGGAATTTACTGCTTCTGGAGAGGACTGATGCCTTGATTAAAGAAATACAGAAAAATATATTAGATTTGAGAGAAGTAAAATAATTTCAGAATAAAATTGAAACTAGGCATTGATTAAAGTCTCATCTTCCATTGTGTGGCAAAGCACAACACAAGGAATCAGAAAACATGTCAGTTCTTATTATTCTTTCTCCCAAGAATGTGCTAACTTGCATTACAGCAACACACAGAGACTGCCTTGGGTGTAGGTAATACAAACTACTGGTTCAAAATGCTGCCCTAGCAGTTCTTCTGTTCTCATAAATTAAAGGTGGCAACAGCACATGCTTGCTGCTGCTCACTTTGGCACTGCAGGAGATCAATCCTACAGAAGTGCAATACTTTGACACCAATCAGATCATATGAGCACCAGGAAGATGAAAACTTGAGTTTACTATAGACAAGTAAAACGGCTTCAGGCAACTGCCTTTCATATAATCTATGTTA
Source organism: Apteryx mantelli (assembly GCF_036417845.1). NCBI lineage: Eukaryota > Metazoa > Chordata > Aves > Apterygiformes > Apterygidae > Apteryx > Apteryx mantelli. The sequence continues at coordinate 63,981,411 of NC_090020.1, forward strand.
AAAGAATACAGCTAACCCCTTCCCCACAAACTTCACCTAATAGCTGCATCTAGCTCTGAACATAAATACCTGTCAGCTCCTCCCCTAAATATTATTTTGCCTTCTCTTATGTGTCAGCTGAATGTCCTGATAAAATCCAGGCAGACACTAACATTTCTTCCTCAAAGCTTTCTGTTTTACTGCTTCTTCCTCAAAAGCCTCTGCCAAAATATCTACAAAACCCAGACTGCTACCATGGGTAAACAGATGTCAGTCCATGGCTATTTTCTGTCCTCTTTCCTTTCCCTACTGTCTTTCTCTGCTACCAAAACAGTACACAAGAAGAGAGGAAAACTACACTGCTCTCTAAAGACAATCCTATTCTGTGGTGTTTATTGGTTGTACATTGGCTCTATACCCATAATCCCTGCTTTTCTGTGTGCCCATATCTTCCAAGTACAGTGGGTCAAATATTGCCTCCCTTCTGTGCTTACACAGAACCTAGCCTGAAAAGACCTAAATCCAGCTATGTTTTGCTGGCATCCAGATGCCCTCACTGTCAATAGTCATTAAGACTATCAAAGCTAATGGAGAATAAATAGCATTTTTAGAGTAACTTTGCTGAATGCTTCAAGATCAGCAGAAACCTTATTTCAGAAATCAAATATCATGTGGACACCTTACAAATGAGCAATACCATTCAGCTGCAATAAATGAAGAATAACAATTTACAGATTTGCTGTTAAAAATAAGCATGTTCTACCAGATTATGGTTTCTTAAATGTAAATATAAAAACACACACACACACACACACACGAATAAAAGATAGATGCTTTGTCTCTACACAGTTGTACTGCCAAATGCCTTCATTCATAAATAAAACAAAAATGCTGTATTTCTACAGAGTTGACTATATAAAGGAAAAAAACCTATAGTTCAAATGTGCATCACAGAAGCTAGAGTTGATCTGAATATCAGTACAGAGCATAAGTGAATACAGTTCATGGTGTCACTCTGCAGGAAACTACTTCTGGGATAACTGGCAATCTTGCTTCCCATGCTTTGGTACAAACCAAACTGGTTTATACAGGCAAGGAATGGTTTTGGGACTCCTATAAAATTACTCTAGTTGAGAAAAAAACAAAACAAAACCAAAAAAACACATAATTTTGAAAAAGATCTGCCTAGCAGATTATTGTATTGGTTGTTTATAAGAACAAAGTCAAGTTATTTTTGAGAACAGTAAATATATATGCAACGTCAAAATTGCAGTACCAAGGGCCTCCCAAGTCATTCCTCATTTTGGCCTTGAACCACAGGAACCAGGTTTTAACTATGGTAATTACGGCACATAACCACAACCAGTAATAAACAGCAAAGCCTGTAAACACTGATTATTGGTTTCAATAAATAATCTTGATCTGATCAGATCCCACACAGACAGATCTGGAGTAGGGGAAGCATCCTGCAAGGGCAATAAGGGCAGAGAGAGTTCACCATTGTAAGCACCCTTGCTAAAAGAGACTCTCTCCAACCTCAAAATACTTACTGATTTCAGAATACTTTTCTGAGTCCCTAAGAGAGTTAGGGGTGGAAACACATTTGCTATGTTGAGAAATTCAGTAATCAGTTTAACCCTATTGCTTGTGAAACTAATAATTGCCAAAGTGGTTACTAACTGCTCTACACCCAACCAGACAGGCTAGCGGACAGAAGAAAAAGAGGAGACGGTACCTGCCCTCTAATATATATATATAAACATTTGCAAATGCTTGCATATTAAATGATGGGAAGAGGGAAATTAAGAACAAAAGGTAGTAATTCATTAAGCAGTACTTCCTGAGTAGTCTGACTTTCAAATATGCACAGAGAACAGATTCAATAAGATATTTTGAGAATAGTTTGCTATGCATGCATTTTGAACTCATGTTTCAGGGTTTTTTGTTTGGGTGTTTTTCTTTTTAAAGTATTAGTTACTACTTACTACATATTTGTTCAGGAATATTGATATCATTTGCAGGTGATTTTTACTTCTTGGTGTCCTCCTCTCTGTTACTAAACTCAGAACCTGCAGCTTGAACTAAATTAAACTGCAATTCCATATGTACTACTTTAAAATATAGAAATAAAGAAAGAAACCACTTGCTACTTTATTGTTCACTATATTTCAAAAGCCCAGAAGGATACCTAGGGAACTGAAAAGACAGTATAAGTAGTAGTTAGTTATTAGCTGTGAAGCTATACCACCACTGTACTGACTAGTAGTGCATGAAGTGCTGGGATCAAAAAGAAAATCACCCACTATATTGTAAAGGTGATTTTTTTCATCATCACTCAAAAAATTCTCAAACTCAGAAACATCTCTGGTATCATAGTGAAATGGAAATTAGTGCTGTTCTGACATTTTTGACACTGCATGAATGGGCTAGGGAAGTTAAATGGTTTAGAAGTAAACCCTCTGATTTTACACCCTGAGAAACAATGCCATAACTTAAGAAGTACTTTGAACCCTTGATAGTATATATTGACAGGAAAATAAAAATCTGTGGTTTAGTGTCAATTTATTGGGACTTGCAGGAATTATCTTTAAATTAGTAACTTTTTTACTTCTCAATGCAATTTCCTACGAAGTTTTGCTCTTAGGAAGGTTGTTTTTTGGAGGGAGGGTGTTTATTTTTTACACCTGCTTCATGCATGAATGTATATCATTTTCAAAGATCAGCAAAGAAAAATCGGAAGAACTTTGTCAACAGATATGCCTATCCCTTGCTCTATATCCAAAATATATATTTCCTGACAGCAATTATTTTTCTTAAAGAAAGGTAAATAAAAGGTTACAAGTCAATCTCAGTGACTTCTTTATATCCTATTCAACAATTACTCTGTTCTATGGGAGATGAAAGAATCCTATTCAGTTGAAACAGCTTGATTTAATGACAAGTTCATTACATTTGTACTTCTGAATAATTTTTGCATTTTTTCTTTATATAACACTAATAAGCTTATGAGAACATTATAATTTAGCCAATTAAAATCAATGCAATTACTTTTAAAGATAGGCCTGTCCTTGTTTTTAATGCAAGTGTAGCTTACTTCCATACACTAAATATTTACACTAATTTTAAAAATAGGTCATGTGTACTATATGACCAGAGGATTAAAGACCTAACATTCAAATAACTAACATTCAAATTTCTTATGTACTGTCCTAGAGAATAATAAATGTGAAATACTCTCATATTAGAGACACACATACCTCACTGCTCAACAACCCATCTGCAATTCTGAAATACTTATTTTCTTGCTCGAAGAGTAAATGTTCTTACATGTATGTCTTTGCTGCTCTTGGTGATCAAATTGCCTGTCATGGGTAATTTCAAGGGTGTCCATGTTCCTTCACATACCAGTTTTAGATCAACTCTGTATCATATACTTTTTTCCAGGATATCTTTCAATATAGATAGGCAAGAATAATACACAAAGAACTTCTCAAGTCACTAACCTAAAACATAGCAAACCTAAAATCTGATTCCAACTTTTCTAAAATAAAGATGAGAAATACACAAAACATTATGTTCACTGTTTAAGTAAGCTTTCTGAAAACAGTCTGGAAATGTGTGCAAAATCTTGTTACAGAGCAGTGAATGTTAACTGTCTCACAGCATTGCTCACTCAGGCTCACTCCCTTTAGCGTTAGCAGCCATTTTCTGACCACACCTGTCCCATAGGAGTCTCCAGTGGAGTAGTGATGTTATGTTTTGGTCTCAATTCATGAAAAGAAAAAAGCACCCTTTCATCTACTTGAGGGGCATATGAAAGACACATTTCCAGCACACATAGCGAGTCTTCATTAAAATGCATCCTTTCCCTATAACTTCATTTCCTTCAGATACCTTCAAACTCCTTCTCCCACCTCCATGCTCTGCTACATGTTTACATATTTCCTAAGAAGTTCTAAAACTCGGAAACTGTTTTGTCTGTCTCCTGTTTCAGCCGTAACAAGCCTCTCCTCTTACCCCATCACCCAAAAGCCTAGCCGCCTTAATTTGGTGAGTCAGCAGCTTTCGCCTTCTAGCAAAATGTTTGCACAGAGCATTCTAGGTCTCCACCAAAAGGCAAACTGTATACACTACACTTCAAAACAACTATTAAAATAAAAAAATGCTAATGAAGTCATTATTTACTCATTTAAGCTGAGTATTCAAAATACATTTATGGGAACTTTCACCTATTTTTTAAAACTTAAATTACTGCAGTTGTACTATTGCAGTTCTTTACCGACTGCTAGTGATAAAACATTCACAGAAACTGCAGACTTTAAGCAAATTCAGTGCCTAGCACCAAAGCAGAGAAACAAATTTATGACCAACTATGTAACCTCTCATTGCATCAAGGTTTTGCACCAAAGCATTCATGACTGATCTATAATAATAAACAACAAAAACTGTAATTGTCTAGATACTGTAAGTAAAAATTTGGATCAACAATTAAAATGAAGAACATTGTGATCTTACTGCAGGAAAAAGGAGAAGAAAAAAAAACATTCCAAAGATGAGTACATGAAACAGCTTTTATCCATGCCCACATAGGTATTTCAAAAAAACCCAAACCCTTAAAACCCAACTTTTTAATGAAATATTATTAGATAGGTACCTGACCCATGTTTTACTCTTCAGGAGTATGAAGATGACAGATTGACATAAAGAATCAGTTCACCTAACTATTCAGGATCAGCAGTGAGAGATGCAATGAAATTAATACAGTTTGATATTCTAGTGGAAAAGACGGTGGCTAAGACATGTATACTCAATTACAGCAGAGTTCTTGGTGAAGCAGTGGAAATAACTACCAGAATTTCAAAAAAGATTCCTGTTTGGAAGAATCCATATAAGCTGGATTTTATGTATGAGCATACCAAGCTACAAGAAGAGTAAGACACAGAAATACAAATATGCAACTATTCTGCTGAAACAGTTCTGTTTGACTGAGAATCTCACTAGTAACTTAAAGTTGACAACTAGTTAATAATCTAGTAGAAAACAAAAAAAAGAAATGAACTTTTTAATAGCAACAGAACATATTTGCCTGGGGAGTAATTAAGAGAAGTGACGGAAGTGCCGTTACTCTGAACATTTTGTCCTGAACACAATTTTAGAAAAGTATGAAAGAGCATAATCCTCCACTGATGAGATGACAGATTAGATGACTTAATACATCCCTTCTGCCTTTAGAGTATATGAATTTAATTTCATGCCTTTATTTCTAATAGGACTGATCCCGCATTCCAAGTACCTAGTGAAACAACACTAATTGGTATAATTGGCTAACTGATATAACTGACATTAGGGAAAGCCAGTGGGTCAATATGCAAGATTGGAACACTGGAAACAGTACTTTTTAATCACCTATTATTAAAACATGGAAATAAAAAAATGGAAATCATATTGGGAAAGATATAAGCTCCACTGCAAGCAAAACTTAAGGAGTACCATGAACTTGTAATACCTTTAATACTGCATCCAACACAAAGTATTTTGGACTTTGCTGTGAAAGATGAAGATCAGTCAGTCACTGAAATGTGAGTGGTTGCTTAGAAACCACTGATAACAAACTAAAAAAAAAGCAAACTCAATCATGACTATATGTAAGCAGAGTGACATTTGAACTAGTTTTCCAATATTGATAAAAATTATGAAAGGTTATAAAATTATTACAAAATTGTGAGTAATAAAAAGCACAAAAATTGTGACTTCAAATTGGAAGTCCTTAAAGACAGCAATTTAGATGGTCCAAAGTCACAATTCTGCAAGACTGAAAAAGGACAATTCTGGTAAAAAGCACAACCAGGTTCACTGTCAAAGTGAAGGCAACAAATTAGAAATGAAAAAATGACATACAGCAATTAGAAAGATGAAACAGATACTAACATATATTTCTTTCTCTTTGGAAAAAAACAAAATCATCTAATCACACCACACAAGACTGTTGCAGTATGCTTCACACCACTAGTAATAAAGAAAGTTGTTAAACACCATCTACTGGAACAATAAGTCTATTTTAGTCTGTAAATTTCTATTTAAATTTCTAAAAGACTTAGCTGAGAAAGTCTCTGTCTCCTCATCTTCCAACAAATTTGTCCTATGGATATTAGAAGAGGGATAATACCATGCCAGTCTTTGAAAAGTGAATTCAGAATTACCTAGTTGTTTGTAGGTTGGTATCAACATACTAAGACATAAGAAAAAAAAAAGTTATTTTGTAAATAATAAGCGGTAAAGTTTTAATTGTTAAAGAAGTACAGTATAGGAAAATAACTGGTGCCAACTACTGTGGTTTATGGAAAATGGGTCATGTATAAAAGTGTAATTTTTTAGGTAGTACAGGAACGGGCCAAAAAACTTGCTCAGCTATTGGAGAGAATGCACTCTATAGAGTGAAAGACTGCCTGTTCAGACTTTCAACAAATTTTTTTTGAGAAGATGAACAACAGAAGTCTACAAATGAAAGCTCAGGAAACAATACTGATAATTGAAAAGGTCTTAACTTTACTAGAGAAAAGCAAAAAGTAGTATTTGCTGGAACCAAACTGGGCACAAATGTTTCACAAGAGGTGTAACTAATCACTAGAAGAAACGATGAAGTTAAGCAGTACATTCTGTACTTATCAAGACTAGATACTTATCAAGATACTTGATACTTGATACTTATCAAGACTAGATACTTCTCCAAAAGATATTCTACAACCAAATACAATTAATATCTTTATCTAACAGAAATTGCTGGGCTCACAATAAGAGTAGCTGGGACAAACCGTGATATACAGGAGGTCAGACTAGATGATCTAATAGCTCCAAAACCCATGCTACTTTTTTCTATTTCTAGTTTACATGATGGGAAAAAGGAAAGTTTCATATGTTTCCACACTCCTGGCCAAAATAAACATACTTACTTGCCAAGTGTTCAAAAATCTATAGTGCCCAAATTTAACTAAGATTCATAGGCCAGAACACAGACCTTTGTATAAAAATTAAATGAGTAAACAGTAGACTTTTGAACAAAGTTTACATCACATACGTTTCTCTTTGAACTATCATTAGTACAAAGGTGACAAAATCACCATTTACTCACTTATTCATGGAAACAGCAGAATCTACTCAAACACTGTAGTTTTGGATAGTTCCCTACAAAGAACTAGAAAGAAAGTATGGAGAAAATCCTTTGGAACTGCTCTAAGTTCCAAAGAAGTTTTAGAACATTTGAGCTCAAATATCTGGTCATATTTAACAGCCCCCCGGCTACTTGAGTTAATGTCAGAGTCATGGCAGACCAGTGAAGAAACACACTCTCTCTGCCAGCCTAGCCAGAGACTCTCTGTAATCTGTGAAGGATACGTGCAAAATATTTGGCCTTACAGTGGTGACTGAGAGTTAATTTCCTTTGCTTCAGTGAAATGGGAAGATCTCACTCAAAGCTACACAGAAGCTTTACGAACGCCTGGTAGGATTTTTTTTTTTTTTTTTTTTTTAAGACAGACACAAACTTTTTAATAAACAGATAAAACTCCTCCTATCCTCTTCTGCACAAAGCTGAGTTAATTGATGGGAGAAATATTTCTGTGTCCAATGGTTACTCTTCTTGAGTCAAAGACTACCACTACACTTTATGAAAACAGAACAGTGATTGTATTCAAAAAACAAAAGAACAAAGATAATCGCAAACATAGCAGCAAATTAGGAAGAAAATATACCTGCTTCTTTTTTTGCCCCCCTCAAAAGTTCTTGTTCTTATGATACCTATAGTCTAATTCACAGATGTCAGAGTAGCATAAATGAGGGACAGAATGACAAGGATGGAAGGAAACCCTGGCAACCTACTTTTTCAGATACTCTGAAGAAAATTGTGGGCTTCTAGGCAGCATGATGGCAGGTCTTTTTTTTTTTTTTTTTTTTTTTTAAAGAAAAATATGCAGTGTAAACAAGTGAAGAGAGAACCTACAGAGTAAAAGATAGCTTTGTTAGGGAAATGTTAGTTAGGGAAAGGGAATGCAGCCAGCTGTGATGTTTTTAGGTTAAAATCTCTAAAAAAGCCTCATTACAAATAACTACATTCTGAGAGTAGTCTAACATTTTTCCAGAAAATCATGTCCTCTGATGTGACAAAAAGAAAAATATCCAGATAATACAGTGAAAATGTCTGTACATAGCAGGAAACATATAAATTAAGAAAAAAAACAGTCTTTCTTAAAATAAATCTTAATAAATTTATGAAAGGGATTGTATGATTTGGTATCCTCAACAGCAGGAGCATGTTCTGAGCTGACTTGGGGGGGGTGCGGTGTAACTAGGTTCCTAGATTCCTAAACACTTCTCTGTAAGCTGAATGAAATAGGCCTTCGTTTATCCAAAAATCTCCTGGCAGTAAGCATATATTTATGAAAGTCACTTCTCACATGACAAAGAATAAGCACAAACTTCGCTATCTTCAGAACAAAATAGGTCTTGTTTTATTACTCATTAACAAACAAATGGACCCCCTTTCCCTGCACAGTTCATCAGCTTCAATACGTTTCCTTTACAGTCTGTCATGAAGAGCATAATGTTTGCAATCCTTTTAACAAATGTAAGACATCAGCAGCTCTGAATTAAGACAATAGTGATAACCAAATATGATGCTACACAAACAGGCACAGGAAGGACTTTCCCCCCTACTTATATAGAGTTTGTTGGAGTTCTTTCATAGAATCAGTGACTGAAGAAAAATGGGGACAGAGTATCAAAGGGGCTAAGTCACTCCTGTCAGCTAGCTTAAAAAAATCCTTTTTGTCAAGTCTTGAGATAAAGACTCAAAGTGACTGTCTGACTCCCCAGGTCAGACTGAAATGAACTTAGGGGAGTTCACCTTCTTATTTTACAGACAGGAGAACAAAAAAACAAACCAAAACAAAACAATCCTTCACTACAAGAAAGCATGCATGGGTTAAAATAGTTCCTGATTAAACTTAACTGGTTTTGCCTCTCTTTTCAATCATAGGCTAGATCATTTGAAACAAAGATTACATAGTGCCACAGATTATCAAGAGCAAATAGAGTTTAACATAAGCATTTCATGCATGTATGTAATAACTCTCTTCAAGGCAAACCTGTAATACAAAGCTTACTTGCATATTATTTTTGTGTGCTTTTGAAAGCCATTCTTTCATCCAAAAATCTATTAGGTTTCAAATTATAAGGCACTGGCATATGTATATAGACAAGTGGGAAAGATGGAGGCATTTAAGGTAAAAAAAAGATTCAATTTCTAAACCATTATTTAATCCAATGCAGTCTTAATTTATGATCCTAAAGTCATTTGCAAACCTTGGTCCCAGCCAAATTCAGGAACCACAAAACCCACAAACTTAATGTTTTTGATATTTTAATTTATATTTTCAAAACAGAATAGAAAATATTATTTGTTCAAATTGATTCAAATGTTTATAATCAACAATCATGTACAAGAGCTCTTATTTAGGTACTTTTTAAAAGCTAAGACCATCTGTTGGAAAAGGTTAAAAATTCTAGAAATGCAGTGCAAAGTGTCATAAGCCATTGTTTCTCACACCAGAAGTTGAACTATTTGACTCCACATAAAAAAAGAAAAACAAAAGCAAAAATGGAGTTTGCTCTGAAAGACACAGTCTAATCTGGAATAGGAACTGCTATACAGTAAGTTATTGACCTTTCCAAACAACAATATAACCCACCCCTCACCCTTCTGAGGAAGTGGAAGCATAACTACCTCTGGAAGAATTGAAGTTCTCACTGCGAGTTCCCATGCCTAATCCTGTGTGTCACTGCACAACTGCTGCTGAGCCCCTGTTCTCCCCTTGCTTCCCATGGAGCTCAAAGCTTAACTTGGCAGCTCGGAAAGTTCTCACTGAAAATGGTTCAAACTGTTTACCATCACATCCTCCCACACACATGCAAAAACCCACAATGTCAAAAGTCAGGGATATTTTTTAAAAAACATGAAAATCATGGAATCCATAACTCCAATGACAGCCATGACAAAAATGCAGTTTTAATGATGGGTCGGCAAAAAGTTCATGTAACCCTAGACTATTCTGTGGAGGGTGAGTTGGAGGGCATAACGTGGTTCATTTTGCATCCTGGAATTTTTTCCTGTTTTATTAGCTAGAATTGCTTAAAGCTTGAAAAGAACCAAGCATTGGGTGCACATGAATTCCATTTTTGACATAATTTTTCAAGCAATCAATATAAAACAATTTGGGTTTTAAAACCTCCTGCTATAAAAATATTAAAGCTATAAAATTAAAATATAATATTTGGTAATATAATATAAAATATAATATATGGTAATATTTAAAATTTATGTTTTACATTTAAAATCTTACTAAGTCAGTCTAGCAGTGGCTAATACAACCTCCCAACCAACCAACAGGGAGGGGAGAAAAAGAGGAAGAAGAAAGAAAAATCTAATTTGTGACAGTTCCTGAAGCAAGGTCAATTCTAGAAAGCAAATCAGATTGAAAAAAAGAAAGTGTTAAACAACAACAAAATAAAACAAAATAAAAACCAGGAGAGGGAAATTAACTATGCAGATATGAAAAATGAGTTAACAAGAGTTTAGAGTGGCAGACTGCTCAAAACTCAAAGCCCTACAGCAGTATGTATGCCACACAAAAGACAGCATAATTTTCAAGTAATCAGTAACTTGTTTAATTTTGCTCAAAAAACTTTAAGGGAGAGAGAAATTAATTTGGTTTAAAAAAAAAAAAAGTCCTCTTTTATTCATTTCAAGTGCACCTGAACTCAGAGTGAGCAGAATCAATACCATGTAAGTCACAGAAACCATATCTGAAGAAGAGAAAACATGAAGGTGTATTTGAATTAGCCTGACAGGTTCATGGCGTAGAAGAACGTCCCCAGGAATAGCAGGAAGAAGCTTGCTGTTCTGGATCAGGATGTCCTCCTCACTATTGGAAGAATGGGCTCAAGTGTCTCTAGCGAAGTGGCAAATCTTTGACCGTAGAAGCTTCACTGACAAACTCTTTTATTCATATTGAAGTAGCAGACTTTGTAATGAGTAACATGCTATGAAAGAATGTAAGGTCTCTCAGGTTCTTAAAGAATCCCCCTCAATTTCTAATGGTAATAAAGAAATAATATTTGAGAGGACTGAAATATAATACTCCCTCTACCCCTTTCTATTGACAAACTAATCTCTTCTGTCTTCCCCAGAAAATACTATTATATCCTACCATTGCAGAACTGGCAGACTCAGTAGAGAGAGAAAACTAAACATCTGCTCCTATGTTAGGTTTGCTAATACAAAAATAGCTTGTCTGTTATTCCTTTTCTTTTCCAGCGTGGGTACTCCAGTAGCACCAACTCTACAGAAATGATACTATTTCATATTTTTTCCACAACATATACAGCAATTTATTACCCAAAGGTCGCAAAGGACATCACAACGGTGCTCATTTCTCTTTCACAATTAAGTAACATCTCTATTTATAACAAAGATTTAATGGAAAGGTAAAGTTAAGAAAATCAGAAGATACTGAATATACTTTAATACAATCTGACAGCTGGAAATCAACATCATGAAATACTACATACACTGTTTGGGATCTGCCAGTATACATAGATGAAGGTCGCATGAACAGCTCATCTGATGTAATAGTTTACTGTCACTGAAAAGAGGAGGTCTTGTATTACTACTCCCTCCTAATCTGTTCCTTCTTGCTCTACTACAACATCTAGCTATTTGGCACTAGTCCCTTTCTTGTCACTCTGGTGTTTGTTGATCCCTTCCATAAGCATACGTTTTGTGGCAGACAACTAGCTATTCTTTTGCTCAGTTAAATTTCTTACGGGATAGTGAAATAAGTCAGTGGGGTTCTGGATCAGAAGATCACGTTAAATGATAGAAATGTGCAACCAGGAGTCAAGGGTACAGGAAAAAAGAGCCAATATAAAGAGTTAGGTAAGTTAATACTGTCTCATGAAACTGCAGACTTGCTCATTATTTTACAAGGAATTGCCAAATAAATTTTCATATTCAGTGAGTAATCTGGTCAGCAGTCTATTATTCACATTTTAAGTCATTCTTCATGTCCAGCAAGCTAATTTATAGCATATGCCAGATTTGTTATCTGTTCTGCTTCTGTGTGACTATATAGGGAGAATATAACCTTTAGTATACAACCACAAGACTCAGAGATAAGAAATACATATGCTTAATATTTATATAATGAATTTCTAGTATTGGTCAGTTCATACAATTACGTGTGATTTCCATCTTGATTTTAATAATGAAAAATAAGCTTATTTTCAAAAAATCTTTTCTTTTTTCAATAAATGTGAATGACCACCCATATCATTGGTAAACCTGATTTCTTTAATTTTAGTTCCCTATGAATGCAAGAATAAGTTTTTCTACTCTTCATATTAATGCTGGTATAAAACATATTTCTTGAAAGAATTATGAGGAGAAAAGGAAGGACAGACTGTAGGAAAAGACCTTAAGATATTTCACAATATAACAAAATATATTTCATATGAACCACAGAAGCTGAAAGTTTTACTTCCGTTGAGAACTCCTTAAGACACTTTTTCAACAACAGTAGTCCTCCGTTACTCCATTTAAGTTCCCATTTTGAAAACAAGCTTTTTCTTTCCTCAACAATTATAAGGTTCTAAACTGTAGAGTAAAATAACTAAGACCAAAATTAAGCAAGAAAAGAAAGTGCAAAGGAGCATTCTGACAAAAAGAAGAAAAAAGCTTGGAAAGAATACTACCAAAGGTCTTGTTAATTGACAGAATTACCAACCAAAGATCCTTTGGCAAGATACCGGATCTTTTGTCCTAGGGGCAGATGGAGCCTGCATATGACAAGAACTTTGATTGCTGTGGACAGTACGTATTGCCAAGCTCGCAAAGTTTCAGATGACTGACCCTGCCCTTGCAGAAGAGGCTTCACAGAAATAATCTCAGCTGGTATGCTATTTATAACTCTTTATGAATCTGAAGTCCTGTCTGCTGGCAGTGTGGGAAGCTGCAGATTTGAGGAAATCAGGTCAGAGTTCCCGTAACTGCAGCTTTGGAAAGATTCTCTTGGCAGGTGGAACAGACTTCCTTCACTCCTTGGGTAAAGAGATGGAATGGGTAATGAAAGTCTGGTCACTTAAAGGAAAGAATAGTAGAAAATATTTTACACACTATTGCATTAGAACAGTTTTACAAGTTGAAATATTGAACTGGAGCATTTATCAACTTCTGTCTGCATAACCAGAAAAAGAGAATTAACAGATTATGCACAAAACAGTGTCTTAGTCTACAAATGACCGCTACAATTACACCAATGTATATTCGCCACGTGAATGTACTCATTTTTGGAGAGAGAGAGAGAAAAAAAAAAGTAAGTTTTCTCAAGGAAAAGCTCAAATCAGTTCCAAGTAACTTAAGATAAAACCAGAAAACAAACAGTTTTAGTAGTGTAAGAGTAGCTCCCTAGAACATTGTTCACTGCAATTTCTGTTAAAAGGTAACTTTCATTCCACTAATTCAGATTACAGTGCACGTTATTTGGATCTCTAAAAAGGGCTAATCTCACAACCTTGATGGAGTTTCACAAATGTAACCAAATAAATGCCTGCAAAACTGCCTGTACAACCATAACAGGAACTTAACACAAAGAGATCAATTCTGTTGTTCAGAGTGGCTGTTCATTCTGTGCTACAAGAGTTTTACTCTTGAAAAATTGCCCAGTCACAGAAGGGAACATCTGTAGTTCACCAGTTTGAGTACAATATATACTTATTGAATTTTTTTGATAAAAATGAATGAACAATAATTACTGTGTGATGATTTTACATAATAAAGAAAAGCCCTCAAGATAGAAAAGAGAGGAATATATGGACATTTATCATATTTTCTTCTTCAAATACATATGAATCCTAAAATACATCTTTAAGAATTATGTCAAAATCTGAGTTTCTAAGATTTTTGAATTTTATCTCATGCTTGTGTATCTATGGACAACTTAACAATTACAACATTTGTTATATAATTTCTAAAAGTATATGTCACTGTAAGGCAGAAATACCAGTTTTTAAGAACTCCAACCCTCGGTACATACTAAAATGTTTCTAGAAATATACTGAATATTTTATTTCAGGAGGTATAAAAACAGATAAATAATCTTTTATTAATCAAAAATAATAGTTAAAATGTTTTAAATGCATTTAAATCAAGCTAAGTGTCTTTTGGAGTATTTCAGCAGAGCTTGAATGAAACAATGAAGCCACCAATCCTTATACACAGTTAACTTGCACATAAGAATTATATTACTCAAAGATTTGGAGGTATGAGAGAGAAAAGAGCCATTATTTAGCCTTTCAGCATATCAGTCTGAGTGCTGCAAAGACAGTTATTTAATAAACTTTATGTAACTCCTTGCACTGTAAAGATTAGATAGTGCCTTAAACATTCTGGCATCTAAAAAGTCATATATGAAAGTACAGAGGCAGAAACAAAACCCTATGATTTGTAACTGTTTCAAGAATTATTTTATAATAAACAAGGTTCATTGTGCAAGATGCATTCAGAATTCATGATATTTCCTAATATCTACTAATGGATGAAATAGCTTTTAAATAAGAATTCTGCTGAGCAATATATGAAGGCTAATGTAGCTTTGCCACCCTCAGGCCTTAGGGCTTTTCATACTGTCATAATTTATCAGTAAATTATTCCCATGAACAGGAGACGACATTGTCACTTTATCTTAGCAGGCATTCTTGCTGATCCCCTAGCCAGAGGGCTCTAATGTTAACAGAACAATAGCCACCATTCAAAATCCTCCTTTTCTGCCAACAGGCAGGAACTACCATTTCAGCAGTCAAAGAAAAAAAACAACAGAGTGAGCCTAAAGGGTACTGGGCAGTGAATTTGTAGAGGAAGTGCTTGAATGAAAACACAGGCAACCGTGAATGCATTTTTTCAATATTCTACAACCTTATTGATTACAGAACTATGAAAACAGCTACTTAATCCTTTAAACTTCCCATCAGAGAATGGCAACAATTACAACTCTAAAAAAGCTTTGATTTCATCTTACACTAATATCCATACTGGACCAAAATACACAGAAATATTTTGTATGACTTTGTACAAGTTAAATATGCTCATCTTTTTCCTTGAACCTTTAGAAGTGGGAGAATCCAGTGACTATTTACCTAATGGTCAGGATTAGATCCTATTTTGTCAGACCACAGGAAAAGCTCCTAAATCAGGCAAATTGGGCAATGGGATTTTACAGACATCCCACAAACCTGACCTGAAGAAGAATCCATATTATGTGACTACTAAACAGCCAGCTCTGATCAAGAACAATCATATCATTTTTACCATCTTTGATGAAGAACTGCTAAACAAAACTAGGAAAATTCTGACAACTTTCATATTAAATGGCTGAGAGTATCACTGGCTTTTGATTCATACATGAAACAGTATGAGTATTACTTCCTTGGTAGGTAGGTACAAGTCTTATTTTCCAAGAGTTTTGGACTGTAGTTATTCATGAAGGCTATAAAAAGGTGTCTCAATGCAGTTTCAGAACTCCAACAAAACTGCATCAGCTACAGTTCTTTTTTTTGTTATTAAAAAACAACAGCTTCAATTAAAAAGAATGTTCTTATTGAATCAAGCACTTCTTGTTTTAAAAATAACCACTTGGCTTTAATTCAACTTCTGTAGTTTTACAGCAATTGAAGACTATTGCCACATTTCATCCAATGATATTTTCCATTAAAAATATTTATCATGAAGACAGCATCCTCAGCACTAAATACGAGAGGTCATGACCTAAAGATACAGCCATTTTAAGTAATCCAAGATTTATTTTTCAGTTAAGTAGTTACTTCTGCAAATGAGAAAAACCTATTTTGTTGATGAACAGTTACTGTAGCAAATCTGCATTTCAGAGGGCCAAAGTGTTATTTGTTTTTTTCCTTACAATCTGTTTTTGTTTGGGCGATGTAACAAAATGGCTAGTTTTAGATACTAATATCTTAAAATCAAAACCATCAATAACCTGAATATATCTAAGAGAGAGTTCTGTAGCTATGTGTCCTAGGCTACCACGAATAAATAAATTGTTCAGTGTTTAATTATAAGGAAAAATAAGGAACACACAAACCATCTATGAAACACTCTGAAAGCCGTATGACATCTTCCTTATAAAAGAAATCAACAGAATACTCCAAAGTAAATTGTAACTAACATCCCTAAGTCCTGAAGAAGCTTTCAGTTTGATTCTTTTGTAACCAATATCCATTTAAAATGACAAAAAATTGCAGTTCAGAGGAAGCTGAACATATTAAGTCCATCTTCATTTTCTGAAGGTCATTACGCAACTGCTGACCTCAATTCACAGTATTTTTTTTCCATTTTGTGTTCTATTCAGTAAAACAGTCAATCAAATTACTTGCTTGAGAATGCTATATTAAATACAAGAGTGAGGCATGGATGAACACAACCATAAAAATTAACATGAACCCACATGATCTTCTACCACAACAGAAGCAGCAACAAATTATTCCATGAACCAAATGAAGTATTCAGATATTTTTAAAAAGAATATCATAATGCCATTTCTGTAACAATGACATGCTATGTTTAAAGTTACAGCTGTCTGATTTTTTCAGAAATAATGAATAAGGAGCATTGATATTATGACAGAATCTAATATGCTGGAATAGTCTCTATTCTATGTAGAACCAACCACTTCCAAATTAGCCATTATCATCTCACAATTAATATTTAGACTTGAATTTCATCATGAAAACACTGTCAACTTATTCCCTTCTCTGAAGGAACATGATTTATGTTCCTGTGTCCCTTGGGACCAGGAGATACATCTCAAAACCACACATGCTAGAAAAAGAATGACAATAAGCTCATCCCACCTTCAGTCAGATTCTCTGCTTTCTCTATTCCTTCTCACCCTATCCTTTCAGTCACTTGAATTTCCTTATGCCTTCTTTCACAATCTTTCTCCCATCACGGCCTAATTCTGCTGTTCTCATTCTCATACCTCCTACTGTCTGGTCCTTATATTCTTTTCATATCTTCAGCCTTCCTCTATTTTTGCCTGCCATATCCTTCAGACTCTTCAGTTTCTTGCCTATTTCTGTTGACATGAATCATCCCGTAGGTTTTGTTCCCATATATTCTTCTGTCCTGTTTTCTTAGAAGGCAATCTAATTTCAACTCCACCAGAAAAACAAAGAGGTGACATTTTTGATTGGGGCATCTTGACTTGGAGCATCTACATATATTAAAGGAAAATGGCGACCATTTTGGTTAGATCAGGCTATGGCTTTAATATTATTTACAGCCACAGAAAGTGGCAGCTAATCTTGTTCCATAAAGTGTCACAAATTTGAACAAAAAATAAATTCCTACAGAAAAGCTTATGGAAAAACTACAAAATCTACAAAGAGCCTTTAGAAAGGACCAAGCTTGTCCTATCCTCTAAAATGAAATAAAAGGTTTTACCTATTCATTCAGGTAGAACTCTTTCAAATTAGTGGATTAAACAGCACTGTATTAAACTTTCAAGGAAGGTGGTCAAGGCACAATATTTGAAGACTATTCTGATCCAATTTGTATACACTGAGTATGATAATGATCTATTATTGGCCACCTGAATAAAGTATAACTGTTCCCATATACTGTAGTATCAAAAATTTTTGTGAATTCTGAACAACATCATCTAACACTATTAATGCAATGTATTCAAAAACAGAGGGGAAAAAAGGAATGAGAATCTAAACAAGAGTTACCAGACTCAGTGTTTGGCATGAGCCAGACAAAATCCAATGTCTGTTAATGTATATTACACAATCATATCAAGATTTTTAGCAACAACATTCCTATGTCATACAGAATGCTACAAGAGACTCGGGCAAATGCTGCAAAACACCACTCATTAAGCTTGCTTATTTTCTTGGTAACAACCATCAACAGCAAAATCCTGTTTTATCACTTCTGTTTAGTTGTAGTTGTCCAAAATTTACAACAAATAGCAAAATACACGTAATACAAAATGTTATGAAATTTCTAAACTTGCGGAAGTCCCATTTAACGGCATAAGAATTATTTCCGTGTGATAAAAATTTATATTGCACCAGTATTCTGAACCTAATGTGATCCAATTAGCTTATTCAAATTGTCTAAACAAGTTAGAGAACTTGTTCATTACAAAACGTATGAAAGCTGCAAAACATGAGTCCTCTCAAATTCTAGTCAGCCCAAGATACTCAGATGTACTTTCAAAATTCATACACAGTATGAATGTATGCAGAAATCAAGGGTTTTCAAGATGTAACTATCTATCTGAAAAACCTATTAAAATTCAAAGGCAGTTTAAGTGTATAAATAGCAGGAAATATTAATAAAATTACCCATATACAATAATAACTACAGTAAAAATTAATTCCCGCAAATAGAATCATGTGATAGAAAGCAGCACAATGACAGACTCACATACCCCTGACACAGCTGAGGACTCAAACACTATGATATGGAAGAGACATCTAAATACTAAAAAATATATATATACATGTGTGTGTGCGCACGTGCGCGCGTGTGTGTGTATATCTATATATATACGTCATGTCAACTGTAGCTAAGTATATTTTTCTTGGTTACATGTAAAATAAATGTTTTTTTAATTTCACTCTAACTTCAATTAGAACTAAATTGTAAAGAATTTTTTGTTAGAAAAGATAAACCTACAAATGAATACATTTTGTAAGCAGTATATGTTAACTAAGCAGTGCCTTGAAAAAAGAAAAAAAAGGAACCATGTAGTTATACTTTCAAGTTATCTGCAGTATTCTTATTTTGAGAAGCTCACGTCATGAACTGAAAAGTGACAATTTGAATTTAACAAGCACAACAGGTTGCCAAACTAAGATTACCGCTAACAATGTTCCCCCGTATGCTGAGCGCTTTCCTGCTCCTGCTGACCTTTCAGCACAGCGTTCAGACGCTATTGGATTAGAGCCGTTAACAAGTGACAGGTGCAGCCAATTAACCAAGCAATGACGTAACTGCGACTTCCAGTCTTAAGCATGAGGCTTGTTCAGAAAATAGCGCTTTTCCATCTACGAGCTCAGTATGGCTGCTTATCAGCCAAACTTAAGAACTTCAAAAGCTCTGTACTGCTGATACAGTTCTCATTAAAAAGTGATTTTGCTGTGAAATTATCCAACTGTGACTATGGTATGCTTTGCTGTTCTCCAACTTGGGAAGTTGTCAAACAATGCGGATTAACCCTTTTACTGAGAGGATCATAAATTTTCAAGCGCACAGAGTCAAAATGAAAACTGATGAAAAGGGTTGTGAGAATTATATGTCAATCATCAAAAATCCATCCAAAAAAGGATGCAAGAAACAAAGTAGTTGCAATATAGCTAAGTACTTATTTAGTCCTAAGAGTATGAACAAAATATTTCAGTATCACAATTCAGAATAAAGTGTCCAGTTGACTTCAGCTCTTCTGTGTGATGGTTCAAAGTACTTTTAGATACTGTTCAAAATTAAATCAAACTTTAATGCTATCAGTAGTCCTTTCCTAATATTAGTGATCACATAGCCTACAGCAATTAAAAAATCCCCTGCATTTTTGGAGGTCTGCTTATCTGAGGATGTGTATCCCAATATCAAAGTGGCCCATCCAGATCACTGCTGCTTCATCTTTTCAAAGATTCTCTTTTGCAATTACCTTTCCAGTTCAGATCTTCTTATTGTTTTGCACTAATCACCATGTCTTATGTCTTCTTAATGGATTAATACATTAAACTAACATTTTTGAGATTGATCCATATTTATCGATTATTTTTCACAGAAGACAATATTGCCATATAAAGTGCCTAGATAGCAGTCATCAGATTTTCTGGACCATGAACAACCCCTCAAAGTGTACTGTAGGCTACAAATGCATCCTTTTCACACATCTAACTGAATATACTGTATGCAATTCAGTAAATTGCTTACTGACCACATAGCAGTCAGTGGATGACAATTTGGAACTACTAGTTCAGAGTACCACTCAGTTATAATGCAGAGTGGTACAATCTTTTCAGTAAAGAGGGATGGATGGTGTATTAGGATCTCCCAAAGTCACAGTAGCAGCAAGCTGCAGATGTGTACATTTGTTTGTGTCCATGCTCAGGAACAGACATACCACAAAACCCACCCCTACCTATCCCAGCAGTAGGGACAATACAGACACCAAACACTGAGTGACCTGGGGCATGGCATAATTTAGTCCAACCCAGCATCAGCCATAGTTGACCTGAAGAAACATATGGATCCAGCAGCAGCTCATGACTATAAACATCTAGCCAGACAGTACATGTGTGGAGACACCAGGCTAGCAAGCTTCACCTGCAACTTAACAGTCATCTCCAGAGACAGATGACGTCTGGAAAGGTCAAGAACTACTCTAGTGAGATATGGAACAGGACACAAACTCTAACAAGATCTGGTTTGGTGCTAAGCCAGGCCCGTCATTCCTCCAGTGTGTTCCAAGCATACAGAAACTTGGTGCAAAGACACCTGACTTCATGGCATCAACTCAGGTGCAACATGACTTATCAGTTCAACTAAGCAACACATGCTGGGCTGAGGCTGGCTCCTGAAGAGACATTTGTGTACCTTGGTGTTCCTCCAGTGTTCTGAGAGGGCTTCTTAGGTTCTTTGCCAGGTAAATAAATAAATACCACTTTGGTTCAGTGCCCTCCAAAAAACCCTCCATTCTGGGAGGTCATGAGCACTATGCAAATACACCCAGCAATTCTCTAGAAGCTGGGTTGGGTGCAGCCTAGCTGTTGCAGAAAGAGACTTGATAAACCATGCTGACCTGACACATCATATGATCAAAAATGGTCAACTCCATTGCTCTAAGAATATAGTGCAAGACGACACAAGCTGCCTCCACATGTCACTTGGTAAGCTGGGCAGGACTTACTAGCTCTGATTCAACATTGCAGTAATGTGGTTTGAACAACTTTTAAAACAGAGTCCGCTTTGCAAAGAGTTAAGCTGTATTTCTGTAGCACTACACAAAATCTACTAAAATTCAGCCTGCTTTCTTACCCACTTCTACAGCAATATCTTTTTCTTCTTTTTTCTAATGCCCCCTAGATTTCTCATACTGCATTATTCTCATCTGCCTGCTTCTGTGACCCCTCTTTCTCTGATGCCTCAAAGCAATTCCCCTAATTTTTTGGAAGAAGCGTTGTCACTTACTGTCTGAGCTCTGGGACCCTAAAGAGCTTGAAAACATACCATGGAGACATCTAAGAAGCTGTTGCTGTCAGTAAAATCTGACAGGCTAGAGCTAGTTCCACAAAATTGCATATTCAATACTGCTTTCCCCACTGGATTCAGTGGTGCTATCTGAATTACCAGGGTTCTTCCCTCATCTGAGACGCTCTAATGTCCTCTCTATGTCCTGAGAGTGAAAAGCTGATTGGATAGCCATCCTGTGGTACTACTCCAGCCCTTTAACACCTTCTTGGTAATAAAGGCAGTCTCTATAGTATGCCATTCTATATAGAAGATGACAATACCTGATCTAGTTATTAGTAAAGGCAGCTTGGGATAGAGACCATTTTACCATGATGCTTCTCCAGAAAAACAAGAAAAAACTGTATGAATTTATTAAATCAGCTGTCAAGTGTCCATTCATAGAGAGACCCAACTTTAACATATTAGAATACAATAGAAACACATTATTTTTTAGTAACAGTGTCATTTAAAAGATGAGTTAAGAATATGGGGGCATTTGGCCTTGATGTTATGATTTTACCACCATCTTTAATTTTATAGTCAAGGCCCATGGAAAATAAAGAATAATTAGCTGTACAGGGAAAAGTGCAAAGCTAGTTATTTGTAATTTGCTGCCAAATCATGGAATAAAAACCTATACAGAACAGAAAAAAAGTATTTTTCTTAATTTGGCCTCAGATGTTACTGTAACAAGGTAAATGTATTTTCAAACAGAAAAATGGTAACTAAATAAATGTTGGCCATTTATTTATGATAACAGACATAGCTAAAGTTAAAGGTATGTATCTTCGAGTATCTTCGAGAAAACCATATTCCTAAATTTGCTTTGTATGTTAGGTATTAAAGTAGTGCCAAAAATAGAAAAGAGTTAACACACGTAGAAAAGAAAAAAAGGATTCAATAGCTCTTTCTCTTCTGAGTAGGAGACATACGTTCTATGGAGATGATATATTTTTGTATCTTTTTGAGTTACTCCCAAAATGGAAAGAACAGCTACTAAAGTTAAGTAATATAAAAAAGCAACAGATCCAGACAATTTGCATCCAATGACTTTTTAAAAGAAGTTTAAAGAGATTTTTGAACCATTTGGAATGCTGGGTTTTAATAGCATAGAACCCTAGGGAATTCCAGAGAAGTGGGGGGAGGGAGGAGGAAAAAAAAAAACCTTAATGTTATATCAGTGTTTATAAAGAGAAAATAGAAATTAGATACTTACAAGCCTGACCTTCATAAACCGATCTTGAGCAAAAATAATAGAACCATTAACACAGGACCAAGAAAAATTTAATTTAATTTAACTCAAAATGGACATAAAGAGAAGAACACCTGTCAAACTAACTTGTGCGAAGCAACAAAACATAGGATTATTTCCGACCAAGTTTACACATGACACAAAGAGTGGGGAAGCAGTGAAACGCCACAGAAGGAAAGGTTAATGTTCAATCTACTTAAGTCATCAGACAAAGTTCAAGGGTGATTTGGTCACAGTTTGCAAGTGAATGTAAGGGGAAGATGGATGTGCTAACAGAACCCTAGCAAATAAATGTGTAAAAGGGTCTAATGATTCTAAGATGAAGCACGCCAATGGCAGACTGAAAAGAAGAGGCATTTTTATTTATCTAACAAGGCAATTAACCAAAGAAAATTTTAGTAAAGGGAGTATCTTTCAGCAGAAATCTCTATATTAAAATGGGATTTTTTCCTCCAAAAGATAAGCACGAGATAAAAGAATTTAAGTCTTGTGTGCTCTATTAGGTAAAACACTGCATTAAATAATCACAGCAGACTTTTCAGCTTTATCCCCTGAAAGTCCAGGCTTTTTGGATGTTTTCCATTTTCACTAGATAAACAGCTTCTTCTCATTAGAAGCAGATATACCCTTATAAGGATTCAAATTGTTTTTTCTTTACTCCTGCCAACACAAATTCTGTTCACTATCTTGTTTAATGTATCTTGAATTTTATTTCAGAAATAATCAATACAAGTAGTTTTGATAAGAATTTTCATGAATACATTTCTGAAATAAAACATCTAAAGTAGTTTTTCATGCTTATAATTATTATGAAACACAACTCTCTTCCCCATGCTTAAAGACAAGTTATCATGAGAAACAGAAATCTTTATGGAACACACACACACACTGAAATTTGTAAAAGTTATAGCTGCTAAATAAAACACAAAAAAATCCTGTTTTGTTTACATATCTTTGCCTTAATTATGTGCAAAGGATTCTGATCAAAAAGGGAGTATCTGAGTTTGTGCATATTCTTGACTCTTCACCAATAAAAAGCCTGCCCAGTAATGAACCTCAAAAGTTTCTTCTTCAAAATATATTTTATTGTAATAACTATTGCAAAACTTATTGTAATGCTTATCACCATGTTTAGTCAGTTTACTGAATTCAGACTCACTGAATTAGTAAGACTATCAGTTACAGAAACCACAACACTTACAATAAAAGTTTGCAGGATCTAGCCGCCAAAGTGCCACCCTATACTCCCTTGTTCTCAAGTATTCTCCTGTATCCTCAAATACACATAAATTTGAGCTGCAAGAAATTACGCAATTTATCACTCAATCACTCAAAGCAAGTAATTTCACAGAAAGCAAACTGAGGGAAAAAGAAAACAAACCCCAAAATTCGTTACCAAAGTGTATTCACAAGAGCAATAGCAAAGATATATTCATGAAGAGAAGATAACAAGGCTTAAAATTGTTCAAGCACTACTACATTATGAAAATGGTCTAAATAAATTTTGTATCTTTGTGACTACAGATTAGATTTATAAACATGCAGGGTGTTGAAGTGTGTTTATGAGCATGTAATTCATAAACAGTCATAAAATATAAACATTCAGTTTACAAGGTTATAGCAGAATATTAGTCATACTTAACATCCTGTCAATATTCTCAGTAAAGTTGCTTCTCAATACAATGAAAGTATGCTGTCAAACAGAGATTATAGCTTTTATTATCTCTGTGACCATAAACTCTACGTACAAGCGCTGTACCTTGAGATCTAATACTATTTACTAGAGTCATTCAATATAAGATCCAATATATCAACACTAAGAGACAGAAATCAATAAATATTGTCAATGGTTCCAAGTCTTTGCTGAAAACAGAGTGGATCAACTAATAGGAATAAACAGTTACATGTTTTGTAAGTACTCCTCACTACATGGAATCTTAACCAGGACTGCATGCAAACAGATTTGTCATTTATACTCCAAATAAATTTGAAATTGTGAATTTTAACAAGCAATGGAAAAATGATTGAACCTGAAGGATATTATCAATAGTATTACTGTTATTAGATACCTAGATAAAGGTTTAAATTATTCATGTGGAAAGCATTTCATGTCATATAATACCATTCATCCCCCGTGCGCCCCCCCCCCCCCCCAAAGGGCAAAAAAAAATCCAAAATAAGTATCTAAATTGAGCAACTTGAATGTGTTCAGAAGAGCTTTTGGGGAAGTGGCACATGAATATTTAATATTTTTGGAAAACCATGATCCAGTAACAAGATATTAACAAAATACAGACTGGAATTGCAACCACTACTATTTAGAACAAAAAATAAGACAATTTATGGTAGAAACCACAGTATACACATATTGCTTTAATTTCCATAGATTCTGGTATATAATTTCAATTCAAAACATTCTATGCCCACATTCCTCAGAAATGTGAGATAAAAAATTACTTATAAAACAAAGATACAAATTGAAGGTAAATTATCCAGATAAAAATACATTCACAAAAGTTAAACATGCTTTTATACAGTAATTCAAATTATTATTGTACTTAAGGACTGGCATTATTTCACTTAAAAATTTCAAAGTGATTTAAAAAATATACCATAAATGCAATAATCAACCATTTTACTATGCAGAAAAAAAAAATCTTATTAATCAGAGTAAATATGCTGCAGTAGATTTAAACTCTAATAAAAGACATTTACCCAAAACCTTAGTGTAAATTGTTTTTGTGAGGAACAATCAGCAAAGATGAATTAAAAATGAAAAATTTAGAAAGGAAATGGGAATGTCAATGATATTCAGTAGGCCCAACTGTTACGGTAAAGTGATACTGCACTGAAGACAGAGTAGAAGCCTAACAGTAGGAAAAGGACCAAGTAATTTTGTTATTTAAAATTCAGCTGGTGGGAAAGAATAAAGAGAGGATGCTGCTGTGCATGTACAGCTGTAAAGGTAGTGTCCTGAGAAAGGTCCTGCACAGTGGCTGGGTTTGGAAAGGCTGCCTGTACACCTGCGCAAGAACAATGCGGGGAAGGGGAAAAGAGTGCTTTCAACAAAAGATAACAGAGAGAGGAGAAGCAAAAGAAAAAGTTAATTAACCACTACACTGCTCTCAGCAAAAGGGAGCTGAGCTCCCCTGTTGACCCAAGCAAAAGAAAAAAGAAACCTTGATAAAATAGCTGAATACCCATGTTGATTTATACTGACATCTACCTCAAGCTCATCACCAAGATAATACCATAATCTATGTCTAAATGCTGTTTATGCTTTGATTAGAAATTTGATATTTCAGCCCTAAGGGAAAACAGTCTTAAAAAGGCAACTATTTGTTAAGATTCTTCCAAAGAATGAGAGGAAATCTATAATCCGACTCGACAACAAAAGATCATAGGTGGGCTCGCAGACAACTCAGTGAAGACCTGTACTCAAAAATGACCAGGATATTAAGTGTTATAAAACAGAATGGAGAATAATAGGAAATATGCCTTTTTATTAAGACAGTGTAGTAGCTACACCTCAGAGGAAAAAATAGGAATAATTAACTTAGTAGCAGTTATCTTTACCATCTGAAAGACTTCCAATCAAATTTTCTCAGTTCATAAAGTTGGTCATTTTATTTTGTTTTGTTGTTAACAAGCAAGCTGCTAACTACTGTTACCTACTAACTGTTACTACCAGAACTTAACACAGCAATCTTTCAGGCAAAAAATGAATTTTATTTCTTTTTTCACATAACGTTCCTAATTATAAAAGATTACACAAGCAGAATTTGATAAACAGCATATCTTATTTGTTCTACACTATTTAAAAAACACCTATTTCCTATTTTTGCTCTGTAATGTTTTAAGGCATGTGAAATATTAAAAATATAGTAAATTATACTATGACTTGACTGTCTAGACACAAACAGCAGATGGGATGAATAAAGAAAATGTCTTTGAACATACTGGAGTCATTCTTCACTAAAGTACCACTTTAAGATGCACTGTTCATATTCTGAAGAAATGTATTCTACAACAGAAACACAAAACCTCAAAATGTCTCTTCCCATGCTACTCTAGTCTGTTGAAACAAATGAAGGAAATAGAGCACGAACATTTAGCAATTAAAAAGTACATGGCTATACCACTGTTAAATCAGTCCCGCTATGTTACAAAAAATCACATGTGCAGCTAAACAATTGAGAGTACTCTAGTGCTTTGAAATGGTACCTTGCCCACAATAGAGTGCTAACAATTCACTGTATAATAAGGATTACACATTCTCACCTTCCATCATGCTAACTGCATTTTCACAGGTCATCTACGCATCCTTTTTTCCAGGTGACTAGACAAATGCACACACAAACTTCACTCAAAAATACACTGACTCTTGCCAAGTAGCAGCAGGATGAAATACACCACAGTAACAATCCAGCCTTTGTCCCAGGCTAACACTCTACCTATTAACATGCTTTGATGCTTAGCCAAGAAAAATCTCAGTGCTGGGATTCTGGGTTTTGTGCCCAAACAATCTGGGTTTGTGCTTAATATGCTATAGGCTGCTTTTAAGTTACTGCCAATCATTAACTCTACAAAGACAATGTCTGGGGTTATTTTTTTCTTTAAATGAATGCCATTAAGATAAAGAATACAGAAAAATCTACATTATTTTGAAAAGAATAAATGAATCATGCAATCCTTAGCAGTAAGTAAATGGTCTTATTCAGAAAAATAAAGTATTTCTAAAACCAATTCAGAAGTAATCTTTCTTTCCTGCATGTCAGTTACAAATTTCTGAAATACTGGATTTCTTGAACAAAATATAAAAAGGAAAAGGAAAAGGAACACACCAGCTACTGAAACTTACAGACAACTTAAGGACCATTTTTTCTTACCAGAGGAAAAGAAGATCATTCCTTCCATTTTCTGAAGCAATTAAAAGAAGACCTTATCAGTTAAAACGTAACTGATCAACTTTTTTTTAAAGAGGAATGGATAAAATTTAAAATCTTAGACTTACCTAAATCAAATATTTTGCTTTCCATAATGAATACTAGTCAGACTGAAGTGTGTGATCGCTTATTCATTGGGAAAAAAGATGCATTTAAAACAAATGAGAATAATAAAGTGTACTTTAAAAGTGTTGGTATTATGATGTTACTTACCATGAAGAGGAGAAAAATCCTAATAACCAAATGACTTGCTAAAACATATAACATGGATTAATACAAGGCATATCATTTAAGGTTCTAATCACACTGAGACTCATTTAGTCCCTGACTCAGAGTCTCTAAGATTGATCTCTATGTATTTTATGCAGTTTGGTTTGGGCAGAAGGTCATGCACATTTTCTGTAACGTTAAAACTAGCTTAAAAGTTCCTCGTTTCTGACAGCTTGCTTCTGGCCCTGGCTTTGTAGCTGACTTTCTTTTTACAGTGACTGTATCAGATATCCATTTTACAGGGAAATCCATAAGCAACTATAAAAGTCTGATTGAAGCAAAAACGACAAGAAAAAATGACCACAGGGAAAGGAAAGGAAGGCAATAACCTTCTGAGACAGTCTTAAAAGAAAAAAAAAAAAAAAGGAAAAAAAAGAAAAAAAGAGTTACTGAATCCCAAGAGTAAGGACTTTCTGTCATTTTAGCCAAAATATGCCTCCCCCTCCTTTGTCCTTCATACCACACAATGATTGTCAGATTCCAATCCAAAGTAATTTCAGTGGTTCTCAGGCTTGTTTCTATGAACTTTACTGAAATGAATAATTGCACTGGAATCATTGAGTCATGTAAGCATTTGCAGGATTGAGCAACTTCCATATGACTGTGGATAAACGTCAATTTATAAATTAGCACTTTGATTTCAAACCCATATTGAATTTATATGCCATGATAAATCACTCAAGTTAACACACACAAGTTAATGTGGAAGTACATCAAAACAAATGCCTGACATGTAAGCAGGTATGACTGCAAGGGATTACATGGCCTGTGGGTGAGTCTGTATATGGTATCATTACACAATTAGGATACTGCTAGCAGAATAAAAGATTCGGAAACGGTTTCCCTTCTTTCAGACAATCTTGAAATATATAGAACAAAACCTCCTTCTTTCTATCTAAAGTGAATCTTTGTGCGTGTGATTTGCTAGTTTAACATTAGCCATAGTCAAGATCAAGCAAGGAACCATAAAAATGTCAAACATTCCTTTTCTGGGAATCTAGTTTATAAAGACACGTTAACATGTAAACACTTAAAAAAAAAAAAAAAGGGTTGGTATATAGATTACACAGATTAGCTGTGTGTAAAGTTTATATGTTTTAAGTTATTTTTCAAAAGGCAGAAGTTTAAGATTGCTATTACATCTGTATTAGACACACACTCAACCATTGAACTGGAAGAGAACTGCACTAACTTAGAAGAATACATCAAAATAAATTTCCATATCAGGTTTCTTCACATAAGTCACATTAACTCATTCCAAAATTCTATGATATCTAGCCAATGAACTGCTGCCAATTTTTGCCTGTCCTTTTCTCAGTGCTGCAGTGGGGACTTTTCCCTTTTATATCAGGTAGCTCCAGCTCACACACATCTGCTTACCATAAAGCACAGCAGACATGTTCTCTCAGGTAACCCAGACTTAAAGTATTTAGGATTCAGAAGAGTTCCACCTGCAAGGCCATAGGAGTCATACATAAATTAGAATCAGTACAAAGCACTTTCAGTGTAAATTAGGTATTATGCTAATAATATTTCATAGGCCTTTATTTATCATATACATAGAATTTTGTATATTTCTGATATACTCTATAAATTCTCCAAAGATAGCAACCCACTTAAAGTATGTCACAACTCTGAGTTCAGCTGAGTTTTGGATATGCGTGGTGAGGACTGCTGGAAAAAAAGCCTCTACACTTATGAAGCACAAACAGGAAAATGTTTTGTGATCATGACATTAACTTAACATGTAGTAACTGCTTTGTGTACTCTCATGCTATAAAGCTAATTCATAATTAATGGAATAATCAAATCCCTCCTTCCCAAGCAGTTGCACCAAAACCTTTATCTCTTTATCTGGGCCGAGTTGTGTCCAGATTCCCACAAAGTCTTCCTCTAGGGGAGGAACATTATCCTCATGTATAATGAAAACATGTAGATAGGTGTCATCTGCATAATATGGAAATTACATCTCCTGTGTCCTTGCCATGTCTTCACAGCCAAGTTGACATACTTGAATTAGTACCATCACGAGAATTCATGTGATGGACAAGCAGTTATCCTCGAAAGAAAAAATGTCACCTAATTTAGCTATAGTGCTCATCATCTACTGTATCTAAAGCAAATAACAAACCTAATGAAATTCAGTTTGGACATAGGTTGATCAAGATATAGAAAACAGGAAGACTGAAAATACTGCTATACTGCTTTATCTCCTCAATATTTCCCCAAAGTGGAATCTTCATCAATTTAAAATCAAAAAACCTTTGCACCACAACTGATTTTTTTAGCAGAAGCTTTATCCATGTTTGATATACCTGACCCTTTCCATTAGAGAGGTACTGCACCTCCAAAGAAATTTTCAAATGGCATTCCAAGCCAAGACTGAAAGAGCAGGATATAGGAATCCTAATATATTAAACTACTTATGAACAAATAGTAAAACACTCAGAACACTTCTGTTTAGTTTCTTTAAAAGCCACTAAAGGTTAGGATTTAAAAGAAATATCTGATATTCTGCATTAGCACAGGACTGGCAGAAAAGATGTGCTGCTTATGTGTATAACTGAATTTCAGCATGATGTGAGCCTTTCCATTTTCCAGAAAAATTGGTTAAAATTTTTATGGATTTTGAAATAGATGTTGTATTCTACTCGAGAAAGGGGTTGGGGGATAGTGAGGGGAAATTTCCCTTAATGTTTTGAAGAGTAAAGTAATTTTCTTATCCCATCCTTGTCGAGTTTATAGGTTTTCCTGTCAAGACAGTATTTTCAGACCTTTCTGTCAACATATTATTGGACAGGATCGCATGAAAGGAAGTAAGATTAGAGAAGATGAGACTGAACTTCATTGATCTCTAATGGCAACAATTTCAGTATAAAGGATCCTCCCTTAACACTCTTCAGTCTCTTCCAAACCACAAGAGCTATAAGGTCAAAGATGTATAGGTGGCCCCTAAGTATCTAGCTTACATTCTAGTGTTATATATCCAGTACTTTATGTATCAGACTATATTTTAATACATAACATATAGTACCCTAACAGATGGAGCTCTGGAGACGTTATTGATGCACACTGGCTAAGTACCCAGCAAAATTTCCAATATCACAGAATCACAGAATGGTGAGGTTGGAAGGGGCCTCTGGAGATCATCTAGTCCAACCCCCCTGCTCAAGCAGGGTCACCTACAGCACGTTGCACAGGATCACGTCCAGGCGGGTTTTGAATATCTCCAGACAAGGAGACTCCACTACCTCTCTGGGCAACCTGTTCCAGTGCTCTGTCACCCTCACAGTGAAGTTCTTCCTCATGTTCAGCATTCACAAGAAAGTATAAAAATATCTTCCTGAACGCAGCAGGATGAGACTCTGGATTGAATTTAATAAACAGAAGCATAAATAAAATACCGAAATACCTGTACAGGTGTCTTAAAAATGAAAACAAACAAACAAAAAGACCCCACACAACTAAAGAGCTGCTAGAGTTGTTACTCCAACCCCGAGCAGTCCAGGGGAAAACAAATAAATAAATCAGATGACAGAAGTATTCAGGTTGCAAGGAACCTCAGAATATGATCTATTCCAGCCTCATGCTCAAAGCACATGATATCAACTGTTCTCCCCTCATCTACAGATACAGCCATTATATAAAGCAATCAGGTTGGTCAAGCATGATTTACCTTTGCTAAATCCATGCTGACTCTTTCCAATCAACTTCTTCTCCCTTCATGTGCCAGGACTGGCTTCCAAATGCCACTCCAAGACCTCCTCCATGATTTTCCCAAGGACCAAAGTGAGGCTGACTGGATTATCCTTCTTGCCTTTTCTGAAGATGGGTGCAGCATCTGCAACATCCTTCCATCACAGAGGAATTCAGCAACATTTCAAAGATGATAGACAGCAGCAATGACATCAGCCAGCTCTCTCAGCACCCTCAGACACATCCCATCTGACCCCATAGATTTGAATGGGTCAAGATTTCTCACATAATTCCTGACTCAATCCTCTTCCACTACCAGTAATTCCTCTCTTCCTTGAACCCTGCCTCTAGGCACAAAAGCCTAGAAGACTTCATTCAGCAGTGGACCCGTATTTTTCTGTGCTTATTCTTTTACTGTTCATTTAGTGACAGAAGTTCTTCCAGTTGCCGTTGACTTAACTTGCCAATATCAACTCTAGCTGAGCTTTGGCTTTCCTAACACCCTCTCTGCACGTCCTGACATTTCCATACACCTCCTTTATAGTTTGTCCTCACTTCCATGTCCTTTACGGACATCAGTCATGAGTTCCTATTTTAGCTAAGCCAGTCTCTTGACACTTCTACTCCCCCTCCTCACCCCCGGCTGAGTACTGGAATGGACCATTCTTTTGGAGGAGACTGTCCTTAAAGACCTGCCAGGATACCACCTTCCAGTTCCTCAAATAAGACAAAGTCTATTCTTTTGATATCCAAGGTCTGTACTCCGCTACTTGCCTTCCTGACTTCACACAGAAACCACAGATGATAGCAACACAGAGATAAAGGATTATTACTGTCCTTCTTAATCCATTACTAAAATATATATATATATATTTTTAAAGCAAACCACTGTTAAAATACAGGCACCTGAAATTCGGTAGAATAGCCTGTTGGAAGCCCAAATTACAGAAGCTGATTTTTGAAGGTACATCTATCAATAAATGTTTTCTGAAGGATAGTATTTAATAAATGTATTTTAATCAAAGCACTACATTAGACCCCAGAAATTTAGGGAAAAAAACAACGGGAAATACAAACTCAGTTAAATTCAAGTAATGTTAGCTACTCAAAAAGAAAAGTCAGCATTTCTTCCTCAGCAGTTAGGCTATTCTAGCCATGTACTTCATATTGCCATTCAATAGCATATCCATCATAGGGATGCAACTGAAATTGTTGATGTACAGTGAAAATTGTTAAACATTCCAAAATACTATCTTGCTATAGCTGTGACATTCAGAAATAATCCATAAATTACTTCAGTAGCTACATAAACGTAGTCATCTCAAGGTAACAAAATATGCAATAACTAGTTAGCACTGGAGAAAAATTAAATCTTTATAACTCTAAAGTAAAGAACTTGGGTCAGGCACCAAAGCAAACAATCCTACTTGTTCTAAAATCATTATGAGATCTTTAATGATAAGAACAGGTGGGGAAAATAATTCTAATCCTATTTAATATTCTCTTCAAAAAGCTGCCCAGATACATACAGAAATCTTCAGACCCTTCTAGCCAAGACAGTTTAATTTCTTACAGTTCAGCTAACAAATTTTTTGAAGTTTGGAACATCTAGAAATATTCCTACCTATTTCTATCTGTTTTTATCATTAATCAATGCATTTATGCAGCAATTTCCTTATTTGTACTCTATTTGCACATTGCATGTCTTGGTTACAAGCAGCAGTGAAAACTAAAAAAATGCTGGTAGCTCCAAATGTGCAGTACCCCAGCGCCACCTACAGGATGAAAACAAATGTAAAAGAAATATTTTTTAATTATTAGGCTAGAAGATTGTTCACTTTGAAGCATTCAGCTGATCATCTCCAGCCACTGACATTTTACAAAGTGGATGTAATGCTGATGAATTTGATTCCTATTACAATGATGGCAAACACTTCCTTTATCTGCGTGTATTTTTTCATTTAACCATCTGTTCTATACTTTGAAGTTTAGGTTTAACCTTTCTAAAAGCAACAGACCTGTGCAATTTCTCTAACAACTTGCCAGAAAAAGTGGGAAATTCTTTTTCCTGAGGTTTCCTACCTAATATGAAATTGGAAAGCCTCTCAACTTATTTTTTAAAAACATACACCAAAGGTTCAAATACACACTAAAATTAACTTCACCATTCTGAGCACTCCTAGTATGATTGCATTTAGAAGTGGTGGTGCCTGGGATCTCAGTACCATGAATTTGAGAAGGTGTCTACTGTTTCCATACTGTTTCTCTGAAACAGATGTGCAAACTTATACAAATGAATAGATTTGTTGAAAAAGTTATCCTTGTTAAAAAGATACTACTCTGAAAAAATATTATGAAAGGCCAATTATTCTGTTTGCAGATTTAAATTTCTGATGAGATTAACAATTTTGATAGATATCAGATGTTCCTTGGCCCTCTGACATGTTACTCAACATTCCCCTTCAAGCTATGCCTAGTGGATCCAACTTTTTGCTTGATATTCGCACCTCCTACATCTGTGTCTGCTCTGATCAACACCACTTGGACTACAGCAGGTGGTAAAGTCCCATAAAAATATTATCAATCATCTCCAGTGCACTTACAAAACAGGTCACTATTTCAAATAATGAAATGGTCTGCAAATAATGGGCTGCTTATCTTACTTTATCTCATCAGACCTCAAAGTTAATACCTATTCAGATCAACAATGCTATGTCTTTGATTTTCATGTCAGAGGATGCCAGACTACCATTTGGAAAGTAACAGATTCTAGAAGTTGATGTTACCTGTGATACTAAGTGGTGGCTCCCAGGGCTATGGCTCCCAACTGCTAAAACTGGATCTAATAAATAAAGCTCTCTTCTGAGATAAGATAGCCCATAATTCTACTGCTACTGCCCTTAAGACTGGAATAATCACAAACACACAACACCCACCTTCTGGATGAACAGCCGACAGCTTATGGAACACCTACACAAATGTCTCTGAAAATGTGAAAAATATCATGCAAGCTTGGACATAGAATACTTCACGTATTCCAAAGCATATGCTTAGATTTGTGTCTCCTTCATGCAGCAAACTTACTGTTACACCTTAAGCAAGTTTGGTTCTGGTATACATCCCTGAAAAACCCAATGGACAGTTAAACAGATTTTTGGGCAGACTGTTGGAAAGATGGGTAGCAAGTACATACAGTGTCAAATGTCCTATTCTAAAGATTTTGTTTGGCCTCCTTATACTTGAGGATACTGTTTCAGAAAAAGAAAAACTTTCCTTGCAGAATTTTTTTATTTCTGTGTTTTTCCCCTTCACAATCTGATATAGCTATCTAACACTGATCTTTGTCCAAAGCCCGCCATACAAGAACCTAACCTAGATCATTCCTAATCGTTCACAAATTTGAAAGACCAACACACTTTTATTCAGACTTGTGTCCATGATCAAGGACAGCACACTGACCCTAAGAAGGTTATATTTTTTTCCATATAGAACAGTATTATGGATAACATCAAAAACATTATATGGGTGCAGGATTAATCTATCACTGAAGGCATAGTATTGAAAAACAGGAACTACTACTTCCTGCAGTCAGAAAACTGCTTCAGCACAATGTTTCTGCAAGATTTGAGACAGAAAACTACCTGATGTATCCTTGCCCCCCACACTGACACATGATCATTTTTATTGACACAACATAAATATTCATGCAATTTATCACTGGGATTTTTCATGGATCTCAACCCTAGGACTAATAATCAGCTTTTGAGATCTAAGTTACCCATCATCCTCCTTGATTTCAATATACTTTGCTGCGGACAGCTGGTCCACAGCAGAGATGGCACAGCCACCAACTTCCAAAGCAGCCACACAGCACAATATCAAAGATGGCAGAAAGGAAAAACAGTGGACAGATTTTAAAGGATGTCTTGCATATGTCCTCTGAAACAACACCTGGTTATATCTAGCACAGCCATCAAGACAAAGGTGAACCAAATTTTGAGGAGATCAAATATCTTCCCTCTGATGAATATGTTATACTCACCAGTGTCCCCAGGCCCTTCAAATCCACAAAAAAGCAAGGCCTTTCACATTTCATATAGTGTGACTCAGGTGCACTTACAGGGAAAAAAAGAACGAGTAACAGAAAGCCAGTGCTCAGGAAATCGAGTTTTATACTCATGTACATAACACTACACAATTCTACAAAGAGATGAGATTTACGTATGGGCCCAACACTAATGGATTACCATTAATTCACAGATCTGACTACACATACCTTGTTGACTCCATGCAGCTTGCCAAAGCAGAAAAGTTAGTTGCTTTTAACTAAAAGTGAAATCATATGACAGATAAAATGAACGCTCATTTAAATTACAGATTTTGTTTATCGTATCTTTTTATGCTATTATGCTGAATGTTTGATGTCAAATGTTCTTGCTCATTTATTTCCAGCTATTTAAATATACTGTGTCTTCTCTTCAGAGCGAACACAAAATTACAAGGAGCTTTAAAAGCAGCACTGTCATCTGGACCAGGAAAAGAACTGCCTGGAACCTACTCAGATTTGCTCTAAATACAAAACTCCTGTACTCTCCCTGGTACGCTTCTCAGGTTCAAGTCAATACTGGAGAAGTTGTAGAAAAGGACACCGAATTTCCTGCTTAAATCCTGTAAGTATTTTACTTGATGGAGCTGTTCACACTTAAAGTGGTTAATAAAAATCCTATTCTTGGCAATGTTCTTATTGGGGTTTTCACTGCTCCAAAGAAAGGTTAGACAAGCAGCAACACTTAGGGCTGTATACGAATATTAAAAGATTATCCAAAATAATGCAAATGTTCCTACTTCTCTAAAAGCACTGCCTGCTTTTAAACACAGGCAACACAGGATTAACAAATATTATCTGACATTGAATGCTCAAAACTTATAATGATGTTGCTTTTAAAATAGTATCAAATTCTTTCAATAAAAAGCATCAAATCAATATTCCTCAAGTTGCAAATATCAGGGTACTCTGTCCCTTTTCTCTTAATAATCCAATCTGTCTTACAATTGAGATAATGGTTGACTGTCCACCACAACTGACAACAGTCCCTTCTTCAATATGATATAGTTATTTTTACTTTTACTAGGTATATAGCCATAAAAAATGAATAATCTGAAAGGGTGCAAGTCAGATATGTGTATTTCTGGTGACTGTAAAATAACAGTTGATTTTGTCTGAGTTATCCCTTCTCTTTTCTAAACAACAGTTTGAATTTTTATTTTATCTCAAAGCATATAACACCATCACAACAAACGTATCTTCAGATATCTTGGTCCAAAGCCTTTGCTTCCCAGTTATTGATATAGGGATAATATTTCTTATGGAAATTCTGAAATCCCTCTTTAAAGCATTTATATTGAATACCAGGTATTTGTCGTAAACAGACAGCCTTGGATCATGGCATGTTGACGATATACTTGGCCATTACATAGAAGACCATAGCTAGGGTTGGGGGAAACAAGTAGGAAAAAATAAAATAAAATAAGGTTGGTTCAGTTCAGAGCAAACTGCTATGGGAGAGAGTCTAAGATAGCCACTGCATACCCAGAATTTACTATATGCAAAGCCTGAATAATTTTATCAAGCAATTGCTTATGACAACTGTATAGAACTAGAGTATAAATTCTAAATTACTTGTTCAATGCTTCCTCCCCAACAGCCAAGCAAATTTCACTGAATAAGTAAATTTACATGTTAAGCTTCATAACTGCAAAGACTATTAACTGTTCAGTAACTTCTGGAGTCCACATTTATTAAAATATTGAAAAATAATTCATAGTAAATTTGTCATCAGCCCCACTACCCATCAACCACATACTTGAAGGGTGTTCTTATGCTAATATGAATATTGTCAGGAAGAAATTCCCAAACTAGCTCTGGAAACAAGACTGTCCAACACAAGATTCCAAGGAGGCTAATTAACTCACTGAAAATTGAGAGCTAATCAATACAAAACTTCACTAAGGCTGGCATAGCTATACTACATGATGGGAACCTAAGCCGTTATCTCTGTAAAGAGCTGTATAGTGCTACAGAAACAAAATAATTTGTCTAGAGCTAGTTTAATTAGTTCAATATAGTGTTACACTGTTAAACACGGACATATTTCAACCCTCCAAGAACAGCCCTACACCAGCTTTTAAATGCTATGTATCAGCCGCAGTGTTGAATAACTGGTACACTGTAAGAACAATTCTGTGTTACACCAGACTTTCACAGGTGGCTAGGAAGCCTTTACTTTCTGAAAGTCTGAATGATAGATGAACACATGTATTACTTCAGATGAAGAATTTGCAAAACTCAGTATTACACTGTGTAGAAAAATGAAATAAAACATGATATATACAGTCCAAACTCTACATATTTTTCATAGGGAAATTAAAGAGAAAAAGTCCAATAAAAGTTTATCAATAATCTTTCAGAGAGGGTAACAAAAACGTAACTTAACTCTAAATTTAAACTGCCAAAAGAAACTAAGAAATGGGAAAGTAATAGACAGTTTCATCTTGATGGGGGGGGGAAGAGAGACTAATTTTAATGTAATACTATCACTGTAGTAAACTACAAGATTAGAAGTGAAAATCTAACTGTAAACAAGGTGAATTAAAAAAAAAAAAAGGGGGAAAAAAAATACTTACCTACGACTAGTTGTTTTCTTTTCTGCCTTAGTTTCCTCCTCTTGAAGTGGCAATTTAACAGTTTCATTTGTATCAATTTTCAACTTTTTTGCAATGCGTTCTTTCATTTGAAATCTCTCATTGCTAGTGACTTCATCTTCTACACTATCAGTATCTTCATTATGTTCCTCTTCCTCCTTTATTGATTTAAAATCAGAAAATTGCTGGTTTAGCTTTTTTTTCGGACTACAGAATTTTGAATGTGGAAACTTTTTCTTACAAAGATTATCTTACAAAAAAAAAAAGTTAAGTTCTTTTTTAATTGCCTCAAAACAAATTTTTCAAACAAATATCTCCTTATTTGCTTCAGAGGGAACACACAAATTAGAAACATAGTAATAATTTTTTCATACATAAATTACATCTTTTTTGTATCACTTAGACAACTTCACAAGAAATCCTCCTAGGTCTAAAGAAGACCGCATAACAATGTTGTACCTGTCTGATCATTGTTTCCGGATCCTATATTTGATCAAGGCAATACATAAAACACTTCCTAATTTTCCATTAAAAAAAATTCTCACTACAGATATCCTACTACGGGGCTATTATACAATCATGATGGGATGGAAGAGGTTTCTCATCAGTGTCTGGGAGGGAATTTAAAAATGTCACATCGATCAAAAGAGGTTGTGAAAACCTGTAAAAATTAATCATCCCTGCTTGCTACAGAGGTACTACGTTTCTTGGCCTGACAGAGGAAGGCAAAAGGGGATAAACCACCTCAGTTCAAAGATGATTGGGAGGGAGAAATAAATTATTCCTCTCAACAATGAAGCAGCAACCTGACTGGACCAAGGGATCTAAGCTTGACTCCTGCACATCAAAGCTTCCCTGAAGAAGGAAGTCTGCATGAATCTTCATGGAAAGATGCCAGCTCAGACAAAAATCAAATTGCCAGCTCTTTATATTTATTTTGGAGTGGTGCTAATTAGCCAAAGAGACAGCATAAGATGCTAAGTGATGGCAATTTTAACCACATGCAGAGATGTGACAGTCTCAGAAATGGTATTCAAGAGGACTGTACAAAACTCCAGGAGATAGCCAGGATGTCAACACTTGGAAAGCATCACTCTAAAGAGAATATACATATTTTGGGTGTGACTTACAGGTGGAAGGAGGATCATGATGTCCATGTCCATATGTATGAAAAGAAAAAAAAACACGAAAAAAAAAAAGCAGCACAATTTGGGAAGGAGAAAAAAAAAAAAATCAAGAGCTGGATTTTAGATATTGGCTTTGAGTCACTGTTCAGCAATCTTCAGAGCACCAGGCTTAGATATCAATTTATACAACAGAAGGCTATTTGAATATCTGATAAACTACTAGTTAAAGGTCATTCTCAGAAAGATTCTCAGAACCCTTCCAACACATAAACACCCCTGTACAGCAAGAATTACAAAGGAGAAGGGTACAAGAACCTAAACTCACACTACATTCTGTGGCTGGAAACACATCACAGAAAACGGGCTGGAAACTGACAGTTTTCTTTACATTTATGCAAGACAAAAGGACAGGTAGGGTCTCTCCTCTGTTTTCACAGGGCATGAATTAACAGTACAGTAGCTATGCATGGCAGATGGGTAAGGAAGACAGAATCCTTTTCAGCATTCAATTTGGGGAATGGGGATTGTATTCCCAGTCAAAAAATACATCCCTGTCCTCTCAACAGCAACTCAAAGGGCTATCCCCCAAGATCTATGGCCTGAGGCAAACACATACTTCAGCTAGCAATTTTATTCTGCGCAATATAGGACAATCTCTTTGTAACTATAATAGTCTCCATGTTTGGTTGTTTGTCCATTGTATTACTGCTTGTTTATTCACATTTCCCGTTGGTCAGAGGTGACAGTCTCCCTCAATACTATTTTTAGTAAGAAGTACTGAAATTTTGTTTCCTTGGAGAAATCTTTCCAACAGGATTTTCACTCATACAAAAGTTTCCCCTCAAAAACTGGAGTTTCATTATTATTTATGACAAATTTCATTAAGAGGGTTTTTTTAGTACAGATTTTTTTTTTCCTTAAACATGGAACATGTTTTCCTAAACATTTTTTGTCATGGAAGCAGTGTTTAGGAAAGTAGTATTTGTTTCCCCCCAAGAAGATTTAATTCACACACAACAAAAAATAAAGATTTATTTATTTAAAAAATGTTACTGACCTCACTTGAACCCCTTTCTTCACCTGCTGCTTCACTGGAAGAAGAAAAATAACCATTACTACTTTGAAGTACTAGAGAAAGATTAGAATAGTATTTAAAACAAACATAAACACACCAAAAAGCAGTACTTGAATTAAAAATTCTGTTCTGTATTTGAAATTTCAGTCAACGTAGTCATTTATATCATGCTCACCTTCAACCTAACAGCATCAGTTAGTAATATTTTCTATCGTTTCTAACTAGAAGTGTTTAAAAATCACAGAATAAAACAGTAGGAAAACTCTATGCTGTCATATAGTAGATAAATTCTATTATTAATCATATCTTGAGCTATCCAGACAAAACAGTGTCTCTGATAAGATAAAGAATTATTATTATTATTTTTATTTTTAACTTTAAGCCAAATATCTTGGTTCAAGAAAGTATGACTGGACATATAGATATGAGAT
The DNA here is from genome assembly GCF_036417845.1 of Apteryx mantelli. NCBI lineage: Eukaryota > Metazoa > Chordata > Aves > Apterygiformes > Apterygidae > Apteryx > Apteryx mantelli. The sequence goes on from NC_090020.1 coordinate 64,022,259, forward strand.
TATGGGCTAGTCGTGGAAATCAATCAGGATGAAAATGCAGACAATCAAGTGCTATGACACTGTACATGTGCAGTATCTGTATCTTACAAGAATAAGTACCAAAAAAGTAAACAACAGTAAAATAATCGCGTCAGACAAAATACACAACAAATCAGCATACCGCCATGGTTTTTGACTACTGGTTGCATTGGGCTAAAGTAAAACAAAACAACCCCCCCAAGCAAACTTAACTCACTCTGTTAAAACAGATGTTTTTGATCTCATATGCAAGCAATCCCTAGCATTTCATTGCAAATATACTGCATTTAGGGAAGCCTTCTTTATATACATGCACTGTACTGGTAACTAGGCTTAACATCAACATTTTCATGTGTTACACACCTACAGTTTAGCATACTAGAAAGGAATCTCTCTGAAGATAATATACTAATGCTAACCTATCTACTGTTAATTGTCACAAACTAATAATAAAGACCCTTGAGGATTTTTCTGTCACAAGAAAAAAAAAAAGTTATGGTAGAGAGGCAAAGAAAGGAACATTGAAGGAGTCCCAGAAGTCAAGGCTTTGAGATACACTCCAACCCATCAATAAATAGCCAAGGTCACCAAAGAAACTATAAATTTGCCAGATCCAATAATGGCATTAATTTCTTTTAAAAAATGAATCCAGAAAACTGTCTATGGACGTAATTGTTTCTTAGTAGAAGATTATAATAAAATAATTCTTTAAAAAGTATTAAAAAAAGGCTTTGGCAGCATCAGGCTTATAATTCTGATGCCTGTACTGAGCAAATGAATAGACGCTATAATAAAACGTAAAATAAATAAACGCCTAGAAATAATGATCTAATTGGGATTTGTAACATGGCTTCTGTAAATGGAACTGCCTTTCCAACTTCTAGGAGTTTTTTGAAGGGGCTAAATGTGGGTGATCAGCTTGATATATTATATTTGGACATGCACAGAATGTCTAACCAAAAATTTTCAAGGAAACTAAGCATCCCTTGGGTGATGGGAATGATAAAGAAACAAAAGTTAGGGGCAAACAATGAGTTCTTGCAATGAAGGGAGATCACTAGCGGTGTTCCACAGGAGCCTGTGCTGTGCCTTGGGCTGCTCATACTCATTAACAAAGTGGGCAAGCAGGCAGCTCGCTGAGTTTCTTGATAATACAAAGCTACTCAGGATAGTAGAACAAGAGAAGACTGCAGAAGGACTTGAGTGACGAGTCAGCAAAATGGCAGGTGAAATTTAAAGTACAAAAAAGTAAAATTATGCCCATGTGGAAAAAGGATCCCACATACAGAACAAAGAGCTCTGAACTGACCATCACCAATCATTAATAAATTCTTGGAGTTGATATGATACTTTCTACACAACTCTCTCAGCTTAATACTCAACAGTGATTAAAAAACAAATTAGAAGTTAAGATTTATTAAGAAGGAAACAGAACAAAACAGACCATGTTTACGCAAGTGCATAAATCTCTCATTCACCTGCACCCTTAATACGTTGTGTAAATCTCAAAAAAAGATAGTTTAGAACAGAAAAGGGTTCACAGAAGAGCAACAATAATAACCAAAGGTACAGAACAACTTCTGCATGAGGAAAAGTTGAGTAGGCTTTAGCAGTTCAGGCTGGAAAAGAATGGCTTAAGGAGGGATAACGGCAGAGAGAGATGGATAGGGACTAACTGCTCACTGTCTCTTCCAACAGAATTGGAAGTTATCAGAGGCTAGCAACAGCCAGGTTCAGAACAAAAAAGGGAGGTACTTCTTCCTGCAACAGGCAGGAAACCCATGGAACTTCTTACAACAGGATGCTGTAAATGCAAAAAACATTACACGGGTTCAAGAGGAGACTAAGTACTTTGAAGAGAGATCTATTACAGATTATTAAACAGATGAACCACATATATCAAACTGACAGTCCCCTTAGCTGATAGTAGTTGGAGGCTGGGAGGCTAGTCAGGGAAACATCATGTTTTCTCTGCTCTTGTTCCTTCTTGGGCATCCACTAACGGCCACTATCTGTGACAGGCTTAGAGGGACATTCAGTCTGACCTAGCATGGTCATTCTTACTTTCTTAGAGAGTGACTGACAAACAGTGAGTACACACGATGCTAATCAGGTCTAACATTCTGAAAGTAAATCTGTTTTAGAAATTGGAAATTGTGTATTAACCTTTTGACAGCAGGAACTGAGCTTAGGTGGGGATCATCCTTCAGTAGGTCATGACTACTTTTACTTTTTCCCCTCATGCTCTGTTTAAAAAAAAGAGAAGAAGAAAAAAAAAGTGTTATAAACATCAGTGTTTTAGAGAGTGGATGGTGAAAAGAGGTAATGGTAAGAAAAAGATCATTTCTTTCTTGTTATTTTTAGCCTAAGCAGTGAGCATAGACAGTTCTAATAGCAGAAGAACAGAGAAAGCATTTTTTTTCATGTCACTGGCTCCAGAAAGAGAAGCATCAAATTGATTCCATGGATTTACATCTCTTTCAGCAATAACAATGCAGTTAATTCCAAGACTGGGGGGTGGGGGGAGGAGGAGATTGTCCTATTATCACAGTCATTACACATCATAAAGATACCAGGTCCAGTATGTATCTACCTGAGCAAATGAAGAGGTAAGACCTGACTTTCCAGTGATGGTATACAGCAACTCAGAACTAACACATACAAAAGTAGTACTTATCACTAGATCGGACATAATGTAGATCCCTCAAAAAAAAGAAATTAATAACCTGCAATACATCATGCAGGAATCATCCACAGAGGCAAGAAATCAAATAAATCTAGTAACGCATCAGATCATCAGGTGCAAAGACACCAGTAAGAAAATATTTACTGTGCTAATCCAAAAAGTACACTGAAATGTTATTACCTCTGTTATGGAAATACTCTGTATTGTGACCTGAACGTCTCCATTTCAGCTACAGCTTATATTCCCCTAATAATAATTCTGCAGATAATAAAACCACACTCTGACTTACAAACACTTTCAATTTATTATGCAGAAAAAAAGACTAACGCATTCAGCAATGTGAAAAATTATTTGCTTCAACAAGTAATTTCTTTGTGTGTTAAAGAGGCAGACAGAACATACGGCAATTGTTCAGTAACTTTGCGAACCACTCCAGACAAGTATGGACAATTAAAAGAGCAGTTTGGACATTGAAGGCTTCAGTTTAAAGACTAAGCCACAACTAGCAGGGGCCACAAGGCTCTGAGTGTAGTAATAGACATTAATGACCCTGAGAAGCTTCACCTGGGATCTCCACCCCATAGCCGTCTGGCCACGAGCTCCATTTTACCTCAGGTCTGCAAACTCAGTCCTTACCTGAGCTGTTGGAAGTGAACCTGTCTCTAAGCCCTGTCTTCTGAATGGACCCACCTGGACCCACATTGTAGCCTTGTCTCTGTGTCCTGTCTCTGGCCCCATGTCCTGCTGCTCCTGACTGGGTCGCCTGAATGGATCCCAGGCTTGGTTCACTGCTTGCCTCCTTTGGGACTCTGTGAACCCCGTTACTGGCACCTGGCTCTGTCTGCCACATCCAGATCCTGTGGGACTGCACCCCATCGGTGAGGGCACTGCCTGTGCTGGGATCACCCTTGGCTTATTTTCCTAAGGTAGCGGCCAGCCCTTGCTGCTCCCTGATAGTTAACTTGGGTCTTCTTAAGCTCCGAGCCAAACTGTGGACCCTGACCCCATGGCTCCTCCTGAGTGATCAGCCTGGCCCTGGGCTCTGATCTCTCCCCTTTGCTGAACTCCTGCCCAGCCCCAGACTCCTGAGTGAAACCCTGTCCCAGGCAACCTCTGGGGCTCCTCAGTGGCAGCCTGACTCCTTTCCCAACCCCCTCCTTCCTCCCAAATCCCACCCAGCCTCCAGGGCTCCTCAGCTGCATATCCAGAGCAAAACAGTGTCCAGAACTATAGAGATACTGACAACCTATTAGAGACAAGCAATTAGGTTAGGAAAGTAATTTTTCATTCTGCTATAAAGAACAAATAGGAATTCCTATAAGCAATTGATAAGGTTATTTTCCCAGCTACAGGTAGTCCAGAATTTAATCAGGACAAATATGAGGATAAGATTTTAAGATCAAGTTGGAAGGCAGTGTTGAAACTGGGTTGGTGGGGGGGTGGAATCAAGCATCTGCGCTTAAAGATATGTTCTACTTAGGTCATTTTCAACCAAAAAGCAAATACTTGGCATGAAAGGGAAGAACAAAGCAAAAGAATGAGATGCAATATTAAAACACAGACAGATGTATGTCAAGAAAAGAAGGGCAATGGCGCGTTGTTAAGGTAAACAAGTATAGTTAATCTGAATGGGTAAGCCAAAGCAAGAAACAACATCAGTTAAAACTACTGTTGTGATAAATCCCTGCTATCCTTCTGACCGATGCTATCTCACTGTACCATTATACATCACTGTATTCACTGCTTTCTTTTCTATTTTACCACAAATCCTTAGGGCTGATGACCACCTTTCAGTTTACGTTGGTACAGGACCAAGTACAATCTAGTCTGATCGTTAACTAAAGCAGCTAGGTACCTGAACCATATATATAAGCTAAAAAGCATACAGCCTTAGAGAAATCATTTGGACAGCAGCAGAAATGAGGATGACAACTTGCCAAAGAAATATTTAACTAACCTTATTTGAGTGGCAAAGTCAGGTTAGCAAATGTTAGATCAAAGACTATCTAAGCAACCTTAGTTATGTGAACCTGGACAATTCATAATAGTGTAACATTTAATTATGTGCTAATGCACTGTTTTCCCACACTATCACTGCCTCATTCTGCGCACAGGATAGATACGTAAGAAAACGAGGTTAAGAATGCACTTGCAATGAACAATTTGACATATGTCAAATTTCAGGTATTTAATGTGACCATTGCATCCCATTCTTGTAATTAAGGAGGTGAAGGAAAAATAAAGTATGTACCACCTTTACGAATTCTAAACAGTAGAAATAGCTCCAAATTACGAAGAGTGAAACATTATGTTTAAGGAAATATAAAAATTGTTACGCAGTAACTGAAGTCACATTCAAAGTTAGAGAAGTTAAAAACTTCTGTTTACCTATATGTTAAAATGATAGAATTGTGAAGACTAAAGTAATTCCAATATTATCGCTCAAAGCTCAGAAACTAATGAACAAAACTAATAACTTTAAAGCTTTTCACAAACATGTAAAAAAGTTAATTTTAAGCTGAAAAGAAAAAAAGGAAGGATTAAGTACATTACCTGACTAACTCTATTGACTTCTTCTTCTTCTTCTTCAGCTTCTTCTCCAAAGGAAAGTAGGTTAAAATTTCTTTAAAAGAGAAAACACGTATTTTCTAGCAACTCTAAACACTATTTGATCAACAATCCAATCCAATAAACTTTAAACATGTTACTTTTACATTGTATGTGATTTTTTTTCCTGCTAAATGTACCAACTTCAAACTATAACAAGTTATTTGCAATAAACTATCAGTATCCAGTATTTAGACAGTATTTAGATGTTTCTATCCTCTTCCCAAGATAGAACAATCAGCATAGTTAAGCATCACTTAGAAAGTGTTAAGAGGGAACTTAATGAAATCTGCCCTTGACGAACTTCCATGGACTCAAGTGCCTGACAGCTCTGCAGAACTCTTCTTTTTTTTTTATTTTTTTAAATTTGCTTTTGCTTTTTTCAATACAGCAACATTCAAGTACAAATACAAATTTTTCAAGATAGGACAGTTCAGAAAGGCATCGAATGCAGACATATATTCACATAATGGAATTAAGAGAAATAATGATCTTTAAGTTCTTTCGAAATTATTATTTTTTAACTATGTTGGATATACTTATGCAACAGAACAGACAGCATAGATACAGTTTAAATTTCCTATTACTTTTCATTACATGTTTATAACTACCAAACTACATTCACAGGAACTGAAATTTCCCATGTCAAATGCCTGCCTTCTGCTGAGTACTTTAGTGGGAGAGAAAGGGCAGCTGATAAAGTAAGTTCAAAATCTCAAACAGCTGATCTATGATCAAGTTATTAGTATCTAGTAAGATCTGTACCACCTCAGTCACAAAATGATGATTGCATATTCCTGCCCACAGGAACATGGCTTAAGCTACTACATTTTACCTCCTTTTGCAGTAAACCATACATACTACAGTTATCATGGGTCAGCTGATGCACAGTAACCATTTCGGTTACAGTAACTAGATTTTTCTGATCTCTGAAGAGACAGAGAAGGAGGTTGTTTTGCTAATATTAGAGAACATTCTTGTGCACATCTGGTTAAAGCCTTATGTTTCAAAAGCAGAAACAGAAAATAAGCAAGCCGTAAAACAAAGTTGAAAGAAAATTAACCACTGCTTATGTTACATTTACTTTGTGCCTTTCGATTTGGACTTTTTAGCTTCTTCTTCTGGTTTGTCCTTCTTCAGCTTTCTATTTGCTCTTGGAATGATGTCATCAAATGGATTAAACAAAACCTATTAAAAAATTAATATTTTAGACACATCTTTAACAGGCATTTTGTTGTAATTAAATGATTGAATATTTTAAATCAGCATATACAAAGACATGTATATCATAGATAGTTATAGATAAATGCGTGCCAGGTTTTCACATTAGAATGCAGTTGTCTGAAAACTATGAACAAACAAAAAATCTTTAAGTTGCAGATTTCAAAACAGAACATACCCACCTCACTACTTCTTATTTTGTGTGGACTAAGTGGTCTCTCTTCCTTGTCAACTTCTACTTCAGCCAGTCGCAACATATTATAGATTGTATCCCCTGTAACCTGATATAGAAAATACTGTAAGCACATAAGATTTTTAAAAGGTAATAGGTACAGGGAACAACTTTTTTTAAATTTAACAGTGGAGTTGAAAAAATTAGCACAGGTAGCTAAAACTGCTCTTTTGAGCGCCTGAGGAGGGGTGAGTGTCAAATTCTTACTGGGAGTTGTGAAAGAAGAAAATAAAAATACTGTGGAATGTAGAAATAGTTAATTTATTTATTTCAAATAAACCATGATAGTGGTAAATCCGTCTTGTGGCTTTCATTTTCCTGATTCTTCTTGGGTGATTATAATTTACAAATGGAATTTTATAATAATGTTACTATTACTAAACTGATTTATAAGACACAGTCATAAAATTTTCATTAAAGGAAGCGCAACACTAAAATATAATTTAGAAGAAAACCCACAGCAATGCAGATAATTATAGAAACTACCAATAGAAACATTCCTATCAGACACGGGAAAAAAAGAGAATGGAGACAGCCTAGAAAGTAGTGAAATAAATTTCAAATGTACACAACAGAAAAACAACACTAAAACAGCCTTTGAATAAAGAGATACATGTAATTGCTTCTGCGAAACTCAAATTGGGGTTCTAGCCTGTGTAACAGACCTTTCCAAAGATTGTGTGCTTGTTGTTAAGTTCATCTGCACGACCCAACGTAAAGAAAAACTGACTGCCATTATCATGGGGTCCGGCATTTGCCATAGCAACAAGTCCTCTTCGATTAAATCGCAATCGTGAGTGGAACTCATCCTGCCAAAGAAGAAAGACAAAGGAATATGATTTAGATATGTAACTTTATTTTTTCCACTTCTTTAACCAATTAGATTTACATCAATATACACACACTCAAAAAAAATAAGCTCTGTTAATTTTTTTCTGACAGCAATAAAACCAGTCATTTATAACTTAATGCCAAAATTATATTTAATAGCTGCTGTTCTCAACAGTTTTTATTAAAAAAACCTAACCAAACACTGAAGAAAAAATACTGTATCAATAATATAAACAAACATATAAGAAAAACTGTAACTTCTGTCTTTTTTAAAGATTCTGTTTTTCCAAGCATTGTCTAATTATTAGTTATTCAGTTTTTTTGTTAGAATTAACTGTCCCCCTCAATATTAAAAAAAAACGATGCCTCTCAAAGCAAGTAACTGCATCGCATATATTTCTTGTAAATCTATCATTCTTGTTAACTATTACATTTAGGGACAAATCTTAATTCAGGTAAAATAACTGGAAGTTCAGTAACAGACTGCAATGGTTCAATATTGAACAAGTATCATGGTCCCAAAAAAGTTCTTCCTAGGTAAAATAGAGTAGGACTACTTTCAAGGGAATGTGAATTGATGAGTAATATATTAACAGCATAGTAGTATCACAATTCTAAACACTGCAATACTGAATGATATCACTAATTTTAAGCAGTAGTGCTACTACAGTATTGGGAATATTTGTTTTGTGCTCTGCTTAGGTACCAATCCCCTCCATAAACATCAAGATGTATTACATGCGTGAGTCTACTCTAGCAGTAGGGGAGATGGAAGGCCCAGAGACAGGCTGTGCGGCTTCATTCACTAGCTAAAGGTCTTCCCCTCCGTGTCTGAAACAAAGCAATCAAGCAGAACAGAATACAGTGTGTGTGTGCGTGCGTGGCTTCACTCATGATCTAAGGCTCCCGGTCAAGAAATGAGCTGTGCCAGTATCAATAATTCAAATGAATGCATATACAACATTCAGGACCTTTGCTAACTGAGATATAAATACATGTAAATAATGTACATTTCTGAGTTTACCACATATAAACACCTACTCTTAACTCTTCCCCCCCTTTTCCCTTGTGCAGTTCATGCTAATAAGGTTATACATTTACAATATCATAACAACTAGATTTAAGAACGCTGAAAACAAAAATGCATATTCAAAAATACTGAAGCAACATGTCAAAGCCATTAGTGTACACAACTAATGTTACATTTCTTACACGAGTTTTGCTTTTTTGTAACCTAATTTATTAGGAAGACCATCTGATAGGGAATAACTAAAAACTAACACACAAGATAAAGGTATCTACCTTGAAAGGAGCTCCATAGATTGAATCGCCACCTGACCCAGTACCAGTGGGATCACCTCCTTGCACTATAAAACCAGGCACAACTCTGTGAAATATTGTGTTATTGTAATACTCTAAAAGAAAAGAAAAGAAAAGGATATTAAAAACATTTAAATGGTCTCAAATTTACACTTCCATTTAGATTAGGCAGAGATATCCAGTGACAGGAAATCCAGAAAACAAGTACTGTTAAGTGCTCCTTCCACTGTGTTCCCTCCTCTTCCACTGTCTTGCTTGGTGTGACTGTGTCTCATCTAAAAATTATGACTGATGACATTTATGACAAAAATTGTGGTGTGTCACACATTTCTGCTGCAAAAGGCACTGTACATCACTGATAAGATGATATTGATGAGTTTCTTTCTTTCCAGCTTTCCAGTATTATCACTAGAATGATAGTCCCAATATATACCAATTTAAAAGGAGAGATAAATCTATTACGCTTTGTGCCAGCTAACATCTCACATGTATAGTTATCCATACCCATACACCAAACGGTTAGCATGTTCACTGACCAGCATGGAACACAGGTGTCATCACTTTTACCTGCATTGTACCCAAGCTGATGATTTTCACTGAATGAAATATGTGGTACAGTTCCCTCCCTAAGTTACCTTCTCTCTGTTCTATATACATCAGATAAGATCACAAGGAAAACAAAAGGAATCAAAATTTAACTCTACTTGACATGTATTTCCATTCTTTTGTTTTTTGTTTTTTTTTAATCTGCAACATGCTGCAAGACAAAGCAAGATTTACAAATGTTACAGCATAGCTAGGTATCTTCATGGACAGTCTTACCCTAGGGAACTTACAAGGGAAATATTCAAATTTATCATAAAAAAGCATGTGATCCTACACAGCAGTCAGATAAATTCAGAAAGGATATCCTTTAACCCTGCAGGTAACTCTCAGGATTTGCCAATGGCTGAGTTGTCTTACTTTTGAAAAAAAATCTCCACATCAACATTAGATGTAAGAAACTAACTAAACAAGAAACAGACATGATTTGTGCTGGAGGCACAGATCCCAGACTGCTATTTTTCCTGAAAAGAGGAGGGCTAAAAGAACTCTTAGCCACTCCATAAATGCATAAGTGGGATAATACCAGTGGCTAGAAAACACATAAAGGCAAGAAGTCCTTCATATATTCTTGGTACAGTTTTCCCAACAGAGAACTTCTCATTCTGGCACCCACTATTTCAGTGATAAGCATTGCAGAGCTTCAGTCAACACAAAACTACAGCAAAAGAAACATTAAAAGCACTCATGAATAAAAGAAAAAGTAGTAAGGATGGTGATACAAAGAGTAGCTTTTCGGTGGATGTCCAAGTTTTGCATCATTTCCATTTCATGCATTCATTAAAGGAGGAGTTATACTTTACAGTGACTTGCCAAAAATAAGCCTTCCTAAGTCTCTGATGTACAGCTTTTCAGTAAATACTATGTCATCTACTAGATTTGAGAAAAACATCTAAAGTTTTTTTTTTTCATTCAAGTTCTTTTTATAAGACCTTGAAGAATATTCTCTTTCTGGGTACTATTTAGTATTTTCTACATACAAATAACATCACTTAACATAATAAGGTGAAAGCATAATTATGACCTCTATTTTACAAAAAAGACAAAAATATATCAGTGTTGTACATGAAATAATTTCAGCAACTCCTATCCCATCAGTCATTACCTTCCAAACAAAGCTGGATGAAATTCCGACATGCTTTTGGTGCTTCCTTTGACCACAATTCTATATCAATATCTCCTGCTGTTGTTCTCAGCAAAACCTATAAAAACACAGATAAATATGTCATTACTTTTCTTGCAACTTAATCACTGGTCAAAAAACATCATTGCTGAGTTAAAAAAATACTTCTAAATTCATGAGGTTAATAACAGTAGCAGATATTCCAATATGCTGGGCAGCAACTGTTAGTCCACGTAGTATTGCCAGTAGATAAGATACAGTTCTTAACTAATGGTAAGCAATATAATGCTTCAAGACAATGACCTGGTACCAGACACGTGACAGACGAATTAGATACTCTTTATTCACTTCCAGAGTGAAGCAACACTGAACAGGAATAATTACGCCTTAAACCTCCAAAAACATGTAACTTTATTACAGGTGTTGCTATTACGTTCAGTGGAACATCACAATATTATTAAGAACCTCAGATTTGGTCACAGAACAGGAGAAATAAGATGTAATGCTTCAAGGACTACTTTGTGTTACGTAGCACACACTGCTCCTTGGGTCAAGTAACGCCTTTAAGGGTTACAATACATTAAGCACTAGTTTCAATCAAAGCAGCGCCATGCCACTGAAACTATCACCACACGTGCACCGTGCACGCTCTCCTCACCCGCCCCGCTAAACGCACACACACACAGCATACAACCCCTTTACCTGCCCCTTTGGGAACAACCGCAGCGCACAACCCCCTCTCGGCACAACCCCTACGCACATGCAGTGCTACCCCTTCACCTGCGAAACCCACACGGGGATCGCAAAACCCCCTCGCCTGCACAACCGCCCTTCCCACGCAGCGCGCAGCCCCTCACCCGCACTACCACGCACACGGTGCACGACCCCCTTCACCACCCCCGAGCACACAACCCCCCCCGCCCCCTCCCGAGCGCACACCCGCTCCCCCCGCCCGCCCGCCAACGGCTGCGCCGCCCTCGCCCCTCGCCGGCTCCCGGGGCAGCGGCCGCCCCGCCCCGCCCGGCGCGGCAGGCCTCACCTTGCCGTTGGTGGGAGGCTCCTGGATGTAGATGTTGCTCATGGTCGGGAGAGAGGCGTCCCGGGACTTCGCCAGCCGCCCGGGCGCGCCGCGCGGCTGCGCCTCGCCTACAAAGCCGCGCTACCGCCGCGAGCCTCCCGCCATCTTGGGCGCTCCTACCCGGCCCAGCGAGGCGGGGAGGCGGCTGCCCAAGCCGGGGGGAAGGCGAAAGGGATGAGTCCCCGGCCAAAGCCGCCCCGCGCGTCGATGAGTACCGCCTCCGCCTCAGCAACGCCTGGAAGCTTCTCCCGAAACCTCGCGTCCCGCTCCTTTGCTCCCGCCCGGCACGGGGACGGCCCCGTCCTCCCTGCGAGTGGCACGGTCCTGGGTGCGCCGCGCAAAGCCTTCCGGCGGGGAGAGCCGCTGCTGCAGGCCGGGCCGGCTGGAGCGGGCCGCGACCGCGGGAGGCTCCATGGCTCTGCCGGGTGAGGAGGAGGGGGCGGCGGCCGGCCGCGGAGCGGAGCGCTGGGAAGGGGCGCGGCGCTCCGCGTTGCAGAAAAGCACGCGCCGAACCGCGGCGGCGGCATGCGACTGTGTCGCGGTGGGAAGCGTGGGAGGGGAGGGTGGTGGGAGTGTATAGCTGGGGAGGATTTTTATTTACTGCCCTTTTCTTCCGCATCTTTTTGCTCACTTAGGTGCGTTTGTGGGTGCCTTTTATGTGAGAAACGGTTTGTGGTGCATCTCCTAACATCATAGGGGCTGCAGGTAGAGAAACATTGCTCTGGTTTAGAAAGCTGATTTTCTAAAACGGTCCTAGTTCTAAGAGCAAGAGAGACAGGGAAACTTTAGGGGCGTCAGGTAATGGAAATTTAGTTGTGACTTCCATTATGAATAGGCTTAGCTGATTTAAAAATTGGTCCGTTTTTCTTTGGTTTCTGGGATTTCTCCTGAGTCCTGTTTTACTACATCTGTTAACAGTTAACTGTGAGCTCACAGAGATACAGAAAGTGTTTGTTTTTCCCAAAACTTGCACTGTTCCGGTCCTCCTTCCTGCAAAATATCTACTGTCCTTTCCTTTATTCTCTTCACTTTATTCTCTGTCTCCTTTCTTGCACCCATTCATTCTTCATATGCTGGTGGTTTGTTGCCTGAGTTCAAGATGGATTTGTTTGGCCGGATTTTATTATTATTATTATTTCTTTTTGTCTTTTTTTTCAGGAATTATTATTTATTTCTCTTTTAATTGCTTTCTTAGACAGTTCTTGCAATTAAAATATACATCACCTCAGAATTTCCAGGCACTGCCTGTGAACAGGCACACACTGCAAGAATTTATAAGTACCATCGTGGTGCACAGTTATGGATCATTGGAATGTTTGGGGACTATTAACATGTCCATACTATAACTAAACAAATGCATAAGTTTTCAGAGAAGTGGAATAATTATTAAAGTTATAACAGCAGAAAAAATCAACTGAGGATTTGACAATAAGTTATGTGAAGCTGAACGATCCATACCAGTTTATATTAGCCAAACTTGTTCTGATAGAATACTATGCAGAAAAGTGACCTTAGAAATGCAGTTTGTTTTGCTTTTCTTTACATTTGTGTCAGTCTTCCTGGTGACAAACAGTCTGAGATCTTAGTGATCTTAGTATTCTGAAAGGAACGCTCATTCCTATCTGTGCATTGACATTGTCAAGTCAGATTTAAAAAAAGCTTTGAGTTCTGTTTCATAACACCTAATTGATGGAATTTTCTCTTTCAGGTGGAAATAAGGATAACATCAGAGCGGGCTGCAAGAAATGTGGCTACCGTAAGTCTGTAGCAAGCTATATGAAGATGCATATGATACAGTGTTTTCTTCAATTTATGATGTTTGAACTGCCTTTTGGAGAGGCGAAAACAAGTTTCCTCCCTCATTGCCCAGATATTTCTCAGTTTAAGTTACCATATTTGTTTTTCTTTTTTCCTACTCATTTTCTGGTCCTCACACTTATTACTGCTTTCAAAAACCCCTGAGTTTCTCTGTGAAAACAATATGCTACTGTATTCATATATGTTTCATTTGCATGCAATTAAAGACCTTTAAATTCAAGTTTCTTGATATCTAGCTTAGTACTTACTGAGATGAATAGAACATCGTGCTGCTTCTGAGCTGTTGTAGCAGTCTCTCTGCAGAACTTAACTTGAGCAGAAATGTCTGCTTATGTCCAATGCATGTTTTGAAATGAAAAATAGTTTAAAATTTTTATGACCTTCTATGCTAAGAAAATCTTCTTCATGCAGTCTATATTTCAAGAAACAGTTTTTTTGTTTTTTTTTTACTTGCAAGTTCTCTACTTAGTACTTAGCTCATGCTTTGCATTATGCTGTCATCATAAAAGCATATCTGTGGCTACTCCTGCTGAACATGGATCTGTCCTAGTGTAGAATTAAATTTTGTAATCGCTAAGGCTTATTTTTTGAACAATGAGGGAAAACCCCCCGCTGTTTTGCAGTAAATTGTGTTGAACCTGTAATACAGGGATTTAAGTTATATATTTATGAGCATTATGTGGGGTGAAGGAAAAAAAGCTTGCTTGCTTCTTTCACTGTAGACTTTGCCTCCAAAAAATTTTGTCAATGAGTTGCTTATATGTACCAGTTCTTCCAAGGGAACATGGATATCTGCAGTGATTGATTTGTAGGTGAAATAGCAGCTTTCTGGAAGGCGAGAAAACTTGTAAAGTCACTCATGCTGTATTTATCTTCCTAAAAGCTCTGTCTTCAGGATGTAGGTTTTTTGATATGAAGCAGCTGAGTTTGTTTCAGTTGCTACTTGAATTTCCTGTATTTTTAGCATAGTCTCTCCCAAACCATATCTTCAGTTTGTTTTATTTTTCTGTAATGTTCCAATAGGTATATACAGCTGCGAGGTTTCTATCTCTGGTCATGATTATTGAGACATAACTTAGAAAACTAAAAATACTAGTCAGGTAGTAGTTTGGTCAGTATTATGTACCAGTTATTAAAGATAAATTATATCTAATAAGGGAATAAAATTCTTGTATTTTGCTAGAGGGAGAGAGAAAGAGTAAAAAACTAGAGCAAGTGTGTTATATTAAATATTTCACTCCTTGCTTTTAAATGCTTCTTCAGGAAAGGATCTGAGACCATTAAAAAATAGAAAGCAAAGGTTGGACAAAATCTTTAAATTTACAGAAATATGAAGGGAGGTCATAAAGCACCATTAAATGGGATACCTTTGCACAGCTTCTCAAGGTTCTTCAATACTTTTTCAAAGTAAACTTTCTCACTTCCCATTCATAGATCGCAGTCTCACCTTTTCACTTACCAAACTGAATAATACTAAAATGCATGTTCCTTAGCTTCTGATATTATTTGGTAATTTATAACTTTTCTTTCTGAATATTTGTTTTGTTCAGCTGGTCACCTGACATTTGAATGCCGAAACTTCCTCCGAGTGGATCCCCAAAGAGATATTGTTTTAGATGTCAGCAGCACTAGTAGTGAAGACAGTGAGGAAGAAGAACTACAAAGATTGCAAGCTCTGCGTGAAAAAAAGAGTATGTTTGTTGTTGTGTTTTTTTTTTTTCTTCTTTTAAGAGTAAATCACATAATGGTCTTCTGAAGTACTGGAATGATCATTTTATCCTTTTTGAGAATTACTATTAGTTCTTTTAATCAGTGCTTTAAAAGAAGGATTTTACTTCATATGATCAGTCTTTAGAGGTTTGATACACCTAAGTCTTTTTTACTATAATTAATTCCTTTTGTAGGAAATTATTAATATACCCATTTGGAACATCTCAAAAGGAGCTCTTAAATACAAAAGACTGTAAGAATGGTAATAAGCAGCTGCTTAGAAGAAAATGATGTGGATGTTCTCAGTTAATCTGTTGATTATTGCATATGGTTTAAACATCCTAAAGTTGATGGTAACTGTTAATGACAAATAAGAAAAGTGAGTTTCTCTCCAGTTTCTAAGTAGCATTTTGACTGAAAGAGCTAGTGATTGAATTTGAACTTTCATATTTGGAGATATACTGTTCCCTGTGTGGAAGGTTTGAACATCAGCTGTGTGTCAGAGAGAATAGGTGGGTTAATTAGTTACCAGGTACCTGAGTTCATTTGAATTTGGACTCTGAAAAGGCCCTCCCCTAAATACGAAGAGGAGGTTGTTCCACCATAGCATGTTTTAAGTATACCAATCTAAAATGAATTTTCTTAATTTTTTTTTCCACATGCTTGAAACATCACATTTTGATCTGTTGCTCTCATGTTCCAGACTTTACATTCAGTTCCTACCCAAAACACCATTTAGGAAGAAGAAAGGATAGAGAGACCCCCATATTTTGCTATAACGCTTTAGAAGAAATGCATAGTCTGTATGTCACACTGCTGAATTGGATCTGCAACAGTCCTTTCCTGGAACAAGTCTCCTTGGAAAAACTTGTTCCCATTTATTATACACTTTTGAATGTAGGGTCTTTTTTCTTGGTCCCTAAACAAATTAAAGATGGATATCTGCAGGAAAAACAGCTCTTTACTGGATCTTGTGATATTCTTGTCTATTTTATTTTCTTTCTCAACATGTGGCTGCTATGTGTAGTTTAAGGCCATCTGTATCTTTAACTCATTTAGACATTTCAGGAATGTTTTTTTTCCCCTTTTGCTTTTAATCTTGCCTTCCTGTTCCCTGTTTTGGTAAACCTCAGGGCACTTATAAGAAAATAAGTAACAACATTCTCCTATCTGAACTTGAATGTTTCTTTTACATTGAGTTTGTATTGGTAACTGTGTTCCTACTGGCTTTGAAACAAACATACAATTGTAACTGCCAAAGTGATCTCTAGCCTTAATAAAGCTAGAGTTTTCCTGAGCTCTGTTTCTGGATGGTGGAAAGAGGAAGGAGGGTGGCAGGTTTGCTTAGAGGACAGTTCATGGCAGAAGCCTGACTTCTAGTCACCTATTTACTGGCAAATTCGCCTTTCTGGACAGAAGAAACTATTTGTCATCTCTTCCATCCCACTCCAGCAGCTCCTAAATCATTGCTAAGTAGAAGAATCAGTTCTGATGTAGGAAATCCTCTATGTCTTCAAACCTAGCCTTTTGGATTTTAATGAGGCTGTTTTGGACAAATATCTAGTTAATTTTTTAAAGCAACTCATAAAAATGAGTTGGTGAAGCAATGTTATTTCACAAACTTAAAGTTATAAAGGTAATTGACAAGAAAGTCTGTAATGGTAGAAGATTTAGTTATGTTTTGTTTATATGCTTGCTATGCTAACTGTCCCTCAATAACATAATTCAGAGTGTCAGATATTAAGGTACCTAAAGATGTCTTTTCCATGAAAGTACAGGCAATACTTAGTGTTTATGGAACTCTGTACTGTTTGAATATTTGAATATTGTTGTCACATTGTTAGTTCAGTCTCTGAAGGTTTTCTTTTTCTTTATAGAATTCATTCAACCTCAAAGTGTCGTCTTGATAAAGCTCTATTGGTGGTGTCTTTGCAGATGTTTCTCTTTAGCCATAACTGCATCTTTACCGTAACAGTAGGAGCTTTCTAGCTGTCCGTTTTTTTTTTTTTTTTTTTTTTTTTAGTATTTCTGTTCCATATTTAGGTTTTATTCAACTGCATGTGGAAACTGGGGATAGGCCAGAGTGGGAGTGACTTTTCTAGCAATTTTCACAGACAGTATATTGACAGTTAATTCAAATTTATCTTAATTATGACTTAACTATTTGCTATTTGCATGTGAAATAAGGTTGTGTGCAAGTAATTCAGGTAAGCCTGAGGGAATATACTTTTTTATTATTTGGTACATTCTAGTTACATGACCTGTTTTCAGACTTGTGCAAGTCTTAAAAATACAGAATAATAGATATGGAAACCTGAAGCTGATGTAAATGTGAAGGAAAAGTCACAAATTTTGCTATGTTTTACAGGTATTTCTTCATTCTCAATCTTTAAATAAAAGTCCCTGGAATGTAAGTGATATAACAAGTTCTGCTGCTCTGCAAAATATTTTTGAAATTAATTTACTAGGGAAGGAAAAGAAAAACTTTTAACAAGGATTTTATGCTAATTTTATGCTGTTGCTGAAACCATTCTTCTAATGCTAATCTTAGTTCAGAACTGAAATATTTTGTAAACTAACTTTTTATCCACAGATTTAAATGAGGAAGAAGAAAAAAAGAAACAAAAAAGAAAAAACAAAGAAAAAACAAAATTAAAGAGAGCACGGAAAAGGTAACCCTTTCACACACCTAATTTAATTTCAAAACAGAACTTTAGAAATATTCCATGTTGTTTTTTTCTTCCAAAAAACATTGTTTCTTTTGATCCAGTATGTTTTGCCAAGTACATCTTTGGTTTGAAAAGTTTCCTGTTTTCCAGTGAGAACTTGCCTGGTTTTTTGAAGGGTGGTAATGTCACCAGGCTTTCTGCTGTAGCGTTAGGACCATGAAGGTCTTGAAAATCTAGCAAGGCATGGAAGTTCTGAAGGCCTGCAGTTCTGAAATAGCAGTGCTCTGACTGATGACCCCCCACTGAGGGGTCCCAGGATGTGGTGGGAAAAGTAGAACCAGAACAAGTCAGCAGAGCTCTGTGGTTGGCAGCCCTGAGATCCCCAGCTTAGCCACATGGAGGGGCTCCTCTGGAGTTCACGGACCCTAAGATCCTCCATTGCTCCTCCCTCCCTTGTTGAGTGACATATAACTGTCAGTAGGAAAGCATTTTTGCACATTTACTTAAAACATGCTGAGTTCTCACACTCCTGTTGCTTTAGAAGCTCAAAAAATTGTTACTCCTGTTTCAAAAAAAGTCATAATACACAAATTTATTGTGAATCCAAATTTTGTCCTGCTGACTGATTTTTAGATGAGACTATCCACTGATTGGCTGTTAGGACTATGGATGAGATAATCTCCTAGGAACTGCACTGAGAGCCAGGAAATGTGTAATCTCTTTGGATGCCACAATAACACATTATTCAGAAACAAAATAAGTGTACAGAAACAGGATTTAACCCTGGTCACATAGGCATTTTTCCCCTTCCTTATTTACATAGTGTAACTCTAACCTGTACTTATAAAGACAGTACAGAGGAGTTGGACTGCTTGCTGCAGTCTTTACATGCAAATAATAGTTAATCTTGTAAACAATACCATAAAACTGCACTCTTGAGTAAAATAAGCAGGACTTTCCTTTTATTGTCATCTTAATTCTTGTATGTATACAATCTCTTCCCTCATCACTCTGTTAGAGACAAATGTTATGAGCTGCAAGAGCATTTAACTTGGTCATACCTGTTTCTCTTAACTTTTTTATATGAGACACATTAAGATTTGTCTGAAGGCATTACTTGTAGTGTTTTTATTGTCATGCTTTCACCCTGTTTTCTTGAGGTCTGTACTCTGAGTGTTTCTGTTAAGGTTGAAAAACACACAACTTGCCTATTTCATTGTGAATTATTCAGTATTATAAACGTACTGCTTTTCCGCCAAGGTCATCTAATTAGAAAAGTCATTGTTCAGTTGAATATATAGACTGAGATGGTTATAAGCTTTCCGGTGGGTACTACTGTATGAATTCTATACCAAATTAAACTTGTGATATTATATAGATACTGGTTCATTTTTCCTCCTCTGATTCGTTGTCAATCTGTATTTCTTCCACTAGATCTTCCTCATCAAGTGCAACTGAAGAGGATAAGCCAAAATCAAAAAAACAAAAATCACAAAAAAAAGAAAAAAAAAGAAAAAAAGAATAAATCTAAGAAAGGAAAACATCAGAAAAAGGAGAAAAAGAAGAGAAGAAAGGAAAAAAGTACATCTTCTGATAGTTCAGACAGTTCTAGTAGCGACTGAGGTGCTGACTTGTTTTTGCTTCCACTTCCATAGAGACTAGAATGCTTTTCCTTCAAAATATAACCTACTTATGCTTTGCAGTGTTGTTGTTTTAAAATGATACATATAGATTTCTTCAAAAAAATATATTTGCAAATATCAGTGCTTCAGATTATTAAATGGACGATTTGGAAAAAATCTACTCATTTCAAGTTTATTACTACCCAACCATGCAAGTTGGACTTGTTTTTGACTCTTAGTTCAGTTTTGATTACTTTTTATAATTTATACTAGGATATGGCAAGTAATTGTGTAGAAAGGTTCAGACAAATATGCTTTGCATTGGAACTGTTAAATCAAATTTGCAAATTTAAATAAGGCTTTCTGTTCTTTTATTTTTTAAATAAATGTTTTGCATAACACTTTCTACCTATATACACTACGCAATAAGTGCAAATGAGGAATAGTTTGGGGGGTTGGGAGAGGGAAAGAACAGGAGATAAGGACCTGATGGAGACTGCTCCTTCAAAATAATCTTCTAAAATTGATCTAATAATAATTTTGAAATACACAAATACACGTTCTTTTGGCAGGATCACTGTGTGAGCAAGCTGAAAATAAACAAAAGCAAACAGAACCTATGGAGCTTTCACAGTCCTTTCGTTCTGTCTAGGTTCTGTTCTTTTGCAGTTACAGCTACTTCATCTTTGTAAGATAGATATAAAATGCCACTTCTTAACACTAAAAACCTATAAAGCAAGATTGTTTACAATAAGTAAGTGCTGTATTAATACAGTATGTGGTGATTAATGCCTACACAAGTCTAAACAGAGCAAACTCAAAGACCAACACTTGACAAGAATCTTGAGGTGTGCATTCATTCTAACACCCCCCCCCCATTGAAAACTTTTTTTTCCACTTGTGTAAATTGAACAGTCTATCCTGTTGAAGTTGGTAACAAAATTTACCATTTGCTATCGGGGAGTTAGGGTAAGCATGTCAAAATTTTGTAAGAACTAGATGCCACAGTGTCCAATTATCTTGCACCAGGATAGGGTACAGATTCAAAAAAGACTGAGACACCTAAAATCTGCTCAACTTGAATGTATGATCCTATTCTTGGGATGCCTAAACCTCAAAGTGCCTGTATTTACAGTTTCTTGAGAATTCCCTTCCTGCCTGGGGTTTTGTTTTTTGGTTAGGCATGGAACCACTTCCACCTGAGCAGCTAGGCATACAGCTGTTGTTTAAACCTCACAGGGGTCAAAAGATGAGGGAGAGTAACATCTAAGCTTTCTTAAGAATGAAACCCACTGCTTGTATTTTTTGAAGTGGGATAAAGCATTGAGTCAGTACAAAAAGTTCTATGGTGCTTTAGTGCATTTGGCCTGAAAGTGGGATACCTAGGTCTAATTCCTTCTTTCAAACTTGTATTTCCCAGGCCAGTATCCTAATTATTAGGCAATGCTACTTCTGCTGTTGGGCTGTAATAGTGAACATCAAACAATGAAACACTCATGGAAGCTGCAGAACAAAGGAAAATAACCTGCAACCTTCTAAGTAGGTCTCTCAGTAGAGGATGGCAAGAGTCCTTGCATCTGTTCTTTTTCTTTGATCTAACCTCTAATTTTTAATGTTATCACCATGATTTCTTGAGATGGGCTTGAATAATACCACTGAATAAAGATTAGACTCCTTAATTAGCTGATGCCTGTACATAAGACAGAGAAGGAATAGTATAATGAACGTCTCTTTCTGCAGTACTAATTTAACAGCTTCTGTCACCCTGTTCATTCTAGTCTTCTTCGTGTTGCTGTGGCTATTAGTGGAGCTGCAGAGCAGGTAAAAAACATTGTTTATTTTTAACTGGATTCGTTCTCTAAGCCAGTCATTCTGTAGCAGGCAACAGAGGAGTTGTGGACTACTTAAGCCAAAGGAAATATTTAATCAAGCCACAAATTAACATGCAACTCAGTGCATTCCCCCCCCCCCCCCCCCCAAATGCTCCTTACTTAATGGTATTGGAAGGGTTATTGATGTTAGGGGAATTCAGAGCTCCTGTGTAATTCTCCCATGATCTTATGTAGGCCTGTCTGGAGAATGGGAGTTTGTACCTTGCTTGATTTTGAAGGCTTCAGATGCTTCATCTGAAAACAAGGAACTGAAGAGTTCTACTAAGCTTTACATAGCAGAATGACTATATACCAGTATGACTGAAGAGTTTATTGGCCAAACCTTATTAGGATTAGTATACCTGTATGTATCAGTATAATTTGGCTCTTAAATTATCTTTTAGTGACAAAGAGAAGGGGTGGGGGCTTAAAGTTCAGAAAGTAATTGGTATAAACTTTAGTAGTGCTCTTCATGTTTCTGTGTAGTTTTAAATAGCCATTTTAGATTTTAGCTCTAATTGTTGAAATCAAAAGATTACCTACCTAAATGATAGTGCAATTACCTTTCATGTAACATTATAGCAATTCTAGTTATAATGATATTTTGTACAAAAGCCTAAGGCATGAATTTCAAAGTTCAGGTTTTACCACTTGTCAATAGCATACATATTTTCATATTAGAAAAAGGCTTTTATAATATGAACAATTTAAATACCACTATTCTGTCAATTCACATATTTATGTAACAGCAGAAATAATATCACATATCAGCTTATTCAGGCCATATTCCCATTTTATTGATAAAGATGTACATTAAAGTCAGTAAACTTTGCCACAGAAGTAAGGTGCTCAAGATTGGAGGTATGTTAAATGCTGTATGAAGGAAGTGCTGCAACGAACAGTTCTCTGCCAAATTAATGTTTGCAAATCTTTAAAAAGTGATATAAAAATCTGTATTTTATTGTTTTTCTTGTTTGATTTAGCCATAACTTTTAGTGAGTCTGATGCATCGTAACAAATGACATAGTTTCACCTGAGTCCCAGCCTGAACCCAAATGCCTACTCTGGTTTCAGAAAAAGAAGTGACATTCAGCAGGTTTAGATATCAAAACAAGACTTTTGATTTTAAAACTCAATCATTTCTTCACTCCTATCAAGTGTTATTAGCTTCAGTTTTCACATATCACATTTTCAAGGGCAATGCCTGATATAACTGCTACTTTTTCACAGTTCCATGATATTAATTGCATGCTTACGCCCAAACAAGCATCAAAGATCTTACGAGGTGAAAGTGCTGCCAATTACAGAATATGGACTGTCTTCTCTTGTCAGTAGAACTCAGTTACAGGATGAAACATATTTTCAGAAAGAAATACAAAAATAACACATATGAGCAGTCCTGGTATGTGGGGCAAGATCAAGAAATGAAATAAAGACAAGAGTAGATCCAAAAGATAGAATAATGAAGGGTAAACAACCTCCATACTCCTTACAAATAAGCTCCTGAATGCAAACCAACATCTATCAATAGGCAGCAGGAAACAAAGCAGATGCCTAGTGTTTCCTTCAGTCTTCTACCCAGTTAACAAGAGGAAAATGTGCATATCTTCTGCAATCCAGTTACTGGCTGGGGGACAAATTCTGTGGTATAAAATATGCCAATGGCTGGATTCACTCTGAGAATTTTTTTTTTAATCAAAACTGAATTAAGCTATTATCTTACAAATAGACAAAATACACATTCATAGCACAAAAATAGTTTCACTATTCTCTGCAGCACATGAGACACTGTGAGAAACACTAATTTATGATGTAAAGTGTATGTACTTTTTTATGTATGTAGAGAAATATAATTTCCACATGTTTGCATAACATATCTTAATTTGGATACACTTCAGACTGGCAGGGAGGTTTTTGAACAATAATCTGCAGTAGTCTTTTTCTATTTAGACTTTGCTAGTGTTACACCCACTGAAAAAGTAAACGGTACTCCTTAAAAATTGACGGGAATGATTAATTCTTATTTATCTGTATTTTATATAAATATCCCTAAGGCTTTAACACAGTGTGATCATTTATAAAATATCCTGGCAGACTTTTGGCCATCAGAACATTTCAACAAAGAATTAAACTGAGCTATAAGAAACAGGACATGAATTTTGCCTTAGCATCCCTCTGTCCCAGTACACTTGAAACTTTCCTGTGTGAGGAAGCCAAAAGTAGCTATAAGTCATCTCTATGGATCCCCAATCCCAAACTGCTGAGACAACAGTATCCAGTAATATTCTGAAGATAAAGTTCACGAACCACAGTATTTATCTACATAGAAATCGATGCCTCATATTGTACAGTCTTTATCAAGATAGGGTAGGGGAAAAAAAGTAATGAAAGAATTTAAAGCAAAGTCATTAACCAGTAAACAAACCTATCCATACAAAGCTGGGAGCAAAATCTGCTTTTAGTCTGCTTTCCACAAGAACTGTCCTAACACAGAAATTCTCTGCTGTCTGTGCTCTAAGAATATATTTGGCTATGTGTCAGCTTAGGGCTGATTTAAAAATAATAATAATAAAAACCCAGCATCATAGCTAGCTTAAGTGGAATTCTTATTGTAAATTACTAAAATGTTATTACACATTTATTATTGAAGAACGCTTTTTAAAAATAGCCTAGAAACTGTATTTTACAACAAGCCTATCTTCCTACAAGTCAGACAATTCATATGAAATGAATGGAATCTAAACCAAAGCCACTGAAAGGTATATGCCTTCAATGTAATTTTGGAGTAAATCAAAAGCTCTCAGAATTCTTCTCTTGCAGAATTTCATACGTGAATAACTTCCGACCATTTTAAGAATCAATCTCAGTATCTCCCTAGTTAATAAGAACATTCTTGTTTCTTTGCAATATCAGTGTCAGAAAGACCAGATACAAGGGAAGAAACTTGGAAACCTCTTTAATAACTTGCTCAGAATAGATTACTCTTCCTCCCATATTCCACCCTCTTTTGGTAAGATTGCTGTCAGCTACAACAGTTTTCGAAGTGGAAAGTTGAAATGCCAGTCAAAGCTCCTGTTTTTTATTTCTACTCCCTCTAAACCGAATACTGTCAGGCTTGGGAATCAAGAAAAACCTCTAGCATTTTAGTCTTTCTATCTTTAAAGTCTCTAGGTGGATGAGGAAGTCAGGAATATATTTTTATAAGTAAAGCAAAAAGTTTTTTCCCATTATTAATAACAGAAGAAAGGAGAAACAATCTAAATAATCTATATGCCATAATCAAAACAGCTGTATAAAAACTGCAGTTATACAAAACCAAAGCCATTATGTTTTTCAGACAGAAGCATATGTTTTCATTTCTGCAATTATAGCATCTTACTATATGAAAAGTAACTGAGTGATGTAAAATACCAATGTAAGTTTTGCAAAAACTATGGTCATTTACAAAATAAATAGTGTAAAGGAAGCAGTGACATATCAACAGTAAGTGGGATGACACCAGCTCATTAACACATACCTGGGCAAGAAATCAAATTCCAGGTACCTAATTATAGCAGGATGTTCTAAGAGCTATCATGCCAAAAGGCTAGTATTAAAAACCAAGACCATACAATAGGATAGTATTTTATATATATATGTGTGTGTGTATATATGTAAAAATACAAATATATATATATATTTTTTTTCTTAAATCATCCAAACAAGATATCAGATTTTAGGACATAAAATTATAGATTGAACACCAGACATCTGTTCTCTTATCAAATCAGACAAACTCTTTGGCTTGAGTCTCTGAAAACAAGGTTTGGGAGATTGTGTGTTTAAACAAGGAAAATCAAAACAAAACACCCACTGAGAGAAGAGCTCAAATTGGTGATGTAGCAGCTCATATGGAGAAATTTAAATTAGGTAAAAATTTCCTAAAAATGAAAGAGAATCTGGTCTTATATTGTGGAGTAATACTCTACCCTTGCTGAGTTGTATAGCATCTTATGAAAATGATCTCTGCTTATTATGGGGATGACTCCATCACAGTAATTCAAAATTGAAGACAGATGGTCCTAAGACAATGCAAAGAACAGCTGATCAACTTCAGCAACAAATTGCTGTATGTACATCTATTTTAAAATACTTGATCTTAAAGTATTTAGTATCCAGACCAGATCTGAGGAGAGGGGAGTTTCAAGACAGTTTGGAATGTAACAGAAATACTAGTTTAAGCTATGCTCCATGCTTATATTTTTTTTTATTTCAATCCTGCTGATTACTCATTTTCCTCTATTTTAAGTCATTTGTCATCTTACAGAAAGTTCACTAAAATCCATTAAAAAATACCTGTTTCTTTAGCCAAAGCAACTGTGAGCTATTTTCCAGACTTAGGAAGCTAACATAAATTATTTTGGTGATAGTGGCAACTCATGTTTTAAACAAAGTTTTGGTGCTCTGCTCTGTAGGAAAATTTGGTGTCAGCTCACAATGATACAGTTATGCCTTAACTGATCCTGGACTCCATACATTCCAAAGGATAACACTGATTTATACTTTACAGATGTTTTATCATTTACAGATGTCTCTTATCTTTTACTTGTTTGCAAAAACAAAAGCATTACTCCTATCTTTCTCTTCACTTAATCATTCTTTTCACTCTTATCTCCCTTCCACTTGCAGAGAAGGCATTTATTCCAAAACAGATGACCTCCGCTAGTTGTTCTAGTTAGTCTGAAAAGTATGAATTTTCTGTGATTTGGACATTAATTCTACTTGTTCAGAAAACAGACTAGGTGCAAAATTATTTGATCCAAAATATCAAACATTAATTTGGCTGAAATATTACAGATTAAAAAAAAAAGAAAAAAGGACTCATGGCAATTACAGGTAGACACAACAAAACCCCCAAACTTGTAAAATCTATCAGTCTACTGTGATAAGGCAGTGGTTTCATTTTCCTTATAAGTAAGGAGTGTGGGTATATGTGACTATTAAATTTACTGTGCAGGCTTCAGTTCTGCGTGTTTATGTTTAGAAAGGAGAGGGTTAAACTCTTGACTTGGGCTTAGATGATAAGTCTCTGGATATTTACACTTGTAAAACCCTGGGTTTTACAAACTTTCAAGAATTAAATGAGGTAATTACTGCAGGAAAAAGAAAATCTATTTTTGAAGACAACAGGAAACGTCAAACAATATACATTAATAACAAGCTGTCCAAAATAGGCTTCAGATAATTTGTAACAGAAACCTTTTTAAGAAAACTATTAGACACTCAGATGTTGTTAAGTGCCTCAGATCTCAGAAATACCTGAGCAGTTATCTTAAGCTTTCCTAAAGTGGCATTTGACTAAAGAATTTTATTTCTGTATTTAGCTAACCAGTATATTCTGGTTTGCTATAGAAACGCTGAGTAGCCTGGCAACAATTATTACTGGGGTACCTAAGTTTCCTTTTGAGGATCTTCCTCAGTTCAGACCAGCTCTCTGGTGAGGTACTGAAATTAAAGAAGTTAGTAGTTACACAAGTTAGTCAGCCAAACTTCAGAATAAAGAAGTCAGGAAGATGAGGAGGATAAAGTTTTGCCTCTAAGAAGAGGCTTGGTTGCTTGTGCCAGGGACTAGGAATGTATACTACTTGAAGGAGGCTGAAGCATTGGGATCTAACAGAAAAAGGTTTTTTATGGATTTGTACCAATGAGCACTTGCATATTTATTTCCAAGGAGAAAGAGCAGACTCTTAATCTTTGAAAGATATAATTTTTTAGTTACATAACCTTGAAATCCTCAATGAAATCTGTTCTGTTACATTTAAATTCCACTAATTTGCTTTGCCAAACCTTTCCACATCTCTACGGTTCAGAACCTTAAATAACGCTCTGTTTCTACAACAGTTGCCAGATGTGTTTCATGTGCAATTGCTGTTTCTGCTGTTACTGTGTCTTCTCCTGAAAGAGATTAATGGTTTGAATCTGGAAAAAGAAGGCCAAATGCATGCTGCTCTTGAGATCAGCAACTTTTTCTCTCTCTCCTTTTTTTCCCCCCCTGAAGCTTTGTTACTTTTTCTTCTAAGTTGTAGCTCAAAAAAGATTTAAAAGCCTCTTTTCAATGCTGATAGTACAAAAGATTTTTTTTCCTAGATGTCTAAAAAAAATCTCTAAGTCAACCCTTAGAAAACAGGATCTGGGTAAACTAAAGGAAGAAAAAACAGAGAGGAAGAAACATTTCTCTTCTGTTACAAAATGACTATACATGTAGATTACTCTTCATTTGATTGATAAAGATGAATAAGCTATTCCTATTTTGAGTGAAAAAATCTCACATTTCATATTATTAAAGTTAAGGGTGGTTTTGCTCAGTTCAGGATGATTTAAACCAGATCTCTTGTATTCCCCAAAAGGCCTTCATTTAGTAAGTTCCCCCCACCCACCCAAATTTGATAAATGCATTGTACTATGTCTTGTTTCAGTAAACTGTTACTGAAGGCACTCAAAAGCAGAAAGATGAGGAAACAGCCTTTGAGGAGGAAGATATTTTCTTTCCAAAGATATTGCTATAGGAATGTTTAAAGAAAACAAGAAAAAGACTTGGCTTTTCACCTAGAAAAATGCAGGTTGATAAGGATACGGCCCTTCCTAAGTATTAGGGAGATAGGAAGTAGACAAACAGCAAAGATGGGAAACTTAAAACATAATTATACAAACAAATAGGTATTAGTTTTCCAGTTTCCAGCCTAAATTTATTCCTGGACAAAACTTTCTATATATGAAAGGACAGAAGTTCCAGAAGAGCAAGAAATAAAACTTCTTAAATATGGAGCTTGGTAAATATAATAGATTATATGAGGATGTGGTTGCATGAGAAAGCAAGAGACTCGACAAATAGAATCAGATGGTCTTTTTGAGTACAGGATCTCTGCTACTACTGATATTTAACTTCATTGAAAAAAAAATCCAAAAGGGTTATAAATACAAATAAGTAAAATTAAATAAAATTTATAGACAATAGGAAATAAGGGGAAGTCCCAAGTACTAGTAAGGACGAAGGGAAAATACAAATACACTTGAAGAGGTCAGAAACAACAGCAGAAATCAGTCAGAGAATCAACCTAAAAACTGAAGAAAATCAGCCAGTTTGCGAAGCAGTAAATCTGAAGGAAGTTTAGCTGGGACTCAGGTTTACAAAGTGGCTGCACAAAAAGCCTAGGCCTGCATCCTTAAAGCTGTCACATCACAGGGAGGGAAGTCATTAGTGTTGCACTCCTCAACTCAGATGTTGTGGAAGCAAACAGCGTAAAAACTGGAAGAGTTCAGAAAGCCAAACGAAAAGTGTCTGAGACTAGCAACATGAGGATAGAACTGGACAGCAGATTACGTCTACACTGAGAGCAGGATAACTTATTCAGCTGTGGAAAGGCTTAAAGTCAGTATTTTCAACCTTTATCACGCTGCAACCCCTAAAAACATGTCCAATCCAGCTGGCTTTAGTCTGGCTCAGTTCTTATTGAAGCAGAAAGCGAGGGTTACATGATTTCTGCTAACAAAGGTAAATGTTGCTGCCTGTAAGTCTGTGCCATCAAGGTCCAGAAACTTGAACAGGACCACATACTTCCAAAACTATGCTAGAAATCTCTTCCACCACCAGAGCAACTCACAACTGAAAGACTGCAGAAGTAAATCAGTCTCATTAGCTTCTTTTGGCCTCTTGTCCATGAAGTTGGACAACAGGTATGATATCTCTTATGCAGATAATAAGGAATATCACCTTTAAACTGACATGAGATCAGCAGACATTTTAAAGAGAGACATCAGTGTGTCACTGCCATTTATTCTTGAAATGAGATACAAGGTGGTTATTGTCCAGAAAATGGGGAAAAGACACAGATTTTCTATGTAAAACACAAAATGAAGATTAAAGTAGGATTTTAAATTTTAATTTATACTTTCTTTACAAAGGCATGATAACTAGTATCACACCTAGTTCCGGGTGAACAACACTAGCATTATTAAAGCAAAACACAAAAAGCCCAAATAGCAATAATACTATGGCACAGAAGTCATAAACAGCCATGTGAAACACTTCAACCAAGACATCTTTTCCTGGCTAAGCCAGTGACAGCTCTGCGATTCTGCCTACAAAGAAGCACTTATGTTATGGAAGCAATATCTGCATAGAGGCAATTGCTGAGCTGATTGACAGTAAGTTGCGCTGCATGCAGCAGCGGTTCTAGCTCAGCAGCACTTGTAGAAATTAAAGAACTGAAATTCTGAATATGAATGGGAGGAGTCAAAATAGAGGGCTATGAAGATCATGCCACTGGCAGTGCCTTCAGTGGGGCAGAAGATGGGTTAGAGCTAGAGTCCTGGTCCACACAAGTGGTAATGGACTGTACTCAGGTGAGGGAAGGGGAAGGGCCATAAAGATGGGATCCTAGTTTTGGAGAGTGAGGATGCAGAGTAGGAGATGAAGATAATGGCACAGGAGATAAAACTTCTACATATATACACAATCCATCACACAGCTGGGAGCTGCTTGCTGCCACCACCAGTGGAATCTATTGATGTTAATGTTGCTGTGTGACCAGTTAAATGAATATAGCACATACAGTTAGATCTAAATTAACTTTAAAGTGAATACTTAAGACTGCTTTAAACACTGATAAAACACTGAGGTATAAGACAATAGGATTAATTCTTGAGGTTCATAAAGAATTTTTGCTTACCTTCTTGCCCAGATGAAGTTCCCAGGTGGTGGTGGCCTAGGCCACTGTCTCACCTCTGTTTCCATATGCAGAAACACAGAGCAAAGTGCAAGCACACTAATGATACAGACAGTAAAAACGGATGCAGCAATTCCTGATCCAGTCAGAACACCTATACCGAAGAAATACATACAAATCTTTCAGAAGGGCTAAAAAGAGCTGGTGCTGCAGACTGGAAGACAAAAGCTGAAACAGAAGACAGTATGTTCTGCAGAGTGCTAATAAAATAAAATAAAATAATGATAAAATACTAACAGAATGTGAATTTTCCACATCCCGCTCCTCCTCCAAGACGAGGGAAGCTTAGGGACCACCACACTTCCCTGCTCTCATCACCTTGTTTGCCTCTCAACATGCAAGTCTGCTGAGGCCCCTAAATTCAGTAGCTATGGAAGCTTATCCCTCTTGAATTTCCCTATGGAAGGGAAGTTTGTTACAGCATCATAAATCTTGTGAAGGATACCTGCGCCTCGCCCAACTGAAACGCACTGCTAATGCTACGGGACCAATTCAGTCGCCCACACATAGTGCCTAGGGCCATCTGAGATGCTCTCAGGTACCTGAAACACCTGTACAGGTTTGTCATGGGTCAAACCGCCTTGGAGAAACCGCTCTCCTTCACCTAGTCCAGGCAGGATACCTTACGGCAGTCAAACAAGTCTGCGTGTTTGTGTGCAGGCAACTGGATCAAGATCTGTGAGATATCATCTCGGATCATATAGATAAAACTCTGCAGAACAACGGCTTCTGTCTGCCAAAGAAAGAAACAAAGACGAGCAGGCCTTGTTTTTTCTTTCAAAGGCAGAACCGGGGCCGCCCTCCCGCCTCGACCCGACCCGACCCGACCCGACCCGACCCGACCCCGCGCGGGGTCTGCGCAGCGCCCCGAGGCCGCGCCGCCGCCGCCCCCCAACGGCCGCCGCCGCCGCCCCCCAACGGCCGCCGCCGTGCCGCGGTGCCTCCCCAGGTGAGCGGCGTGCCCTGCCGCCGGGGCAGCCCCCGCCTCCCTCCTCGTTGACCCGCAGCCTGGGGCCGCGGACGGGCCCGCGTAACTGTGGCTGAGGGGAGAGTAGCCAGTACAGGCCGGGCTGTGGCCGCTGGCGGTGGGGGAAGGAGCAAGAGGGCAGGCTCCGGCGGGGAGGGCAGGCCCCGGGGAGGGAGCCGAGCGGCCACACAAGCCTTGCTCATGGCCGCCCGCGCTCCCCCCGCCGCCGTTTCCCCTTTCTGCCCTCTCCTTCGGTGGGGCGGGGGCGGGGTACCGGCGGTCACGGTGGCTTTCCCGCTAAAAGAGCGGCTGCAGCTGCTCTTAACAGGCAATCCTGAGGGGTTTTACTCGTGAGGAAGCTGTGACTGGGGAAAAGCTTGTTTTGTATTGGACCTCAGGGTAATTTGCTTGCTTGCTTGCTTGCTTGCTTTAGGATCTACTTTTATCATAGGCTGCAAAGTTACTTATATTACTCTTATAGTTAAGTAGGGGACGGTGCCCCCTTTGCAAGGAAGGTGGTGGAGTGACTGCCGTTCTTGTGCCCCGCCTGCTGCTGGCTGTGCCTGAGCAGTGCTGCGATTACCAGGGCGTCCATCAGTGCCTGCAGCTCTCCAAAGGCTGGCTCAGGTTCTGCGGGTTCACAAGTTTTTGCCCACTGTCTAGTTTTATAGGACTCTTGAGTTATTTTACCTTCAGAAAGTTGCAGAACTAATTTGCAGTGCTTGTTGAAAAAAAGCAGCTCACCAGCTGTCTGGACTACTCACTCTTCCCTATAGTATAGTGTTCAGTACTCTCCCTGTAATTTAGATGTTTTTCTTCCACAAAAAAAAAAAAAAATTAAACTTTTTTCATCCTCACACAAAATAGTGATCTGTATCAGTCTAGAAAGGACATACCACAGTGGCATTGAAATTGTTAGTAATACATCTGATCTCGTTCTTTGTATGATCCAAAGAAAACTGAAGCATCATGAAACACTGACATGACGTGAGCTGAAAGAAATCAGTATCACCCCTGAATTAATTTCTACACAAGAAAGGGTGTGATTTCAGATGTCGAAGATGATACATTATATTACTTGATTTTTACCCAAATAGCTAGCCAAATTCCATATCCAGCTGGCTGACTTGTTTAGAAGAAAAGAATTTTAGAAAAGAAAATCTTTATACAGAATGCATAAACATTGAACACAGAAAACGCAAATGGTAGAACTGTTCCTTGCTCACGTTGCTAAGCCCTTTTCCAACCAGCATTTACATCAAGTGCTCTCTGATTCCTTTTCCACCAGGAACAGAAGCTTTGAACAAGTTGTCAGTAGACACAATTTCTTCAGTCTTTATTAATGGAAGGTGTTATAAGGCTTCATCTATAAAGAATCTGACAGTAGTCTTACTTAGAAATTACCAAAATGAAAAAGTTCTTATTAATTCAGAGATACCTCTCAATTCTCCAGTAATCAGTTGTCTTCTTGCAGGAAGCTGTATGAGAGAGTTGAGTGGAAATACTTTCCTTCAGCCACAGAAATGCTTAAATTGTAATAAGGAAATAAAATATGGGAAGGCAGCAATAAGGATTATAGTATCATTTGTTAACAACTATTTTCTCTGTGGGAGGTAATAAGGGTTCATGGCCCCTATTACCATGTACTTGCACTGAAAGAGGAATATTTATCTGTTTTTTGCTCAGAAAATGCTGATGAGATGGAAAGTATTCAGGAATAATATAGTAAGCTTAAAATGAGATTTTGTTCTTGAGAGACCACAGAACAACAGTAGAGGTTTATTATATTTAATATCTAGCCTTCAGTTCCTGAATCCACTGTGCCCAAAGTGACCTCACATGAACTTTCAGTTCTGTCCGGGTTCTTATATCACTGTTGTCACTGTAGTATCTGAGTGCCTTTCAGCTGAGCATTAAACACTGTGACTAGAATTCCCTAGTGGTTTGGATTTTTTTCTCTTATGCAACCTCAGTGAAGTGTTCTGACTGGGATTTTTGCTCTCATATTTTAGAATCTTCATAAAAGAAAAAGCAAGGTCAAAGGAGTCTGCCTTATGTTAGAAGAGGAAAGGGTAAGATTTTTTTTATGATCCTCCACTTCTGTGACAAGAAATTGGGGTGTTATGTGATTTTTGAACTACAGCCCAAGAAAATTTGTTCTCTGACAAATAATTTGTTCTCTGATAAGCTGTATGCATAGTTAAATAACCCAACATGAGAAGCAGAGTTTTCAAGTGCTGTATGGCCTTTTATGCTTCTGTTATTCCTTTAGATGTGTTCAGAAAAGATCATTAAATGCTTTGAAGATAAAGACTTAGAAACTTAGAGAAAGTACTGTAGGAAGCCAGCATATAGGAAGATCAAATCTGAAGTACTGTCGCAGTCTGATCTAATTCCAGTCCATGACCAGATGGCTTCATATCTGGTCTATAACATTCCTGTAGATAGTCAAAAAGTAATGGCCATGATGGTAACTAAAGCCGGCTGGGATGGTGTGGAATATCATAGTGGACAGGACGAGTTATTGTATGAATGTTGCTGTGAGAAAGCATAGCATTAAGGACACTCCTGAATGAGGGAATATATACAACAGTTCAGTGAGGAGCAGGAATGATGTATAGGAGGTGTGAAACCTCATCTCAGAATTAGAGTTAAGATCAGAGAAATAGTGACAACTGTCAAAGAAAAGCTGGAAGTGGAAGTCATGGGCTTTCAGCTAATATTTCACTGAACATGGGATTATTCGAAGAGGATTATTAGAGGATCAGTCTTGCTTTTTCCCTATGAACTGCCTTTTTTTACCTGCAAAAGACCCCATGAATACAGTAGCTAGTTGCATTAATTCTAAACTGTCTACAGTTAATTCCAAACTGTCCAGAGTCTGTGGCAGTTTTGTTTCTCCATTCTTTAGCTCAGTACAGATAAGATGCCACTTTCTGGTTTCTGTAATAACTTGCTCGGTCTCAGCTGGGATATGGATAATCAGTTATCAAATGACTGATCTGAATACTGCTTACAGAGAAAGTCATATTCCAGCAGTTGCTTTGCAAATTATACCTAATTTAGAAAAGTGAGCAAGAGCCTCAAACCAGAGCATAACACATTTGCCCCATTCTGTCACATATAGACCAGATCTAAAGTATTATTTAGTGGATCTTAGGCAAATTTATGTGCCAAAGTCTAAAACTTCAATTCTGAAAACCTTCACTGAGCAGACACCTGAGTTTTCAGTCCTAAACCACTTCCCTTGTTTCTTATGTTCTGCTTCTGCCTGTGTCTTTCTTAGTGACTGGGCTGAGCAACTCAACTCCTGTTTCACGCTACCTTCAGGTTTTGAGCTCAACATCTTTTATATGGCACCTAAGTACCTACTTACGGGATTCTAGATTATACTTTGGGAGCCAAATGTCTTGACCTGTGGATTGCGATACTCAGTATTGTGAGAAACCCATCTCTTTTTGTCTATAGTCCCATAGAAGAAAGTCAGATTGATTACCTTCTAAAAGCAAACAAGTGAAGATTTCACTGACTCCCATTGAAAACTTTGTCAATTGTTCTTAGATTTCTAAAAAGGGCCCAACTCACCTTCCCTTGAAGTCAATGTTTTTTTTCCCATTTACTGCAACTGGAATTTGAGTAGATATACTCAGAACTGTCAGAGGTTCCAGATTAGCTGCTTTTGTTCTATTAAGAAAATCAATTTGGTGATAAAAACTATTTTATCATTAAGAATTGAGAAATGCTACTGTTTTCTCAACCATCTGAGTGAGTAACTCCAAACTGATGACAAAAGGGTGAGATGATCATTCCCCGTCTGTCTCTTCTCCATCTCACCGTTCCCCAATGTGTAGATGGGATTCCACTATTCTACATGTTCCGGGAGTCTGCATACAGGCACTTGTGTATTAGCACCTCACTCTGCATGAATGTGCCCTTGTGGCCAAGAAGGCCAATGGTATCCTGGGCTGCATCAGGAAGAGTGTTGCCAGCAGGCGGAGGGAGGTGATTCTCCCCCTCTACTCAGCCCTGGTGAGGCCACATCTGGAGTACTGCGTCCAGTTCTGGGCTCCCCAGTGCAAGAGGGATGTGGCGCTACTGGAGCAAGTCCAGCGAAGGGCCACAAAGATGGTTAGGGGACTGGAGCATCTCTCTTCTGAGGAAAGACTGAGAGAGCTGGGCCTGTTAGGCTAGAGAAGAGAAGGCTGAGAGGAGATCTTATCAATGTGTACAAGTATCTGAAGGGAGGGTGTCAAGAGGATGGAGCCAGACTCTTTTCAGTGGTGCTGAGCGACAGGACGCGAGGCAACAGGCACAAACTGAAACACAGGCAGTTCCATCTGAACATGAGGAAAGACTTTTTCACTGTGAGGGTGACAGAGCACTGGAACAGGTTGCCCAGAGAGGTTGTGGAGTCTCCTTCTCTGGAGATACTCAAAACGCGCCTGGATGCGATCCTGTGCAATGTGCTGTAGGTGACCCTGCTTGAGCAGGGGGGTTGGACTACATGATCTCCAGAGGTCCCTTCCAACCTCAGCGGTTCTGTGTGATTTTGTGTGGTTCTGTGTGAATTTCTAATAGCAATAATTTGTATCATACCGGAACATTTAGCTGAGCATAAAAGTCTTATATATTGTGATCTAATTATAGTGTAAATCATATCAATAATTTAAAATTGATTTAGAGCTGTGTTATGCCAATATACTTTTGACACAGATTTTGCATACTGTTTCAAAAGCACCTATGCATTTTATGCATTTAAACATGAATAATTATACAAGATGTTTCTGGAGTATACATTATAAATTATAATGTAAAAGTGTTTAGACACAATTGTACCTGCATTTATGGAATACTGATAAAAAAGTTAGTATAGTGCTGCTTTTACAAACACCTACAGGTTGTATGACAAACATGTTGTACATAGAATTTCCTTGTCAATATTTGCAGACCACCACCAAACACTTCTAAATTGTTGAAGTGTTTATCTCTTGCTGACTGCTGTTTATTTATGACACAGTAAGTAAGTGAAAGCATTCTTTCCTTAAAGTTTCATTAAATTCTTTGTTAAGTCTTGTCAAAACCTCACAGCTTTTTCTCTTTTTTCTACTCTTATGTCCTACTCTATACCCACTTAAATAATTCAAAGCCTTGATACTTTTATGTTCATGATGCTTCTTGGTGTGTGAAGAAGCCAGTGTCTCATTATAAGCTGAACTTTCCTTGCTGGAGTAGTAACAAGTTTACCAGTGTTTAAGCAAGTATGATGTGGCTGCTTAACAGAAAAGTTCTGTTAAGCTTGTTGTGTCCTCTAATATT
Source organism: Apteryx mantelli (assembly GCF_036417845.1). NCBI lineage: Eukaryota > Metazoa > Chordata > Aves > Apterygiformes > Apterygidae > Apteryx > Apteryx mantelli. Next base: position 64,058,716 of record NC_090020.1, read on the forward strand.
GTTTTCATGTCTTAATTTTCATTTATCGCCTTGTATTCATTCCAGAGAGTTTTTTTCTTTATGTCTGAAGAGAATCTGCATTGCATCAATCAAAAGAAATTTTGCACTTTGTAATAAACATATCTTACAGTGGCCCTAACATTAGCACAAATAGTCAAGACAGCTCTTCAAACTCTTATTTCCTTTAATTTATGGTTAAATATTTATCTTATATTGGAAAAATTAAAGTCTTTATACTGTATCTTGTCCCAATTAAGCCTGCCCTGGATTGAATAGATAGGTAATATGACTTACTAGTAAGAGATATAAGAGTCAGTAGACTGCCTTTCACAGCAACCTGTAATAGCTCTTTTTGCAGCCTTTCTCAATATGCTTGTGTTTTGCTTCTGCTCTGAAAACTTTACAGTGGACATAGGCAACTGACTTTTTGGACAGGCATTTTGTATGATGTGAAGTATCTGTGAAAAGAAGAAAGGTGCTATAAGTGCATAGTGGTTTTAAAGGATTTGGTTTTGCACTGAAAAGCAGGAGCTGCACAAAGTTTTAATAAAAAAGGGTTGGTGGAAATTGGCTTATCTGGTGGGTAGAGAAATTATGCTTCTTGTTTCTTACCCTGCAGAAGAGTTACAGTGCTTTCATCCTATTACATTTTGAACTAAAATTTTCAAACTCCAGATCCTTTAAGAAGGATTTAGAGAGCAAGTACTGTTTTCCCTATCATTTTCTCTAAAGTGCTTGTTTTTGTGCATTTAAGCATTTCTCAGTGTAAAGTTGTCTTTTTTATAATACTTGGAAAATAAATAATAGAATGGCTTGCAAATCATCTCACAGTGATTTATGTATCACATTGATGCGGAATGTCTGAAAATTTTATCCCACATTGCTCTATTCCATTAAAGTAAAATGTAGTAGTATCATTAATATATATCCTTCTTAGACCTATATGTTCTGGGAGATAAAAAAGAAAACAAAACTTTTTTTTTCTCTTGAATTTTAATGAATGATAATCTTCTGCATTCCTAACTAAGCCAATTTATCCCTTAACACCTCTTCTATTCAGGTACTTACCAGGCCTTGGTTCATGGCCACTATCTTTTAAAAGATAACTGGAGGACATTCCACTAGCCCTTCATCACCAACATTCCTTAAGTGGCCATAAAGCTTGAGAGTTAAAGCATGTGTCCATCAGGATTAGTAGATGGTATAATAAATACAAGGGGCTTGAGAGAAGCTGAAAATTTGATTACTATGAAAAGGCTTCAAAATGAGCAAAGACTGAAAGTTTTGTACTGTTTAGTTCAGGAAGAAGAGATGCAACAAAAGTTTGCAGAATAATAAAAGGTACAAGGATGTGCATATTACTGTACACTAAAATGGTAAGAACAGAAAGGGCTTATGACCTTTAAAGACAGTATATAAATCTGTTTCCATCGTAGGATGTGCTAAAATTGTGGAACTCACTGCCATGAGGTATGATTGAGGTCAAGAGCTTTGCATAATTAATTAACATTTTATACATTTCTCTGATTAATGTATGCTCCATTGCAATAGACACAATAATAATGCAGAGATATGAGCTGTCATATAAATTGGCATTTAACTTCCATGTGGTGGTGTGTGGGCATGTAGTGCACTGAGGCATGCTTAATGCTTAATCTCCCAATCTTTCTTTGAAAATAGTTGTTAAAACAGACATCAGACTGACCTGTTATGGCAATTTCAGTGTATGCACCAATATAACAAGATTTTAATGAATTAACATGGTATGCTTTTGTCAAAATTATATGAAGACTCTTTTCTTTCTCTCTCCTTTCCTCTCTCTTGTCATATTGCTGCATATACAGCCTTGGTTCATACACTAATGGCTGTTTTTTGTCATTAACACCTACACAATTAATAAAAAAAGGTCTGGCTTTTTAACTTACAGTGGACTAAAATTAATTGGTTAATTGTAATTACAGATTATATTCCCAGACACTATTGGCATTTTTAATAGCCATTAGACATCAGGAGTTCATTTTCCAGTTTTCACAGTTGCAAAACCTCTTGTATCTCTGTGGATGGAGCTATAGAGCAAGTCTATCAGTTTGTAGATCTGAGTTCAATTTAATGAAAACGTGTCAGTGCTGCCATCTTTTGGACATTCTTTAAAAATTCATTAGGCAGAGACTAGGACTAGGTTAAGTCACTTTAATGTGGACATTGATCATGAGGGATGTAAGGAAAAAGTATTCTATTATCAAAGAATTCATTTAGAAAAAAATCCTGCTATGGTCTTTGATTCCATGCTTCTTAAATACACATTTGTGCCCACAAGTGCTCACTCTTTTGTGAGTGTATAAGGGTCTTACTGTGCTAGATGCTGTGCATGTACTTTGAAAAATAGTTTGTGACCTGAAAACGTTAAAACACATTGCAGTTACCTTTTTCTATGCTATATAAAGAATATTAACAGTGCTTGCAGCTAAATGTTCTTTTAGTATTTAGTCATGCATTCCTCAGATGGAACTCATTTTGCGTACGGAAACCCACCGTTTCCATGAGGGCATTTTAGATGCTTTTGTTCTCATTTTATTTGAAGTATATATTTGGGGACCTGATTATTCAAAAATATATTCACTCTCTGGGAGACTTAAACATGAACAGGTTGGTACAACTTGGAAAAAAAAATCAGTCTGCTGGATCTGAGTGAAAAGAAAAAGATCCTTCCAGAGAAATGCTGAAAGCTCAGTTATACAATTTCCTAAAACTGAAATGGTGTGACTCTGACCTAGGCTTTGACCTCTCTGGGCTTCAGGCCAATGGATTTTATGGGGATTGCTCCAACTTGTGTCATTCCACAGAGCAAAGTCTAGTCTAATCCATGTCTCACTCCTTGGATCTTTTGGATCATCTGTGATTCCCTGAATGTGGACTGGCATGGAAACACCTTTTTTTTTAAATTGAATTTCAGTTTGTTGTTTTGTCATCTTGTAAAATTCCACTGGTTTATGGTGTAACTAAAAATGAAGGGAGTAAAATGTTTCAATAGTGTACATAGTGCTTTCAGACTGCTTTGCAGGGTGCTGTAAATACCAGTATCAAGTACTTATTCACAGTATTACAATCCGAATTCAGTTTATTTCTACCTGTTTTATGGTAGGTGATTTGTCTGGCATGCATGTAGTTTTCAGGGTGATGCTCTGTATTGATTAATTTGTATGGCTGATCTTGCTGTGTAGTATTTTGTATCTATTCTCCCCCCATTAGCCAGTGACACTTGCAACAGACTTCTAGCTGCGCAGCCAGAGAAATCTTTTCAAATCCATCCCAACTTCTGCTCATGTCATTTCCCCCCGCCCTGCTCTCCTTAGCAATTCTCCCTCAGCCATATGCATTTTACTCCACTGCTTATTAGTAAATAATGGTTACTGATGCAGGGCAGGGACACAGCTTTCCTCACGCTGATTGTCCCTTGAAACACCATAGCCAAAGCGTGCACAGTACTGCTTGGCCTACCTTGGGAGAGGAAAGAAACGTGTCTCCTAGGTGGAAGGCTGGCCAGTTAGACCAGAGGTCCCTCCTGCCTGTCTGGGTAGCTGCTTGGCACCTGTGCACCTTCCACTCGGGAGAGAAGCGCATTCTTATGGGCTGGCGAGCCAAAAACATGGCTCTTTCAGCTGGCGACTTCACTTGCCACAGGTACACAGCACCTTAGTCCCTCATGGCACCTGGGCTCTCATACTCTCATACTCACGTATGGTGCAGACCTAAGCTAACCTGACTTGCTGTGTGACACAGTTGCCTTCTCATCTTTGTGGCTGGTTTTATGTGGTCAGATAGCATTTGTTTGGATCTTTTCTGAACTCAGATGTCAAAAGATATTAATAAGTCAACCTTTTTGTTATTCTATGACAAAACAAAAACAAGAATTAAAATGGTTGCCGTATCACATTTTTCAGCTTCTTTTCTAAGAATCTTGCAGACATGATATGTAGGACAAATGTTTTTTATGTGCTATACAATGTATGAACGTTGTTTTTAGGGCATTTTCCTTGTGAAGTAAGAACTCCAGAATTTCATTTCACCGCTTAGGATGTAAATGATGTCTGTAGGCTGTACCATTGGTGAAGGACAAAAGAGGTTGCTGTGGTAACTCACATCAGTGTTCAAATAGGTAACAGAGCTGTTGGAAACAAAGCGTGCTTGAGCGTGGTTCTTATTTACGTGCTTGGATTTTTTTAATGGACAGAGAAGAGAATCTTGTTTTGGGAGTAAGGTCTCAATAGTACGTTGGCAAATTACTTATACCATTCTATATGCACTGAACAGAAGGCATTCATGCATACTGAAATCGGGATCACAAAGACTTTGCTGTGGCATATACTTACGCGTTTATGATACAGTTCATTATAGTAGATTTTGCTGTTTGTGTGTTTGTCGTTGCACTAGATATTCTTGTAAAAGGGAATTCAGAATGTATTTCAATCGTTTAAACTGTGCTTCCAGTATGAATAGTGAATATAAATGCTGTATTGTATGGATTTACACAAAAGCCTGTGCCTAATAAATAATAAAAATATTTGTAACAATGAGTAGGAAAATTGTCAGCCACTGTAGGGACATATACTGGGCTAAGTAATGCTGATGCTGACAGGCTTGTACAATAAAGGTCCTGTTGCTCACTGGAGCAAGCTGGATGTTGGAAGACACACACACACACACACACATGCACACACACACTCACACACACATATATATATGTGGTTCAGAACGTCACATGCAAGCCAGAACAACTCATACTGGGCAAGGATTCATGTATCAAATACCTGTTCAACATACTGGATGGTGTAAGGTGTCAACTTCATCAATATGCTTTGTTGCTGATTAGGTCAGAGCTTTTTCTTACAGCTTTTTGTGAGTGTGTATGTTCTGCCCCTAGAGGATGTCCCAATTCCCTGTAGCCAACAGGGCCCGACAGAGAAAAACAGATCTTGGAAGTCTGCACACCTTGGTATTTCCTCGTGGTAGCTGAATTCTCTTTTGGGCCTGTGAAGAGGAGGATGATGCAGGGCTGCTTGCCTTTGGCACAAGTAGTCTGAATGACAGACCAGAGCATATGTTTCTGAGGGCATAGAAGTGCCATCCTCTCTTCCTGTTAGGTGATTGTGAATGGGTGCATTCGGGGTAAGGGGCTGGTTGCACAGATTGCTCACTGCATACCACACATCAGCCGGGCTGTGAAGACTGCCAACACAGTATAACACAGTGTAATACGCTTAGGTTTATCAGCAGTAAGTGTTGAGATGCAGAGCCTGCACATTGCACCGATGCCTGTCACTGACCTCTCACTGCCTGGGGACACAGCTTAGAACTGAGATCTGCTCCTCCAGTTAAATAGGTAGGTAGGCAGACAGGTAGCTTGGGAGGCAGTGGATATGGGATGAGAGAGGTGAAGTGTTGCATAAAGAGGTGAAGGGGGTGGGGAGTCCTGTGTTAGAGAGGTCCAGGTAGGAGAAGGCACAGAGAGAGTCCTCAGTGTTTAGGAGGGTGGCATAGGTGGTCAGGGATCAATGCCAAAGGTCAGTTAGACAGACAGGAAGAATGGAGATGGGCCCTGCCTCTTACAGATCTTGCTCAGGGCTTTGCTTTATTTAAGGCTGGCTTTGGGACAGGGCTTTGGTGCCTAGTTTGTTGGACAGAGGACTGCAGAGTAAGTTTGCAAGGTCTTGTTCACTCAGTGGGTTTTACGAGCCATTTCCACAGTACTGGATCACTGTTCAGAAAGACAAATTCCTGCCTTTCCCTTTTAGGGTTAAATTAGAACTCAATTTTTGGGCCTTGCTGCAGACACTGCACTAATATTTCCACAATGTGGGTATTTTCTTCCTTTTTTAGCAAATAGTATTCCAGGAAAAATATGCGGTAAAAAAAATCAGTAAAATCAAATTTAATAGGTGCGAGGTACAGTTCAGTGAATAAATGTCCTTGATAACTGTGTATTAATATCCTGCAAAAAATACAGGGAAGTTATAGCTGTATGGGTGTTTTCTATGACTAGGAAACAATTCCATGTTAACCACCGCTAAACCCTTATCCTCCATCTCTGGAGATATTCAAAACCCGCCTGGATGCGATCCTGTGCAATGTGCTCTAGGGACCCTGCCTGAGCAGGGGGGTTGGACTAGATGATCTCCAGAGGTCCCTTCCAACCTCAACCATTCTATGACTCTGTGATTCTTATGCAAAAAAAAAAAAGAATTTGGTTCCTGTTAACATGCTTTGTCATGGTGGAGTGGCAGAAGGGCTCATACTATTACTGACTGCAAGGGGTAAGGTGACCTACTCTGCATGGTAGCTACGGATTGGTATGGGTTTCATGGTGTTGCATAATGTCCATGTTCCATAGTGTTGCTGTCCAGCGCAAGTTTAGTTCTGATGACTTGCCTGTCACCCTGAAACATCAGTACAATGAGTCTGACATATTCGTATCTATCACTGCTACTAGCTGTCATTCTAGCATTTATAAGTTCACTGTAATTTTTTGTCTGTCTTTGTAAAAATACCTCTTGAAATGGAAAAAATTACCAAAACTTTGTGTACTATTCTGATGATAAGATTAGAAAAAAGACATATTCTGGCAATGTAACTAGAAACAAGGCAACACTTTATTTAAATAAAAAACTTTATTAACAATGTAAAATGTTTAATATCTTACAATCTGAGCTAATTCTGGCATGCCCTATAAGAGTTAATAGTTAGTGATACGCAGACAACATGCTTTAAATTCTATTGGAAACAAAATGGGTTAGTGGTGTGTTGTACATTGTAGGGTAACTGTTTATTTTACTACACCTGCTTTTAATAAAGTACTTATTTTTTTTCCAAAAGGTTGGAGAGATACCATTGGCTTAAAAGGAAATTTATTATTTCTATGCATTGTACAGTATATAGCTATTATGATTTCTCTGTATTTACAAGATCTAAATATTTTTATATATTGTTTGTGTATCATAAATTAAGATATTTTTCTATGAAGCTTTTAGATTGAGATAGAGTGGAAGACTAAATATGAATGAGAGCACAAAAAGCAATTGTAGATTTTGTGCAAATTCTGTTACAATATTGTCTAAATGTTTTAGAACTTCATTACTTTTGCTATTAAATAGCTTTCTATGCTTAAAGACTGTTTGAATATGATCAAGTATTTTAATGTAATACTAATAAGAGTACTGTACTATGCACAAACTTTTAGCTGTAGTTCAAACAATAAAAACTTAAAAATGATCTATTAACCATAATTCATGTGTCTTTCTCTGAGTCATTTAAGCATGCAAAAAATACTTTAAAAAGTTTTAGAAACATTCTTAGTTATGCTAGATTTGTTCCACAACTGGTTCTTGAACACTGTAACTTTAAATTGTTAAAACTCTTTATTTTGAAAAGGGGGATGGAGCGGAAGAGAAAAAGGAACAGGCTAGTGTAGAAAATATACTTTATAATCAAGAGTAGTAATGTGCATCTTTGCAGTGCTCAAATGATAGTGGTTTAATCAAAGCTATGATTCTTGTCATTTCTGTACTTAATCTTCTAACTGGAGACAAGACAACACAGTCCAAAGAATCTTCGCTTCCGTCTTCTTACTAATGGGTAAGGAGTCAAGTTTAGGAGGCTGCTATCGTCTGTGATGAAAAAAACACACATTTTAATACAATTGCATAAACACACACACACACACACACACACACACAAGTTTGTATCTTTGTGTGTCCTCACAGCACCTACAAGATCAAGTAGTAGACTCCGTTGTTTTAGGCACATAGCAAATAATAAACTGAATTTTCTATATTAGAATAAGGGTCTTAAAATGCCAATTATCAGGACTCCATGAAAATGCAATAGAAATTTTGGCATGAGGAATACCCATTCAATGACAAAACCTTAATGAAATTGTACCTCCAGTGCTGGGAGACCTAAGTCAAAATATTCCTACTTAATGAATAATGTTAGGCAACAACTAAAACCCAAAGCACAATAGTTTTGAGATCTTAATTGCAGACATACAAGTTTGACAACCTAAGCTTAAATTCTGGCTTACTTTAAAGATAAAAAAAAAAATTACTGAGTGCCATTTGTACACGTCAGTGAGAATTTCAATTTAAAACTTCAAAATCAGAACATCTTGGCACATGAGGACTAAAAGTACTTGCCTTGGAAAGTTAGCACAATCTGCTATCCCTGCTTCTGGTTAGCTTTCTACCTTGTATATTAACTCCTTTTAAATTCTTACAGAACATATATATTAGTGCCTATAATTATGTTAATTTGTCCCCTGTCAGCAAACTGTCTCAAAAATTCTTTAGAATTTACTTTGAATTTGAGCCAACTTCAAGCAGGGTTTCAGGCTAAGAACTATACCTCATTATGTTCCTATTCTTGATACACTGGGGACCTAGTTTTGATTGGAGGCTCTAGACCCTATTGTAATACAAATACTTAAGTATAAAAACTTAGGTAAGACAACATTTAATAATGTGACCCTTAAGTTCACAAACCACATCAACTAAACTTCTTAGCATAGTAACTTAAATTATGAAAGAGAATCCTAAAAAACATTTATTCAAGCAGATCTGTGAGTAGTCAGTAACATTATGTGAAGTTTGTTTGGGCTTGCAACCATAAGTCCTTTGTGGTTCTCACTGAAGTCAATGGCAAAACACTTGCTAATTTAATTGAAAGAAGGATCAGGTCTTGTAAAGATCAACTCATTCAACAGCATTCAGTCATCTCATAATCATTCTTATAAACTATGCTTGTAATTCATACGTATGTACAATTAAAGTCCAGACCATATTAATTACCTATAATGTTGTTGTTTGTTTGTTTGTTCTGTTTTCTTATACTTTGCTCTAGCTTTAATTAATTAAAGGTCTTGGAATATTTTGTAGTTTTAACTGCTGTGTCAATAATAAGTATGACTGTCCATTCCTGAAGCATCAGTTCTCTGAGGTCAGCTGTAAACTGTGATCACAGTTGGACTCTGCGGGAGCAGCAGAAATGCCATTTGTGATTCTCTGAGCCTGGAGCGGATCACAGAGCGTTAAACTGTCTGGCTGACACGTCTCCCAGCCTGCTGCACAGATGATCGGTGATTTTCAGGCCATTGTTGAAGGACTGTACGGACACCTGCAGGGAAGCGGTCTGTATGCCTTGCTCTCTGTTCTGAATTCCAGTTTCTGTATGTTTTATACCCACCCACATTTGTCTTTTCCGTCCTTATTTCCACCATGCTCCTTTTTTCTAGGCTAGGCATAGACTTCTTGGCATTTTCCCATTCTTTTACAATGGCACATCTGCATCATGTATCTATCTTAAGCATGATTCCTTTTCTCCTTCCAAATAATTTCCATTCAGTCTGTCCCTGCCATAAACTCTTACTTCTATAATGAATTCACCCATTCTGTATTCATCTTTTACCATATTATGATGAATGTTAGACTGCTTAGTTCCTCAGGACAAGATCCAGGACACATTAGGCATACTTCGTCAGCTGCCAGTGTGCAAAGAGTATGCAGCACTTAAGGAATACGCATCATCAAGAAGAAATAAAAAAGGAAAATGATTATCTTTTTTATGTTGTTCACATGAAGAAAGAAAGTGCCTGTAGATGTGGAATATATGAGACTGCTGGGCCACAAGGAAGGCCCATTCCTAAATAAATTCTTTAGGATGAATAGCCCCCTGTGCATTTGTATAGGGTGCCTCATAGCTGGCTACTGGGAAAAGCAAGCTGTTACCAGCCTCAAGGCAGGTATCTCTGCGTAGGGTTAGTGTCTTTTTATCCTTGAGTCATAATACAGATGCTACAACCCTTGCAGGGGTAAACTCCATCATTCAGCATGACCCCTATCATAGTCTGTGCAATTTACACCTTCATTACATTTGAAAAAAAATGCCGCCTCAGATAGGGAATTAGTTGTGCTGCTGCCTTATCTCCCCAGGAGAAGTCTATTATTTTATCTGTAGATACCATATCTATAAACATTCAAAATTCAGTACTTTGAAATATAGTGTTCTCAAGTGAAACTCAGGAGGACACAGTTCACATACTAAATTCTGGCACCACTGAATCAGTAGGGAAAGGATTTCACCTGGATTTTTCTTTCTGTAAGTTCTACAGAAAAAACTAGATTTTCCATATCTAATGGAAGTCAAAATCTTTAATGATCTTAATTTACCTTACATGAAGAAAATATAAAACCTACCTTGATTTTTCAGTGGTAAAGGCATAGTCTCCCTGAGTTTGCTTAAAAGGTTTTTCATTTCTCTCATATCTCTGCAGAAACAAATTTAAAAGAAATACAATAGAACAGCAGTTGAAGACTCACAATAGGGAATGGTTCACAGTATCATTTTATATCCTGAACTAATAGAATAAAACCCAAAACTAAATAATATAAAAATCTATTGGGCAAGCATTTGGTTCAAACGTCTCAGGGGATGCATACCAAAATAAAGGGCAGTAAATTTAACAAGGGAAGAATTTTAAGCCAGCCTGATTGTAACTGGTAGCTTTCTGGTCCAAATTTGTTATCTTTTCTGGATCTCAAGTATTCCATGTTAAATGAGTTGGTGGGCACAATGTGATCTTAGTGGCAAAATATTTGATGTGCCTTACAGCTAGCACTGGCCAGTACTATGGCTAATATAATATCTCATTATCAGCATTTTGTAGCTTGTACCATGAATGTGGTGTTTTAAAAAGTAAGAAATTATTATACATGTAGTTAATTCATGTCACTTAAGCTCCCTATGGATTAAGAGAAAATTTTAGATAACAGGGATGTCATTCTGGCCCCTCTTAGGAGGACTTTGACGTGGAATTTGCTAAAATTTTAAAAGGCAGAAGATGGAAAATACAATAACAAAATACCATCTCACAAAGCAGGTTACATATGGATATGTTTTGAAAGAGGACAGAAGCTGTAAAAAGGTTCCTGTTTTACAGATAGGTGGAAGACCAGCAATTTTGTGGGCGGGCTTGTGATGTCTTAAGGCTTTCAGGATTTAAAGATAATGCAGTCCTGCCTCATTGATCTACATATGATATGGTTCTTAGAAATGAAGCAGCATGACTGTCTTATTGCTCAGTTCTATTCTCTGAGTTACCCTCTCAGTAGAACAGAACTTTATCCTATAGAAGTAAACACAGGTTGGCCATCAGGATTATTCCCTACCAAAGGGTCTCAGTTTTGTCTTTCGCCTGGACAGTCAAGAGAATGAAAGTCCACTTTGATATACTTTTGGATGATTTTCCCCTCTGCTCTTGAGCCTTCCGCATGTGCAACTATGGGCAGAAACAAATGATATGAACTAGCTTCTGTGCCTTTGGTTTGTGAATGCAAAACTGCAGGCAGCATATTTCAGGTACAAAACCAGAAGCCTGTTAAGATGAGACAAAAACTCTCTCTCTTTTAGCACCATAATTTTCTGCCCTTTGTTTTTGACAGTAGTTCCCTCTGGTAATTAACCAAAGTAAGAATGTCACTTCTCTTTGCCCCTCTTACAGGTATTGCTTTCAGGTATGTTAAATGCAACAAAAATGTTAAACAGGCTATAATTTGCAAATACCTACAGTAACAACACTGGCTGCCTAATTGGAAAAGACTAAATAAACTCTAGACAGAAATTTGTTTTATTTAGGAATAAAATGCTACAGATACCTGTCAGTGTTCTCAATATCTGTGGAAACCTGCCATAAATGCTGTTGAATATCTGTTGGAGATGATGATGTGTCTTCTAAAATAGGTATTTCGGAACTCTCCTCCACTTTAGTGTCTAGAATCTTGGGTGGCGCACAAGGCTCTTTTCCTTTAAAATATTGAAACAAAACATATATCCCTATTACTTATTAATTAAAAGGTGTACTCAGATTATATCATTGATGTTTTGGGCTTAATCTTGCACAGCATAAATGAAGAGAGAGAGTTGTGAATGCAAACTCCAAATAAGAACTGTTCAGAAAGAGAGTGGACCAGAGCAACCTGCTCATCAGAGTGCTGCTGTATGGTCCATGTTACTTCTGCCAAACAAGACTAAGAAGAAGCCCACACAGGCATGTGCAGAGCTTAGGATTTTGTTCAGTAAATATTATGAGGAGTTTCACTTAAACTCCAATGGCTCACATGTGACACAGAAAATAAGAACCACAGGACAGAAGAGAACAAAATAAATAGGGAACTGGAGTATATATTCTGAAAACGATATCAAAAGCTTTGATAATAGGCAACATTGTAATCCATGTCTTTCAATATTACTCACTCTAATACTATGGGAAAATAAAAGACAATAATGTGCAGTTTTGTTCTTGGTGAGATTGATAGCAATACATAGCTGCCACCATTCACAGCCCAGTATGTTGCATATTCCGAATTTGCATACTTACACTTGCCTAATTCATACTTACTATAGGAAAATAAAGGCAATATTGGAACTGTTTGGGGACTTCACGCCAGATCTGTCAGGGCTTTTTGTCAGGGAGAGAACGGGATGTAGGGTGTGGCCCATGATAGTGCAGAACGCAAGAGAGTTAAGTATCGGTGAGATTAGTTAGTATCCTTGCAAACTTCCCATGGACAGCCTGTTGCCATTCTTGGACACTAAGTATTGGACCGGACTGATTCTTTTTGTGTACATCATTTAAATGAGAAATTTCAAAGTGGATCACTTACTGAGAGGTTAGTTTTTCCACTCTTTGTTGTCTAATGAAATAGCTCAAACAATCTCACAAAGAAATACATAAAGCCTTGTAAAAATAGAGAAAATAGTGTTTAAACCAGTGGTACTGAGGAGTTGAGTAGGAGGTATTTTTTCATTTTGCAGTTTTTGCTATTTCAGAAATTTTCACATCAGGACAAACCTGAGCACTTCCTGTAAGGTTTGAAAAGAACAGGAAGGACCAGAGTCTAGTGGTTATCCCATCTTTCTGGCGCATTAGAGACTAAGACCATGCTATACTACTCTCCCACATCACAAATTAGTATCCGAGCTATCAGGCTATTCCTCTTGTTTTTCTTTAAACTAGAAATTCCTGTATCTGAAGAAACTGTTTCAGCAGGTTCTTCGAACTGTTATATTTTGATAAAGTATTTCTTTGTTGAAAAATTCTCAGCTACTCCTTGTCTGAATGTACAACTAGACATTACTTATACTATAAGAGCTCTTTGCCTAATGTTTTCATTATCCTTTAAAGTCAGTGCAGTACCCTTTTCCCTGCATTATACATCCTCCCCAAAAGTCATCTAACTGTATGATTCCAAGAGATGACCTGACATAACAGTTTATCATCTAAAAATGGTGTCCTTCATCCTTTCTCTGCTGCTTATTCTGGCACCTACTGCTAACTTTGGCTTTGCCAGATCCCTCTGTGAGCCAGGTGAACCCATCACGTGGTAGAAGATTACCTCCACAAACAGAAAAATAAAAAGTGAAAAGTTTTCTGTTGTTTCAGTGCATTAAATCGGGTCAGTAAAGAACCAAGCATGCTCCAGAGCAAGTGACAGAGGACGAGGGTGATGATATAGCCAGAAGCAGTGGAAGGGAGGAAGAAGTGAAGGCAAGAGGGGGGTGGAAATACAGAGAAAGAGATCAAGACTTTTTTGGTGGCAACAAGCTCATATGTTGACTCAGTTGCTTGTGGAACAGCAGCCTAAGCCTACTTCCCAGACTGTATTTTTTATTGTGTATCTGTCACCTTTTAGGTATAACTTTCAAATTATTTCTGGTGGCAACTGCAGCTTATGCTGTTATTTTAAGGTAGATCTTAATATACAGTTTTAATTGTTCATTTGTGTAAGCTTCATTATTCATTACTTCTTCCAGTACAAGAAGCCCATAACACAATATACTGTTAGCAATATCTGACTTACAGCTTTTTTGTGAAAGAGGGTTGCCCTTGGAAAACTATCTAATTTGTCACTGATGTTGCAGAATACAAGGTGTTGTTGCTAGCACTGAGTGTTAGTTAATTCTGCTGTTATTTTGAAGTGTTGTATTGCAACTGACCTGACCTTTGGTGACATGCCGTCAAGAACAAGCCTGGCTACGTATGCATCCCTCGGTGTGTCTGTAGATGTGAAGGGTGTTTCAACAGAAACAATAATGATTGTTTTTCCCAACTTGAGAACAGAAGTACAGAGACCGCATTGTTCTTTTTGTTAGCACAAAGGCAAGCTCTTGCAGGTTTAGCAGTACGAGTGGCACAGATTTCCTTTCAACCAGAAAGAGCTCTTTGCCAGTAATTTTGTTGTATTGTGAACAGTTCATGAAGCCTTCCTTGAATTTCAGAGCATCTGCTCAATCACTTGAAAACAGTTAAGAGTCAGCTAATAATAAAGGCTTCACTCGAATAATGTCTATGACTCAGGCTTAACATTTCCTACTATATGGCACACACTATAGGGAAATAAAAGTTCTTTAATCTTCTCATCCTAGTGGGGGAAAGGATATCTTTTGTACAACAAACTTTCTTAATATAGAGATGTGAGCCATAAATTTTACTTTCAATTTAGTCAGTGGAAAGACTTTTACTGATTTCAGCAGGAGTTTGGTCACGCACACTGCTGGCAGAGGTGTCCACATGCAGTTGCTGTTCTTGCCAGTTGGCTAGGCAGTGGCTCTTTTTACTGCTGGTGAAATTTTAATATAACACACACTTGATGTACTCTGTGTCTTCTAGCCTCTAATTCATCGTGTCCTTTTATTTTAAGAAGTAGAGATTTGCTTTTGGAGTGAAAGGCTCTTGAATTAAATGATGCTGAAGATCCAACTCAAATGAGGATAAATAAGAGGGTAAAAAATGATCAGTTCAGTAAGGCTACATCACCTATGACCATGGTGCTATGGGACATACTCACCTGTTGTGCTCCTTGTTGCTTCTGTGGTGACCTCTGTGGTGTTTGCTTCTGCCATACTACACTGTGCTCCTACTCTTCGTCATCACCTGCTTCCCAGAGAAACTTACATAATGAAAAAAAAATCTATTATAGGTCCCTTACAGCTAGTTAGATTTCACTCCAGATTAACTGGAAAGATCTTTGAGGGGAATAACAGAACTTAATCAAGCTGAGGGAACCCATGTCTCAAAAGAAGGCAACATTTGTATCAGATTTCTAACCTAGCAATTAAAAATAAATACAAAGCTCTAGAACACACATAAAATGAATGAAAAAGAGAACATACAATGGGAAATAGGAGAGGATCTTGTAGGAAGGAAGAAATGTGTTGCTGCAAATATGGTTATCTCAATCTGAGGAACTTCATTTTTGAGTTATACTTGGGATCGGCAGAACATGGAGATTGTCTCTGTGGAAATACTATTATCAAGGGAAAAGTAATGGGAACTATAAGGCTGTAGTGGATACTGTGTTTTCCTCCTTCCATGCCTGTTTTTGGTGTATTCATGTTGGTCTCTTCCTAGTGTCCACATGAGAATGGGTGATTCCCTAGATTTTAAGTGCTTGTTTCTCTACACGTATGTGCTTCTCTTCTCTCTCATACCTTATCCGTCTTGTTTACAAATATCTGCCAGTCTTTAAAACAGAATGCTGAGATTGCAGCACATCAGTTGAACAATCCTTTCCTTGTTTTTCAAAACGCTAAATAAGATGTAATTTAAACAAAGCAAAATAAAACAAAAATCCCTTCACTGAATTCAAGGTTTCTTTTTCTAATCTGTAACATAATCTATTGAAGGCTTTTAGGTCATATTTTAAGAAAATGTATGTTGTTATCACAAAACGCATAATGGAAAAACAACAGTTATACTATGAACTTCAATATGTAAAGCTTTCTACTGCACATGATACACGCTTGCCTGTGATTTAGTATTATTCTCATGAACCAACAATGCAGGAACGAGATCAGTCTGAATTTACATCACAAAAGCATAATTTATTCTTTCTATAATGCATACACATAATTTTTCCATTAGACTCAATTCTTTCATTTCTTATCTAAGTATTTATAGCATTTCTTCAGGTACCTGCCACTCTGGTATTCTAGCGTGGTATCCTTCTGTCCTCAGCTATGTTTAATAAAGTCAGAGGGGCCCATGCATCTCAATAACAGTGACAGAACTGTTATTTTAGCTAATTCAGCCTTTCATTAGGGCTTCCAAATAGACTTTTGGGAAGAATTAACAAAGTGTAGGTTACAAGCATTAAAGTATTTTGCATTTCATTCTGAGAAATTATTCATGTATAAACACCTCATTTAGGAAAAAACACAGGAAACAAATCAGAATTTGAGAGCATTTCATATAAGGAAGTGTAACATTCCTGAAACTTAATGTATCCTGGACTCATTTTGCCCATGGATATTCACCCAAATTCTATTAAAATTATCAGAGCTACGTGTGAGTAACTGTCAGCAAAAATTACCTTTCCATGGTTGTACACTTCTTTGTCAGTAAGTTACAAACTAGCATAGTGGGTTCACCTGATTCTGGACCATAAGAATAACATATTGTTATGAGTATAAATGCATAGTGACTTGCTTTGTCCAAACTCAGTATAAATAGTTACCAGTTTCAAGCCTTGTACTTCCATGACATGGTAGCTTTAATTATTTTCACAGCATGTTTTGAATTCTGGAAAATACCTCTACTTCATTTTAACCTTCAAAATTTCTGTCCTCTCTTACCTTTGGTCTGTTTTATGTGCTCGCTCCCAAAACTAGAAAGAAAAATGACTACCTTGCACAAACACTGCACAGCTAGCTAATAACATGCTAACAATTTGCAGTTTGGGATTTTTTTTTATATTTCTATTATACATTCTTACGTAACCAAACAAGCCAATTATATCTGTAGATGATCATAAGAAAGTAATGGTTTCTCTGTAAACATGTATAGTCACTAAACTTCAGTAACATGCACTTCCGCAGTAACATGCTAATAATGCTAATAATGATCCAGTGATTATAATAATATTCTACAGTTTTTTTATAATGAAGGGAAGATATTATTGTGGAATCAGCAAAGCTCTTTTTTCTGCTGTTTTTACACATTCAAATGCGCTGAAGTCCTTTATATTATCAGTGAAAATCTTTGAGTTAGAAATATTTGTGACAGAATACACTGACGTATGCTGAAATGTACTTAAGAACTTTGAGGTAATTCTGGATTTTCTCAGTGTGGGATCTAAACAGCTTCAGTATTAATTTGGAAAAAGGATCATCACAGTCAGCAGCTTCTGTAGAGAGAAGTTATGCCAACTGCTTCCTCTAGCAGCTTGCTAGCTAAGCCAGGGTTTGTTTATTTGATCAAAAGACTAGTCAGTGTTGGGAACATGTACAAGCAAGATCAATAAAGTAGACATAGAACATTTAAAGGAATTAGAGCTGAATTTTGTAAACACTTCAGAGAGATACCAAAGCTTGTCCAGAATATCTTGCTTTCCATGAAACTGTAAGTCAAATTAAAAAAAAAAAGTATTACCAGGTGGAAGACCTGTGTGTGATGCTGATCCCTAAGGCATAAAGCTATTCAAGCTAATTCAAATTCAAACAATTGAGGGAGACAAATAAAGCAAAACTAGGCCCAGGAGAGAAGCTCCAGGTTCCAGGCAAGTGAACTGATCTGTTCCTTGACGAAGTCTGAGAGGAGGGATGCTATCCAGAGAAGTTCTGCTAGAGCGTGACAGTGATACAGAAGAAAACTAGGTGAAGTATGCTACTGGTGAACAAACACAGTGAGACGTTTCAGAAGATTTCCTGGAAGAGCTGGAAGAAGAGCTACCATTTGCCATACCGCCAATAGGTATTTGCTACAGTCACCCTGTTATGACAAAAGGGACAGCAAGACCTTTAAAGCTATATGTTAGGGACTGCAGGAAGGCACAAGAGAGTTCCTCACAGTTAACAGGCTCAAGTGCTGCCCTGAAAATTGGACTCTATACCTTCCTCTGCCCTAGAGTTTTCATGTGATTCTAGCCAAGTTGTCTAAACACAGCTTCTCATAATAATTGCTGACAATATGTTTCTCATTTTCTGGTTGCTCAGCTTGAAGACTCTGCACTCACAGCTGCAACTGAAACTACTGAGAGATTACTCTAAGTATGCTGCAATCTCAGATCCTAAATTAGCACTCTTTAGCTTAATCTCCTTGTTCCTTCTTTGCAATGGGAAAAACTGTTACTATCTCACTACCCAAGACAGTTCTGAAGACACTCATCAGTGAAGGAATTACTGAGAAAAGTCTGAGGAACAGAAGGATTCTACCTTTAGAACAGAACTGTGTGCAATAAATGCATCAGATAACACTGAACAATTAATTAGAATAAAACACAGATGACTACCCAAGCATGTGTCTCAGTCTGACAGGACTCTTGGGATGGTGGAAAGGAGAGTGAGGAAGTATATGATCAGGTAACCAAAGACTTAGTACATACAAAAAGGTTACAAAAGGTAACCCTACTTAGGCACATTTCATTCTGTCATTTGCAAATGTTCCAAATGTTCAGTTTTGCAGTTATAATGTATTTTCAACACTGGGGTTTTGTGGTGTATGTATCTTAGAAATAAATTTATTAGAGAGCACTTACCTCAGTTTACTTACTGCATAGCACAGCTGGAAATATTTATGGCTGTTGGCCCCACTGTGGCTGTTACATCTCACAGAAATAACAGACTGTCTTATAATAGAGGCTGTATGACAGTAGTAAATTAATCTGAAGTACCATAAATACGTAAGAAATTTCTGTACAGGAAGCTTGATACAGTGTATGTAGGAATGTTTGTTCAGTAGCACAGAAAGATAAGGGGAGCTCAGATCAGGGCTGAGAAAGGCAGTGAAAGTACCAGAGCTCAGCCCTTCAAATAGTAGTGTGGTGTTTCATAAAACAGCATCTGTTTCCCAGTAGGGAGCGTTGGCTGAGTTCCTCTTGGGAAAAGAGCATCAGCATCAGCTCACTGCCTTAGATTTATCAGTTTAGTAGTTTGTGTGATAATGTCTGGTCAAGATACCAGAACCCTCATTATTATTTATTAGCTGCATGTTGGTGAGAACAGCCTGCATGTTATTCTACATGAATCTCTGCTGGCTCCAAAACAGAGGACACAATTTGCTGAAATCTCCAGAGAGATTTAAAAAGCCCAACAAACTACTTATCCAACAGGTAAGAGGGCTAGAAAATGGAAAATATTACATCCAAATGGAAAATATTACCTTCAAAAATGAGCTACAAGATACGGCAAGAAATCACATGCAGGGAATAACAATAGACATACGCATTTATAAATTTAGCAAAGTTGATACATGTTTGAAATGTTCACAATTTCTAAAAGGTAGTACTGTTTGTAGACAGGAAAATCAATTGAACGTTTGTTTTAATATCACTCATGCTGGTGAAAAACTAAAAAAGCTAAATACTAGCAACAACATAATATACTTCATAATGGTCAAATTACTGGGTCTTTCATTCCTAGAGATCAATTTATGCACTTTTGCCTACACTGCAGTACTTTTCTCCTTAAGTAAAGAATTTCAAGAAAAATGCAGGTTCATTCTGCTCCTTGTAAAATAGTCTGTTTTGGCAGATACAGAATCACAGAATACATTAGTTTAGAAGAGGCCTTGAGAGGTCATCTGGTTTAACCCTCCACTGAAAGCAGGGCCAACTTAGATCAGGTTGCCCATGGCCTTGTCCGTTTGAGTGGTGAATGTCTCCAAGGTTGGAGATTTCACAGCCTCTTGGGTGCCTGTTCCAATGTTTTCATACCTTCACTGTTAAAAAATAATTGTTAACATCTAATTGGTATTTCTCTTGTTGCATGATTCCTTTATAATGCCTCAAGGCATCGTAAATACCCAAGTATTTAGTATATAAGCACAACATTTTATTGGCTAAGTTCCAAAATTCGGTTTATTCAAATCCCTGTGATTATATAATTTTTGTCTATTATGAACTTTTCTGAAAGAATGTCACTCGGCTGAAACCTGCAGCCAGGTTACTGTGGTTATCTCTACATGGATACAGGAAAAAAGTTACTCCATTTAGCAATCGCACAAGAGCTACCATGAGTTTTTCTATGCTCAGATTAGGAACCACTGTATATCAAAAGTACTACAGAATAGGAACTAAGTTGGTCCATATTGTAATGCTGTAGCTCATCTTATCTAACTTTAGTCAAGCTAAGTTAAGTTTATCATGTAGATTCCATCCACAGGCAAATGGGGCACATTGCATCCACAGGCACATCTCTGCGTTACTCAGGCCACCTCAGACTACTCTTTCTCTCTCTCTGCAATTACACAAGGTGCCTTGACAAATATTGCCAATGTTAGGAAATAGTACAATCTGTCTTAAAAAGAAAAAAAACCCAACAGACTAATTTTGGTAGCTTCTTCTATCTTGGAATACGATGGCTATGTTGTCTCTTGATATTCTATAGTTTTTCTTTTGATTTAAGAAAATCACTCTGAGAAGCTCACTGCAGCAGTAACAAATCTCTAATTCTTATTTTCATAATAAAAAGGATCACAGGCTTTAGTTATATCCTAGATGCTAGATGTGAAAAATGCATTAGAGGATCTTTCAGTGTGACAGGAACATACCAAAGAACTATTGTTTTCTCATTACAAAACAAGACCCGTTCTTGTCTTTACCTAGTATATTCTGCTGAGAGCTTATCTGGGCAAAGAGTAGTTACAGCGAGCACAAATACGCTCCCACGCAAAGATGTGTGACATCATTGAGTGATGAGTTACTGAGTAACTTGCTCAGTAAATTACCTGCATTTCTACATTTTCCTTTCAGTAGATGGGTAATGAAACATGAAATTATTAGAGATGCATTTTCACTGAAAGAAGGACATCTCCTGTTTGTATAAATATACTTAGTGGGGTGTATTTCACTGCTGAATCTAGTATCTAGTTTTATAAAGGTGGACAGCTTTCTAACCATAAGGTGCTCTTAATATTTATTCATCTTTTACTATAAACTATTGTTGCTATTGTTGGATAAATAACAACAGGGATAGTAAGGATTAAGTTTAGTACTAAACCTCTGCCATTTTGCTCAACCAAACACATGCCTTCAAATATCTTATCCAACAAATACCTCAGTAGGGGCATCACGCTTAAAGTAATCCATTTCTGTTGACTTAGCTGTTTCTTTCCTAGATGGAAAAGTGTCATACTAATACAGTTATCAGTGTGATCAGAATTGCTCTGCTTATTTTAAAGAACTCTTCAACTTGTACCAATTTCTGCTTTTGTGTATCAACAGCCAAGCAATCAAGAAAGCAAAACAAACATACAGTGTGTGAAGGACGGTTGAGAACCAGGATTTCTCTACAGACCTCTGGTGGATTCAGCCTGAAAGGCAGTGTGGTTGAAGCAGCTAAAACATTGAGATCCCAGTGCTGGAAACAGAGTACCAGAGTCCGCTCTATCAGAGATCACCTTACACAATTCTTAGGAAGCCCATCTGCAGAATAACACTTGACAGTCTTCCAAAATATTTGTGATTACTTGCTCAGTAATATGAAAAGTGAGGTGAACATCATTACTACTATAAGTCATCCGTGTGTTTTCACACTTCCTTTGTCAGAGTAGGAGGGGTGAATGCTGTGTCTCTAATACAGCTCTGTCCTTACTCGGAGACTTTGGAGAACTTT
Source organism: Apteryx mantelli (assembly GCF_036417845.1). Classification (NCBI taxonomy): domain Eukaryota; kingdom Metazoa; phylum Chordata; class Aves; order Apterygiformes; family Apterygidae; genus Apteryx; species Apteryx mantelli. Next base: position 64,080,373 of record NC_090020.1, read on the forward strand.
TACTGCTCCTGAAGTTGTGTAATGTAGATGGCAAGTGCAATGATTTGATTGCAGAGTCCTTAGAAAGTTTCATTCAGTATATGCGAGTGATTTATGGAGGTTTATAACTTGCTCCATTCTGACTAGATTTTTCTGGAGAAAATAAATTCATCTGTCTGGTCCAACTGACAAGTTTCAACTCTGTACACTCCTGGACCGGCCAAGCCTTAATTCTACTCATAAAGCCCAGAGACACCTGTATTCTCAAAGGGCTGTTACAAAATGTTTCACATGGGGTAATTAGTAGTTTTCTCAAACTTAACCCTTAGGAACAAAACTGTTTCTGTAGCGAATTCAAAATAACAGAACAAAACAGACTCTTATGCAGGGAACAAAAAAGAAAGAAAACTTTAGTTTGAGAAATAGTTATTTAACAATGACATAACAAATGAGAGGAACTTTTAAAGGGATTTTAAGTTGTTAGGCAGCCTCTGTTACTGGTCAAGCTCCTTGCTACCTTCTAGTTTAAATATTGTCCTACAGACATCCTCTGACTACTGAGCATGACTGGAATTACAATCTGGCTAGAAAAATTCTCCTGTGAAGAAAAACATGGACACAGAGCATCCTGACTACAGCTCCTATAAACCTCATATAACAAAGTAAACACATTATTGTTGAAACCTGACCTGAAACAAAACATGGTTATATGCATGAGCTGGAATTTTTCAAAACCTTCCATTTTGCAGCAGTTATTCTAATAAAAGGACTAAGATAGCTTGCTCACTGGAATCTGAGTAATGACAGCCTTTGGTTTGGGACCAATTTTTTTTTTTTTTTAATTTCAGACTTCTGAACTACAGAAGTATATTAGTGATACATGCCTGATACGAAACACTTACCTAAGAATGATGATAATGCATTAGAAATAGAGCTTTTTGCAGAAGCTGAAAAGCTGCAGTTGTATAGGTGATTTTACAGTTTGGTGCTGTGCATTTAATAAATATCCAAGCATGCCCCAAAATCCTGGTTTTTTGTTTAAATCAGCATCTGTATATTTGTGTAATTCAATACCTTTCCGATGAAACTGAAGGGATCCTAGTAGACATATGGACTTAAGCATTTCTGTTGTGTACATTTCTAAGCAACACTGCAACTGGATGTATAATCTACAGATTTCAGGATGAATTTCACCATCTTCTGGACTGCAATAAAAAAGAGAAAAAATTTAATTAGGAATGGGACCAGAAGGACCTGAAGGTCATCAAATCCAGTTCCTTACTGTTGCAAGCAACCACATTATAATTGCTTCAATAAGCAATTAAGCTATGCATATATGATAAAGAAGTTGTTTCTACCAAACTGGATTTAAAAATAAGGCTTTAGCTCTACATGAACTCAAAATAGCTAAACTTGGAGTCTCTTGGGTAAGACTGTATGGTAAGATTTTGGTAAGACTTATTTTCTCCTTTGCATATCTTTGGGAATGGAGTAAATGAATGACCTGAAAAATCTGAGCTTTCTTATCCTCTTTACCAGCTTTGGAGAAATATTTTCTGGTAGACTGAAGAATTCTTCTGCCATTCAGTTTCTGTTGCCCTTGGTCCTGGTGCAGCTGCATGAGGAGATTACTGTCCCTGTTCAGGCTAGAAATGCTGGATGAGGCATCATCAATCCCAGTTTGCTGACACTTTAATCAGAAACAAGGCAGTTGAGTCTTTTGGTTTTGCAGTTTCTGTCTGAATTTCTTTTTTTCCCCCTGTGTTTAAAATACTGGTCATGTGATTAGCTAATACTGCACTATGAGGAGAATGAGGGGATTACAGAATTCTTCAGAAAGCTGGCTTTCAGGAGAGTCTCAGGAGTAACAATTTTTAAAACAAAAATTGAAATCAAGAATAATCCTAAGATCTCCAATTAATTGCGTAGAACACCAGAATAAATCATTTATCCAGATTCAGGATCCAATTACTCTCATGCCTGACTGCAAAACTGGTCAATAAATCTCCCTTTCCTAGGCTCAGATTGGTGCGCGGGCATAAATATATTATTTTATAAACTTAACTGTTTTGAGTGCTCAAAGAAGTGATTTACTCAGGCATACCTGAAAAGTAGGTTTTCAATCCCCTTTCCAAAGGTCCTTTCAATAGGGTAGTAAGTGGTAAGGTTGAAGAGTTAGGATTTCAGCCACTTCATATTCAGACATTCTTGCTATTGGTTTGCTACACAGTGATGTTAAATGGTAAGACAACCCACAAAATTGGATTTTATAACAAATAGAGACTCCTGCTTTACTAAATAAACTGAACCTAATGGCATATTTAAATATTACCAATATGAAACTAAAAAATTTCTCAGCAAGTTTTCAGATTTCTAGCATACGAATAATATAAATGAAGCTTTCATAGTGAAAAGATTGCTAGTATTCTTTATAGGGATTGAATTTCCTATGGTTAAACTGATACTTCTAAAGACCCTGTTGTATATGAAATAAAATTAGACTTGTGGATTGTCTCAAGGGAATGAAAGCAACTTACCTGATAAATTATTTGCAGCAACACTAAACTGGGCTGTTATGCTCAAATCATTTCTTAATACCAATCTAGGCCACAGACTTTTAAGACCTATAGCAGACGATGTTTATTTAAACCAGTAAAATAGATTCTGTCTGACACCAAGGTAAGAGGTCATTACTTATACTCAGTCAAACCCTGGGTCCAGTCAAAATGTTAGATCTGGCTCTTTTGTCATGAACAAAACTGAAAAACTGTATTTTAAGAAAAATCCTACCAGTTTGTGATGATACAATTTTGCTGAAGTTCAGTTCAAACAAATACTGTGTACTAAAAGCTGTTAATTTTTGTATTTGAGATTCACTGTTATTTCAAACCAAGTAGAGACCATACATTGCCTAGAAAGCATGTATCCTTCTGCACTGATTTCAGTGATGCCAGGGAAGATTAAGCCCAGCCATACTCTGGGGGTGTGAAAATAGACAAGGCCAGAAGAAGATAGGCCCTGGTTTATTCCTGTGCATGTGGCTCAGTGGGCAGGAGAAGTGAGCAATCTCAAAGGAATATTTGATGCAAGGACTTGTCATAATTTGCCTCCAATGAGGGAGAAACTGTGTGGTTTTTCCAAGGTCCTCAAGGGTTCCTGTCCCTCCAAGTGACAGCAGAAATCAAATGGGACCATGAAGGTTTCACAGAATTGGCCAGAACCTTCCTAAAAGGAAAGAACAACCTTAGCACCTCCACAGCACATCAAGGAAGACTACTGATGCTCATACAGGCCAATGAAAACTCTTAAGAACCACAGCAGTGGTAAATTGTGCAATCACAAATGCTTAAATAAGCAAAAAATGCAGAAAAAATGCAGAAAAAAAAGTGAAGGTTGGGTAGGAGTGAGGATTGGAAAGAAATCACACTGGACTAACTAAGAAGGCGCAAAGGAAGATCAGTCCTGCCTGCCAATCCTTATGAAGTAGAACTCATGAAAAAGGCAGGAAATAACTGGAGTCCAAATTGCATTTACTGTGGTCTGTGTTACTTTGGAACCAATGCCATATGCATGATAATAAACTTGCCAATTGTAGGAGCTTTATTTCCCTTGACTAGACCAGAAGTATGTGTATTTGTTTTAGGCCACACCTAGTTTTCTACTTTTAACATGAAGTCTGCATTCATTCAGAAATCATGCCATACATGATATGTTATTTCATGCATCTTAGCATTAATACAGCATAAAGCTGTGATGGCAGAACAGAAAAGGGGTGTTATGCCCAATATCTTAAAGATGTCTTTTCAGATGCTTCCTGTAATATTTCTTTCTGTTCCCAGTGATTCCAGCTCCAGAAACACTTGATCGCCTTAAAACCCTGCATATTTTTCCTGAAAAATTAGCTACCTGAGAGAACTTTGCTTATTCAGAGTCAAGTCCTTCACTGCATATGAAAACATGCATTTGCTGGAGATGAATCCTTGTTCAAATCTCACATTCTTTTCAAAAGATACCACCATAAATGTTTTCAGTGACTGCACTAGCAGTAGTATAATAGAATAATGAATGCTAGTTAGGGCTGAAAATTGTGCTTAGAAGAAGAAACACAGCAATACAGCAACTCATACAAAAATGACTGTGGGATAAACTAAATTTGAATTTTTAAAAACTATACCTAATTGAAGACTCCTCAGACACTTAGAAGTTGTACTGTGTATATTACAATATTTTATAATACTTTTTATCTTGAATTCTTTCATAGTTAACTGGAATTCTTCCAGTTTAGCAAGAGTTAAACCTTAACATTCTCTGCAATTAGATGTTTGCTGTTTCTTTCATTTTTAAGCAATCTATACATTATATGAATTGCAGCTGTTAGATCTGTGATCACTTAGCTGATTAAAAAATGGACTGTTCTCTGCATAAACAATAACCATAAATGTAGCAGCATTTTTTTGTAAATTCGCAGATGGCAAGAAAGGTTTTTAATGTAATCCCGTCAGTATTAACCAAAGAAGATAAAACAAATATAGCCCAGATCTAAATTTAATTTGCTTTAGTATAAATCAGGAACAGCTCTTCAGAAGTAGACTGGTATTTCCTAAATCATATCAGCATATTCAAGACCAGCATCTACTCTTTCATTTTGCATATACCACTCCTAATGATTTCAAACTTTTCTGTAAATGCTTGCTACCAAATTGGATAAACCTCAAGAGTAGAGAAGGATTCTGGTTAATTTGTTGCAAGAGGCAGTCTCATGAGTAAACGTAACCTTGCAGAGTCCATCTAACCAAATAGATTACAAACAAATAACTAGCCAAATACAGCAGAAAAACAGCACACCACATTTTCTTACTCTGCAATAGTATTTTAAATTTCTGAACTTTGTGTCTCGTATACTTGTTTTTATTTCTCTGATAACTACATTTAAGATGCACACAATACATATTTAGATAATACATGACCTCCTGAAGTCTTTTACTGTCCTGATTTGTCCTACCTTTTAGCTTAGAAATGAGTTTTCTTATACCCCTTAGTGTCATCGATAGTCTTCCATGTATCTTGAACAGTATTCCCCAGTTCAACACAATGGAATTACTTCAGTAAATGGGGATATAGCTTTTTTCATCATCTGAGTCTCTTACTGTTGCAGCTCTTGTTTCCTCCTGAGCACTCATGGAGTAATCAATTTCCTTTGAGCTATCCCTACCAAAAAAAAAGGATTACAAAAAGATTTAGGAGTGTAGAGGTCTCCTTGCTTGCCGTATTTATCATCCAACTCCAAAATTTAGCTCTTCAAAATCATTGTTCATCTAATACCTAAATCCTTCAGCCTCCCAGTGTGCACTCAAGCATATTCAGTTTCTGCTCATAAAGTTTCCAGGAGGCCTAAAATTTGTTTCTGAGCAGGACTTCCTCTGTCCTGAAGATGAGCAGTTACACACCTAGTAATGGATAAGCAAGACATTTGCCTATTTCACCTGCAGGGTGTAACACCTGCAGGGTGTTACTGCTGAATGTTCCCAGTGCAAAGTGGAACCGCACAAAAGAAAGTCACCACAGATGGCAGTGATGGCCTTTTTCTGCTCAGTTGCTCAGTCATCTGCTCTTCTGCTCAGATGAGAGCTCTTTCCGACAGCGAGAGAGATACTGATCTACTCCACTCTCTTATCCCAGGAAAGCTAAATCTACCTTTTTCTTCTTAAGGGTATGATTCTTTAACCATAAGGATATCACTGACAGCAGTACTGAAACTTACACTGTGAGAAGATCATAATTTTCTTATAGCAGATTTAGATAAAACTGGATTATTTTGGTCCTGTTTTTCTCTACATTGTTTCAAATGTTATAAATCCTTATATTTTTTAGGAGTCATGGTTGTTAAGGAACTTTACTTAAAATATTCAATGTATTTCTTACTTCCTTTCTAGCTGTCACTGGCAAAAAGATTGAGGGTCTGCACACAGGGATAAGAAAACAGTATGTATCTCATACAGCTATTTCATTTCTGAGAAGCAAAAACAGTGAAAGCCTTCCTGTAAAGCTGTTGTGGGCAAAACAGTCTGGACTCAGGGAATTTCACTTAATTTATTGCCAATTCACATAAACTTTTAATTTCAGTATTCAGTATTGAGAAGCAAGACATAAACAACTAAACAAACATTTAAGGAAACACCTTTCCTCCCTCTTCCCCATGCTCAACTTCAGTCCACTACTTCTCCTCCCCCCTTTCCTCCCTCTCTTCTACCTTCTTCCTAGCCTCAACTCCCTTGTTTCCACCACCTGCATGTTACACTCAGGCCCTCCCAATCCTTTCAGTGAGCTGATGGGTGGCGCAGGACATTGGCGTCTTTTGTGAAGCCATTTCTTTCTGCCACTCCTTCCTTACTCTTTTCCTCCATTGCTCCTTGCTTCTTAATGCTTCTCTGCTCTGGCATGGGTTCCCTCTGGGCTGCAGTCCCTTCAGAGGGGCTCCTGTCCAGCATGGAGTGCCTCCTTCCAGGGGTGCATCTCCATCTGTGTCCTCAGCAGTGTCCCCTTCTACTTGCCTCCTCTGTCTTGTTTCTGCAAATGTGTTTCTTCATATTTCGCCTTGTGTGTCCCTTTTTGTGTGCTCTCCTGGGTCTCCTCTCACATACCTCCTCCTTTGTCTCCTGTCCGCAGTGGCTACTGCCCTTTCTTAAATACATGTGAGCAATGATGCCAGCTGTTCTTCTGAGTGGTTGAAGTTTTGACACATGCGGACTGTTTTCATCCATTTAGAGCTGTCTGGAACTGTCTGTGACCAGCACAGGGCCGTTTATGGCCTCCTCCCACACAGGGCACCCCTTGCAGACTCTGCTACCAAAACCCTGCCATTTATGCCTAATAAAAAAAAAAAACTTATTTGGTCTTACTGACAGAAGTTTTAATTGTGCAGACTAAGAAGCCAGAAACTAAGTACAAGAAGGGTTGCTCATAAGCCAGTTTGAATTTCTCAGTGGCTTTCTGTTCACAGATAAGTTGGAAGAGTAGCTGGAAAACACAGTTACAGGTATTTTGACTGACTTTTTTGCTGTTGTAAATCTAACATATCTTTCTTATAAACTCAAATTTCTGAATACCACAGAAGCGTGAACTAGGGACATCTCTGATACGGGCATTTTCTGACGCATTCTTGTCTTTTCAAGAACATGGAGCATCTGTAGTTGGACTGTGGATTCTTCCGTCATTTGTAAATCCAGAGTAGCAGCAGTGGCATCCAAGAAAAGTATTTTTAATAGTCCAGAAAGTTATTTCCAGGCCACTACCCTCACTGATTGTCTCAAACTGGTTAATTAGTGTTTAATTGCAATAATGCCCACAAGAATTCCATTCGCTTCCAACCAAAGGATTTTATCCTATGCATGTATGTAGGCTTCATTATCACCTCTGAAAACCACATGCTCAGATGCCAACACATAAAAAATTTCTTTTATAATCCCTGGTGTACATTCTTTGTATTGGGCTTAACAATTCTCTTAAAGGGTCATCAGTTTGGCTTCTCTCAGCAATCTTCTGTGCCTACATGTTCAGTGAGAAATGCTAAGAATGAGAGGACTAGTACAAACATAACTGTCATAGTGCTGATTATCATATAAGTTTATTATTAAATAGTTATGTAGCAAATTGGTATTTATTTAAATAGAAAATTTCATATAAACTTTTTTATTACCTCCCCCCCCCCAAATTAGCTACCTCTGTTTCAGTTAGTCTGGCTGATTTATTTATGAATACTGTTTAGATATTCAAGAGAAATCTCATAACAGTCTCATATAACTGCTGTTATAAATGTTGTTGTCAATGGAGCTGTTTAACAGCAGAAATGCAGCTGGACATAGGAGAGAGCACAGCACTGAGCACTGGCCAGGGAGCCAAAGACCAGTTCCTCATCACTGGCCTCTGAGCACAGCTGCCCCAAGGCTGTGAAGGGGAATTGTGCTTCCTTCATGCATCCATTGCGGAACAGCAATTTTCTTGCTTCTCTATTCACTCAAATTCACCTCAAAGAGGTGCTGATAACCTGTGAGAATACAGGATTTGGATACACAGGTTTTGGCCTCTGGAGGAAACTTCATCTGATAGGGGAGCTCTGTTGCCTTTTACAAGAGGAGTGCAGGGGGTGCCCATGCAGGGGAGGCCAAAGATGAGATGTGTGCAATTCCACTGGCCTCGGAGAGCCTGTTGATCTTGCAGTGATGCTGCAAGACATACCTGTTCCCATACATGAGGAAGGAGAAATGGTGAGATGGGGTACATGTGCTTAAGCAAAACAATAATGTTTATTAGCATGCAGAGTAAACTTTATGAATCCATACAGTATCTATATCAGGCTTCATTCCAGCCTGATTTTCACTAGAAAATGTTAGGTTTTGATTTTCAAATGGAACTAAGGGAATGGGTTCCATCATACAAAGGTTATAGGGTTTTGTTTCTAATAATAAATGCTCCATATGAAAGATAGCCAGACAGTGAGCTAAATACTACTAACAACCACATTTCTCACCATGAGGTCTGTAGGATTACTTATTTGACCTAGAAACACTTGTTGATGTCTGAGGAAAACTGGCAGATCACTTGGCTCTATTTTCCTCTTTTTCTCTCTCTGCTAAATTATGCTGATAGCTGTATATCAAATACTTTCTAATATCATGTCGCTCCCTCACTAGGAGTTTCCATAGTTACCACATGAATACTCTACCACCAGGGTCCACAAAGGGTAGAGATCCTTACTCAAAGATGTGAATATTACTCAGTCAATGAGAAACTTGCATTTCTATGTGAGTCCCACTTCTGCAGTTTGAGAGCTCTGATATCTGTATGTATGAAAAGCAGTTACAGAAGAGAAAATGCTGATTTATTGTTTTATATACTAGTAACTTAAATTACACATTTTATCAGGCTGCTATTAAAATTGTAAGTATAAGTATTATAAATAATCTTAACTTATATCTATAACATTATTATGTAGTTTTCATACTGACCATTGGTAAAATTGATGTTTTTCTTTCCTTAAAATCATGTTTTTTTTAAATCACATGATTTTGTTCAACTGAATATGTTTATGAAGCACTGTTAATAGATGGAATTTATTTTCCTTTATATTTTCGTAAGCTGATATTTAAAATAAACCCTATAGAGGGAGCTCTTATACCAACCATTATCTTTTCTACCTGGTATAAGAGGGGGGAATGCAACACTTTGGATAATCATTCTAAGATATAATACACATGGCTAAAATGTGAAAATGGTTGTTATTTTTCAATTCCATTAAAAAAATGACTTTTTTTTCAAAATAGTTGGCAGACTATTTTATTATACTGCCTTTACCAAAATGTTGATTAAAACTGAAAAACATCTTCGAGGTTTTCCTGAAATTCGCACTGGTGTCCAGCATTCATAGTATCATTGAAATTAATGAAACTTGTCTGGTAAAACTGAATAAAGCCTCCAGTCTAATTCTTATTTTAACTTAAAAATTTTAGTCACACATTTACAACAGGGCAGTACTTTAATATTACTGTCAACAACATTTAAAAATACATGTTGATGTATTATCTATGGCCATAGGAAGGGCTGAGTTATCCAAAGAGTCTGATGATATACTCTTTTGTAAAAGCATTGCTTTGACAAAGTCTGTGCTTAATTATAAGGAAAAGTACAACTTTATGAACAGCATCAATAATTGTAAAATATTATAAGGTAAAACAACTATCTAGATACAGAAAAAAGCACGTGTGTTTTAGATGTATCACATCAACTAAAGGAAAATAAACCTTTGGAAAATCAGAAATGAAAACACTAATTAATAAAATTCTGCCTTATGCCCCATATATGCACTTCCCATGAAAATGAATATAAACTGGCCTGATAAACTATAGAAAATCACTGTCCAAAACATTACTCTGTAGATTGTCTTTTAATTTAGTATCAGAAACGTTGCCATTTAGAAATATACAGTAGCCCCATAAAATGCTGGACAAATGGTTGGGATAGAAGACCTACCTCAGAGATTATGTTTCTTCTGGTGGAACAAATACTGCAGAGGAGATACACTTAATCTCCTTAGATACTGAGGGCAAGTGGCAAGCAGCCCCTCTCATCATGGCTCAGGTGCAATAGCCTACTGAACCTGCCTCTGCTTTCGTATCTTACACACACTATTTCTTTCTTTATCATTTAACCATTCATCTTTAAAAGTAACAAAAGACTTGCTGAATTATTTTGAATGCAAGTAGAAAAGTCATCAAATTACAGTTTTCTTCTAAGCTGATTCTGAGAAAACATTCTTGTTTGTGTTCTTCCCATTTGCTAGGGTTATTTTAGATTCAATAATGAAAAATGGCTATCAGGGTTTTTTTTCTAAAATACATGTATTCTTGCAATTTGCTGTCATGTTTTAGTATTGCCTGTTTTTTTTTGTTCTACACTAATGCACTGTAACAATGTAACACAACTGTGGTGCACAACATGCAGTGCAGGCAGAGGAAGAGCAGGACTAGTTCTTTCTGGTAGATCTGTGAATGGTTGCCACATTGTTTTTATTGCTGTTTTGAAGCTGTTGTGCTCTCTCAATAACAGAAACATGTGACCAGATTTTGCTTAGTTAGACCAGTGTAAATCTCCAGTTACTCTGATGAGGCTGATGGAGTCACTCTGGGTATATGGTAATACAAGCAGGAAAAGGACCCAATGCATTGACACATACTGTAGAGACTTTTCTAACTCCCAAGTTGATGGCAGTTTAAGTATTTCCATGCTAGAACAGTTTGGGATAGCTAAAACCATACCAGTAGGAAATAGACTTCTCTTATTCATTCAAGAAAACCTCATTAACTTCAATATAAATTAACTTATAAATCAGGGACCATGTATAGTTTGCAGACTATGGAGTCATTTTGAATACGCTGTTCTTTCATTTTTCTGGCTCCCCTCTTTCAGAAATACCTCCAGAGGAAAATTTATACTATCACTTATTTTATTACAGTCATCTGCTTTTTTTGTTGAACTTATAAAATTCTTTTGGAAACTCCCTATATGAGATGATTACTACAGAAGCAGTAACTTTGCCTTTAAAATGGATTTATTAATGGCCACGTTCTTTACACACAGTTTGTAATGATTCTTCCACATCTCTGACCTTATGTTATCAAGAGAACAAGTATGTATCAATCACTGTGGCTAAGAGTTGTTCAAGTACCTTGCAGTTTATTTGGTATTTGCAGATGCTATTCAGAAAACTTTTTTCTGAAACTATCAGAATTACAGACTGGAATTTTGTAGACTTTGTTCCCCTCAGAAGTGAATTTTACTGCCTGAATTAACTCAAGCTGTGGACAGAGGAGTAAATTATCATAGGACTATCCAAATTACTCCTTTAGAGAGCAAACTGATTATGACTACTTGATAAAACTTCTTGAATTTGAGTGTAATAGCGCTGATACAGGAAATTTTATTCAAACCCAGTCCACTGTACCTTTAGGTAAGACTAGCTAACCCCAACTGGTATTCTGGAAATGCTGGTTTCTTCCTGGGGAAAGACAGCTTATTTCTGGAACAGTTGTTCATTTTCTCACAATTGTCCTAAAGCAAGTTACTTTTGGGCCTTATGTTTTAAGATTCCTGCCTTAGGGCAACTCCATTTATCTATCCATGGTCCTAATCACAGTGCACCTTAGAAGGATGAAGTTACACAGACCTCCTAAATTGCATAAGAGAGTCTTTCTTGCAGCCCTCCTAAAGTGCATCATCCAATGATACCCAGCCATATAGTACTCCATTATGAAATCATGCTCTTCATGAAATAACATTAAAAAAAAAAAGCATTAAAAATCCCTGACACAATACTTCTAAGCACTCAGAATTCCAAGTGAAATTGCACATGTATCTTTAATTATACTTTTGAGGTACTAGAAGATTTTCAAAATAAACACAGGGCTTGAACACCACCTTTGCAGAAACTAACTCTAAGCCACCTTTTCATCCTTCTGTTCTTCGGCTGGTTGTCCCTTGTCTTTAGGGAAATCCATGAGACCTCTGCATTGGCCGAAAATGAGCTGAGCAGTGCCTCTTTCTCTGTGCATAATCAGCCTCCCGATTGAGAAGAGGTGGTGTCAAGTCAGACAAAAGAAATCTTTGGGTTAGCTCTCAAGTCAGCCTTGCTTAGCTCTATTTTAGTCAGACCAACAAGCTGACTCACAGCCTCTAATTATAAGATAGACACTACTAAATAATAAATAAACCCAAACCATGGCACAGACCTTCCACAAAAGATCTGTGATAACCGGGAAAGAAGTAGTCAGCTTAGTTGAAGATGCAACAATTTTTAAAGCTTCCCAAAGAGATGCCTATTCGGCACCCTGCCTTGTCAGCATCTGCAGGCTGCTTTCAAATGAGTGTCTTTGATAAGGCAGTAGTGAGTGCGGAGTCAGGTCTGTGCCAGGCAACAGGCTCAAGCCCAGTATGTCTCCATATTGCCTCTCACAACTGACTGCAGACAGCAGAAACTCATACTGTCTGTGGATTTCTCCTTTGATTTTAATCATGTTTCTAAATTCTTTAAAACATCCCTTAATCACTTAGTAATCATTTATAAATTATTTATGAACTCAATTGTTCGTAGCAAAAAGGAGTGTTATGTAACAATCTTATTTGTTCTTAGTTATGCTGTATCTGCCAAGCTCAAATGCTAAGAATCCATACGTACACTCCCGTGTTGCTCCTTTGGTTAATAGGTTTTGTAGTAACTTGGTTTGTAGGCCCTTTGGAGAGAGAATTAATGTTTGAATATCATCAGAACAAGTATCTCATGAAGGATGATCTAGGAAATTTGTTCTGATCTGTGTGGACAAATAGGGTCAGATTTCCCAGAAATGCTTGAAAAGGAATTAAATGCTTCAGGTATTTGGTGCTGTATGATTTAGGTCATAACAAAACTACTAACATACGGGACTTGGAAGGAACTCTGCCACAGGCAAGTGATGCCAGCTGCTACTGACCGTCTGTAGGACACGAAATCAGATGATTGCTTTGATTTATGACACTTCTATTTTCCCATCTTTCTGCCTTCAACACCTACTCTGAATATAAATTCTAAAAAGTTTTTCCTAAAAGGCAGTCCATCAAGCACTCATGTGGTTTGAAGACCTGTTATCTGTGTTTGTGATGCAAGTTTCTGGTTTTCCACATATTGCAAAATGAGAAAAACAGAGCAGATGTGATGAGAGGGTAAAATGAGAAACAGTAAGGAACAATGTATTTACATTTCCTCAGAAAAGATGGCAAAACACTTTGGTTGGTCTAATGACCAGCTGAAACTAAAGGGAAAATACTCTGTTAGCTCTAGAGGGTTTTGGATAAGATCCATATTTGCATTAAAAAATAGTGAAAAGATCCATACATTCTCATTAATTCTTTTTTCTTGCAGGCAAACAATGTGACTGCTAAAATCCTTAAATGGGAAGGTAAACAGTCCACGAAAGAGATTATTAATAAGTTGTTCAGAATAAGGAAATATTTGGGATTCTAGATGTATCAAATGCTTCTAGCAGTGCTTTGAATAGGCACATTCTTCCATTCTGGAGTATTTATCTTTTTTAAAATTAAATATCCAAATACCTCCATGTAAAAGTCTTCCAACTGAAAAAGAAATCTTGGTGTAATGTCAGTATAAGTATCACACAGCCCCAGCAGATATTTCACAGATCAAATCTGTATGAGTTGTTAAGTTAAAAATCACAGCTGAGAGACTGTGAGAAAACTTGAACATGTGTCAAAAAAAATGAAAGGAAAAAAAATACATAAGCTTCCAAAACCTTTAAATTTATGTATAGAGAATGAAATTTTAAAAACCATCTGTTGATAAAATGTGTTCGGGAAGCAGTATTTAGCATAAAGAACTTCAAATTACTTGCACTTTGGATTTTTTACTTCTGCTCTAGTCTCCACTTTGTGAGCTGGTGTTATTTACTTTCCTCTCCGAAATGCCCATTTCTGCTTGGGGAGAAAAGACGGCTCCACAAAGCCTTCCTTGGGCACCCCGTATCCTGCATGAGCAACCGCACAGATGCACTAGTCATTTCCCCTTCTCGAGTGATGTAAAAGGAGGAGCAAGGCTGTGTCTACACTGCTTCGGGGAGATCTGGGGGAAAATAAATGCCCATCTGTGGCGCTCCCTGCAACTCCAGGGCCCCAGCAGTGGCCATGGGGCAGCCCCTGCTGTTCTTCAGCCTGCACGGAAGGACTTCTCCCTCCGCATACGCCCTCTGCGTTGCTCAGCCGAAGTACAGGGCTATGGTTGCAACTGCCACACTGCCCCAAAGTACCGTAATCTCTTTGGTTGTTTTTCTTTTCAGTAAATGCCTAAGAGTGGCTAGCTCTGCTCCACCACAATAACAACTCCAGAACTGTTGGAAATAATTGGAGGCTGCCCTATAAACAAGTCACTTTTCTGTTTTACCATTTAACTGTTTCCCAGGCTGATAAGGTTACGAACAGCACATTTTCAGCTCTCTCTCTTGCCATGATAGATGGAGATACGAAGCATCAGCTTTTCTTTGCTCACCTAATAAATATAAACTCATTTTCTTATGCTAGGGTAAGGCACTTCCTTCCACAACTCTGAATATATCATTTAATATAATATGATAGTATTTGAATTCTTATGCCAAATCTGCTAGCAGGAGATGTCCGTCCAGAAAGTATTCACAGGAAAGATAAGAAGAGCAAGATGAAAATGGAACAAAGGAGAGGAAGGGAAGAAGCTGCAGAGAAAGATTGTTCATGTACAAATAACTGAGTATATTATTCCTCTTACAGTTAAAAATAATATAGAAAATCTAAGTATAGATCTGCAAATATATGCAGGAAAGAAGATACAGTATTCAATAATAGGCAGAACTTCAGCCAAATATGTTTAATCTTAAAACCTGAGTTTACTTTTCTAACCTGTAAGTTTATAATAAGTTTAATTTTATATATATAAGTTTAACTTTAAAACCTGAATTTAAACATTATTTAATTGACAGCACTGGAATGATTCCTGATTAAGGAATGCTTGTTCAGTTGAGACCTTAATGCCTAGACAATAGTTTAGAATATTTAATTATTTTGACACAGAATGACAAAGCAATTAGAAAAACTGGAATGGCTTTTACACATTCAGTTGGAATTTTCCCTGTGTAAGCCTGACAGAGCTAAGATCTCCCCTGGCTGGAGACTGATCTTGCTAGTTGCTGCTGCTGCTGCTGAGAGCAGTTATCCCTTATAGTCTGGGGCCCAACATCTTACTAGAGCAAATCTCCAGCACCAAAGAGGTGACTATATGTAAGAAGTCTTTTCTTAGATGACTCTGCAGGAAGTCTACCACTTGAAAGGGCAGGACAGAACATGGATCATGAGAAGGAGATACAGTTAACTGCATGGTCCTGCACAATTAACTTAGGATCTGCACTGGCTGATTTCACTGAAGCACAGAATCAAAATTATTTTTTTCTGTCAGAGATAAGTGTTTCAGATTGCAGAGAACTACTGATAATATTTGTGTTAGGAAGATTTCAGTCCAAAACTTAAAAAATAATTAAGAAATCAAAAGCAAAAAACAGTAATCATGGAATTTTAAGAACCCAGGTTAAGATCTTTTTCTAATACACAACTTCAGTATCTCAGATTCATGTTCTCACTTCCCTGAAGATACACAGATATTTGAAGAACAGTCTGACATTATATAATGTTTTCCATATTTTAAATAATTTTAGAGGTGCTTTAACTTTAAATTTTCAGATTATTTATATTCTAGGGCTTTAAAAATAATGTTTCTTTCAAAATATTTTCAAGTTTTTAAAATAATTTATTTTATTGGGTTTTTATTTGAAGTTTAATGCATCCCTCTCCCCTTTGCTCCAGCTCTTCCTTTGTCAAAACATTTTAGTAACTATCTCTCTTTTTAGTTATTCATCCCTGTACTAATTTACTTCTGTCCTACTCTATGTGAACATACTGCTAAAATAGTCTGGATTTATAAGAACTTAAATGAGAATCAGGAATGCATTTTTTAAGACAATATAATCAAACCTATATAGAGACAAGGTAAGCAGAGTGTCTAACTCTAAAAAACTGCAGCAACATGGGATTTCTAAATCAAATAGCATTTAAGAAAGTGACCAGGAAAGAAGCACTTAAAACCCATGAGTAATTCTCAGCTTCTGCCACAGCTGTGTTACAGTAGAGATCCGTGGAAGAAAATCACTGTCATATGCTGGTGAGACAGATCTCAAATCAATGGATCTAAATGGGACAGAAGGGAGCTGTTCTTACTGTCTTGTTTATAGGAACGGTTCTTTACCAGCCCAGCCGCAACTCTAAATTACATCTGTGAAGCTAGGCATGAAGCTTCAGTCTGCATTTTTTCATCAGGTGTGCTTTTTGCAAAATTTTGCCAAGAAAGAAATTTCCTTTCAGAAATACTGAAATGAAATGTTCGTTTTGGGTTGGTCATTAATTTTGAATCCATATTACCATGGTGCCTCTAATTTTTGGGGGCATAGGGTCCTTAGCAGACAAGACGTGACATTTCCCCATAAACGTGGTGGCAAGACAGAGAATTCAGAGAAATGAAAATCATGACGCTGTGTATGAAGTGCAGTCTTGCAGAGAACAAGCTCATTGAAGGTATCAAAGTACCTGTTCTATGAATTCCATGGAAGGCAAACAAATTAATGTCAATGCTATCCAAAATGGTGTACAAATGCAGTTACTTTTGAAAGCCTTGTAATTAACTGCATTTGTAGGTCCTTAAAAACCTTCTCAAGTTCAGTTCTAAATTCCTTTTTAAAGCACCATTTACAGATATAAGTTAATATCGATGAGGTTTTTGCTCAGGAAAATGTTACTGACTTAATTCAATTTGTGACATGTGAAGACATACAGGAGGTGCTCACTGCTGTAGGTTTTAGGGCCTAAAATTCCATTGGATAACTGGATAATCCTAAAATTCCACTCAATAATTTAAGATCAAAATTTAATGAAATAATTTAAAATCAGTATACATCAACTGCCTCTTCAGGAGAAGGACAAGATAAAAATTTTATCTACGTGTGTCTTATTTAGGAAACAATATAACAATAATAAAATAGAGTATTTTAATATGCCTTCACAGAATCACAGAATCAGAATGGTTGAGGTTGGAAGGGACCTCGGGAGATCATCTAGTCCAACCCCCCTGCTCAGGTAGGGTCACCTAGTACATGTTGTCCAGGATAGTGTCCAGACAGCTTTTGAATATCTCCAAGGAAGGAGACTCCACAATCTCTCTGGGCAACCTGTTCCAGTGCTCTGTCACCCTCACAGGAAAGAAGTTTTTCCTTATGTTCAGACGAAACTTGCTGTGTTTCAGTTTGTGCCCGTTGCCTCTTGTCCTATCGCTGGGCACCACTGGGAAGAGTCTGGCCCCATCCTTTCTACACCCTCCACCTTCAGATACTTATATGCATTGATAAGATCCCCCCTCCGTCTTCTCTTCTCCAGGCTGAACAGGCCCAGCTCTCTCAGCCTTTCCTGAGATGCTCCAGTCCCTCAATCATCTTAGTAGCCCTCCGCTGGACTCTCTCCAGTAGCTCCATGTCTCTCTTGTACTGGGGAGCCCAGAACTGGACACAGTACTCCAGATGTGGCCTCACCAGGGCTGAGTAGAGGGAGAGGATCACCTCCCTTGACCTGCTGGCAATTGTCTTCCTAATGCAACCCAGGATACCACTGGCCTTCTTGACCACAAGGACACATTGCCTTCCTTTGAAAGACTAAAATATGAACTAAAAACATTAAATAATACACAATGTATTTTTAAGACATAGTAAGTACTGGTACAACTATTTAATAAGTGAGTAACCTAAAGCATCAGAGGGAAGCTGAATGAAAGATTTTCAAGATTTTCTGAAAACTTTATTCAAAATATTTATTCAAAATATTCATTATTCTTGTTAATCATGTTTATTATGACAGTGTCTAAAACCAAAGGTAGTAGTGCACTCTTAAGTTCTGTGAGCATTTCAAAATTCCTACATTTGGTGTTTCTGTAAATGTATCTAACAGCTAGATTCTTGGGCTGATTGCTCCCTAAGAAAACTGCTTTCATAAGTCTGAAATTTCTTATGTCCAACATTTATAGCAGATATTCTGAAGAAAGAACAAAATGGGGCAAGAGAGGTACATGAAGTTAGAGAATGGTTGCAAAAATGTTGAACTGCCTAAACAATGTCAGCATGCCCTGATGCTGCAGCATTCCCAAAGGGTTAATTTAGCCCCCAAATCTCTCTGGCTACATATGTTTTCTCTCACTCCAATTTTGTGATTTAAAAGGTTTGTATAGCTCAAAACAGAAGCTTAAGACAGAGTGGATATTTCAACCATTGCTACAGATATACAGGTTTATCTGTGGGTGGAAAACTCCATGATTCCTGAGTCGGTTGGATTTAGAGAAATAACCCCCTCTGGAATCTAAACTGGGGTGGAATGCTGGACATGTGCAAGGTAGAAGAGAGTCCAGGGGAGGGCTTCAAATAGGGCAGCACCTCACTTCTTGGCATCCGTCTCTAGGGTGGAGTTTGGAGCGCGGGATGGTCTGAATGCAGAGGGCATGTCAAAATGGAACCCAAACCACCCTAAACATACAGCCTCCTCCCACCCTAGACCAAGAGACTCTGTAGAAGTTATGATTCATTGGGCTAAAGATGCAGAATGCTGAAGTGTACTCAACATTCGTGTGAGCTCTCTCTGCTCCCCTGAATCTTTCTGGATTTTATCTGCATATAATACCAAAAAAAAAAAAAAAAAGGCAGGGCAGAGAAAGGACTAGAATACAAATTCTCTTTCCCACCAAACAAGTGCCTTAACAGTCTTCAGTGTTTACCAGCACTAGCACTGCTTGAAATGGGAGCAGAATGCAGACCTTTAAACTGTTTTGCTCTCCAGTGCCCAATACTCTGCCCACTGGGTAAGATGATGGCAGTGTGTCCCTTCTTTCCCTGTAGTTGCCAAACTGTTTCAGGTCATGTAACAGAGGAAAAGCTATTGTGCTCTGCTCTTACCAGGGAGAATATGCCTACCTGTGGGTGTCCTTGAATATGAGGCACAGTCCCTGGCTGCTGGGCTTCTTTTCTGTTAGAGGACCCCTCACATAAGAGGCAGCTGGTTAGCAAACCTGTCTGGCTTACCTGACATCTGCAGTCCTTGAGTGTCCCAGAAGCAGCAGTGCTGCCCTGGGAGCTGTTGGAATGTGCTGGTGGAGCGTGAGGTGGAAGAAAGGGACAGATAAGTGACTCTGACAAAGATGATGTTTATCCTGCTTTCATCTCTCACTTCCGCTTGTCTGGAAGTCAGAGCATTCTTCTAGGAGGTAGAGTGCAACTGCTCTAGAAATTAAGTTAACTCACCTTCAGCTTTGGTTTAAAAGAAAGTGTCAGTTGCCAGTGTGTTCTGAGAGGAGTCCAAAATTGTCAGTGTGTGTTAGCCTCTGAGGATGCTCTGAGAATGCCTATGGGATCAAGCTCCTCAGAGTATGAACAAGGAAGAATGCCTCTTTTCTGCCTCCTGGTTCAACCCTAAGCAGGGTGCTAAGACTCTTCCACTTTGTCAAAACTAGGTTATGTTGTGTCATTTCAGACGTAGAACTTTTCAGGATTTTCAGGATTTCTGTTTTGGAGAAAGGGGAAAGGAAATAAATGCTAAATTAAGTTTTAGGTATGTTTGCCCTTTACTAAATTTGGCTCCCAGATATGAAAGATGTATCTATAAAGGCAGATATTAATACCCTGTATCTTTAAGTTTGAACTGCCTATTAGAGAACATTTTCAAAGACAAGGGTACAAAGGAAAAGTGCATCTGTGGAGGTTAGCTATTTTGAGAACCCTAGTTTTAGTAAGTAACCTTGTTTTCTCCTTCATTATTTGCTTTCTGAGTTCTCTTATTAGAAATTGGGGCATCAGACTTAAATGATTTCTTTTTCTACTTGCAACTTTAAATTTAGTAAATAGATTTTCTTCTCAGCAACAGAATCCATCTTAACTCAGTTCTGTACAAAACTGATTTAGCTTTTTAGTGTCCCTTTCCATCATTCTAGATGCACAGGACTTGTTGTATAATTAGAGAAAATTTTTTAAAAGTGAGAACTCTAACTGTGCAGACTGTTACCCTTTTGAGAGAGGAGTAAGCTGTTATACTTCTTGTGCACTAGCTTGTCCACAGAGAGTAAGCACCCAGTATATTCACATCTGAGCTTACCTTCCAAAACATCCCCATGTGATCTGAGCCACTGGAACAAGTGCAGTCTCTGATATACAGTATTAAGTCTGGAGTAATTTCAAACTGAGAAATTAGTGAAGATAATCCAAATAAAGCAGAACAAACACGGAAGGAATTTGCCCACAGAACTTGATATGCTTCCGTCACAAAAAGACATGAGCATTTAAGAACTACAGCAAAAGTTTACAGAAGGTGAGTATAATGGTTGAGGGAAAGCAAGAGGCTTTATATGATGAAAATGCTCAGTAATTAACTTGCTCCAGATCTTGAAAGCTTTTCTTTGGATGGAGACAAAGATCTCACTGACTTTTCTTATACTGAACAGTCCCAGTCAAGTCATCAGGACAACATGCTGAGTAAGGTACTATTCAACAATTGTAAGAATAGAGGGATCTGGCCCACCAACTTATATGGAACTACTTACTGAGATGATTTGTAGTATATGCCTGTGAGTGCAAATGGCAAGTTTTTTATTTCCCGCAGTTTTCAGAAGCAGGCAACCTAGACATTTTGTACTTACTTAATATGGTCCTTAAGGTCAGAGTTGTCCTCTTACTGTTTTAAAATTTCTACAAAATCTTGGCAAAAACCATATGAATTTAGGAAGCATTATGTCCTTGATATATCATGTAATTAGAATATTGATCATCACATTATTTTTTAATATTTTATTATGCTCACAACAGGCCACATTCTGGTTATCATGGTGCAGCCTCTGTGAAGCAAATACTTACCTTATTTTCAGCTTTTCAGTTGGCTGTTAAAACTATGCTAACTGTAACTGAGGTAGGATACAGAGGTAGTGCCTCATATTCAGAACTTAAAGGATTAACTTTATCATTACTCTCCCCACCTCCGGCATAGGTGAGAGAAGGAGTACAACGGCAGTGATTGTAGAGACAGCTGGGCAGGGTGGACAGCTCCATAAATGCTGCATGATTGATATCTAGCCTGGGGAGATCTCTAGTTTGTTGCTCTATCTGCTGGCATTACCTTGTTTTGATTCATGATTATAAAAATTCCTGTCTGTTGAACTGAGTGTTGCTGTGTTTTGTTTCTGCTAAGCTATACCACCTGCCAGGAGCACTTTATTTAACATCTTAAGTTAAACAGTTAAGACAGTTTCTATTATGCTTGTCTTAATGCAGCTCTCATTAAGTTATAAGCCTGAAGTCTTCTTTCTCTTAATTTCTCTTAATTCTCTTAATGTGTGCCTTAATTTTGCAGCAGACTTTTTTTGTTTGCTTGTGCTCTTTAGAAAGCAGATAATCATTTTAAAATGCTTTAATCTGGAGGAAGTTCATAAAAATTTTAATAAAAATTTAGCCATAACTGGGTGTGAACAGTCTTTTAACACAACTGATTTAATATTACATAGGTCTGAGAAGTTACCCTCTTTTGCTTAATGAAAACATCAGAAATCTACTATAGATTGCAGAAGAAAAAAGAATAGTAGAAGTGAACTAGAAGCACATAGTTAAAGCAATGCTATGGCAGTGCTTCTACGTACTACAACAAAAACTGGAATGCAATCACAATGTGATTTTTAGGTCTACCTCCCTAGCTTTTTTTGAACTAAGGGGAAGTCACAGAATCACAGAATCACAGAATCGCTGAGGTTGGAAGGGACCTCTGGAGATCATCTAGTCCAACCCCCCTGCTCAAGCAGGGTCACCTCGAGCACATTGCACAGGATTGCATCCAGGCGCGTTTTGAATATCTCCAGAGAAGGAGACTCCACAACCTCTCTGGGCAACCTGTTCCAGTGCTCTGTCACCCTCACAGTGAAAAAGTTTTTCCTCATGTTCAGATGGAAGCGTCTGTGTTTCAGTTTGTGCCCGTTGCCTCGTGTCCTGTCGCTCGGCACCACTGAAAAGAGTCTGGCTCCATCCTCTTGACACCCTCCCTTCAGATACTTGTACACATTGATAAGATCCCCTCTCAGCCTTCTCTTCTCCAAGCTAAACAGGCCAAGCTCTCTCAGCCTTTCCTCATAAGAGAGATGCTCCAGTCCCCTAACCATCTTTGTGGCCCTTCGCTGGACTTGCTCCAGTAGTGCCACATCCCTCTTGTACTGGGGAGCCCAGAACTGGACGCAGTACTCCAGATGGGGCCTCAGCAGGGCTGAGTAGAGGGGGAGAATCACCTCCCTCCACCTGCTGGCAACACTCTTCCTGATGCAGCCCAGGATACCATTGGCCTTCTTGGCCACAAGGGCACATTGCTGCCTCATGCTTAACTTGGTGTCCACCAGCACTCCCAGGGCCTTCTCGGCAGAGCTGCTTTCCAGCAGGTCAACCCCCAACCTGTACTGGTGCATGGGGTTATTCCTCCCTAGGTGCAGGACCCTGCACTTGCCTTTGTTGAACTTCATGAGGTTCCTCTCTGCCCACCTCTCCAGCCTGTCCAGGTCTCTCTGAATGGCAGCACAGCCCTCTGGTGTATCCGCCACTCCTCCCAGTTTTGTATCGTCAGCAAACTTGCTGAGGGTGCACTCTGTCCCTTCATCCAGGTCACTGATGAAGAAGTTGAACAAGACTGGACCCAGTACTGACCCCTGGGGGACACCGCTAGCTACAGGCCTCCAACTAGACTCTGCGGTGCTGATCACAACCCTCTGAGCTCTGCCATTCAGCCAGTTCTCAATCCACCTCACTGTCCACTCATCTAACCCACATTTCCTGAGCTTCCCTATGAGGATGCTATGGGAGACAGTGTCGAAAGCCTTGCTGAAGTCAAGGTAGACAACATCCACTGCTCTCCCCTCATCTACCCAGCCAGTCATTCCATCATAGAAGGCTATCAGATTGGTTAAGCATGATTTCCCCTTGGTGAAGCCATGCTGACTACTCCTGATCACCTTCTTTTCCTCCACATGCTTGGAGATGGCCTCCAGGATGAGCTGCTCCATCACCTTTCCAGGGATGGAGGTGAGGCTGACTGGCCTGTAGTTCCCTGGGTTCTCCTTCTTGCCCTTTTTGAAGACTGGGGTGACATTGGCTTTCTTCCAGTCCTCAGGCACCTCTCCTGTCCTCCATGACCTTTCAAAGATGATGGAGAGTGGCTTAGCAATGACATCTGCCAGCTCCCTCAGCACTCGTGGGTGCATCCCATCAGGGCCCATGGATTTGTGGGTGTCAAGTTTGCTTAAATGATCTCTAACCCACTCCTCCTCAACCAAGGGAAAGTCTTCCTTCCTCCAGACTTTCTCTCTTGCCTCCAGGATCTGGGGTTCCTGAGGGCTGGCCTGAGCAGTAAAGACTGAAGCAAAGAAGGCATTCAGTAACTCTGCCTTCTCTGCATCCTTCGTCACCAGGGCACCCACCCCATTCAGCAAAGGGCCCACATTTTCCCTAGTCTTCCTCTTGCTGCTGATGTATTTGAAGAAGCCCTTCTTGCTGTCCTTGACATCTCTAGCCAGATTTAATTCCAAACAGGCCTTAGCCTTCCTCGTCGCATCCCTGCATACTCTGACAACGTTCCTATATTCCTCCCAAGTGGCCTGTCCCCCTTTCCACTTTCTGTATACTTCCTTCTTCTGGTTGAGTTTTGCCAGGAGCTCCTTGCTCATCCGTGCAGGTCTCCTGCCTCCTTTGCTTGACTTCCTACTCAGAGGGATGCACCGCTCTTGAGCCTGGAGGAAGTGATGTTTGAATATTAACCAGCTCTCTTGAACGCCCCTTCCTTCTAGGGCCCTAACTCATGGGATTCCCCCAAGTAGGTCCCTGAAGAGGCCAAAGTTTGCTCTCCTGAAGTCCAGGGTTGCGATCCTACTTGGTGCCCTGCTGCTTCCTCGCAGGATCCTGAACTCCACGATCTCATGGTCACTGCAGCCAAGGCTGCCCCCGACCTTCACATCTTCCACCAGTCCTTCTTTGTTTGTTAGTACGAGGTCCAGCAGCACACCTCTCCTTGTTGGCTCCTCCACCACCTGTGTCAAGAAGTTGTCACCAATGCTCTGCAGGAACCTCCGGGACTGTTTGTGCCTAGCTGTGTTGTCTTTCCAGCAGATATCGGGGTGGTTGAAGTCGCCCATGAGAACCAGGGCCTGGGATTGTGAGGCTACTTCCAGCTGTCTGTAGAAGGCCTCATCGACTTCCTCATCCTGATCAGGTGGCTTGTAGTAAACACCCACAACAGTGTCACCCATGCTAGCCTGCCCTTTGATCCTTACCCATAAGCTCTCGACTCGCTCTTCATCCACCCCTAGGCACAGCTCAATACATTCCAGTTGCTCTCTCACATAAAGAGCAACTCCACCACCTCGCTTTCCTGGCCTGTCTTTCCTAAAAAGCACGTAGCCATCCATGACAGCACTCCAGTCATGCGAGCTATCCCACCATGTCTCTGTAATGGCAATGAGATCATGGCCCTGCGACCGCACACACGTCTCTAGTTCTTCCTGTTTGTTCCCCAAGCTGCGTGCATTGGTGTACAGGCATTTCAGAGAGGTCATCAAGCATGCAGGTTTCCCAGGAGGGGTACAAGAGGATCCTCCATAGCCACATCCCATGCGCACTTCCCTGGCTGCATTCACCTGTTGGAGGCATCCTGACTTGAGCAGTCTTTTGCCAGCTACCCTGTCACTATAACTCTCCCCTTCCCCCATCTTTCCCAGTTTAAAGCCCTCCTTACCAGGTTGGCCAACCTGTTGGCAAAGACACGCGTGCCCTGCCTCGTGAGGTGGAACCCATCTCTCACCATCAGTTGTCGATCTTCAAACAGGGTCCCATGGTCGTAGAAACCAAAACCCTGTTGCCAACACCAGCGGCGCAGCCAGTCGTTAACCTGGAAAGTCCGTCTCCTCCTCCTCTCATCCACCCCCCTCACTGGCAGGATTGAGGAGAAGATGACCTGGGCTCCCAGACCCTTGACCACCATCCCCAGAGCTCTGAAATCCTGCTTGATGGTCTCCAGTTTGCCCTTGGTGTCATTGGCGCCCACATGGAAGAGCAGCAGTGGGTAATAGTCTGAAGAATGGACAAGCCTAGGCAGTCTTTGCATGACATCTCTCACACGAGCCCCCGGCAGGCCACAAACCTCTCTAGACAAGAGGTCAGGTCGACAGACAGATGCCTCCGTCCCCTGTAGCAGGGAGTCCCCCACAACAATCAAAGTCATGTGTAACAATTGTATTATAAAAGTAATGGATGCACCCCAATGCAAAATCAGGAAACTTTATCTTGGAATTTTCCTGATAAAAAGATTAATGGTGACTATTGTCACAGTTTGGAAGGCACCTAAGGACCATGTCCAGTCAAGTTTTGGATATCTCCAAGGATGGAGGTTCCACAGCCTTTCCAGGCAACAAGTTCCAGTGTTCAACCACCATCACAGTAAAAAACATTCTTTGTTTAATGTTTAAATGGAATGTCCTGTATTTCAATTTGTTCCCATTGCCTTTTGTGCTGTCACTGAGAAGACTCTGGCTCCATCTTCCTTACAGTCTCCCATCAGATATTTATAAACATCAACAAAATCCTCCCTGAGCCTTCTCTTCTCCAGGCTAAAGAGTCCCAGCTCTTTCAGCCTCTCCTCAAATGATAGATGCTCCAAGCCCCTAATAATCTTAGTGGCCCTTTACTGGGCCCACTCCAGCATGTCCATGTCTTTCCTATATTGGGAAGCCCTGAATGGGACACAGCACTCCAAATGTGGCCTCACCAGGGCTGAGCAGGGGGGAAGGATCATCTCCCTTGATGTGCTGGTGACACTTCCTAATTCAGTCTAGGGTGTTTTCGGCTTTCTTTGCCGCAAGGGTGCATCGTGGCCTCATGTTCAACGTGGTGGCCACCAAGACCCCCAGGTCCTTTTCTGTCAAGCTGATTCCCAGCCAGCTGGTCCCCAGCCTCTACTGGTGCGTGGGGTTATTCCTCCCCAGGTGCAGGACTTTGCAAAACCAGTCTGAGCAACAGAGGACAACCTATTTGAAAGTTAGGCTCATGGAGATGTACATTGCCCTGCACCCCTTGCCTCCTCTGTCTACACATTCATCAGACTATCACAGACACATGGCCAGTTCTAGTTTCAGCGTGCCAAGTACCTGCAGAAGTACTTGCATTATGTATACATACCAAGTGCTTGAGAATATGAAAGGGACAAAGTGTGTACACAATTGTGCAGACCTGTATCTTAAAATACAGTTTTGAGTTTTCTTTCTGTTTACCTCCTCAAAATAGTGCACTTCTCCTATACAGCTGACTCTCTATTTGATGACTTCTGATCTATAACATAGTCAGAGTCTTTACCAATCCCATAAAGCAGACCCTCTTCCAAAACAGACTGACACTTTCTTCTTCTTCTTCTTCTTCTTCTTCTTGTTCCAAGTATTCTTCTTTTATTTTAGTTTTCCTTTGGAAAAAAATCACACCGACTCCTTTTCTTGTTGCTTTAGTCTCTCCAGGTTTGACCTTAACGTCTACAAAGGTGCAGCATAATTCCACTGAGATACTTAATTTCTGCTGCATTTGTACAGTAGAAAATGTAATGGAAGGACCAAACCTTGTTCACTTTACTCAGAAGATAGTCTCATTAAAATCACTAAGAATTTTTTGTACAACTATGGTGAGCAGGAATTGACCTGGGGTCCTGAAATGCCAACTCTGAAAGAATAGATCATCAGCTAGAACTAGAACACTTCAATTTAAAATATTTTTATTTCTAATTTTTATTCCCTAAAAGCCAAGATAGTGTTGGTTTGAGGAAAGAAGTCAAGCCTGCATCTGATAAAATTTCATGTGTTTCTACAAGAAAAATACATAACAGAGCAAGTTACGAAGAGGGTCTAATAGCTATGAAGACCTATTAAGTTAGGGATAGAATTTTAAGTTTTCCTTTTCAATAAACTAAATCTGTTTTTCAAATTGAATTGTAAGGATTTAAACACACGACAGTGTAAAGATGTCATTATTCATCCTCAGTATTTTCTGAGTAAAGACCTTAATACTCAGACAAATCCTGAAATCTTCTATGAGAGCTCAGATCTGTCGCATACAAATGGTTCATATGCAGCCTTTGGCTCAGGAAACCCTTCAACTACTGATTGCTGGGAAGTGGCAGGCATACTAGGGAAGGCGTCATTTTATGCACAGCCTGTTTTTTATATACTTTTCTACTAAATCTCTGCTACTGGCTACTGTCAGATTTGGACTAGATGGAGTCTTATAGTTTAATCCACTGAAGATTTCTTAAGGTTTTATGTTTCCTTGCTACTTTTTTGTCATTTTCTCCTTTGCTCTTCTTTCTCTCATTAGTTTTTAAAAGCTAAGGTGGTTCTCACTCCCTCCATTTCCCTATCTGGATTGCCTTTTGATGGCTTATCAGTGTATACTTTTTTTGTAGCTACAACTGGAGCCTTCTGTTCTTGTTCATATTACACCACTGTCCTACTCTCATGTCCACTTAATATCCCAAAAGTGATGTTCCTATGATCAGAGTTTTCTCCTCATGACTTCTATCCTGTTTGGCTCCTAATGCATTATCTCTGTCTCAGCATCTCTGTTTCCCTTCTCACAATTCCCAAATTTTCTTACAGAAGTGCCTTTCCCAATGCCAGTGAATCTGTTCTTGTTTCTTTCTGTCTGAGTCTTTGTGCCTTTCCTCTCTGTTACCTTCCCTACTCTGGTAGAACCAGTGAGTTATGAAGGGAAATAGCTGCCTTTTCTAGCCGCCTGGATGAGTAGTGCAGGAGGCTCAAATCCTCATGTATTCAAACAGGAAGCATAAAAGGAAGTTGCCTGCTAATTTTCCAAGGAGGACACCAGCGCAAACAAGATTAATGGACATAATGTTGTCTGATTCAGCGATGCCAATTTCATGAAAGAAACTCAAATGTCCCTGCAACAGCTCAGGTCACTTAGAGACTAACTGAACATTACTAATGAGCTTAACTAATAGAATGATGATATGTAATGAAATTTTATAGTCTAGTAACATAGTTAGCTAATTGTTATTATTATCTCTGGCTGGGAAAGCAATAGGCAGGGATCGCTATCCTTTAAGAAGCTTTTGAAGAAGTGAGATGGAATTGGTTGCATTATCCAGAAGCTCACACAGTGCAATGCTGCTCATTTTGAACTAAAGCAAAGAACTAAATGGGTCTTTGTCATATATGCTGACTCTCAGTGATACACTGCCCTCCTGACCATTTAAAACTGGAAATGATTTAAATCCATTCCTGTCCCTAAATATTTTTCTTCCTGATACTTTTTCTTCTTACTAAATTATCTTCCCATTCCTGATCCTATGCCATATGCATTACATCACTATTCCAGCTGAATTAAAGAGTGAACTTCCAAGTCTATTACTCCTATCTTTCTGTTTGTTTTCTACACTGAATCCTTGCTGGACCTCCATCTCCCATCTTTCATCACAGATACACTGAACAAGTTAAGTTGGCTCATATTGCTTTCCTCAGCTGTAGGAGGGTGAGCATGTGAAGCACATCTTGAAAAATGCCTGTCAAACTAAACAAGCAATTTCCAGAGGGTTTCTAACACCTACCAGTTGTTATGGATATCACATTATTATCACAGTTATTTAAAACAGTTTTAGATTAGCTAAATGTCAATCTCATAGCAACTGCACAACCTTCAGGACATCTTTGTGTATATGACAGACTCCCAACTGTGAAATGATTACTTAAAAAAACTCTGTATTTCTAAAGGAGCACATATCTATGGTTTCCTTTCTGAAAAAAAATAATAATCCAAGTTTGGTTCTGCTATTTGATGTATTATTTTCTTTTTGAGTCTGAAAATGCACAGGATCAATCAATTTTACTATTGTTTATCTCTTTATTTGCACATACTCAATGCTGCAGTGTTAAGGTAGCATACACTGGTTAAAAATCTTTGGAATTTTTTTTACTTCTCACAGACTTTAGAATTTTAAAAGCATGTATTTTGTTTGAGGAACAAATCAGAGGTTGTAATATCAACATAAGAATCTTTGCACAAAATTGTATCTGAAAAAGTTGACAGTTCTACAAAAAATGACCAACCAGTGTTTTTTTCTGTTTAGTTTGTTAGTATGGTCTTCCCTTATATTTCTATGGATTTCCTATAAAGTAAACTGATGAAAGAACTGCAAGGGGGATTTGGCAGAGCTGCCAAAACCAAACCATTTGTGTGCCACTGGAAGAAAACTTATGTTGGACAAGGCAGGCGCCAAAAGCTCTGATGAACTCTGGTCAGAGAAAAAACACTCAGGAGGTACATATTTGTGTTAATACAAATGCCCTAATCACTATACTGTGAAGAACCCACTAATAAATAGACTCTGTACGGGCAGCATGAATTCACTTTTTGTAGGATATCCTGGTTTATTTTGTACTGAGACACAGTCTTAAGTATGTGATGATACATTCTGTCACCATGGAAAGAAAAGTATGTAATGTAATACAGTAATGTAAGTCCACTGGAGAATAAATTCAAAAATGAAATGCTGGGAAGGCTTTGATCCTCGTTTCAACACAATTAAAGATTTTAAAACATGCAGAATTTAAACTTGTTTTCACAGTCTATTTTTGTATTCCCCTCTACGTAATTCTCACCCAATTAAGTACTTTTTCCTCAAATTTTGCTAAGTCTCTGGTTGTGCTGAATTAGTTGTCTCTAACTGTTCACTTAGGTGATACACCCAATGGTAGGTCATTGCGTTAAAACTGCAGGATTCGGCAGAAAACTACTGCTATTTTACCCTTGAAGTGCAAGACTTCTCCCTTGATCTTTTTATGTTGCCTAGTGATACAGAGTAAAATCCTGTTCATCTTACATCCAGTGAAATCAGTAAGATACCATCTTGGTAAAGGTAACAGGATTTGACTCAAAATTACAGTATCACACGGACACGAATATTCTGTAGAATTTGTGGTCATACATCCCTCTAAAATAGAAACACGACAGGTTAATGCTTTTGCCCAAAGCTGCCTCAATTTACCTTCAATATTTAGCAAAGCTGTGCACATGAGTACAGTTTTAATTAGACATATGGAAATTCCTACCCAGAGATTGCTGCTAGCTTCTGATGAGCCTGATAGGCCATGTCACATCCTCGGGTTCGAGTCTTGTGCATTTCAGCATGCAGAGACGGACAGGTGACTGAGACATCCCCAATGGAAATGACCAGCTCCCGGTACAGAGCTACCTGTGTATTGAACTCCTGGACAAGCTAAAAAACAGAGATGATTTACTAATATGAGACATTGAACTATACTGATAAAAACAAACAAGTTTTTATAAAAACATGCCCAGTCTGGGGCTTGGTTCCTGCACCTCCTGATTTTGTGGCATACAGGATCAAGTGCCTAAGATCTAGCAGAGGACTAGGGCCTTCATGCCAGCTGCCTGTTCTGTGTACTATAAATGTTCATTTGCAGGGAAGTAGTAGTTCTGCTTTAATCTCTGAAAGTGTCTGAGTTATTAGTCCTAAATATTAAGTACACAAAAAAATCCCAGCTGTTTTATTGGTAGCATGAGATAATTTTTTGCTATCATAAAAGACAAAAATATCTCCAGAAATGATTGCCTTTGCTCCTCCTGCTTCCTGATTAACAGCACATTTAGGGACTGGAATGTAGCATTCACTTTTACACTGGAGATTTTGCTAATTTGTTTTGTAATGATTTCTGTTCTGTCACTGGCCTCTAACCCTGATTTCAGGCACAAAACTGATCCGAAGTTACTGGCTGAGAAGATGTACTAGATAGGCACTTCCCAGCTAGTACTCCAGAAAGCATTTTTTCCAATAAGGGGGGAAAAGAACGACAAAGAAGTAAATCAGCATTTCAACCTTTTCACAGAAATCTTCTAACACAAGATATATGCAGATATGTGTGGGTACTGCTGGATAAATGGGTAACTCTTACAATGATGGTAAGATTATTATTGTTTAGTTCCATTTATAGCCTGTGTGGGATGATACTATAAGAAACAAAGCATTTGCTGTCTTCTGAAAGAAAGCACAGCAGACTTTTTGCTACCCATGGTGGTGGTGGGGTGGCAGGTAGGGGAGCATTAGAGCAAAATATGTATTTATCTTTGTTTTGCTAATTTGACCTCATTTTCCAAAATGTACAAAAATAGACAAAAGTAGCTGCTTATAATTCTAAAACCATCATTATCCCCAGGAGTTCAACATATCCCAACATACAAGCATGCTAAAAACCTTCATTTGGCATCTGGGTTCTATCAGTTCTAAAAAATTTTAAGTCAAACCCTCCAATTCGTAGAAATAGAAATTAGCTGCTTCCCCTGCAGTATTACATTTTGGGTCTTCACACATCCCGCTGCAATTATTCTGTATAACTCAGAACCAGTATCTGGACCCATTTTTCACCATGTTTTCTTAAATTTCATTGTAAGAGTAGTGAATAGGTTTCACTGTTTCTGGAGCAGCAAAACAATCCATTCCCAATGCATTCTGGTACATCTGCACACACACAAAAAAACAAACCCACACCAAACAAACAAAACCCTAGACGCAATACTTGCACTCTGCTAAACGTGGCCTGCGTCTCTGTAGCTTCAGAGAATGCATGTAGCCAATGGAGAAAAAAAAAAGCACACTATATTGTGTCATAGCATAATTATTCTGCATTAAGAAGAAAAAAGAAAATCCTTACATCCTGCAGCTGGTTACTGGTTGAGCCAGACGCATTTTGCCACCTCTCACCTGATATCCCCCATTTAAATAGAGGACACATTTAACCACTACGGCATTGCCAAGGAAAACAAAATCAGACTGATCTAGCAGCATCGAGACAGAAAACAAGAAAAAAGCACTGGCTTTATCTCCCGACTTGCATCTTAACAATCCATCTCTAAATCGTATTTTATTTCTGATCAGTGAATGCTACTGGACAAAGAGTGAAGAAATAAAGCTGCCACTACTGTTTAACTATCCAAATTTCACTGTCTGGAATGAGAAAAAAAGCAGGACCTAGTAGGACCCACCTGTTGGAAATATTTATAGCCCTACTGTGACAGCTTTTATTCCTTGGTGATCTGCGAATTGCTACTGATTCTGAAGTATTAGAGTGCATATCTGCCAGCACAATTTGCAGTATAAGAAAAAAAATGCCAGAATTCAGCAGAACAGAAGTAGCCAGTATGTTTCCAATGATATTGGACAGAGGTGTAGCATGATCCATTTTTTTGCAGGTAAAATAGCAGCAACTTCACTTGTTTTGTATCTCAGATTGGTGAGAGGTGCAATTTTGGGACCCAGCGTCCAGCTGCCTGTAGGCTAAGGAGCCAGGTATGGGGTATATGCCACTTGTTTGGAGGAGTGTTTCAGGAGCCAAACGTTTTGAGCAGAATGACATACCATTACACGAAGGTCCAAAAATAACAGGGACGCAGGTCCTCGGTCTGGGATCTTCCAGTTGCAAGCAGCTATCCCGGGCAGCCTGGAAGCAGGTGCTCCCTACTTCAGGGACAGAATTTCGGGGCCTCAAATCCTGCCTCCTATTTTAGAAGGGCTGCAGAGCAAGAGCAGGACTGTAGCTGCCGCACAACAGGACGGCAAGCTGCGAGCGTGCTGCTGCAGCGGACGCCGCTAGTTACGGAGCTATCCGGGCTTCAGCGGGTGGCAGCCCGGGGCAAATCGGGCTGGATGGGCCGCCGGGCAGCCGCCGCTGGTGGCCGCGCCGCGGGGAGGCTGCTCCCGTGCCCGCAGCCGGCGGCCTGGCCGCGCGCCGCTGCCCGGCGCCGCACCCGCGCCCCTCCCGCGCCTCCGCCGCCCTGAAGCGCTGCGCGTTAGGCTCCGGGGCAGCTCCTCCGGCAGCGACTGCTCATGATGGGAACGGGCAAGCCGGCGGCGGGAGCGGCACGGCCGCCAGCGACAAGAATGCACGAAAGCGACAGGAATTGAAGCGAGCGCTGTTGCTTTACCCACCATTTTGCAGTCGTCCAGGGCTCTCTGGGTCTGGTGGGCGCTCTCGGAGCCGCTGCCCCGGCGTTCACAGTCCCGGCCGCCCGGCGGGCTCTTGCTGCCCTGGAAGATGGAGGCGGCGGAGCGGGGGCGCTTCCTGCGCCCGCTCGGTGCAGCGCTCATGCACACGCATCCGCCGCGCGGAGCCGCCCGCTGCGCGGGGCCCCGCGGGCGCGGGCAACGCCTTCGCCGGCGGCAGCGCCCCGCGGCCGCGCCTCGCCCCCGGCCCCGGCCCCGGCCCCGGCCCCGCGCCGCTCACAGCGGCGAGCCCGGCTGCTGTCGGCGGTAGCCTGGCGCCTGCGGCAGAGCCAGGGGAGCGCCGCGCATCGCGGCCGCTACCGGCGGCAGCGGCGAAGGGGCTGGCAACTTCCCTCCTGCGGCAGCATGTCAGTCCCCGCAGAAACGCCCCGCCGGCGGCATGCTCCGCCGGCCTCCTTCCGCAGCCGGGGGGGCGGCGAGCGCGGCCCTGCGCGGCGGCCGCCGGCTTCCATGCAGCGGCTGCCGAGCGGGACCCGCCGCTGCCGGCGCCGGCGGGAGCCGCAGAGCCGCGGGGCACCGCGCGGAGGCCGCGGGGGCGCAGCGGGGGGCAGCGGCGCCCTCGCGGGGCGGGAGCGCGAGTGGGAGCCGCCCGCGCCTCTGCCGCGCCTCTGCCCCCGGGGCCCGGCCGGGGGACGCTGCCGGGCCCGGCCCCGCTCCCGCCGCCCCCTCGCAGGCGCTGGCACTTTGCCTGCCCGACTTTTGGAGAAGTTGCTACGCCAGTCCTCAAGAAGCTTATTACTTAGAAGGTATTTCTGTATTTAACTGAGCCACGGTTCATTGCTTACATATGTTTCCTTTCATGACAAAATACCGTAGTTGTGGCCCTACACAAGATGCTTGGAAGGTGTGACGCCTCTACACTGCTGATGGTATTTGTTCACTGTAGAAGAACCTTCTAAACCGTAACCGACTGGAGAAGTTGTTCTCTCTGTGCTCCAGCAAGACGAACACCAGAGTGCAGCTGGATGCTGCTGGCTGCCCCCCAGGCCTCAGTGCCCCCCAGGCACTTCTCCCCCTTGGGACGGCCGCGGGGCTGTGTTCGTGCAGCTCGCACCCCGCTTCCCACAGCCCTTCGGGGACCCTCCACCCTGGGCCAAGCTGCGGCAGCCCCGGGGCTGCTCTTGTTCCCCTTCATGATGGGGTAGCTATGGTCATTTAGAAATTTACTTCACTTGTGTTATCCAGGGACAATTTTATCTCTTTGTAACATTAAATTGAAGTTTTTTGTATTTCAGTGTGTGATCTTTTATGTCGGTAGTATTCTTGGTACCGAAGGAACACCAAGCATACACACAGAAACCCGATCTTGCCACGGAGCCTGGATACACTGAAGCTGGCTCTCCGGAAGGTGGAGGACCTGTTCGCAAGCTGCACAGAGCGTTACGGTAATGCAGACAGCCCCGTATCTACCTGAGGTCTGGACACTGCCTATCTTGTCTACTCTGAAACTGTTTTTAGACATTCCCTGTTCTCTCCCTGGGAATGGAAGCTACTGGATGTGCATTAGTGTTGATGGGTTTGTAGCACTTGCAAACATTGTCATCACTCTAAGCAAAACTAAACTGACCTTGCAATGCTGCTCTTGTAAACACACTACTAGATCTTCAGCACTCAGAGCAGCAAGAACTTGCAGTGTGCAAGTGCTATTTTAAGGACACCACATTTTCTTTTCATAGCAAACTTAATTCTATTACTGATAGGAAACAAATGCCTAAATTTGGTGCTGCACAAACACAAGGTTTGAGCTAGGACATCACCTTACTTCCATAGACAGACAAAATACTACCTAATGACAGAAAATATTTAAATACTGGCAAAAAGCAAAATGAATGCATCTTCTCCTTGCATGATCTATATAGAACAAAAATATCTGTTTTTTAAAGGGAAATTAGAATGTACTGCTATGCCACATTAGTGTTTTAATCTTTGCTCCCGTATCATTTCATTCATATGTTCTAGTCATTTCAGGTCTCTAAGAACTACTGTAATACCAATAATGAAATAATAATAATAATAAATCTACCAAAGAGTGCAGTGTGTTTGCTTGTACATGACCTATCTTGGCTGAAGTTCTAGTCCCTTGAAATTAATAGTAAAACTGAGCTGAGTCAGAGCTGAGTTTTGCCCATCGGCCAGCATCTGGAACTGTTTTGAAATCCCCGTGATCTACAACATGCTCAGTCCTGTTTCTATTTTTGGTACGTTCACATTTGGAAGTGTATCTGGTAGTTCTTTGGGTAATTTAGAAGACTGTGTTTTCATAATTTTTCCAGCTGACCTCTGAAATAAGCAAGGAACATGATGACTTTAATGACAGCCTCAGGGCACTGTTGGAGAAGCAGGAGTGACAGGGAACAAGTCAGCTGGAGATGAAGAAGAAACAATCATCAGTTCTGTATGTGTCTCAGTTCTCAGTCTCTGGGAAAGAGTTGCAAGCTAAACGATCAAATGTTGCCTCAGGGGGCAGCAGGAGGAATCAGTCTCAGTTTGAAAATATATACCACCAGGAAACAAAATGCTCTCCTGAAAAAAGCAGGTATTTATGCTGCAGTATTTTTTTCCTGAATGAACTGGAGTTCCTGTCACAAATAGCCTTATTCTAACTTTGTCTCTTGATGTTTAATGGATCACAACAAGCAGGGGCCTTTTTCTGCCTCCCACAACATCCTCAAGAGAGCACAGAGAAGTGACCTTGAAATATGTTGACAATGTACGTGGCCAGTTATATAATCAAATTCTTAGGCAACTCCATAGCTCTGTAATGAAACAGAATATATAGGCTTTGCTATGCATAACCTGAACTGTAATTCTGCAAAAATGAACTAAGATGAACTTTTTACTTGTGAGTCTCTTTTGTTCAATTTTGTTGTAATCTTTGTCTCATACATTTATTTCCCTGGTTCTTGGTTTCTGGTAAGATTTCCCAAGGGTGAGTGAAATGCAATGTACTAGATAAATTATGAAAGAGACACTGATTATCTGAGAAATTTGAGGAGAACCCTTTGGAGGGAAAAAAAGGTGAAAATACAGGCAAAGAAATAGGGAAGGCAAAACAGGCTGTTTCTGTAGAAAGAGATACAGGGAGAGAAGAGAAAACCAAGAAACAGGTACCTGAAGACAACACAAGAGAGTAATTCTGCATGATCTCCTTGGGGCAGAAAATAAAAAATATAAGTTTTAAAGTTAGTTTGAAAGGGAAAGCTTAAGAATAACATCAGAAACTTTTTTCACATCTATTTAAAACACATTTTTAAGAAAGTGAACTGACTATCTTTCCAAGTACATATGGTCATTTAAAAGAGAGCAAAAACTTTATTCCCTTGAAATGCAGGGTCAGATCAGTGTTTGGAGATACAGTATTCAATTTTTGTAGCAGGCATGCTGTGGAGTAAAAACGTTTAACCCTCATGCATAATTTAATTGAGAATCATTGAGAATCGCAGCTTCAGTGGCCATATCTTTTTTATTAATCATTTCCTCCAGGCTGGGAAGTTAGGGAAAAAGAGTGCCACAGGAGGCAGCGTGCTGGCCCAGTTGCCTGAAGCAGGCTTTCGTGGGCCCGTAGCTGGGCGTTAGCCTTGCTGACTTCAGAGGCCCACCCCGCTGCGGCAGCTACCTGCACCTCTTCTCCGCAGCGTGTGTTCAGTGCAGTGCTTACCAAGTCAAATTATCTTTTGGGAAAGATTGCACATTCGTGTATTTTTAATATCTATTAGCCTAATAACAAGACACAGAAAAAAACTATGTTCAGTCACTTTAGAAGTCAATACACTGTTTCTGACTCCAAATACCCTAAATTAAATCTCTTCTTTAAATGCTTAAAAATAATTTATGCTAGGCAACCCTCAAAGCAGACCCCTCTGAAATTTATAGCCACAGTTCAGTGAAGACTAGCAATATATTAGATTTTAGAGAGCACAAACATTTTTCTAAGTCCTGCTGGGTCTGTTTCAGCAAGTTTACAAGTTTACTGAGGAAACTTAATGTCCATGCAATGTAGCAGCAGAGGAGGTGCTGAGGAAGGGGCTTAGTTTGCTTGCAGTCCCTTGAAGTTTTAAAAAATGTAGTCATTACTGAGTCTTTCTGCAGCTGTCACACTAGTATAGGCATGTAGCTCCAGGGTATGAATGGTGTGAAACAACATGCTTGAGCTAGCAAAAATGTCCAAATGGCTTAATCTGTTTCAACTTTCGTTTTCCATAAGTGTTGCAAAAGGCTGCTTGTGACACTTAGGTGATGCCCTGAGGATGCCAAAGGATGATTTCTGTGAAATTTCTGGTACTTAAGAACTGTTGTATTCCTAAAATCGGAGACTGAAAGAGATTCTAAATCAGATAATTGAGATATATTCCCACCTCTTCTATTTCCTTTACTATGTGTATTTACATACATAAATGACATACATAACATGAACTTACATGGAAATATTTTTGGGAGCACTCAGGTAGCCAGACAACTGACTGGTTCAAAT
This sequence comes from Apteryx mantelli, assembly GCF_036417845.1. Classification (NCBI taxonomy): domain Eukaryota; kingdom Metazoa; phylum Chordata; class Aves; order Apterygiformes; family Apterygidae; genus Apteryx; species Apteryx mantelli. Next base: position 64,118,111 of record NC_090020.1, read on the forward strand.
TTCTCCAGATTTGGCTAACAAGATGTAGGATTTGATGACAAGAAAAGTGAAAAATAAAAGGCCTATACAACTAGATACTTTTTACTTTCAGGTCTATGAGTATAAATTGTTCAAACATAATATCATTTATAAAATAATGGCTAATGCCATCAGCACTTCTTATTATGAGAAAAAAAATCCTATTTTTGAAAATAATCATTAGGATTACAAATCTTTAAACTGTAAAAATTAAAAAGTATTTATGAAATATATATATATAAAAACAAAGCCAAACAATGAAAGAAAGATAAAAAGGACCACAAATAATCCTCCTATAAACAGGAGTAAAATGAGCCAAGAAAAACTAAGTTCATAAAGCACAAAAAATCTAAATAATGAAAGAATACTTTTAAGAACTAACAATTAAAAGGTCAGCTTTATGAAATTATTTACATTCTGTATTACTAATATGTCCCATTACAAATTTCATAAATGACTGTGCAGTAAAATATTAGAAGAAATATACATAATAAATCCATACATGATTTATAGCAAGGTGAAGATTAAACTCTAAAAGGAAAACATGGCTATGAATAAAAGTAGAATAGGAACAGCTATGCAAATGAATACACCATGTATTTCTGAGGAGCTGTAAGACAGAGGAGTGACAGAATATAGCTCTAGCCAAACGAATGCTAATGAATTTACTGTCTGTAGATGTACCAGTGCTTTACTACTTACAGAATGCAATGTTTGGCATACAGTGTTTTGGCTGACTGCTTGGTGGATGCTTAGGAGAAATATGTGTTTTTGTGTTTTTGTATAAAATGTCTAAATTGCAATCCTCTATGGATTCTGGAAACATATACTTAATTCAAAAAAAAAAAAAAAAAAAAAAAGCCTTATCATTTCAGAATCATAGAATAATGGATAGATACCAAACCAAATGATCTTCACAGCCCCCCCCCCCCCCACACACAAATCCGCTTAGGAAAAATGCCTGGACTAAGAGACAGGCCTTCCACTGTATCTTCAGGAACATTTAAAAAGTCATATGTTTAATTTATAGAAGTGGAATAGATGACAAAATACATAGTCATTATAGAATCCAGGGTTGTTCTGCAGAGCCATGTGGTTTCAAGGAATAAAGTCCTGTACAAAATTTCTGGTTTAGTCTGTATGAGAAATGTTTTGCCACTATGTTTGTACTCTCTCCTAGGAGACATGCACAGCTGCTCAGATATGGAATAGCAAACAACATAACCTATATCAGGTAAAGGAATCTTGCTAGTAGATTACATGTGCACATGTATACATTTTTTGTTGGAAAGGTTATTTTCCTAACATTTCAGTGGTTCTGGACAAGTATTTTCAGATTTCAAAAGTAAATCAAAGATACTAAAATTTCACTGCTGTATCTAATGTAAATGCAACACAAGAATTATGCTATTACAAGGAGCAAAGAAAGCTTCAAAGAAACTCTTAAAGAACTATTCAAACTCTCAGACTCTCAAAGAAACTCTCCAAGAGTATTCAAAGAAAACTCTCAGAGCTAGTGACCTAAAGAAAATGTGGAAACTAAATCAGAGTGGATGTACAGGCTTAATCAATTTGTTATAAGAAGATGAGAATACATCTCAAAATCAATAAACTCATTGGAGGCAGCAGTACTTTGAAACCTCTTTTGTGTGCCATGTGAATTTGTCATTTGTGAAAATGCCTTTAGTGGCTTCTTTACATCTCCACTCTTCTGCCTGTATTCGGTGATAACTATTCACTAGCTACAGGTTTGAAAGAGACATAGTAGCCCTACAAAACAAACTGGCTACAATTTCAGTTATTCTGTTGATGCATATTTCTGTTAAATGGTCAGAAAAGATATAGCATAGATTTTTTAAAATTATCATTATTGCACTTAGAAATTAATGTTCTATTGAACAGAAATAGATTGCATCCTTTTAAGAGCTATCATCTGGGAATGTTACTCTGCAGACTCAATAAATTTTCACTTTTAGAAGATTATTTTAGTAACCACATTTTCATATTTTCTTTAAATGAGAGCTTAAATCACACAGAAAATGATGTGGTTTCCATATAAGTGTCATTACAGCACACCACAAACACTGGCTTAATCTGCTTTTGGTATGCGGCAAATGCAGCATGGCTCATTTTTACATGAAAATGTAATATGGGTTGAATCAAATGATCAGGGATCTCTTATGAGGAAACTTGAGCTGTTATTCCACCTTACAGGCTTTCTTAGCTTTGCTGCTGTGAGTAATTGCATTGAAATCATGCCATTTTCAATGGAAACATATACTGCAAGTGTCTAAGTCATACTTAGGAGGAGTTAGCCATCTGTTTTCACATCTACTAAATTCGTAGTTTTTTAATGTAAAGAATATAATTTTCACGTCTTAATTTTTGGTCAAGTTGAAACAGTTTGTGTAACTTTCACCAAAAATGTTGTATATTTTTTGGCGTACTATTACTTGCTTATAAATACATTCAAATTACGAAAATGTATATTTGTTACTATGTCTTCTCAGTTTTAATTTCTATTGCTTGTTGTTATGGGCAAAATAATTACATCAATGGCTCATATGAAAAAGAAATACAAACAAAAGAAAACCATTCTCCAAGGGATCACAGGAGATTGTTTTACTTTGATTCCCATAAAGTTATTTGTATTTGAAATTTGTTTGTCATCCAGCCTCTACAAAACAAAGAACTGGTGGTAGGAGGAAGAGAGAGCAAAAGCAGCAGAAATAGGGAGAATGATTCTGCAGTGCTGTAATGGCCAGGGGCCTTCTCAGTACCCACTGAAGAGTTACGCTGTGGATTTTCACAACGCTTTGCACTGGCTTTTCTCTGCTCTTGCTAGTGTTAACTCTCCTTGTACTACAGTAAATATTGAGTCAGTGCAGGGTTAGGTAGGCAGTACTTCAATGCAGACTGCTTTTGTAAATCCTGCTCCAAAGCAGAAGAAACCTATTTGGAAGAGAAAGGGAATCTCCCCCACCAAGTTCTTCCATTCATTTTTTCCACAGAGATAATTTAACACATAGCAATGTATTAGTCCATCTAATTCTATTGTTTATGCTGATTTCTAAAGATTAGCTACAATGTAACAATGGAACTTTTAATACAGAGACAATAATTAACTTAAACTACATGGTAACTTCTCATTTCACTATTCTCACATCCCTCATCTCTAATAAAAAATATATTACTGAAAAATTAAGTCACACTACAGGCACTACTGGAATACCATAATTACTTAAATTAGAAATCATTTTGAACTCACTTGTTCCATGATTACTTTCTATGGTGTGAATAATTTTCGTGGAGAAAATTAGCATCACTTTGGTCTAGCCATTTTTCGTCTATGCAAGATAGGGAAGTACACTCATTCCACCACCAGTTTTTCCATGGATAGCTGAAAAAACCCTGAACTGTGTAATTCGCATCGAGGGCTAACTTGCTGCAAGCATGTAAAGGGGAAGAATAATTTCATAATAAACAGAATACTGGAAACATGGTAATACGTATTCGTTAGGCTCATGTCATTATTCCACTGTGAGCTTGCACACTAGTAGCCTCGTTCCCTATATTGAGCAAGTATAATAACGAGATTATAAGGAGCAAAATAAATGCATCGCCACCGTGGCTTCTTTCCATTCTTCTTTCATATTAGTATGTCATTTAATAAAGCTTTTGATGTTAATAACAGAACTGAATTAAACTCGCTAGTGTTGCCCCAACGCTTGGTTCTCCGGCACGTGCCCACGGCGCGGGGCCCGCTGCAGCCCGGCCCCCCCGGCCGCCGCCACCACCCAGCCAGCCCGGCCCCCCGACCCCCCCGGCCGCCGCCGCCGCCACCACCACCCAGCCAGCCCGGCCCCCCCGGCCGCCGCCGCCGCCCAGCCAGCCCGGCGCCCCCGGCCGCCGCCCGGCGGGCAGGTCCCCCGGGGCCCCGGCGCCATCTTGCCTTGGCCGAGGGCGGGCGGCGGCGGCGCCCCGCCTCTGGCGCTGCTGGCTCGGGCAGGCCCCGCGCCCCCCGCTGCGGCGGCGCCTCCTGCCGGGGTCCCCAGGCGCCGCCCGGGCCAGGCCGGGCCGGGCCGGGCCGGGCCGGGCCGCGAGGGCGCAGGTGCCCGTGCTGAGGGGCCCGGCACTGTCCTTCCCCTTCCCCTTCCCCTTCCCCTTCCCCTTCCCCTTCCCCTTCCCGTGACACAGAGCCCCGGGGAGCTGCGGCCCGGGCGGCCACCCTCGCCCCCTTGCTCGCTTCCTCTGGCCCGGCGCACAGGTGGGCTGAACGCCACCCGCACACCGTCGTTGCGTGGCCTCGGTGTGGCCGCTGCTGCTGCTTAGGGTGGGAAGGGGCAACTGAAGCGGAACTTGCTCCCTCGCAGGGGTGAGAGTCAAAGAAATGCCTGTTCGGAAAGCATCACCTCTGCCACCCTGTCCAGCGTTAGAAGCAGGGCGTGATCCTCCGCGTGTTTTACGTCTTCGTCAGTAGGCGAGAGCGATGCGGCACGTTGCTGTGGCTCCCATGCTGGCCGCCCCTCCTGTGTCCTCCGGGCTTTTGCCCTCTCTGGGCGTGGGGCTGGGCCGCTGCCGAGGGGTGGCCGCTGCCGAGGGGTGGCCACTGCCGAGGGACGGGGCTGGGCTGCCGGCATGGGCGCCGCGCGGGCGGCAGCCTGCGAGTCCCTTGTGTGTCACTGGTTGTGTCCCGGCTGTGGCTGAATTCCATCGATCGGCTGTGTTGGGCCTCTTGTTGGCTGGTGTGTCTAGCGAAGCATCGCCTTCACCGAACGTGGGGGATTGGCTCTGTTCATCCTTTTGCATTGCTTGCATTGGGGAGTTGGGTATTTAGGGATTTTTACACACTTAAGTTCTTAAATGTTTTTGCCTGCTTGAGCTTTGTGTATTCAGTAGTACGTTGTCACAAACGCTTGTATGCTGGTTCATATATAAAACTTCATTGGTCAGATAAATCACTTTCAAACGGTACCTATTTCTGACAGATTTTATGCTGCACTGGAGAAGAGCTTTATACGCAGCTGTACGTAGCACAGAAGAACTTTGTGGGGAAAATGCAGGACGCTTCTTAGTACCTGCTCTGCTTTGGTGTAGGTCTCTCTCCCCTGCCATCTGCCAAGACTCTAAAAAAGAAATATGTGCTGTGTTTTATGTTATGATTCTGTTTTTAAATATATCAATCACCAGCTTAAAGGAATTCTATACATTTCAGTTGAAGTTGCTAATATCACAGAAAAAAACGTGAACTATCAGTCATAATTTTCAAAACTGCTGCAGATCCAAAGGATTGGTTTTGTTGTGTGGTTTTTGTTTTGCATTGTTTTTTTGAGAAGGGCAATTTAATTTTCCGACTCTCCCAGCAAACAAAAACTGTAGTAGTTCTAAATGAATGCTGAGCACTTCTGAGAATTTGGCTGTTTGTGACATGACCAATGTAAGGATAATGATGGGAACCTTCATTTTTGCTTTCCTGAACTTTGAATAGTACATTTACTTTTCTTTTTTTTAAATTAAAACTGTCTAGAAAAGGATTGAGGATGATGGTGCTTGCTGATGATATTCCAGGGAGGTTCACTGAAAGCAGGGAGACTTTTGAGGAAACCTGGAACTGATTAAATTAGGGTATTAACATGTTAGAATATGAAAATTAACACTAAAAGCATATGGTTATCCATATGAAAGCAAATGAAAAAAATTTTCTCCTGATATTTTAGGATGGGAGAATGGTGACTTTTTAGATGATATCAACCAGGATTTTCAGTTATGTATTTTATTAATTGTGTGATTGTGCAAACTGTAGTGAGCTGATGATTGCTTTAATTTTCTCTCTTTTCACCTGTGCAGAAAGTCTGGTAATCCTTGTTGTGGTGTAATGGTGCTGTGTTGCTGCCACAGGCTTGTAATTTCACCTTTTGAAAGTTGTTGGGTGGTTACTGTGGAGATGGAGAGGTTCATAAATAAGAAAAGGCCTTGTTACTGTGGTAGTACTGTAGCTATATTGCTTGGAAGCAGAGAAACCTCAGGATGAAGGCTTTGGCTGGCAACTTCTGTCTCTTCTAATTCTTCCTCCTTTCTGCTTCACAGACAGTAGAAACAAGAAGAAAACCCCTTTCTAATGCTAACTTGGGTTTTGTATGATAGTGAAGTGAAATAAATCGCTTTGTAAGATTCAAAAAAGAATTAAACATGATTACAAATTCTGAAGAGGAAAGGTTTGGGGAGACATATTTACCAAGACCAATGTTTCTGACAATATATTTCATAGATTTTTAAAAACGCAAAGCAACTTAAGTCTTAATGAATCTTAAACTGAGAAAAGGATAGAGCATGTGGGAGGATCGGCAGAAATTCAGAAAGATATGGTACATTGTCTTGAAACATGTTTTAAAATCCTTCATGAAGCTGTTTTGCTGCCAATAAACAGCTGAAGATTGGAGAACGTATGACTACTCTCCTAAAAATATAGGACTGAATTATAGTTTGAAACCAATCACTTATGTCTTTGCCTTTAATGTTGTTTCATGAATTTGCATTTTCTTTCTTGCCTTTTCTTGTTTCTATTCTTTTTAGCTTTTTCTTTTGCTTCTTTGCATTAATTCCTCCACGGTTTATGTCCTATATTTTTTAATTGGTACATTTTTATCTTCCATTTGTTCTTCTGTTCTGATGTTACCCATCTACTCTGTATGTCTTATTTTTCCTGATCTCATTTCTCACTCATTTCTCTGTTGTCCACATTCCCATCTTTTTTTTTCTGTATGATCAAAGAAGAGTTTGTTGATTTGTGTTCTGTTCTTCTACATGACAAGTTGAATTGTAGTTTTGAAGTTAATATGTTAGATGACCAAATACGAGCAAAATTCAAAACTTTTCTTGCATAGGATTAATTAGGTATAACAATGGAACAACTTCCTAAAGAACTCATGTTAAGACTATAATGTGAGAGGAAGGTTTATTATACTTATAATTAAATAAAATTAGATCCAACTTCATAAGCAGACATGAACTGCATTCTACATGGTAGACCTCCAGAGCCAGATCTCTAGTCCTGCCTTTGTTGTCCAAGAGTAACCACAGGTGACTGAGGAAATCATATTCGATATATACGGCATACATTCCACAGGTGTACTGTGGATTAGTATCTATTAGTATGTAGTATGGATTAGTATCTCTATGCTATTTCTTACCCTTCTCACTGAGGTTTGAATGAACATCCCAAGGAATAATCAATGGGTTACTTTTAATATGGAATATTGAATGGGGTTCAGCAGAGTCCAGCTCTGTTCAGTGTTTTCTGTAATCACTCAGGTGATGTTATTGGGAAAATGATTATTAAAGGAGCAGATGATGTGAATCTGGAAGAGATTGCTGCTGGAATTTAGCTATATAGGAATTCATTGTGATCCTGGCAAATTGAGAATATCATCTTTAAAAATGTTATGAAGTTGTATAATGAAATGTGTGAGATACTGCACTTTGGCAGAAGTATCCGCCGTATAAATGGAAGATTGGGGTAGATTAAGTTCTGCAGAACAGGATCTGGGTTATTTGTTGTTGAGTTGAAGATGAAGCTGTTATGGGGAAAAAAACCCAACCCTATCATACTAGGAGGGATAGTTAGTGGTATAACTAGCAAGACACATGAAATAATCTTTCCACTTAATATTTGCTCGGTCTGAGCTTTACCCTATCCCGTGTGGTGCCTTGCAATTCAAGCAAGATGTTGGCCACTTGGATGGAAGGGGAGCAGGGAGAAAAAAATCATAAGGGGTCTAGAAAACATGAGCTCTGCAGAGATTGCAAGCACTGAAAGTAGAGGACTGAGGGAAACCAGGACTGCAGTTCTCAAGTACACAAAATGCTCCTGCAAAAGGAAAGGAATAATCTCTCTCTTCCCCCCCCCACCCCCCCGGAATTATAGAAATCACAGAATCACAGAATCACAGAATCGCTGAGGTTGGAAGGGACCTCTGGAGATCATCTAGTCCAACCCCCCTGCTCAAGCAGGGTCACCTCGAGCACATTGCACAGGATTGCATCCAGGCGCATTTTGAATATCTCCAGAGAAGGAGACTCCACAACCTCTCTAGGCAGCCTGTTCCAGTGCTCTGTCACCCTCACAGTGAAAAAGTTTTTCCTCATGTTCAGATGGAAGCGTCTGTGTTTCAGTTTGTGCCCGTTGCCTCGCATCCTGTCACTGGGCACCACTGAAAAGAGTCTGGCTCCATCCTCTCGACACCCTCCATTCAGATACTTGTACACATTGATAAGATCCCCTCTCAGCCTTCTCTTCTCCAGGCTGAACAGGCCCAGCTCTCTCAGCCTTTCCTCATAAGAGAGATGCTCCAGTCCCCTAACCATCTTTGTAGCCCTTCGCTGGACTTGCTCCAGTAGTGCCACATCCCTCTTGTACTGGGGAGCCCAGAACTGGACGCAGTACTCCAGATGGGGCCTCAGCAGGGCTGAGTAGAGGGGGAGAATCACCTCCCTCCACCTGCTGGCAACACTCTTCCTGATGCAGCCCAGGATACCATTGGCCTTCTTGGCCACAAGGGCACATTGCTGCCTCATGCTTAACTTGGTGTCCACCAGCACTCCCAGGGCCTTCTCGGCAGAGCTGCTTTCCAGCAGGTCAACCCCCAACCTGTACTGGTGCATGGGGTTATTCCTCCCTAGGTGCAGGACCCTGCACTTGCCTTTGTTGAACTTCATGAGGTTCCTCTCTGCCCACCTCTCCAGCCTGTCCAGGTCTCTCTGAATGGCAGCACAGCCCTCTGGTGTATCCGCCACTCCTCCCAGTTTTGTATCGTCAGCAAACTTGCTGAGGGTGCACTCTGTCCCTTCATCCAGGTCACTGATGAAGAAGTTGAACAAGACTGGACCCAGTACTGACCCCTGGGGGACACCGCTAGCTACAGGCCTCCAACTAGACTCTGCGGTGCTGATCACAACCCTCTGAGCTCTGCCATTCAGCCAGTTCTCAATCCACCTCACTGTCCACTCATCTAACCCACATTTCCTGAGCTTCCCTATGAGGATGCTATGGGAGACAGTGTCGAAAGCCTTGCTGAAGTCAAGGTAGACAACATCCACTGCTCTCCCCTCATCTACCCAGCCAGTCATTCCATCATAGAAGGCTATCAGATTGGTTAAGCATGATTTCCCCTTGGTGAAGCCATGCTGACTACTCCTGATCACCTTCTTTTCCTCCACATGCTTGGAGATGGCCTCCAGGATGAGCTGCTCCATCACCTTTCCAGGGATGGAGGTGAGGCTGACTGGCCTGTAGTTCCCTGGGTTCTCCTTCTTGCCCTTTTTGAAGACTGGGGTGACATTGGCTTTCTTCCAGTCCTCAGGCACCTCTCCTGTCCTCCATGACCTTTCAAAGATGATGGAGAGTGGCTTAGCAATGACATCTGCCAGCTCCCTCAGCACTCGTGGGTGCATCCCATCAGGGCCCATGGATTTGTGGGTGTCAAGTTTGCTTAAATGATCTCTAACCCACTCCTCCTCAACCAAGGGAAAGTCTTCCTTCCTCCAGACTTTCTCTCTTGCCTCCAGGATCTGGGGTTCCTGAGGGCTGGCCTGAGCAGTAAAGACTGAAGCAAAGAAGGCATTCAGTAACTCTGCCTTCTCTGCATCCTTCGTCACCAGGGCACCCACCCCATTCAGCAAAGGGCCCACATTTTCCCTAGTCTTCCTCTTGCTGCTGATGTATTTGAAGAAGCCCTTCTTGCTGTCCTTGACATCTCTAGCCAGATTTAATTCCAAACAGGCCTTAGCCTTCCTCGTCGCATCCCTGCATACTCTGACAACGTTCCTATATTCCTCCCAAGTGGCCTGTCCCCCTTTCCACTTTCTGTATACTTCCTTCTTCTGGTTGAGTTTTGCCAGGAGCTCCTTGCTCATCCGTGCAGGTCTCCTGCCTCCTTTGCTTGACTTCCTACTCAGAGGGATGCACCGCTCTTGAGCCTGGAGGAAGTGATGTTTGAATATTAACCAGCTCTCTTGAACGCCCCTTCCTTCTAGGGCCCTAACCCATGGGATTCCCCCAAGTAGGTCCCTGAAGAGGCCAAAGTTTGCTCTCCTGAAGTCCAGGGTTGCGATCCTACTTGGTGCCCTGCTGCTTCCTCGCAGGATCCTGAACTCCACGATCTCATGGTCACTGCAGCCAAGGCTGCCCCCGACCTTCACATCTTCCACCAGTCCTTCTTTGTTTGTTAGTACGAGGTCCAGCAGCACACCTCTCCTTGTTGGCTCCTCCACCACCTGTGTCAAGAAGTTGTCACCAATGCTCTGCAGGAACCTCCGGGACTGTTTGTGCCTAGCTGTGTTGTCTTTCCAGCAGATATCGGGGTGGTTGAAGTCGCCCATGAGAACCAGGGCCTGGGATTGTGAGGCTACTTCCAGCTGTCTGTAGAAGGCCTCATCGACTTCCTCATCCTGATCAGGTGGCTTGTAGTAAACACCCACAACAGTGTCACCCATGCTAGCCTGCCCTTTGATCCTTACCCATAAGCTCTCGACTCGCTCTTCATCCACCCCTAGGCACAGCTCAATACATTCCAGTTGCTCTCTCACATAAAGAGCAACTCCACCACCTCGCTTTCCTGGCCTGTCTTTCCTAAAAAGCACGTAGCCATCCATGACAGCACTCCAGTCATGCGAGCTATCCCACCATGTCTCTGTAATGGCAATGAGATCATGGCCCTGCGACCGCACACACGTCTCTAGTTCTTCCTGTTTGTTCCCCAAGCTGCGTGCATTGGTGTACAGGCATTTCAGAGAGGTCATCAAGCATGCAGGTTTCCCAGGAGGGGTACAAGAGGATCCTCCATAGCCACATCCCATGCGCACTTCCCTGGCTGCATTCACCTGCTGGAGGCATCCCGACTTGAGCAGTCTTTTGCCAGCTACCCTGTCACTATAACTCTCCCCTTCCCCCATCTTTCCTAGTTTAAAGCCCTCCTTACCAGGTTGGCCAACCTGTTGGCAAAGACCCGCGTGCCCCGTGTGTGTAAATATGTAATAAATTTCAGCAAGAGTCTTCAGGTTAGTTCGAAATTTTTTTCTGATGATAAGGATTGTGAAGGTCTGGATTCGTTTTTTGCAGGAGACTGTAATTGAAGGTCTTAAAGAAAAGGTTAGCCAAATTTCTGCCAGAAGTTACATATGAGATGTTAATTGTCCTTTGGGAGGGAAATTGAATTATAAGACTTCTTAAGGTCCTTTTCAACCCTGTTCTTCTTGGAATTACAAAAATTCCTGTCAGCTTCATAAGAAATACTCACTTACAAATGTTCCTGTAGAAGGTAAAACCTGCTTTTGCAACCTTCCCCAGACTGATGAAAGGGTCTGCCATTTCATGGAAGGTTATTTGTCAGCTCTAGAGACAGATATTTTCTTCCACTGCCTTTATCATTAATTCAGCATCTTTTCTGCTTTTTAGATTCAGTACTGTCAAAAGCAACATTTTGTAACATTCAATTACTGGAAATGCTATTTTCATTAGAGCACCAGTAAAGTGATTTAATGACAATAACATTGGTACTGATTAAATATTCCAGTAATTTGTACGTATTTTAAAGATCAGGGTAATGAAGAAGTGTGGAAGAAAGGAAGGAAAGGGAAGAGGAGAGACACATACCAGCATGTAGAAACAGGACAGGAAGAGCTGAATAGCAACAGAGAATACTTACGAATGATGAGACAGTGAAATGGAAGGGGATAAAAGAACAGATATGTGGGAGTGAAGGTCAGAAGGAGAAAATGCAAAAGGTAGTGGGATACAGAAAAAGAGCAGGTCCACCTTTTGCCTATAGCTATTTTCTATTTTTTCCTTCCATTTCTATTCAGAGAACACCTACTATTGACATTTAAAAAAGAATGGAGTGTTCTGAGCACTCCTTCATCTGTTCTGTCTGTAAATATTTTGGCTTATTTGGAGGAAATGCCAAACTCTAAAGCTTTGTTAATTCTACAGTGGAAAGGCGCTACAAGTATGGCTGAAGAGCAGCAGGAATGTGTCAAGTTGGGCTGATTGTTTTTTCCTTGTAGATTTGCTACAGATATAAAAAGGTTTAGTTCTCTAAATCCACTTACAATTTTTAGTGGAGACTGCTTAAATGTGTCAGCTTTAAGTGCAGTAACTAAAGGAAAACATATGATTCCTATTTTAAATGCCTTGGGAGTACATCTTCCAGTCTTTGGTAAATAAGTATGAAGTCAGTTGGCTTTCCTAATACCTATGATTTGTTGCTTTATTCCAAGTTGTGTAAGGTCATCTACAGCTTTTTGACTATAAGTTGTCGTAGATGGGATCTTGTGGTTTTATCTTTAATAAAGTCTGGGGTCGCTGGGCTGTCAGCATAGCCTAGACTGCTGATGTGATGTGCAGAAAGGGATTGTTTTGAGCCGGTGGCTGAGGTGGCGCTCTGCAGCCTCAGCGTGCATTGCCACAGTAGAACAAGCACGGTATTTTTGTAGTGAGAGCGCCTCTGGCCTGCTCCCAGCCCCTCTTCAGGGTTGCACCATGGTACGTCTGTGCTCTGCAGAACGCAGCTTCGTAGGATACATAGAGGGTAGGGAATGCACTTCTACAAGCTGTCTCAGAAAAACACTCCTACATGTGGACTGTCTTCTTCAGGAATGAATGAAGAGTCAAAGTTTGCCTCTAAAATTGCACAAATAAAAGGAAAATCAAATCCTAGATGTATGGGGTCATAGCATAAAATCACCAGTCAACTGTAACGTCTTTTAAAAAAGAGAACAGTTCTCTAATTCAGGTGCTACTTGGAGCAACTGTGTGACGACTTTATTTCAAGGGTGAAGTAAATCCAAGACCATTTATATAGGATTTTTTGCTTGGCCTATAATCCGCCTAGAAATTAACAGGCAAACAATACAAAGTGTGCTTATCAAAAGAAATACTGTTTAATAAACAGAATAATAGACTTTTGTGTTGAAACAGACTTTGCTTTTGATGTGGGCAGCAAATGTTCAAACTCCAAAGTAAGATAATGACAAATAGTTTCAGAACTAGCAGACAACAAAGCTGGTTACTGAAAACAGTAGTGCATTAACCTAGTAAGTTCTGAAACATAGATTATATTGAAGTAGCTAATGAAATATCTGCAAAGCCTAAAGCAGAAGCAGGGGAGCTTATCGTTGCTATGACATACCTGAAGTGAATTAATGACTGAGACTTGCACAGAATACCCATGGAGTAGATCTGATACTATGTGACCATGACCATGATTATTGAATCAAAAGCATGAACATGGATTGTCAAAAAGTCTGATTTTAGAAATTTCTCAAAAATAAATATAGGAAACTGGTTCGCTCTTTCAGTATAATCTTCAAAGAATTGATATTCTGAGAAATCTGGAAGAAGATTCTTTTATAAAATCAGTTGTCAGTGAGTATTCAAAACCTGCAGGTATGTATGGTTTTCTTAATCATCTATTTAAAAAATAAACAGCTAACAAGAATTATTTTCAAATTTATTTAAAAAAAAATCCCTTTTCAATGGCCACATCTATAATATTGGACTGTGAAGCATCTCCATATTCCTGGACATAGAGTTCTCCTATGGCTGCACCCTGACACTGTATCAGTGAATTTGGGGCATGGGGAAGCATAAGTACTCCCTATTTTATAGTCTGAATTATTCTCAGTGCAGTCAACTATGCTGCATTTACATTGTAACCAGGGGATTTTCCTGCTTTTATAAAAACAGTTTGCATTTATTTTTTTGTAGGAATTTGTGACTTAGCTTCACCTTACGTGTTGAAATGAGGTCCAGATTTCTTCCTGATATAACTCCACTGACTTCAGTAGGAGACCTCACCTTATCAAACTTAGTTTTAATCCCACCTATGAAAATGACATTTAGAAATTTTGTATTTTATCCAGTTTGAACCTAAAATATTAATATATCTGCACAATATGAGAAAGCTCATGGTCAGAAGCCCTTGACATCCCTCTGCCTCTTTACTGACTTCTTAGAAGAACTAGTTTCTTTTCAGACCTATGAAAATGAATGTTGCCTGTACAGTTTTAAAGAAGGTATATGAATTAACTCATCCTTGACATAGCTATTCATTCAGCAGTTACAAGCAATGCTTGTACGTGGCTGGGTGAAAGATTGCAGCATTCTGTAAGATTCTTTTTATGGATGCTGGGACTTTCTAATTGAAAGATCACTGCCCGTAATGAAGAATGTCCATTATTATTATTATAGATATTTGTTAGTAATACTGTTGTAGCACTACAGTCCCTAGAGCTTTTTATTTAAATTCCTTATGTAGTTATCACACCTGAGTTGCATAATACATTCACACTGTGTATAAAATATTTCTGACAAAATATTTAAACTCAAATAAGCTATTTCCTCTGGTATGCAACACTGATACCACTGATGCCTGTCAATCACCGGTAGATTTCTGCATTCTTGGCAGTTTGTAGTAGTCTTTGCTGTACTGTGGTAGTGCATCTGCTATATTCTCTGTTCCTAGATAATTTTAATTAGGTTGTCTGAATCCACAAGAGACACTAAAAACTAGCACACGTTATAGTAAAACTTTGAGACTGTTAAGGTTAGGTTGATGCTGAAGTTGACTGTAATCTCTGATCACCTAACTTTCTCTAAGAAAAAGTTTCTATTGCTGGTGCAGCAATAAGCGCAGATGAATTTGTTTTGAATATCATGCAACAGAGAATAGCTAAGAAAATTGCTCAGAAAGTGCAAATGGCTGATGATGGCTCCAAAAGCGGATATAAGCAGCAAGCTGAAACCTATTAATTCAATGTACATGGTTACGGGCTCTCGCCATATATACTCAAATTCTGGCTAAATTCTTCTCAGTCGCCTTCTGGGATTTAGTACAATCTTTTGAATCCTTTTACCTTTCCCTTTGCACAGGCAACACAGCATAAACACATGGAAAAGTCTGACTTTTCTAAGCCCACAAATACAATACCAGATATCCTTAGCTTTTGAGAATTGGTTTCCTGCATGGGAACATACTCCCATATTTCAGTCACCTGCAGAGAGTAATCTCCTGTCATCCAGGCAAGCCTTCTGTCTAAGGACAAGGATGGATAGAACTGTACCTATTACTCTGCAAAACTATCTCTGTTTTAATGTCTTAGAGCAGGTGTCAGTTGGTTCTGCTGTCCACTGTCATTGGAATTTGTAATTTATTTGTATATGGTATAGTAAGAAGAAATGCTAGACTGGAATTCCATCTGCATAGTCAAACGTAGGAGATGTATTTTGTAGCTTTGCTGGTATTGTTAGCTTCTCTTAAGTATAGATATAGAATGGAAGCTAGGTGGATTTAGAACTATTCGTATTAAGCAAGGCCAAAACATTGTTTTGTCAATCTGTTCAGATTTATGGGATTGAAGTGATAATATACCTTTTTCATATCCTTCTTTTTCTACTTAAAGTTATAAAACCATTTATAAAACACCTGTTTTTGAAACAGCTTTTCAGCATTAAGGAAATATTTGTTTCAAATAAGCATATTGTGAATTTTCTAACCTTTTCTTAGAAGTTCTTTACCCAGTTGGTACAGAATTAGATGGTTGAATAATAATATAAGAGCAGAAAGCAAGCTGGGAAATCTGAAAGCCAATGCAAAGCTAGAAACTGCTCGTGCTGATGTAGCATTACTTAATTCAGGTCATCATTTAAAACATGTTGTTAATAATACAAAATGTTTTGACTATTTTAATATTTAAACTTAGAAATAAGTCTTAATTTTTAAGTTTGAAGTAGTCCTTCCAAGACATCTGAGTAAGAACAAATCAAGAAGTCTGGGATTTGTAACACAAAAGAAATTGAAGCATTCCAAGATAGTTAGGTTAGAGAAGAAAGAGCCTCTGAAGGAATTAGAAACTTAAAAACAGCAAAATTTTCTAAAAGTAAGTGTTAATGCTTGATATATCAACAAATATACTGAAAATAACAGCATGTTACATGTGAACTAAGCATGTAAGATTTGCTGTCTTATGAACCTAATTGCTTTGGGTTATATTTGAAGTACATACTTGTGCATATATAGACACACATAGTCTTAAAAAAGATTTTTTTTTGATTGATATTTATAGTTTAGATTGTTACAGTGATTCTTATTAGCACATTACTTAAAAGATCTACTTTTCTTTACTCTGTCTCGTGTTCTCTTGTGTGTTTTTTTTTTTTTTTTGGCTCTTTTAAAATATATGGTATCCAAGGCAGGAATCAAGCCTATTGTATTTGTGGAGTGACTATGGTAAGAGTAAAGAATGATACTTAAAGTACAGTGGTACTTTAATGAGATAAAATAGCTTGGGTGAAATGCTGGTCATAGTCTCAAAGGCAACATATTTTTGCAGTTATTTCCACTCCCAACCAAATAAGAAGCAATTTGAGAACACATTTTTCTTCCCACATATAAAATCTTCATCTTACTAAATCTGCGGAGCAGTTGGTTTTGCCAAATATGTTTTAAATCAAAATGCTATAGAACTATTTAAAAAATGAAAACGTCAGTTTTGTTGGGATTGCTCTCTCTGTTTTCCCATTATTATCTTCCTAGCTAATAATTACTGTTCTTATACTGAATTATTACTGCTTTTTTAAACAATATTTAACCTGGTGCCCAAATGGCTTTAGTTTTATATTGGCTATATTATTATTTTATGATGGAAGGGACTAAAGATTGGGATTTGGCTTTTCCATCCACCCATGTATGTGGAATTTTATAAATCTATAGCAGTCATTAAATCAGCATGCTTGCTTAATTTTCTAAGGATTATTCACCATGCAACGTTAAATATGTATATAAGTCTTTGCAGCATTGACTGCAGTACAGACAATTTTTGCATACATCCTTTCTTACTTAGGCACCTAACCTCGAATCTTAAATCTTTAGCACAAGGAAGTATATTATATAACCAAATGTTTACGGAAAAAAAACCCTCACAGGAAATACCATTATTTTCTGTTATGACCTTCTAGGTACCTTTTGTTCAAAGCGAGTACATGCAGCAGGGGGTTTTACTGTGTGTGATCTTTTGACTATCCTATTGTAGATCCACTGCTAACAGTCAGAATTACAGGAGGAGAACTGCTGGAAGCTCTTGAAAATGGAGTTTACAGCCAGCCAGCTCCTGATGGAAGGTCGGTAGCATGATCGTTCAGTCTGTTCTATTTGTGTATGACAATATTGGTTGTCCCAGAAAGTTAAAATTTTTCACAGTTTCAATTAATGCCAATAATGGTGTCACAAGCCTTGTGTCATACTTGTACAACGTATGATGATTACTTCTCTAACAAGACACATTTCTAATATTATTCCTATATTATACTAGTTTAAAATGGGTAGACTCATATCACATACAGTGCATGTTTGGTTTACAAAATAAATGGGATATTTATCTGGGAAATATTTATTTTTTATTTTACAATATTTCATATTGTGGGCTACTGAGTAATAAATTCTGCAGTTAGCTTGATTCTCCAAATGATAGATCCATTAATGATTTAGTTAGCATTGAAATGACATGTTGTGATTTAACATGTAGTTCAGATTTTCCATGAAACCATTAAACAACATGTGCAAATGACCACAACTATGTTGTACTAACTAGATACCTTTCTTTTTTTAGTGTCTTAACATAATGATTAGTTCTGGACCAAGTTCTGGGCTGCTGACAAGAAGCCTAACAGCTGCTGCCTCAAATACCCTTATATTTTAGGGTATTTGGTGAAAGTATGATCTTATAAATCTTATTTTAAGATTGTGTTCAGCAATGTCTGGCTTGCTCTGAATTTAGCTTTTACTGCATTGTTCCAAATGGTTCATTAATTTGATTTATTCCTCTGCTATTCAGCATTTGTCTTCTTAACTTCCGTATTTCCTCAGGTAGCAGGAATAGAATTTGGATTTGATCCAGATGCAGAACGAGGGCAGAGAATTCTAAGTGAAAATTCAAGGACAATATCTAAAGGAAAACAAGATCTACCAACTTGACATTAAGGATTAAGTGGCTAATATATGTTCTGATGTATTTACATACAGTTTCTGAGAATACTTCATACTTGTGAAGCGTTATTTCCATAAAATACAATCTAATGGTAATTGCTAAATTATAAGAGTACACTGGATTATGATTCAATTCTTTTCCCTTTTTTCCCCATCAGTTTTCAAGTGCATTCATTTCCTGACATTCCTATCTGTCTTTAGTCTAATGAATATTCCTGCCATCTTGCAGAAGATTAGAAAACAGATACCAAGTTTGTTTTTTAAACCATCTTAGTCTTATACTAAAGCTCATGTATGCAAATACTGTTTTTGCATGTTCAGATTAAGAACAGCTATTTGTAGCCACAATCCCTCAGTCCTGTTTGTATGCAAAATATACATGTTCAATCTGGAAGGTGGCTCTAAGCAATTTCAACTTATTTTTCCAGCAAATAAAATATTTGTAATAAAACAAAAAATGGTAGTATTATTACTAATTCTTCTGCAACCTTATAGTTCAAAGTAATTTTGAAATAGGCATTAAGTGTGTATATTTATATATGAACATATTCATTAGATAAATATTATTACTCAGATTTTTTCAGGGAAAGGATTCAGGGATGCAGCAGTACAGAAGTGTCCCAGATGTTTGATACAGAAACTACACAGACACTTTCCGCAGTTATTAATCATTTTCAATCTATCAGAGTTGTTCATGGCTTCACAAATGTCTCTGAGAATGAGCTTAACTACCCTGTTGAAATCTGCATCACTAACAGGTAATTTAAAACAGGAGGTTCCAGTCAGCTCCAGTCATTACAATGGGTTTTGGAATTTGGTCAATACAAATAGGACACATTCTCCTGACTCTTTTCTTGTCTTATGCAGTATTTAACAGAGATAAGTGCTATATTTTTATAGAGCAACAGTTGCTCAATATTATGGTTAGAACTGTCATTTATGAGAATGGGACTGTTTCTCTTGGAGACGTGTCTTCTGTGGCCAACTTTCAGTCATACAGATTATTAGAAGTTTCAATAATGCAAATAAAGCTAAAATGTGAATTAAAAAAAACATACAGAAATTAGTCTATGGAAACTCTACCAAAGTGAAATCAAGAAAAGAAAAGGAAAAATCAGTGACAACTTCTGAATACCTGACCCTGCAAGTCCATGCAGCCACAGCTGTATAAATATGGTCATACTTCTTTCAGATGCAAGCTGGGTTAAGAGTTGGTTGTATTTGGGAGATCAATCCTGCAGGCACATAGAGGTGGATTTCTGAAGGGACAGGAAAATGGAGGAAGTAGAAAACAGTTTTAGAGTTCAAACTATGGTTTGAAATTCTAGTCCCCTTGTACATGTTAAGAAAGTGGATTTAATATGTAGAGGCTTTGGATTTAGCATGCAAGGCTTTTTAGGGCCAAAAGCCTTTCTGATAAAATTCCCTTTTCACCCTCACAAACAGTCTGTGATAAAATTGTTTTTGGGGGGATAAAGGTCTACTGATACTTCCTGACACTGTCACCATCCATCTCCTTCTTTTCTTTCTTTGCCTCTTGTAAGCATCAAAACTAACGTCTGGAGCAAATACAGAGTGATTCTGTCACTGTATCTTCTCTAGGCACCAGTTGCAGAAGTTGTGTTGCATTAGGTTTTCCATGGTTATGAAGATTGGAATTAATTTAAAATGAGCCAGGAAAATGACAACTACATAATACTCTCTCTCTTTTCATTGTAAAGGTTGAGAACTAAAATACAAATCCTAGGGTGTTAGGTCATCCAATTCCTACTGATTTCAATGAGTAGGTCAAGAAAGGACACTGACACCTTTAAAGGCAGCTAAGACTATGTTGCTATTTGAAGATGCCCTATTTAGCTATTGTGTGCTTGAGATTAAAGTGGAATATATGGATTTTAAAACTAATTTACTTGGACAGGTCTGAAAAATCCCACCTAAGATTTTATTCTTAAAAGCCATGACTATGGCCCTTCAGTTTTTGTCAGGTTCCTCCCAGTGATATTTGAACAAAGCTGTTTCTTTCAGAACACTGTTTACTTGTTAGAAGGGAGAAATGCTGATCTGAAGAATTCTTTAAGTGATCCTAATGCGAATTTAAAGGTCTTCTTTGTAAGACGCTTTTGCCATCTATTCATGAACCTTACAGGCTGAAATGTAGTCTCATTTTCATAGCGGTAAATCCACCCTTCTGCCACAAGTTTGAAATACGGAAGAAAAAGCTAAAAGCTGGCATTTACTTACAGACAGGTTTGGATAGTCAGTAAAATCCTTTTAATAATCCAGAAAGCAATTTTCCTTTAGTCAAGGACATGTAAGACCCTGAAGAGGTGAGGCATTACCCTTTGTCATCTACATTTTTGCACTTTCCTTAAATGAACAATTTATGGCACATTCTGATACTTGCTATCTTGCATCTTGTTCAATTTTCCCTGTACCCAAAATAATATGAATAAAATACTGTATTTTATTAGTATCATATAACTCACTTTGCAAACTTGCAGTGACAGCTCACTTAGAATCTGTATTGCTTCATAGACAGGAAATTCAGAATATGTTTTTTTAAACCAACAGGACTGAGCTACAGAGAAATCACTTTGTAGGAGATGCAATGTCAGAAATGTTTTATCTCTTCCAGAAAAGGAAGTCTACTTGACATTCTGGGCTAAGCAGCTGTTGCATATATTTTTTTTAAATCCTAAGAATCACGTGAAAAGTGAAAATAGATAAAACCATTTCTATAGATCTAAATTATATTAGCCAGACAACAGAGCATAAGCTCCTAAGATTTGTGCTAAAAAACACAAAAAAAGAAAGTGTTTCAAAACATTAGCATTAGCTAAAACCTTCTATTTGTAATTTTGCCAAAGTAATTTATAACCCTATGTCCCACAAGGCTTCAGAAATTCTATCAATCAGGAGTAGATAGGTCTTGTTTGAGGAGGTATGAAGGAAATCAGGTCAAAGCCACAGAACAAAGCCTAGAAACACTATTAGCATTTCACAATGTAGAGCCTGAGATAATGTAATAATCTATGTAATTTCTGCTGAAAGTAGATGTCTTAAAGTTTAGTGAGAAACAGAAGTTCCTCCTTTTCCTTTTAAGTCTTTTCTTTCACTTTCCTCCCTTAGGCCCACTGGCTGCATTCTATCTCCTTACAATCCTGTGAATTGCTTTATTCTCATTTTCCTTTTCTTTGAAAAGCCAATGAAAAAAAATCCAGCCCTCTGGACCTACTACCTAGCACAAACATCTCCTGAGGGGTAATAAAACTGGCCTAACTGATGCCTTCATTATTTTTCCTTATTGATCCTGTTGCAGGAGGCGCGTTGGGTGCAAGGAGGAGGCATCCTACTCTCAGTCTGTTCAAAGCTAATACAGCCGCCAGATTACCTTACGCGGTTCATGAGCACAGTCGACTGGGGCTCTGTAATGGGCTCCCTGATACGTGAATACAGTTCAGACCAGGTTATTTTCCCCCTTTGAATCCAATACTGGCTCCCTTGTTATTACATCATATTTAACCTCTTTTTCCTCACATGACTGATTCAAAACAAATTATTCTTTTTTTCATGATGCTCCTTCTTTCCTCCTCTTGTCATACTATTTAATTTTTACACTGACTTTCTTCTATAAGAGTAATAGATTATGATATTCACTTTGTACAATATACAGACTAGTTTTAGTTTGTGAATTGGCAGGAGATTTTAATCCTTGAAAAGCTCCTGAGCACTTCATGTTCATGTGCATCCTGTGTCTTAGATTCAGTGTGTATGTAGTACTCTGCAGCAGTCACACATATCAGCCACATGGTGCGGTAACAGTATTTCTGGAGGAGAAATAGATAGGAGATATATGACCACTGTTAAAACCTTCTTTCAGCCTGGGGATTTGGGGGACCATGCCTTAAGACAGCACTGTAGGTAACAGCAACATAAGAAATCTCTGTGGCGTGAAGCAGCAGCTGTGCTAACTTTTAGCCTCAGCTCATCTGGATGAGATTGAAAGAAAAGATCTGGTAATGAAGAACACTTCATCCTGCAAAAACTTCTTGAACACCCGGTTATTCTACATTCATATTCACTGTAAGCTGGTGACCTGCTGTCTGCATTTCACTGTACAGTCTGTAAATGCTATTTCTTGGATTCTGACAAGGTTTCAACAAATTAAAGAATGGTGCCTCACTCCAACTGCAGTGTTGAGTTCTGGGTACGTAAAAGACAACTATAGGAAACTATGCAGTTTGAATCATCTGTCAGAATTCTAGATTATAATTGAAAAACAATGTTTTAAAATGTTTATTAAATATACCATAGTCATGCTACAATCAGATCAACATTTAAGTTGTTTAAATGACTAGTAGTTAATATAATTATTTTTATTCTTTTATAATATATATCTATATTACTTTATTTTAATATTTTTTGAATTTGCTGCAAGCCTTTGAAGAAAGCACAGATAAAAGAACATCAGTAACTGCAGTGCCTGCTATAGAAGGAAGGATTTGTCACATTTCCCAGAAAATGAGGGAACACTTGTGACAATTTAGAATGGCAGGAGAGGAGGGTTTGCACATGTTCACCGCGGTTCTCAGCAAAGACTGTGGCAATTCTGACTCTGACTGAATGCGATGAACAATGATGTCAAGGCCAATACAGTATCTAAAAACTGCATCTCCTTTAACATGGTAATATCAAACACCAATTTATTAATAAGAGTTCAGCAAAATTATTTAGTGTTATTTTGCTTTTTCTTTCCATTAGCATTAAAAAGTTTCACTGGTATAAACATTTACTTGAAATAAGTACTGAACATTTTTTTAAAATTCATCAAATATCTCTGACAAGGTAAATATATTTTCTTGTTCTTTAAAAAGTAACTTGAGAGACAAATGTTCATATATTTAGTAATTAACTTCTTTCTTTTGATGGCTTTGCTAAACTAATCTTTTTAATATTCTTGCTGATTTGTATTATAGCAATGATTCCAATTGATTTTGAAGGCCACTGTGTGAAAGTGGTAGTTTGTATTAAAAAAAAAAAAAAAAAACTGTTGGTTTACCAATATCTAACTAGTACAATTATAACAATACTTATATAGGTTTAACCTTACTTATATGGATGTTTGTACAACTGGTATAAATAGCCATTAAATTAGACTGTCATAGAAGGGAAAAGTATTTCATCAAATATTTTTCCTTATGACTCTCTATTTAGTGGGAAAGAGAAGTATCTCCCGAGTTTTAATCAGGGATTTTACTTTGATATGCTATGGTTTTAATGTGTTTGTACTATAATTCTACATTCTCCCTATATAATAACAATGCTCTGGCCATTAAACTGTCATGTAGAATAAGATTATTGTGATCAGTGATAAATATATTTATTAATATATATAATAGATGCTGTTCGTTTATGGGGAGTGAGGTTCGAATATGGGCCTACTTCATTCTGTGTTACAGTCACTTCCTGGGAAAAAAGGAGAAATACTTGGAGAGTTGCAGCCACTGAATGTCCACTTTTCTGTAACAGCCACCTAGAGCCTGTTGTTCTGGCAGAGCACGGCCAGTTTGCGGTGTCATCTGACCAAGCTCCCTGCCATCTGCATGTGTTCCTAATGCCGAGCGTTGTGCACACAGCCAGCCATGCTGGCTCTATTCCACGTAAGGATTTCTGCATTAAAAGGGGAGCAGATCGCAGCAATATCAGGTGCAGAATGATGCAGTGGTACGGAAAAAGGGCTAGTGAGAGACCAGATTTGTCCCTAACAGCAGGTAAAAACAAGAGGAAAGAAACAGATTTTTAAGATTAATGGACGTTTTACTCATCTAAGAATACTATTTCTGTTTTTACCTAGTATTTATAAACCCTGCATTCTCCAACATGACGATTTAATTCTACTATCTACTATCATTAATTCCTTATAAGACTGGAATTGGACATTTCTGATTAAGTGATTTATAATTTAGATGAATATGCCAATAATCCAGTTAAGGTGTAACAGTACCTTATAACCATGGTATAAGGAATAAGAAGCAGCAAGTGAGCTAAAGAGAGACAAATGTTAATCCATGAAAACACAATCAAATGAAATAGGCTAGAGGCCAACAGGAATTCTTTCCGTATGTTTGCTTCAAAATGTTTGAATTTGAGGGCCTCTATATGATGAGCATGATCTTAAGTAATAAACAAAAGGTAGAACTTTGAAAAGGGTGGTGGGATGGAAATGAGCCATAGGTTTTATTTAGAATCGGTTCACTAAGTGCGTAAAGTGAAATGTTAATTAAAATAATCCACTATGAGAATTTACAGAAAAATATTCTTACAAAATAATATGGGAACAGATGAATACTGTACTTGTGTATTATCTAACACCCATTAATGGAAAGCCTTAAATAAGAGTTGCATTGAATTTATCTTTAAGCTGTGAGCGAGTCTGAAGGAAGTTTTGGACTATCTGATCATACATCTGAGTCATTGTAAGCCAGTAACAAGGTAAAGCAAGCTTTGCTAGAGAATTTTCACAACTATTTAATTTCTGTTCATCACTGTAGTGTCCAGTGCATCACAACAAGAATGTGAGTACTGTAACAGAGACTTACACCGCAGGAGAATGGCTGGGGCATTAAGTAAAAGCGAGTAAGCCAGTCTTTCTACCACTTGATGTGTGTGAACAGCATGTCTTCTTCTTTGGGCCCTGCAGCTGAGTCAGATGGGAGAACACCTGTTTGGAAGTTTTCTGAATGTGAGTGATGTGTTAAGATTTAAGAGCCTATACTCTCCTTGTAAATCTAGCTCCAAAAACTCCTAGTTTATTGCCAAGTTCAGTTCATCTCAGTTTCAAATTTTTGTGCATAGCATTTATCAGACTTTATCCAAAGAGTTGAATATATGAAATATTCAAAAAACAACAGACAAAACAACACTAGAGCACAGTGCAAGATTTATCAATCATGAGAAGCTACAACAATGTGAGCAAACTAACAATGGTAACAAAATTTTCGTAGAAAACTGTTCTGGAACAAAATCATAATGTCAAATTCAAAACCTCATTTTTCATTTAGGAGAAGCTCTGAGGTGCTTGAGAGAGAAATCAAGTAGGTTAAAAAAAAAAAAAAAGAAACATGTAAGTTAGACATCATGATATAGTGCAGGCAGAACTGCTCTGAGGACCCGGTGGATAAAAATGACAGTACATTAATACTACAGAGCAACCTGAGGAAACCTTCATAAACTTTCAGACAGCAATTAAATCATTTAAGGCAATTATTCTTCATAAGCTGATTTTCTGCTACTATTGCTGAAAGCCATCTGTTTTATTCAACTCTTATTTGTGGCTGTTGTGGCAGCAATTGCTGCTTTTCATCAGATTGAGACTCGTGTTGGCAAGTTTAGGAAACCAAGGCCAGATTCAGCAAAACACTTCAGCTTCTGCTTAGCTGTAAGCATATCTTTATATTTGCTAATCTCACTGGCACTTGTGGACAGCTTTAACATTCGCTGCTGAATCAGAACTTCATCTTTACCTGTTTGGAAGATGCTTTTCTAGAACTTGACATTTTACTAATCTAGTCCTTGATTTTAAGTGCACTGTAATTCCTGTTACTGAATGGTGGTTGGAATCACTGCTTTACCTTCCAAGAAAAAATACAAAGGAATCACAGTTGCTATTGTATTTGAAGATTTTTTTTTAAAACAAAATTCTGTTCATTATGTTTGAAATAAATTTATTTGCCTGCTTTTGAGATCTATCCATTATACAATGTCTAAAGAGTGACTCATTTCAAAAAATGTTTTGTGTTCATTGTGTATTACAATTTGCACTGTTTTATTCTTACAGTGTTTTTCAAAGAAACAGCTCAACGGTCTTTACAAGCATCCTGTTTAACAGACAGAAATATTGGTGCAAAAAAGAGTTGCATGCCTTGATGTATCACATAGCAGATCACTGGTGATGCTGACAGTGGAGATTTCTTGACTCTTAGGTTTGTGTAATTACTACTTGATTACTTATACTTGATAAAAAGCTGAGATGTGCAGTAAAACTCATCTTTCTATGAGCAAAAAACCAAAAATGTTTGATAAATCACACTAATTTATATTGTGTTGCCTGAAGCGACTTGCTGTGTGCACTATTTAAAGGCTTAGACATTTTCTTTGCCTACTGAGGATACTTGGCTAAGCAATATGTGGAGGAATGCTGCTAATGGAAATCTTCCAGAAATCTCCTCCTTACCAGTGGGTCAGAGAAAATCCTGAAGAACCTTTTAATATTAAACTTCCCATAAAGCAGTACATGCTAAACCTGTTTTTTTTTTTAATTGAGTCAATAAAGAATATAGTTAATAACTACACAAACCATGTATGTGTAATTGGCTGTCCAGTAATTTAAATGATAATTTAATGATTAGTTACTGTTGCCAAAATATTTTTTCAACTGTTGGATTAACAGTGTAATACTTGAATTTAGATACCATCTTGTGCTTGTAAAAGTGCCTTTCATTTGAGGAGCTCTAAGTGCTTTGTACATTTACTCAGCATGGGGAAATGAAAGTTCTGAAGCATTAGAACTTGCTTTTAGAGATTCAGAACAATGGGAATTTAAACTTGTAAATCACTGTGAAAATAGTGAGTTTGAGGAATAACAGGTTAGGGAAGAGAAGAACTCAGATATCTTGGTTTATGCTATTGTTATCATTATCCTGTATTCCTGTCTTAAATAAATCTGCCAGTATAGCTTGGTAATTTAATGACATTACAATTTATTTTTTGTAGTTTAGAATCTAAATCACTGTTTAGATGACAAATAAAAATGAGTTTGGGAGTCTTGTTTTAATTCCTATTTGAGAATAATACAAAACTACCAGACCGTTTTGTAGGTTGTGCAATTTTTCATAAAAAATGCACTACATGGGTAGTGTAAGAGAGTTTTCACAAGCAAAGCCTGGGCTCTTTAAGACAATACAACTAATCACTAATTTCTATATCCATTAAATTCACAAATTTTTTAAAAAGATAAAAAGTGGGGTCCACTTCTTTAAGAGGAAATCAGATAGGGCTAAAGATCGTCTGTAACATTAGTTCCTTGCAAACATGCTCTGCTTGATAAGATGTAAAAGAAAATTAACATATTCTTCCTCCCAGAAAGTCTGATTCAAATTATTGTAGAACCAGTTTAACTTCTGGCAGATGAAATGCATACATTAGCGAGCTAGAGCCATCTGCAAGGCAAACACATTCTTACCTCACATGTTTCCAATTAGAACGTTTTGTCTTTCGGGCACTCTCAGACGCCATGCTATGAATTCTGAAATCAAGTACATCCCAAAGGATTTAAAATCTTCGTGGATTAAGGAGAGCCTTTTGTGAGTTTCAGTTATTTTCACACTTTGACTGTTTAAGTCTAAACAATATTTCTTGGATAGCGACTTAATTATATGAAGAGCTGATAATCCCCAAGAGAGGGATTTTTGGGCAGACTGGGATTACACAGGATTTTTTAAAGTATTATTTTTCACTTGTTCATTGAATAGGACAGTCATGCAGATTTTTTTATGTCAATATCCAACATCATTTATTTTGGAGAGCTAATACAGTGTGGTGACATGAAGATTTCCCTTCTGCTCAATCTGAATTCCATTCTGTGGCTGAGAAATAGTGGAGTACAGTACAAGATTAGCATTTTAATACTCATTCTTTATGACAGAGTAAAACCTATTTTATGTAATTAATTTTTAATGCTTGTATGAATATCAAATGACTTAACATGATCTTTTTATTGGTGGCATTTACTTTTTCTGCTTCACCCTCTTGTTTGAGGAGAAAAGATTACATGCGCGATATATTTAAGCGATTGCCTTATTACATTTTAATGCCTTATTGGAAACATAGAAATACTTCAGCTGAAGAAAATGTTTGAAAAATAAAATAATTTATTATTAATTTAAAAGATATCTTGCAAAAAGTCGTAATATAATTACTGCAGTTTTCTCATCCTAAAACCAAACTGCAAACCTAAATAAGCCATCACTAATATGTCTATCACTTGCATAACATCAATCATGAGAAGCATGAAGAATAGTTTTATTTCACTTGTAAATTAGTATTGGGATATGGAGGGCATGAGGCTGAAGGATTCTTTCCAAATTCTATGCAGGAATAGGATGGATGTTTCATAATGTGGCTGAGTGATGGCAGCACTGTTGATGGCTCTAGAGGAAAATCTGGTTAGGATATGCTGTCGTACTGGATTTTAGAATATTTTTCAATCTCAGAAAAACTATTTGGTTAAGTACATGAAGGATGCTGACTGCTGCTGCAATATTAAAGGAAGTGCTAATAGATAAATTTGAAATTTCAAACAATCCTATCTGTTTCTCTTTTGAGTAGTAGCGTTTTTCAAATACCATAAACAAGCCTGAACGAAGGACCACGCTTCTCCCCGGAGAGGGGGGCGTCAGGACCTCGGGCCCCTGAGAGCCCTCAGGAAAGCAGGCAGGCCGAGCCCGGACCTCGAGGGCTTTTGTCTCCAAGGGTAGAACCAGTGCACAGGTTCACAAGCTGCTCCTCCGTTACCGGTCTCATTTCATACCAGCCTTGATTGAGCTGAGGGAATATTTAGTTGTTTTCTTGACAATGGTCAGTAAGATAGCTTTGTGGTGTTAACACTGAACAGAACCCCGTGCCTGCCCTGCCGCCCAGTACGGCTGGCCAGTACCTTCCCTGCAGGGACGGCTCTCCTGTGCTCGCTCACCTGCTGCTTTGCACACCTCTGCGGTTCCTTCACGTCTGCTGCCCTGCAAGCACCAGCGAAGCTCTGGCTCCTGGGAACTTCCACGCACGGGCTCAGACGTCACTTTGAAAAGATCTTTGGGTTTTGTTTGGATATAGGTTTTCCTTCTGTTTACATTTGCTTTTGAGGGTAGGTACACTGGCTGTGCAGGAATCTGCGGTGTTTCATAACAACCGTTCCCTGGGCAGCTGTCGTGCAGGGTTTTTTTTTTAAGTGTGGGAGGGAAGCAAGATGAGTGGACCTTTGGCAGGTAGAATAGCTACAAATATATCCACTACTAGGCATGAAACTCATACACTTCCAAATGTGCACAAAGTCCCTTTCCCTGTCAGAGGCAAACCTCTCAGTCTGTTGCTGGATTTGTGCTGCCTTCAGCGTTTCATCAGTCTGGACTACCAGCACCAGCGCCGAGGCCTCCCCATTCACAGAACACGTGAGGTGTCCCACCCTGCCCCAAGGTGATTTACAACAAAAGCTGACTGTTCCCTGGAAACGACTGAAACAAAAGATTGCTAGGATGAAAAGAGGTAACCATAGTAATAAAAAATTCAGCAAATCCCAGCTGCACCCCAAACAACAGAATGACAAACATTAGGTTGGTTGAAAAAAATATTAAAATTTAATTCCACCAAGAAAAATCTATTGAAATGGCTGCAAAATATTACAAACAACCCAAATTTTATTGGAAACATTTTAGTACCAAGATTGTGGAGTAGGATCAACTTCTTAACCAGAAAACTGCTTACAAAAGACCTACTCTTGCTGCCACAGATACCAACAGCATTTCGCTGGTAGAATTCAATGAAAACCAGGTTTGAGCCTTCAAATTCTTACTGTATTTTTACAGAAGTATTTATTTGGAAAGAGCAATAAAGGAAAAAAAAGTACAATCTCTCTACACCGTCTATTTTTTTTCTTAAGGAGGATCTCTCTCCTTAAGAAAAAAGTTGCAACAGTCTTATTTGCAATCTTTTTAAACCAATTGCCCCTTGGAATTATTAACAACCAATATAAAGTAAAACAGTAAAGCCCAAGAAACAGTTTACTGTTTATGCCTCAGAGAAAGATACAGCTATGCAGTTAGAAATGCCATACAAAACTGCTATCCTGACTAAATTTAGGAAAATGTAGCCATCCTCAATTATCAATCCTTGTTGTAAATGTACAAAAGGGGCCAATATTACATTGGATTTTTGACTCTCCTTCTTGTCTTTTTCAGAATAAATCCATGGTAACATGCTATTGAAAATGATATATAAGTAATTCTATTTGTATACAATTAGTGATATCTATATTACGTTTCTTATGTCTCAATATATTTTGCAATATTAACTTAAGGATATTACTTTATCAGATATCCTAAATTAAATTATTTTAAATTATCAGAGTTTTAGACTATCAGTATGTCAGTTAAGTTAAAGTAATTTTTTAAGATACATCTTATTTTGATATTTTATGAGATCAAAAGGTAGAAGCAATTTGGCTGAACAGGTGAATCAGTCCCTCTCTTTGCTGGGATAGGAACAGTAAGCTAATAAGATTACAGAGAGAAAAACAAAAAAATGCAGCTAGAATCCCAGTCCTGGCATAGATGAGAAAAATGTTTAAAATTTTTGATAATTTTTGAGCATACAGCCCCACACATCCGGATGTAGCAAAACATGAAACTATGACAATAAAAAACTAGCTTTTTAAAGACTGTTTATATCAATATAAAGAAGAAATTTGCCATAAGCTTTATTACAACCTTTAACTTATAAAATATTATGCCTAATGCCACCAGTAACAGAGCCAATCTCTTATATATGAAGTAACTGGATATACTGTAATTACATAAAAATTATTTCTCTCATGACCATGACTACACTGTGATGGTGAATTTAAATTACTATATTTCCTTTAAGTTTGTGTACATTAAAGAAATGATGGTGAAAAGTATTTACTTCAGTTAGTGTAGCTAGACTGGTAATTTTAAATTCTGCACATATATCCTCAAAGAGATAAAGCAATTATTTTTTGCAGCCTATAAGGAAAACTAAGTAGCAGATTTACTGCTGTTTTTCAGATTAAATAAAAGTCTCTGGTCCTGATCACTTCATAGCCTATCAGAGACTGAGCTTGCTGGCCCTGCTTCAACAAAGAAGCATAAGCACATGCTTAATGTTAAGCACACTGATAAAACCTCTGATTTCATTCCATTCCATCACATTTGGCAGATGGCAGCTTCCATAACACATTTCTCTTTGTTCCCTACTTGAACAGGGGAGTACACCACCTACTGAAAAACCACAGGTCTCCCACGCAAATCCTGATACCAGAGGAACTACATACATATATGCACATGCTTTTCTAGATCAAACGGCAGTGCACTTTGTAGAATTATGCCCCTTCCTTGTACCTTCCTGAAAAGTAAGCTCTTTAACTACATTGTACCATTCTTTGGCACTTGATTTCTGCAAGTTTCTGATATCCCTCCTGTAATTTAAAACACCTTCATTTGAAAAATACTGTGTAAAGCAGCAAGTATGGACCAAATGCTGAACTGGCTGCAGTTTGGTACTGTAACTCTGTGATCTTTACATATACAAACTATAAAGTGCTTTAGAATCCATTTATGTGAAAGGTGCAAATAAATACTGTGTCCTCTTACATGATTTCCTTGGAGACACATAGTACTGGTGAGACCACACTTAGGGGTATCCTCAAGTTGTTACAGTAATTAAAAAAAGGTATGAATTCCATACAGCCTGGCATAGGCTGAATTAAAACCAAAGAACCCTTCTTTCTCCTGTATTTACTGGGGTTAGTGTCCCACGGCATCACAGCCAGCAGGCCTGCTGCTTGCCCTCCTTTAGCTCTGTGTCTTCCTAGATCCATATGCAGTCATCTGGATAGGTAAAAAAGGTATAGTGCTACTCTGGAAATCTGTGCAAAAGGGTCCCTTTAATGTGCAGAACTTGGGGTTGTTAGTTGATTCATTCTGATTGCCATTTGCTGAAAAGATGAACCATTAGCAAACTGTGTGGTATCATTTCTCTTCTTGGTTAGCAGGCTCAGACTATCAGGCACTGAGTACAGCACATCCCCACAGCAGAATGCTGACAGGTCTATCAATTGTCAAAATTGCCCAGAATTTGGATTATGCCACTGAAAGAGCTCTGATAAATGTCTATGTAATGCACAGTGTGGCATGTTATAATCTACTGTCCCCAAAAGATCTGACTACAAACGGGGAGCATCTTTATTGTTTTTTTATATATGAGGAATTGAAGCACCTGTAAGTGAGATGACTTGCTTAAGGTTGCAAAGTGTGCCAATAGTCAACCCCAAAAATGACCCTATGGATCATGTTCTGTTGTAATGGACAGAACTTTCCTAAGAACATACAGTACTGAATATTTCTACAGAGTAATTATTTTATACATTAGGGGTAAAGTCCTGCTCCCATCTGAATCATGGCAAAACTCCCACTGAATTAAGTATGATCTGGATCTCACATTTTATTTGGAACCAGACTCAAGTACTTTGTCACATATAGCAGAACTATCAAGCAAATAGCCTTACAGCATGCTTGATGCAGTCTATTACAATTCTTAATGATCAAAATGCGATGTCAAACATTTTGCTTTCTTTCAGTTGTTTCTATTCACATTCTCTTGGTTCACATGACTGCTGTTTTCTTAAACTGTAATTAATACAAACTAAAAAGGGAAAAAGAAATAACAAAGAAAACAGAACACAATAAATCCTATTACCCAGTTGACAGAATAAATGTAGATGATCACCATGTCCATATCAAACCGCCATCCACGGCTATCATCCTCAAAGTCCATGTAGTCCATCCTGTGAGCAGCATGTGGGAAATGCCTCCTTGTTACAGTAGTTGAGCGTCTTTGAAAACCTGCTGGAAAACAGAACAGGATATAAAGATCCTTATAAAAGCAACTACACTGAGTACGAAAGAAGAAGTTAACCCCTCCCCCCCCAATTATTTACAGAACAAATGGAAGCAGGCAATCCTACACCTCGTTGCTGGGTTTCCTCACTTTATCGGACAAGAAGCTCTCTGGGGATTTGACTTTCAAAGATCTAAAACCAAACTTTTTCTTCCAAGTCTGGCAAATAATATTTTTGTTTGGATTTGGTACTCTCTACTATAGGAAAGTAATGCTATATGCTTGTGTCATCCACATCTATGAACACGTCTCTTTTGGTGCCGACTTTCACTGAATTTGATTCAGTGATCTGAAAGTAAAAGGCTCCATATACTGTACTTAATTTCTTGAGTCATTAATCTCTGGATTCCCTGAGCCTACTCATCTGAATTCTTCAGCAGTCTAGCCACATCCATATGCATACAAAAATACCTAATGAACACATAGATCAACAGTGCAAAAATATTTGAAATCCTATTGAATTAATTGAATTTTGTACTTAAATTTTTTTCAAAACACTCTTCTGACCAAGACCTGCTTGCTTTAATATTATTTGAACTTGCACTGATTGATGGCTAAGCATGTCTCTATACATACATACCAGGTTAAAATTCGTTTTCAAATTACTGTTTGTATGCTGATAATTCTCTAAATATAAACTGGGACATTGCAAACACAAGCTTTCAAGTAAATGTAAAAATCTAGTGTGAAAAACAAAACTCAAAATACTTAAAATAATAAATCTAGATATACACTCTTCTACTCTTAAACTCTTCTGTTGTGAAACCAGTTTGGTGGATCTAATGCTGAATCGAATCCAGAAAAGGATTCACCACTCAGCATGCCACTAACAAACCCAGTTGCTAAATAATAAGCCTTTTAAATAATGGCTCATTTGATTTTATGTTTTTATTTTTAAATTGAATTAAACTGAAAATTCATGTATAATTTTCTTTTTAGCTACATTATTTTTGTAAGCATTTAGGATAACCCTTCTGGCAAGACAGAAGCAGAGAGGATGACTTCAGTGAAAGAGCACAGCGACTGGCATAGTGGGCCAGGGCAGTGGTCCGTTCCATCCACCAGTCTCTTTTTAATAGCAAGTAGCAAATCCTATGGAGAGGTGCAAAGAATCCTCTTTTGAACAGTTACACAATAATCTGATGTAGGAGAAAACTGATTTTAATCTCCAAAACAATAGGCTTGCTTTTGCACTAAAACTGAGGATTTATTTGTACTGTTACTATTGTTTTTTAAAAGGCTACTCTTGCGACTATATTCTTTTCATTCTTGTGACTTTGTAATCCTACCTTGAATCCTATAAAGCTCTTAGCCTCAAAGATCTCCTGGGCAGGTCATGGGCTAGTTGGGCAGAAAAAGTGTTTCATCCATTTAATTTTTTTCTCTTCAAAATGTCTTTGAATATTTTTTGAACTTTTACTAGGAAGAAACAAAATCACTGGGTAACAGTACCCTGTCTACTCTGATTTGCAAGTTTCATTAATTTGTACACAATGCTGATTATTGCAGCTTCTTCTCTGAGGAAAGATTTTTCCATGTCTAACCATTCTTGTCACTTGCCTCCACGAAAACCCTCTATTTCGTTCGTCATTTTGGAGATGTGCGGTCAAACCTAAGCAACTGATTTAAAGACCTTCCAGTATTTTACAGCCTCAGTGTCACTCCAAGAATGGCTTCTTTGAATGTAGGACCCTGCCGAAAGGTCAGTCCTCCCCAGACTTCTCTATATAGTAAGAGAAGTACTATATATGCATAGTACTTGAATAAAAGCTGCCCGTGAGGGTAAAGGAGCCTCTCAGGGACCAGCTGTGTTAGGCACTGGGTTATGGCATGGGGAAGAGGTGGGAGCTGCACTGCAGAGGCAGACAACCTGACCCTACCTGTGATGGTGGACACTGCAGTTGTATAGCTCTAGATTTATATACAGCATTCTGTTTTCAGGTAAAACTCAACCTTTATGATACATTCTTTGACTTTGGGAAACAGGTTATTGCTGAACTGTCCAGACACTTTTCCCCTAAATTGATATAATGGATTTTGGAACCTCACAGTGGGGAGAAACAGTTGGAAGTGTTCCCTTCAGTGGGCATCACTGCACAGCAGTGTGCATCAGTGCACGCTCCTCAGTTTCATCTGCTGACATGCTCCTTCTAGTCTAGCTTAACTAGGCCTCCCTGAAGTTCCTCAGTCTTCTGCTTTTGACTAACATAAATAATTTGTATAAATAGTGTTCACATGCCAGTAATATTCATTTTAATACTCTCAGATTTTATTCAAGATAATTGACAAATATATTAAAAAAAAGTGTCCTAATAAACAACTTTGGTGGAATTGCACTATTTTTCCTTCTCAGTGGAGCATACTGACTGTTTCTTTGTACTTTTTTCTGAATTAATATTTTGTCCAGAACTTGTATAGCACAATTTTTTCCATGCTTTCCAAACAAAAACTTTCTCTCTTTGGTATCCTTTTTAAGATACTTTGTCAGAGACCTTTGGACTCCTAATAAAATAATTCAACTGATTCTTCCGTGTTCATTTAATGACTGATTTAGCAATGTGACTAGACTACTAAGACACAGATTTTCATTGCAGAATCAGTGCTGGTTAGATATCATGATATCATATTTAGTTGATAATATGGATCAGTTTGTCATGTACAGATATTCAGTTTCTAGGTGTGTATCTATCAGAATCTCTCTATTACTATTTATCTTATTTTGGAGGCTAAATATGAAATCTTCATGCCAATGAAGAGAGTGGTGAAATTTTGCAGTGGTTTTCAGTGACTCCAAGTGGGCTAAGATTTGCCTACAGCTAAAATTGCTATAGCGACTCTAGAAAAAAAAATGCAGAGATTTTCTTTTATAGAGCTTTAGGTTGGAATACCACAAATTTTATGCAAGTGCATGAGCTAATCAACTGCTTAAAGAGAAATATGATATGGACTGTCTTGTTTTTTATGTTATGTTTTCAATTATGTTAATCTAAAACAGTATCTTTGATTACTCAAAAATAACATTAGTAATTCAGTAATTGAATATTGAAAAACGTTAGTCTTCTTTAAGTATCCTTATCCTGCTATGAAGATGTAGTTTATGTGAAAAATGCTCATTAAAAAACCTACCTCAATTTCAAATCTCAATTTTTCTTAATTTCTTTTGTAACACTTGTTAAATATTATTGTCAAATATAAGTCTGGATTTATGTTATCGTGTTCTTTTTTTAATTTAAATTGCAAATGATGTTAAATTTTATAATTTATGTTGTAACATGATCTTTGCCTTTTACAGATGAATTTTGGTGTACATTATCCTCTCTGGAGGGTCTCAGTCAAGACTGCTATCCGTGATTTCTTTTTATTTATTTCTATATTTTTAGCAAATATAACAATTTAACAAAATGCTACTTGCTATTTTTGCCTCAACAGTCTGAGATCATCTTGCAATCACAGAATTATGTAAATATTTAGCTACATTAGTTAAGACTTGGTAGTCCTCGCCTTCTAGAGAATTTAGACAAATATTATCTGTGGTTTGTATCTTTGTGTAATTCACCTTAAGCAAACCTGCATTCAATTTATCTTAGATTAGACTTTGTAATGCAATCATTCTACATTCAAGAACAGCAATTTCAATATAGCAAACTAGCTATTCTGTAATTGCTCTTGATATAGAAAGCCCCAGAAATACTGCTGGCACTGTAGTAAAGATACACATGCAATTAGGAACTGCTTACTGTACAACGTGTGTAATCCCTGTGGCTTCTCTGAGCATGAGTGAAGCAATTGAAAGTTGACAGTCAGTAATGTGGAACAGATTTTAATTCCATTATTGAAATAGTCTCTTTTTTACCATCTATAAATCGATTAAGCTTTAGTTGAAAATGTCAGTAGTACAACTAGCCCGTAAACTGAATTCTGGAACTTAACACAGGCTAACAAAGAACAAGAACCCTTTTTTTACCCTGAAGTATATTCCAAAAGACATTTGGATATATACAGTAGTGAAACTGCATCAGATTTAGACACACTATCTGATCATGCAGATAGCTTACTTCAGAATCTATGATCCATACTGTACCTACTGTCTTTAACACATTCTGACAAGAAAAATACCTTCAGATGTCTCTCTCTCCAGCTAGAGTGGAAGTAAGCTGTGGCTATACATAGCATTCTAGCCAACAGCAAATAAAGCCTGAGAGCTGTGAAGTTCTCCAAAAACTGTAGAGTAAAATGGTGTAGGGGTTTTGACTTATTAAATAGAAGAGCTGATGGAGCTCCAAATCACTTCTACTGTATTTGTTCCTTTTTTAAAAAAGAAGTCCTGTCTCATTTCAGGAATACAGTTCCTAAATCATTTCTATAAGCATGTATTTGTTAAAATACATACTTTATATAACTTTCTTATGCATGCCTGTGTTGCCACTCTGAACATGCATTTCCACTCAAATCCCATGCATAAACATGCACAGTGCCAGCAGAGTCTGGCAGACTTAGTGGAAACCTGTAACTGAAAAAACACCCACCAAGGCGGTGTGCAAATTATTCTTTTGTACTGATAAAAGAGTACAAATCAAAAAGAATTTTCACCAGATCATGAACAGGCACATCTGTCGCATGTGTCCCTGCTGAAGTTTTTGCAACCTCCTATTGAAGTGCTAATGATATTCAAAATAAGACTACAAATAATTTAAAATATTCTCCCTATTTTACAAATTGACTGGACTAATTTTGCTATGACTGAAGGTAAGATATGCAATAGGAAATTTAGCTCTAAAAATATGCCTGAATGAATAACACATAAGCTACAATAACCACTTACATTGTAAGCGCTCATGTAAGATTAAGTTACCTAAAAGTAAGTGTATCAGATCTATCAAGGTCATTTTGACCTGATCACTTGTTTCTGATATGGCCAGCAGCAGATATAGACAGATCTACTGAAAGAGTGTAAGAAAAAAGGCAAGTACGGGCTGACACCTTCCCATATGTGCCTGTGCGGCAACCAGCAGTTTAGGCCCGCTGTGATTTGGAAGCTTTGCTCAGAACACTCTGTTAAAAAGTCACTGATAGGCCCTTCTTCCTGTAAATTTGTCCAATTGCATCTTTAACCCCTTACACCTTT
Organism: Apteryx mantelli; assembly: GCF_036417845.1. Lineage (NCBI taxonomy): Eukaryota > Metazoa > Chordata > Aves > Apterygiformes > Apterygidae > Apteryx > Apteryx mantelli. Next base: position 64,156,037 of record NC_090020.1, read on the forward strand.
GGCATCCAAAATATTCAATGGCAATGAATTTCTTAATTTAAGTAAGTGCTTTGTGAAAAAAATATTTCCTTTTGTATATATGCAGCCTATTGCCTTCATTGGCAATATTCATTGACTATTCCTTGGTGTGTTTAGATTAACATTTTCATTTGGATCAGGATGCACACTTTTGAACCAGATCTCATATTGCCCCAATTACTGCACTTTGTGTCATGTGGTGGAGTGGTCTCAGAGCAAATAAACTGAACTCATTTCAGGTGAAACTAAATCAGAAGATAAGCTCCAGAAGCTCAAGTAATGTGCTCCAACCACTAACAGTCATTCAGCCTGTGGGATCAGAAGTAAGTCATCCCTCTGTCCCCTGAAATGCAAATGTGGACACCTGGTCCTCAGCACCAATTGTTTTGCCCTACTAATTGCTAATGTAGAGAGCTTCTGAGAGCTATTGAACAATCTTCCCTAAAACACCTTTATGCCATTCATAACTTCACAGACCACTTGTATCTGCCTCCTGTAATACCCTTTCCAAACTAAAATGTTGTAGACTCCCTTTGTACAGAAAAGCTTCCATACCCTCAGGTCATCCCTTCTGTATTACAGAAAGTGCTTCACCCTGCTTTATCTTTCTTTGAGATGATGTAATCAAAACTATATGCAAAACTGAAGATGTGGGATAATCAAAAATCTAGACAATTACATAATGCCTTCCATTTTGTTATGTTCCTAATAATTCTACTTACTTTTTTGACTATGGCTGTGCATTGCATGTTTTCAGAAAACCAAAGGATTTCCCAGATCTCTTAAGTGGTCATAGCTAATTTACAGCTCCTCATTGTGAATATTATATATTATGGAGCCTACATTGCCTCTGCTCCCCCACCTGACTGTGTGGTGAGAAAGTTCTTCTTATATGCAGTCTGTTGCCTCTTGTCCTCCTGCCACGCACTACTGTGAACAACTGGCTCTGTCCTCTAGAAGGCCTCCTTGTAGGTCCGGGAAGGCTGCTCTGAGGCCTGCTGCAAAGCCTTCCCTTCCCCTGACCGAACAAGCCCAGTTCCCTCAGCCTCTCCTCAGAGGGCAAGTTGCTTCAGGCCCTGAGCATCCTGGTGTCCCTCTGCTAACCTTGCTCCAGTTTAGCAAAGTCTTTTCTGCACTGGGGCCCAAAATTGGATGCAGTATTCTAGATATGGTCTGCTGAGTGCTCAGGAGTGGGGGATCATTGCTTCCCTCAATCTATCGGCCGTGCTCCAGTTCATGCAGCCCAAGATGCTGTTGGCTGCCTTTGCTGTCAGGGCACAGTGCTGGCTCGTGCTCAGCTTGCTCTCCATCAGGATGCCCAAGTCCCTTCCAGAGAGCTGCTCCCCAGGCAGTGCCCAGCCTGTGTCATTGCTAAGGCCTCCTCCTTTGCACGTGCAAGACAGCATTTGTCCTTGCTGAATTTCACGAGGTTCCCATCAGCCCATTTCTCCAGCCTGTCTAGGTCTCTCTGAATAGCAGGCCTGCCCAGGAGTCTGTCAGCTGATCCTTCTAGTTTTTTGTCATCTGCAAACCTGGTGAGAGAGCACTAGTTGCCTCCTCTAAATCACCAATAAAGATAACTCTTAGCTGTCACATTCATTGTTACTATCATCGGTGAGCTGAATAATTTAGTATCATTAGTAAACGTTAGCAGCTCATTATGCATCTCTTTTCCTAACCACATATGAGTATGCTGAACTACATGGACTGCAGTGGGACTCTAACAACAATGCATTGTAGTTTGCTAGATGTTCTTTTCCATTGTATTTTCCATCATATATTCCATCTTTTGTCTTGGTCTGGTTTCATTTTTATGTGCCCTGCTGAAAGAGGCCTTTATTTGCTGAAGGGTCTGCTTCACTGCTTCCCACATGAAGTTTACCATTGTTTGTCCCGTACTTGTTTCAAGGACACAGTGTTTCCACACTACTTTCACAGAGGAAGTATTATCCCAATCTTCATGCATGCCTACCAGCCTTCTCCAGTATGTGTGCAAGCTGTATTGTATTCTGGTTGTGCTAATATAATAGCTAAATTGCAAGATTTGCTAGTTAAAATGAACTATGAGTCCTATACTTCCAACAACAGAAAAGAACATATATTACCAGAGAGATTTCTGAGAGGATGGCAGTCATCCTGTATGAATGCCTGCAAACATATGTCACACTGAATTCCAATCTATCCTAATCCCTAACTCAGTCTGAAACCCTCTACCAAACTCAAGTACCAAAGGCATCCAGTTCCTTCTCAAAGCTAAGGCTACTCAAGCCAGTCACCGTCCTTCTCAGAGCCAGAGTTTTAGCTTTTCTCCTTCTCCTACCCCAAAGCCTCCCTACCCTCCTACCTCAGATATCTCGGTGTTGGGGCCCTTGCGGTGCTTCAGAACAATAATCTATATGAGATATAGAGCATGGAACTAACACTGTTTAGGATTAATTGCTTAGCACAACTTGCTTAGCATTAGTAGCTAAATTTGCTGAAGCCTTAGGCCTCAGGCTATAGCCACTGCTAAGTGCTTTGAAGTAGTCCACCAAGGACACTGGTGCAGCTGGAAATGATACATCCTGAGAAAGTACAGATAAACTAGCAGAAGCCAGTGGGAACCAAGGTTAAGGGTAAGATAGCTTTGCTAAATAAGTAGCAAGGTACAAGGCGTGACCGCTGCGTGCGTGATCGGTGCCATGATTGGCTCCCTGTGACATAATCTGCATGATGACTGGCCTAGCAAAGTGTACGACTGCACAAACATATATAAGATGGGCAAATTGCTGAATAAAGTTGGAATTGAACCTGCATTCTGTGAATGCATATGATTCTTTCCCGTCACTCCCGCGGACCGCGACATCTCAGTACCACAAACCTCTTCTCTCAGAGGTAAAAATCTCATTCTTTTCTACAGCCCTCAACTTCCAAACTCCTCCTGCCCAAGGATCTGCACTAGAACTTCCAGCTTTCCTACACTCAAATTTCTACCCTCCTGTTTCAGGCCCTTCCCATTACAAAGCCCAACCATCTTCCCAGACCTTGTCGCCCATCCTGCCCCTATTCTCCTCTCACCTTCCCTCTGCTCTCTTTGGGTACTTCTCAGCTCTTGCCCTTCTGAACCAACCTGTGGGCTCTCACTGGCTACCAGCACCTCATATCCATGTGTGACTAAACTTACATGATGGCCTGGAACATCTCTCCACCCCCTTTCTCCTCTCCCCCACAAAATCAAAATTCATACTTTCTGCTAGCAGTTGGGCTTTAAAAAGCCTAGATGTAAACTACACTTAATCTGGACATAAGCCTCACCAGAAAACATTTTTCTATTCACTCTCATGTCTGTTTTACTGGTTGTAGGGCTTTTGGAGTTTAAATGTTGAAGTCTGCAACAGTCCCAGACAGATAAATTGTGCATATAGCTATTCTCTGACTTTTCTACAGATATATATAATCAAAAAAGCCCACGTTTTAAGCTTATATACTACACATCAATACACAAAAGCCCTGCTTGAATTCAACATTCATTTGGGCCTTTATTGTTAATCACTACAATAACACGTCTCAGGCCTTCAAGAGAGAAAGGGGGTAACTTTTCATTTGAAGTTTGCTTTTTGAAACATTTTAAATTTCATTCAATCAATTACAAATGTTTAAAATTGACAAAGAGAATTGGCAGTTTTACACTAGACAAGAAATGAAGATGAGATTTTTTCTATTCAAACAAAGCAAATTGGAATTCAGTGAGGATTATTATTTACAATTAAAATTTTTGCAAAGCAACTGTTCCTACCATTAGTTGAATTCAAAGACATAAATTATGAGATAGTGCCTCTCTCATAAATTAACAATACTCTGAATATTAAATAAATAACCAAATAAAAATGTGTGAAGACTGTTACCTCTTGCTATTTCATAGAACAGTTCAGCTCTTACCGATTAAAACACAACCATAAAGCTAGCTAACATATTTTATCAAAGAATCAGGTTACTAAAAAGGAAAAACAATTAAGAGAAGACTTTAGAAATAAACAATTAAATCTATAAAACCACATTAAATGCATGCATGCACATTTTTATATTCGGTATTTCACATAACTAAGATATTGCAAATTTATTAAATATGAAATTGTATTTACCAGCTTTATGAAAACTATTCAACTCCTACTGCGCCCAATCCCCCTCACAAATTCAGAGCAAAGCTAGAACAACTTGTGTTTTCTATCTTGGGCTGTTTATTTCCCTGGAAGTAAATGAATCAAGAAGCAAAAGGACTCTGGGAGAGCAGAATAAGCTTAGAAAGCAAAGCACTCTTTCTCTGTCCAGACATCTGTGATTATTCTATAATTATCGATACTCAAATATAAGCTAATTGGCTAGTCTAAGTGCTGGGATGCATACTAAAACTGGGGTAACTGATCTCATGTTTCATGATACAAAAGTCATTTGACTGTGGGAGTCATGAAGGAATCCTGATGGCCAGTCTGCAAATAGAATTTTTTTTAAGTGACCAAGAGCTTTATTTGCTTTTTCTACCTACCCCTAAACCATAACACACAAAACACCAAATGGCAGGACGTCATATAACAGTTTTTTAAAATGATTTATAGCAAAATCTGTTCTCCTACTTTAAAACTGGATCACTTTATTTCAAAATTCAAATAAGGGTGATGAAATAAAAATAATATACGATGATTTAAATACCTATCCTTGTTTTTCAGCATGCAACCTAGCCCTGTGTGTAAAGTGAAATATTCACCATTCCTGTTCTCCCTGATCGCAATCCATATAGTCTTGAAGACTGATACCAGGAAATGAGGCTGCATGCTCTCCCTGTGAGAGTACGTCATGGATCTAGATGCACAGTTTATACACATTTCAGATGATGAAATGTCTTCCTTTCATTTTAAAGTGCACACTTTTCCCACAGTAAGTTTTCCACATGCATGTTGATGTCATACATATAATACTTACTGTAATTTTCATATATTTGCCCTTAAAGTGGGGGTTTCTAATCACATTTATTTTCATTTTCATGTTGGTGAACTGTATCCTAACAGTGAATTTAGCTTGTGGATACGTCTCCTTGCCACAGCTGTGCAGACAATCAAAACCAGGCAATCTCAAATAGCAACTTTAAGTATGTAATCTTTCTGTGGCAAGTGCACCAATAACCTACATGAAAAAGTAACTTTAAGAAGTATTCAGAATATTCTGAGTCTATTAATTTTCTTATCAATTTTTTATCTGTTGCCCATTTCTCTTCCACTGTCTCTTCACTGACTAAAGCTCTTAATTTTCTTTACGGTCTCAAACTTTGTTCATCCTCAGCACCCTCTTTCATCATTTCTACTCCCTTATCAGTGAACACTTCTAAAAATCATGTTGCAAAAACACTTTTTTTCTTCAAGTTTGCCATCTCCCCAGCTGACTAAATACTATATTTCAGCCGTCATCAACTCTTGCTGAAATACTCTTTTGTATGATACTTTTGTATCCTATTTCTGTAATGACATCACATCCTATTAGTTTCATTCCTCCCCTACAACTGCTCCCTGACTACTTACTGGCCTTCTGGTTTCTTTTGTTCAGACAAAATGCATAGAGGCAAAAGCTATTGACATTTATAGGTTGGCTTAATATAATAAGTTGAATAGACTGAATAAGGATAAAATAGTATTAAAAGGAATACCACACTGACTGTCTCTGATGTGAATGCTACTTGGCATACTGCTCAATCTTCTTTAGATGCTTGTTTCTTGACTTGCATGATTGCTATATTTTGTTTAAAAATTACTTTCATTAAGTATATTGAAATTTCAATATAATATTGCAAATCATTTAACAAAAACTTCGCAGAATTTTACTGTACACTGTCCATGAGCCTTTCAGTGCTTAAGGTTTTAATGTTTTAAGTCAATTTTAGTGGAACACTGTAAGGTAAGAGTAATATGAATACTTTCTTAAAAATAAATTAATGAATTGGCTCTACTTGTCTAAAGACAGGGTTGGCCTGACAGCAAAGGTCAGATGGAGTACACAGTGTCGGCATGCCGGCACCTTGCCATGCCCGCTCTAACAGGGAGGGTGAGCCTAGCTACACCAAGCCTTCAGTTTACATTTGTCAGTCTAGCTGACTGGCAGCATGCCTCCCTTAATTCCTTCGGACAAATTGGTGACTGACCTACCTTGGAGCCATGCCACTGTCTCCAAACAGATTCACATTCAGCGTTAGCTAATGTCAACTCAGAAAAATTCCTATTTCCCATGTGAGCAAACAAAAGAAATACTTGTTCCTCCAGAGAATGAAAAATACAAAACACAAGACCACATCTTGAGGAAGCTGGCACAATATTTCTGAATTAAAAGTTTTCTGCTACTGATATTACTTAACCAGTTTTTAGGAAGCTGACCAAAGTTTTATCGAAAGAGCTATCTGAAAAGCCTTCTCATTGGTTCATCAGAAAATTAAAAATAAATCTTCACAAAGAAAAGTTACTTGAAAGTTTACCAAGAAAGAAGGTGTTGAAATTTAGAAAAAGATAAACTATGTTTATGAAGTGTTCAAAAAGCTTTAATCCTTCATTAGGTGTGTAATAGTGGCTATCTCTGACTTTTTCTGACCTCGTTTCAAACATCCAGAGTATGACAGTATCTACTCAGCTAATGTGTTCACCAGAAGTCTCTGAGATATCCTGCCTTTCTTCTGTTTGCCCATCTCTTGCTTCTTTGAGAAGGTGTGCTTATTCCTGCTCTGATCCAATCAAAATACGATCACTTTTTTGCTTATTATTCTCACGTCATCTCTGAGTGCTTCATGCTTCTTCATTTGTCCTTTATTTAAATTCAAATTTAAGCTTTCGTCTTCACTTTTAAGAGACTCTAAAACTCTGCCTTGCCCAATTTTGACTTTTTATAATTATTTCCTCCAGAAATACTAGCAGTTTTCTACTCAATAGCTGCTCTAGGATCAAACAGAACTCATGTTCAGACTTGGGAGTGGAGTGGGTCTGTCTCTCTCACTGGTACAAATGTATGAAACAGAAATCAAGGGCATGTTAGGTAGCAGAAACAATTTCCTCCTTTCTTCTCTTTCTGTTAACTCAATGGTAGTGATGAAGCCAGTTCTTTCACTCCACGATCTACTGCTCAGCCACAGAATCTTGGTTATTCTTACAGTAACTGGGATTTCTGTGGGGTGCCCAGCTGAAGTACTGAACAACACACAAGGTTAACTTTCAAGGTAGGATGTGTTCAGAGCAGCACAGCTGAGGCTCCTTAGGGGCTACTTCAGTACAAACTGCTCGACTATGCAGGCTATTTCAGTGCCAAGTGTATCAGGGAAGTTGGTGCGAAAGTGTGTCTGACATAACCTTTACCTTTAAAATCAGGTCTAGCATCTCTAATGAGCAGTTTACATGTTCAAGGTTTACCATTTTTATGTCCAGAGCATTAAAACCACATAACATATGTCGGAAACAGTTTTGTCATATGTGAAAACTTGAACCATACGAAGTTTGAAAATAGCAGGGAGATTTTCAGTGACCACTACACCTGTTGGATATGTACAGGACAAAAGAACATGCTTTTCCAGCAGGGCCACAAAATCTGCTTTTTGACAATGCAGCACTCTGTCATGAAGAAGCAGTTATCCTCACAGTCAAAACTCTGCATTTTTCTGTCCCTTTGTAAGCACTGTAATCATATCCTTTTCACTCCAGTCACTCCACTAGTGTGACTTACCCCTTTCAGCTCTTTTCTTCTTCCCATTCTGCATTTTTTGCCTTCTGCAACCCCATCCCAGCTTTATCCCACTCACATTCTCTTCATTCAAATTCCTCCCTAAAAATATTTCTTCTATAGACTGCACAAACGCTGAACAATTTACAGATTATGCTCTTACTTTCCCAATTAAACAAAAATTAATCTAATTTCCCTGTCGCTCTCAGTGATGTTAAGTTGTCATTTTGTGAGTTTGTCTGTTATGGTGTCAGAAGTCTTTTGCTCCAGATACACTCAAGCCTTCTGCCTGCGTGTCCCCAGCAACCTGCTGCGGCAGGGATTACAGGCAAAGTTAAGAACATCACATATGGAACCTAAAGTGGTTTTGAGCACAGTTTAGATGCAAGTGCAAGAAAGTGATCCAGGAAGAATATATTAGTTGCATTTTGAACTGACATGAAACCTGCAGTAACTTTTATTCAAACAGAAAGCCAGAGGAAAAGGCCGTGGTAGTGACACTTGTATTTAAGAAGGCAAAGTTTCAGACAGCTTTGTCTTTAGGGTTTCCTACTGACTATCTCTAGTCATGTTCCTTCACAGTGTGAGGGATTTGCAGGCAATCCCTTTGAGATACCCAGGTCCAGCATTCTGCATTACTTCTGTGTGACAACTTGCCTGATTTGCAGGTAGTACACTGCTTAAGTGGTAGGAACTCTCTAGATTTTCCCTTTAATCATTTATGTTTTGTATGAAGCTCAAGATGATAGCTTTTCACATATATGAAATGCATCATTCATATGACACTATAACACATACATGAACCATATCATATATATAATGTAATAGATTACAATAAAACAATAAGCTCAACAGCAACATCTATATTAACTGCCCTTAGAGAAAAAGAAACATTTTTGTTTTTCCTGCCAACAGCTTCCACCTCTGAGCACTACCAAAGAACATCCGTCAGTTCTCAAACTTCTCAAGTCTGCTCATTTTTGATAGCTCAGAACATTTCTTGTTATTTTCAGTTTCAAATCATGATGTTGTGTGACACAGTTTTATAAGTAGCAGACCAGAATTTATCAAATTTGACCTGTAAAAAGGCCTGCGTAGACACATGAAGAGGGTATAAGAAGGATGTTCTGTTTTATTTTTTTTTCACATGCTTTTAGAAGCAATCTATATTGTTCTTATGAACAGGAAATAGATTTGTTAGCAAGACTCAGCACTACAGAAAGCTACTAGGTATGTAAACATAGATGAGCCTGGTTGAAGAAAGGCCTCATTAACCTTGGATAAACAGTGAATCATACATTTCACTCCTCTAGCTTAAATGTTTTTCAGTTAACAATCACTTATAACCATGGCAATGTTTAACTATTAAAGTACGCTTCCTTCATATAATGAATAGAAAATAAAGAAAAACTAAAAAACCCCCAAAACTCTTATTCCATTTTGTGTATATAAAACAAGGAATACAGGATAATATCTATGATATAATTCCAACTATTTTATATGACCTCTTTCATAAAAGATTGATTCTGGATTTGTTGTGTGTGTTTTTCTTTATTGACCACACCTAGAACTGGGAACTTTTTTTCCAGAGTCATTTTCTTTACTCCACTATGCAGACTAGACACTATAAACTTTTCCAGACAAAAAACTGCACATAGAATTATCCTGACAATGTGCACAAAATTAAAGAATAAAGAATAAAAAAAAAGTTACACACCCAAATTGCCTTTTTACAATTTGCAGCTTATCTTTAGATTCAGAGCACTGTGTATAAGTCACAAAAGGAGAAATTTTAACTTAGCTCTACTCCAGTATTCATCCATCTCTGATTTCTTATGGCATGCACTAGCTAGATTTTTTTTTTCAATTACTGTACTCAAGAGTACAGGTTAGGGAGTGGAAGCTAGGGAAAAATACAAAAAATACCCATTTAAATCTGAAAATTAAATTCTTCATGTCCAAAATGATACAGAAATGATTTTCTTACCTTCAAAAACTCTGAAAGCTTTCTTGCAGCTTGGTAGAGGCCATTTTGCACAATTTGATCTTTGAAAACTTTCTTTTAATTTCAAATATTCAGTAGGAAAAAAAGATTTGGTAGAGTTGTTCAGTTCTATAATAATTAATGGGAAAGAATATATACATTAATGCTGCAATTACAGCAATAAATTTCCTACGTTATTCTACAAAATAAGATTACCTCATTTACTGTGTAATATTTTTTCTGATTATTACATACCTGTATATCTCCTCAAGTTTTTGAAAATCACATAAAAACAAACATGTCCAGATAAAGCAAGACCAAATCTTAAACATGCTCCTCTAATTCTCTACCTCCAGACTAAGGCATTTAGGAAAGATGATGTCAAACTCTACATGAATGAAGGCACATTATAAATCAGGCTATTTAAGTTACAAGACAATGAAGACCTCTATGAATGAATGAATCTGACTGTGACATTAATTCTCGATTCATGCTATTTTTGGCTTTAACACCATCAGTCAATAACAGCTGGCAATAATGGAAAGAGATGGGAAAGTCTGAAAAATTATCTGGATAGTTTTTTTTATGTGGATTAACAGGAATTACTACTTAACACATTCTTAGAATGATTAATGACACACTGGAAGATCTGAGGAAACAGCTAGATGGATTGCCACTCAAAAATGGCAGAACAAACCTATCCATAGTCATGTATCTATGGAAAACAGATTTAAAAGATGAACATATTATCCTATCACAGAAAAGAAGTGATTTGATGATAACAGACAGTTGCAAGCTAACAGTTAACAGCAAAAATTTTTAAAACCCTAATTTCAGTTGCTTGAATGAACATTCACCCTTTCAACTATCATGGCTCCATATAAATACTAATAATAGCAGTTGTTTCCACAATTCATTTTGTACCTTAAAAAAAAGAAAGAAAAGAAAGGCCCTTCACAGGTCTTTGAAAAGGCTTGTGTATGATTACAATACTTCTTATTACTTTGTTGCAATTTTGCATACCTTTTTAATAATCAGTGTTTATTAATTCTTTAAGAGACGAATCTTCTCTGACAAATCTGAGAAAGCTAAGCTTTTTGTGAGCAAGCTCCAGAAAGAAAGAAAAAAAAAATCTGACAGCAAGCTACTGAGCCTTTCATTGCAGTAGCTCTTGCTACATCAGAGGAAGGGGTTAGCAGATTGAAAGTCAAAAATATGCTGGTCTTATTCTAAAAAGTCTTTCAATGTGCCTTTCCATATTTCATTATGTCAGAATGCAGACAGAATTGGCTACACAGCATACAGAAAGTACAGAAATCCCCCAATGCTTCTATCGCATTATGTGAGAAGAACAGTGCTACTGCACCTACAAACCTGTGTCAGTGAAGGGGAAGAGGCCATTTTTTCTCCTAAATAGAATTGAAACAAATTGCATATTTTTTCACTAGTGGTCTTCAATTTTTATGTAAGAGCTATATATGGCACTGAATATATTTTGATTAAGAACTATCAGGATTCAGAGAAATAGCCTCTGATGAGACTCTGCTTGCCTCTTGCAGGATCAACAGAGTGTTTTAGTTTCCTTCTAATGCCCATAAAAATTGACTCAGTTCTTTCAAGTTGATTGTCCAAATTTAACCACTGAAATCTCTGGTGAGGCATCTAATTCCTGTTTTTCAGAAAAGGCAGTGATGACAACTCTTATTGGCTTTTAGAAGGTTGCTTGGTTAGGCTTTCAGGTCGGCCAGACCAAGCTACCTTTCTGTATGGGACCCTTTCCTTGTCGCGTGACTGGACCTACTATGCACAAAGAGTACACTCAGTCTCTGTTTCTTAGAAGTGGTGGATTTATTACACGTGGGTGCCAGGTCCGGCACTTCTTGGAAACATTTTACATGAATCAAACTTCAGCCTGAATCAAAATACGAGAGGCCTAGTACGAGAAGCATTTAAAAGACAGAGTTCCTGGAAGTGGGTTGCTGTGATCAGATCAAATTCTGTCCTTTTTCTCAGGTGAGTCCTTGGCACTCTGTCATCTGACCAGAAGTGAATTTATCCTGAGGGGAAGGGCTTTCTGTCCTTTAAGAAAGACGGGAATGTACCGCAGACACCGCCAGAGCAACCTGTCAGCGCTGGGACTCATGCTCAAGGGAACCGGTAGAAGAGGCTCGCTGGATGTCAGCAACAGGCCAGATTAAGTATCCTCGTGAGTCACATTTGGCTTCGTAGCTCTGGATTCGGCACTCTTTTTCTTTATAATTGGTGGTTAATGGATCTTTTTGCCTTCATCTTTTTTTGACTTGTTACATGCATCCTTCCATTTTAGTTACGTTCAGTTTGCAAAACTGTATAAGCTAAAAAGTGATCTTCTGAATATATCCTTAAATTTTTTTTTGACATATCCTTGTAAAATAAAATGCAGTTATACAAAAGGAAACTTACAGAAAGCATCCAGAATAAATTAGTGAGGGAAATGAGACAGCCAGGCTGTAGCATTAGTGGAAAATGTAAAGAATGCTAGCAATTCTGCTTCATGGGCTGCACAGACCTGTAACAGCAGTGACTTTAACATAACTTTTAAAAGACTTAATAAACCTCCCAAGTAAAAAATAACTACTACCCTTTACATTAGTCCTGCACCATTTGTATTCCCTAATATGTTGATTTTATTAATTTCTTTAAGGATATGATATCATCATCAATATTTCTTGGTTGATTTATAAGCTGTTCAACACGTTTTGCATTGGTAAATTACAAAATATTTTTCTTAATAGATGTATAATAAAATAAAGTCAATTTAGTGTATCTGTTTTCAAATATATTCCTAAGCCAAGCATATACTGCTATAAATTGTATAGCAATATACAAATAGCTGTGGTAAGGTCATATGGATTTCTCCGATCTGTTGTTAATTCTACACACATATCATATATGTGTTATGACTCTCTATTCTTGACACTGTATTTACAGTTTAGCCACAAAAATCCATTTCCTCAAAAAAACTACATACCTTTCTCAGTACTCAATTGCTACAAATAATCCTGGAAATATTTCACTTAAATGACAGTATTTCAGAGGTGTTAAAAAGGTTTGCAAACACATCCATATCCTCTTTCTGTTCTCCCAGTAGTACTTCACTGCAGCAACCCTGTTAAATAGCTTTTCTTTATTCGTAGCCCTACAGCAAGTAAAAGCCATTCTCTAGTAGTGAAAACCACTTCATCTGTACATCTGAGCATTAAGCAAATGAAGTGAGAACAGCTTGAAACCTCTATACACCAGACAGGCAAGGTGCTGAGAGTGCTCAGGCTTCAGCTGCACATGCAGTTTTTCTGCTGCAGTGCTAGTTTAGTCAGTCCCTATCCCTGGCCATTGGCTCTTGCCACCTGCAGCACTCAAGTGAACCATCCTGCGGAAACTAGTATGGCTGAAAAATGCCTCCTTCCCACCCCAGTGAGCTCTTTTTCAGACAGTTCAGTTCCTCGAGCTAGTTTGTCATCCAATTACACAACACTGTGCCTCTTCAGAGGAAGAGTCTGCGCACAACCAGAAATAGAAGCTGGGTAGCTTTGCTGCTCAGTGCAAAATCATAACTTAATTTCACGTAATCTGCATCCCCAACCTGTCATCACCACAGCGCTCTCCCAGTTTAAGCAGGATGTCTGCAGGATCTCTGCAACATGCAAAAATAAACAAATGTTCCGTATGGCTGAGTCATTTCCATTATTTTGTGACCATCTATGCACAGCTTTAAGTGCTGTAAAGGGCCTGACTCCATACATCATAGTGGAATTTTATCCATAGTGCTGGAATTTACCTTTTTAAGCTCCAGGTGTAAAGACTGACCCATGCTGTTCCATGTATACTACCAATAGCACTACTTAGCCTTTCTTATTCCTACACCCTTTCTGACCTCAAACAACAACCCCTACCCACAAACGTTTTCCTATTGCAGGAGGTCAGGAGTACTAAAGATGAGGGTGTAAGAGGGGAGGAGGGCAGAATTTAAAAGCAATTATTAGTTAGAATTCTATAGCTCTGTCAGCTTTTATTTTCTCCTACAGCTAAATTAAAGTCAAAAAACAAGAAAAGAATCATTTTTATTATTAATTTAATAATTTTAAAGTGCCTTTTTAGTGAGGTATTTTAAGGAAATGCATGTTTATAATGTTTGGAGTTTGTGATTATTTAGCAAGAGGAAACCAAAGAAATATGAAATATCAAAATCCCACTTCAAAAATCAAAAGTTTTGAAATATACCTCCAGAGCAATTTCTTACTGCTTAAGAAAGCCAGCATGGAATAGTTCTAGGAAGAGCTAAATGCAAAGAAATCCTCACAATGGATAATGAGACCAAATTCTGCTCTGATTTTGGATTTACCCCACTGCATACTCTTATTATTTTGTTGGACAGAAGAATATTTTTATGACTATACTTTGTTAGCAGGGATTTACTATGCTTTTAACTACATATTTATTCAGACCAGAAATACATGAAGAAAAAGTTATAAATATTTTCCTATATTGTAAAAAGTTTAATTTTTATACCTGTTTGGAAAAAGACTCTGGCGATTGTAGTGCGACACAGTGGACATGGAGTGCTGGCTGGATTGTCTTTGGCAAGCATCCTTAAGCAAGGTTCACAAAAGATGTGGTGGCATGGATAGCACATGTAAGGATTGAAATAAACATCCAGGCACACTGCACAGAGATAGCTTTCTTTATCGCCTCTGAATTCATGCTCATCATCTGTATGCAGGTTATCATTTGCAGTCTGCAAGAAGAAAAAGAGAGAACATTTCTTCACAGCTCAGCTTATAACTATTTTGGATAAACCAGTCAGCAAGAAGGTGGCTTTAAATAATGCCTAAGAAGTCAGTACTGTGATATTCTTAACTTTTAATACGTTACTTTAATGAGATAATGAAACATACGGACAAGACAGGAATGTCACAACAAGCATTGAGGAAAAGGAGAACAAAAGTCATATATGAAACAGTAAAAGAAAGGAACAACAAAACCAAAAAGCTTGACTAAAACTGTAATATTATCAGATTTCTTCTTTTAAAACAGATTTTAACAATTCATTTGTAACTTTATTACCAAAATATCTGGCAATTTTCCTAAGAAAGGCAAAATGAAACAAACAACCCTAAAAAAAACCTGTGGATTCTTCTGCTTTGAAAGGTAACTTGTGAAGGGTATGTTTCTGCAAGACTCACAGTGACTACCACTTAATGACTCACAGTTTGAAACAAACCACAGCTTTATCATTATAATGGAGAACCTGAACCTTAATGTAGGAAGGAAACCCTTCTAGGTTTCCCTTCCTGGAAATCCTAGCAACTTTGGCAAATGCTTGTTTTTGCTAGCATGTATGCTATGAATTTTCTTGAACGGATGTATTTGTAGGAGGGCATGACTGGACTTTCCATATTGTGTACATGCCATATGAGCATAAAAATGTTTATATAGTGCCAGGTTCCTGCTTTGTTTTTGTAAAACAACTAAACCTTTCCATGTAATCTAAAGATCTTATACTAATGGCAACCAAAGTTTTCGACTTAGGAAAAATATATTTTCTTCATTTCTATGGGAGCAACACAAGAAAAAGATTTACTTGGCTCTGTTTCCTCTACCTCTACTCTCAGTTTCAGAGCTAACAGAACCAAACATACCCCAATATCCAACCGACCCACCAGGAAAGATCTGAGACAGAGGAGGGTGTCAGATGCTGCCAAGTATCAAAACTCTTCTCATATGCCCCTTGTTCTAAACTCTCAAACCATACCTAGTGACCCCAATTTAAGCATCTTAATTCTAAGCCGCCTTACAGTATCAGTGACTTCTTGTAGGCTCTGGCACCCATACTTAAAACCCCATGCTCTAAACGTCCCTTGCTCAACCAGTACCCCATACCTACCTCCTTGCCAGGCCTGCAGAAGTCCTTATAGACACCTATTACCAACATTAAGCATATCTCATGACTCACTGCTACCCAATATATCCTGCTCTCTGCCAAAGCAGCTGCAATATTAGCATCCTATCTGCATACCCACCAGCTGTCTGTTAGACAGGCTACTTTTGACACTTGCAGGACATGGCAGACTATCACTGCTACTTGTATACCAAATATTCATGATAATGTTTTATGCCTACTCAGAGACCTGGGAGTCTCTCTGTCTGTCTCAGGGATGATTATGGCTTACTGCTTTGAATTTCTGCTGTCTCTCATTACAGTCAGTCCTCTGCTATCTGGGATACTGAACACAGCAAATAATAAATAAGCCCTAACAATACTATGGAATGCATTTGAAAACAAAGAGCAGAAATATATAGCTGGGAGGATTTATCAGTTCTGGATAAGCACTAGTCCTACCAGTCTAGCTCATCCTTAACATCACGCTTTCCAGAACACCAAGTGCCAAGAGGGCTTATAAATTGTGGCCTGCACTGACATAAATGCACGGAGACAGCTTGGGTCCAGCAGTGTCCAAACACAAGCTCTTGTGCAACCCAGAGTCTCAACAGCTGTGTGGCTCTTGTAGCACTTACCTCAGCACTTATTACTCCAGCTTGATTTTCTCTATGGCAGATCTGAGATGGCTCCAGAAAATCAGAGCCAGCTTTGCTTTAGTCTGTACTGAGCTCTCTGGAAATTTGCTGCAGAGACTAGGCTGCTCTGACATGCAGCTGTCTTGGGTCTGGCTGGGATTATTACTTCTAGCTCCAAGCTGCAAGAAAGCAATTGTGTCATTTTCTGAGGTAAGTTTGCCCCAGGAAGAGCATTAGAGCAGCACTGTATTATAACTAATCAATAATCCTGCTTGACCCAGGCTGTCTCTACACTTATGGATAGCCAACACTGGAATAGTATGACAAAAGGTAATTGAGAGTTGGTTATAGCTAGGTAATTTTAGAAAGAAGGAAGCCTTTCTTTGACAAAAATCAGACAACAGACTGGCACAGAGAGTGAGGAATGTAGTCTCTGTGCTTGATACAAAACAGAGATGACTTCATCTGAAATTAAGAAGAACTAATACACTTGGCAATGAAAAAACCCACAACTCAGCCATGTAAGGACAAAAGTCAGAAATAAAAGCACAAAAGCCAAAAGATATGAGGGAAAAGCAAGTGTCTGCTGACTGGCTTTGATTGTCTCTGGTAGGAATGGAAATATAATGGGTATAGAGGAGATGCCTGTCTGACTGAGTGCAAGTTAAACACTTTGCATGGGCCAATTAAGCACATAAGAGAGCTGGAGGCAAAATGGATGGAGGACTCAAGGGTAATGGAAGGTTCTGAGGTAGGTTTGTAACCAGCACAACATAAACAGACAGGAGAATCTCAGTGTCTACTGCAATTAGTAAGTAGATATAAATTATTCTAATGTGCAAGCTAGATTCTATTTAAGAGTAATTTGATCAGCGGACCAGAGGAAGAGCTGTCATTTCTATGGCTTTGCAACCCTTCTCAAATAGCATATCTACTCATACTGCATCAGTTAGTAGTGCAAAGCTTAAATCACAGGAGTTTCTCTATGCAAGAAGCTAACGTGAAAAAATTTAAATAGATATTATTTTTTGTTTGCAACTAAGTGGTGCTTAGAAGTTCCAACAGCCAAAGCTTTAGTGTTTGAGAGCTTTACAAGCATAAAACAGAACGTTGCCCTTGCAGAGAGATTATGATACAGACAAAACTGAGGAAGGCCATGTAGACCTAAGTGACAGTGACAGGACTGCAGAGTACTAACAAGGAAACCTTTTAAGCAGTACAATCTCATTACTACTAAGCAATGAAAGAAAGGTAAAAGCCCTCAAAAATTTCCATGTTCCAAAGTCACATGGGAACTACTAATACTGGCTGTATCACCTTACTGTAATCACTGATATTTCACTGGGTGAATGGCAGAAGGGTGTAAGCAAAAAAAAAAAAAAAAAAGCAGCAGAACAAAGGATCAGCTTCTGCTTGAAAAGCCTAAGAGGAATTTTAACTAATGCAAGAAGTCTAAACTAGTTTGGCTGGACTATGTGAAAATCTTTGATTCAGTCCCACATTCAGGGAGAACACACACATGCAAACAAACATCATCACATTTATTATAAGATTTACCTGTAAGCATGTGAAAGAGAGATCTCACCATCTGTGATAATTATGTATGCACTGTAACTGTGTATTGGAGAACAGTTGTTACTGCTGTATTTAATTGTTTTACCACTTATTCACTTCTTTTCTGGAAAAGCTGACAGGGCTTCGCTAAGCAAATTCTTAACCATTTGCCCCTTTTTTTTGTATGAACAATCAAACTGTATGCAAAGTCAGATAAAGATTTTCCAGTTCTGATGAACATTGCTAAAACTACCTCAAAACTAGAAGTAAAACAGAATCAAGAGTAGACAAAAAAAGAGTAACCGTCAACAAGATATAAATTCTAAAAAGGGATGGTCTGCATCTAATAGATCAGACACACCTGATATCACTTACATGTTGTTGTTTGAAGAGAACTACAAATCAGGCTTCTACAGCAGTACTAATACAAAATCTAATATGAGAGCACTAGTTGATATTTTTGTCAGTTCCCTGAATCCAAGCTCAAAGGACACAAACTTTTCTGGCCAATTTGTCTCTATGCTTTCTCATTCCTGTCTTAGGTTGCTGGTACAGTAGACTGAGTTGTAGAATAAATAAAACAGGCTCAAAAACTCCATAATAAAACATCACAAATGGAGATTTTAATGCTGGCAAATGATACAGACACATAGCCATGTGGACTTAAAGAACTGGCTGAAAAGTTGTGATTTTTTAAAACATTTTGAAATCAGTGGCTAAAAAAAGATTTGTGAGAAAAATTTTGAAGAAAACAAGAAACATAAAGCCATTTTAAGAGACAGCAAACAGAGCATCACATGGAAAATGAACCAAACTTCTTAGGAATACAGACACAGGTTTCTCTAATTAGTTAGAATCCAGCCACTTTAATTAAATCAACAGACAGCATCAATACAGCTGTGGAGAACAACACTAGGAGTGGCTAAATGCCATGTTTGGAAAACTGGTGAAACCATAAACAAACAGAAAAGATGCTCAATGCATGCTGAGAACAAACTATCACTGTTGGCTTGTGAAGTGCATAATCAAGCAGCCAGTGACCTGCTGAGGGTCTGCGTTCCACTAAAACTTGCCAGAAGTGGGAGGAATGCAAATGAGAAATGATAGCAGAAAAGGACAAAATAAAAATCCTTTGGGACCACTGGCAGTTGTAGAAGCCACAAGATCAGTCATTCAACTGATTCAGAAATTCTCAAGTATCCAAAAAAAGAAAAAAAAAAAAATTGCAGACAGTGTTTGTCCATGGGGTGAACATCTGGCAGAGAAAAAGAACACTCTTCTAAAAATATGAATTCCAAAGATATGGAATCAGAAAGAAATAGAAAGAAAAGCTAAAGCATTCCTGATTGTGATTAGAATTACTGATATGGCTTGGATATATTTATTAATTTATTCAGTCTCTCAGAAGCTGCAATTTTGACTGCATCTTCCATAACGCAATAAAACATTTACTTTCAAGGATCTGACTAATCCTGACAAGTTGCAAGATTATCAGTTTACAGACAGCACCACCTGTCAATATGTTGGGGAAAGCATTCTTTCAGCACTTGAAGATGAAATTTAGGAAGGCCAAAGCCCAGATGGACACAGAACTACTGATGGATGTAGACATTAAGAAATTCTACATGTATGCTAGTAGCACTGTGCTGAAAAATTATTTTTCAATAATTCCTTACTAAAAGATACCAATGTATATGGTGATCAGTATATATATTCTTTTACAGGTCCAGATGTTATGTAGACTGCTTAGGAGGGGAAAATTCTCCTTCTAGCCTTGCATGCTTAATGTAAAGATACATAAAACTGTAGTCTCTTTGGACAGGCAACTCCTTCAGCACTCTCTTACATGAACAATCCCTGCTCTAAGGGAGAGCAGTGGTGTGGGAGGCAGAAGAATACATAAAGCCACATTTTTACCCTTACAAACTAGAAGGAAGAGCTGATTTGCTGCACATTTGGATGCCTCACATTTTGAAAGACAGCAGTTCGCATATTCTCCTTTGCTCTCTCAGAAGCTCCCCTTTGGTAGTTTGTTCCACGCTATTTGTAAGCTATATATAAATGAAACTATAATGATTTACAGCTCAAAAACTGAGTTTAAGCCTTTAATTGTACTATATAACCAGAATATTATACCCAGGTTTAAAAAAGTTTGGCTGTAGAAGAAAGAATGGCTACAGATCCTGCTTTGTACAGAAATGGATCAAGAAGAAATAAATACTTCTTGGTTACTGCTGAAAAAGAATGATCAATGGTTTCAGCAGCATTTCCTAAAGAAATGCAGCTTATGAGATTGTCTCATCTATCCATCAGGTGGTTCCTAAACAGCTTTTGAACCCTTAGTCAATTGTAACCGAATTTGACAGAACAGTTGAAATCACAAGTATGTTGGCTTTCTGCAAATTTCACAAAAACTGACAGCTAGATTGAATAAGGAGACTGAAATGAGTGCCATCACTATGGGAAAGTCTGCAAAGTGCCCTCACCAGGTGTCTATTTTTTGGCCAACTAGTACAGTGAAGGCTTGGAAGAGGAAAGCGGGGAGACTGGAGGGAAGAGGAGTACTGAAAGAGGCTTTAGTGTCTGTAAGCAACAGCTGGGGGGTGTACTTAGGGGTGTGGAGAGTAAAGAATGTGAAGGAAATCATAGAAGGGAGCAGACATAATGTGGTAGTTACACAGGATATGAAGAAGTAGGAAAGCAGGCCTCACTATTATTCACTACTATTCACCTAAAAACTTATAGTCATTTTCTTTCAAGCTAGTGACAGTAAGAGCATTAATATATTGTTGCCTATTAGAAATTATCTAGCCTAACTTCTGCAGGCTAGACCAGTGACTTTTTATGGAGATTTAAAAGCAAACTCAAAAACCAAACCAAGTACAATTTTAAAATATATGAAAAACCCTATCAAAAGTCTTTACTGACTAAGCTAGCAGCAGTTTTTCCAAGTCAGGCCAAAATGTCCATTGGGGTTTGTATGCCTTCGAGCCTCTGTTTTGGTTGACTGGTATAATGAATGCCAAGGGCATCTTTTCAGGCTTCTGGCAAATGTAAGCTTAAAACATATAGATTATAACAGGGCAGATAGGCCAATGCCCATGGCTTACATTCTATACAAATTAATAATTCACTCTGAACTACCTGCACTCTAAACTTCTCCCTATACAACTTCTCAGAAAAATCCAAAGGCAAACTAAAAACTTCAAAGCAGAGCAAAGCAGCTTGAGCAGCTCTCTGGAGCTACCTATTGCCAGGAGGCACGTCCTTCTTTCAGACTCTCCCTGCTGCATCTGGGCTGGATAAATTGCCCAAAGGGAAAAACAACTGAAGGACATTTTTTTTCACTGAGAATTTTTGTTTAAAGCAAAGAGTGTATTTATTTTATTTTGTGTATTTAAAAGTAGCTTTAGGCAATGGAGTGCTTCAACTCCTGATTAAGTACTTTGCAGACCATGGCTTCTAAAACAACAATTAGCTATGGGTAGACAGCTATACTTTAGTATATAAGGTTGTAAAGCGACAACACTAAATGAATATAATAAATAATAAAAGTCAAAATCAGAATATTCTGAACAGATAATCACACTCTAACCTCCAGGTAACCTCTTCCATGTTCCAGAGGCAATAAATTATCTGCCTGCCTTCTTCTCAGAGAAGATACCCTCCTGAACACTCTAATTCCCTTTCCCTACTCTATTTGAGTCATCAAAGGTTGTTCTGAGGTCATGTTTATTCATGAAAGTTACTACTTTTCAGAGCTGAAAAGACCTTTTGACCCTCCAAACTTTGTTTTTCCCCACTCTAGCAATTTGCCTAATCAAATACGCTTCATTTGATTTGCCTAATCAAATATATGTATGCATATTAACTTTTCCCTATCAATCTTGAATCATTTCTATCTTTAGATAATGATGGCCACAATAATATTACTACAATATTTTCTTAGTCCTGAACGATCTCATAATGAACAGCACAGGCAATTTAGTTTCCTAGCTAGTTAAAGTTCATTGAATTATTATGCACAGGCCATAATTGTACCCACATATTATACATGCTACAAACTGAGCCAGGTCAATAACTCTAAGTCTTCATTGACCTTATCATACCCCTACCTATGATAATTATCTGGTCTATTATTTTAGTATCTGAGCACCTTACCATCACAACTCATCACAGCCTGTGTGACTGGCTGAAATTATTTTCTCTAACTTGCATTAGCATTTTTTGTGCTTACCTACTGCAACTTTCTACTCTTGCTCTGGTGGCACAAAGACTCCTGGGTAACCACTACAGCCCTGCCGCAGGCAGAAGTTAACTAGGAGATGCTACTAAAACTGAAATTACTGGATTAATTCAGCACTCAGTGGAACATCAAGCCCACCCTTATAAATGAGCACTTTACTGGAGTCTAGGTAGGTTCAGTCTGCATTTTTCTTCTCTGGAAATGCAGTTATTTTATCATGAAAAAATATCAAGGTAATAGGGCAACATCTAATTTTCATAAACCTAAAACTATTACAAAGAAACAAGAAAAACCTGGCTTATCTGGGATGAATTTAAAGTTATAAAGCATATATTTATTTAATCTGATTGTTAAGGAACCATGTCCTTTTACACATTTACTTGTTTTATTCTTCCTACCAAAGTAAAAGATCACTGTCTATTAGTTACATCAAAAGCAGTTGCTATCTATATCTAAAGTGTTCTTCTATGCTTGTAATTGTTCTGGTATGTAGTAAACAGAGTCCTGTCAATTCACATATCTAAAGACCTAGAGAATTTCAGCTGAAAAATAAATTATTTCAGCTGAAGTATTTGCATTATACCTGTAAAAATAGCCCACCTTTTAATTTTGAGATAACCAACAGATCTGCAGCACTGAAATAACAGACAATAGTATGTATTTATTTTTCCACACTACTTGTAGGCTTTAGGTGAATGCACACACTATTATTCTGTCAGGGAAAATACTCATAATAAAATGAGTTGTGAAAGGATGTCTGGAACAGTGCTGCTATATTTTGGCAGCTTTGCATAAATATAGTCATAGTATTCCAAACAACGCATCTGAAATTCTTCTTGTCATTCAGCATAAATCTGAAGCATTTTATAATGATACATGACACAATCTGAGTTAATAGATAGCATACAAAAGGCCCCTTTGTGCAGAACTCCTACTCTTACCATTAAAATAGGTCTCTTCCCCAGCACTATACAGCAGAATGAGCCACGGAAAGAGGCCTGTTCATAGATGGAGTTCCAGTCCTGGTCTGAACTGCACAGACAGTCTGTACTCAAATGTATCTCCATTTCTGGAACGCAGCTTGATAAATAACAACATCAGACTGTAAATTTTAGTTTTCTGCTAAAGTTTCACTGTTTCTGGGATACGTCAGCTCCAAGTCACAGTTCTCTCTGCCTATACAGTTTACACTTGCTGCTGTCCAGACTGCAGATAATGAGCAGAACTGCACCAGAGTAAATCAAGGGGAACTGGTCAGCAACTGCACAGGGGGACTGCAAACAGTTATCAGAAGACCAACACAATGAAAGGTACACAGAATTTCTGGCCACTAGATAGATATAAGGGGACTTACTATTGATTTGGACAAAAAGATGGGTTTGCTGAACTTAACAGGCTTTTTCAAGGAATTTATTTAAGTAAATTTTATATAAATTAGTAGTATTACATAAACACAATTTTCTTTTCAGTCATTATTTGCAGTGATTACCCGATCACTCAAATGTTACTAATATGACATAACAACAGAGGTTTACAACACAGGGCAGAAGCAGAGAAAAGTCTTGCTTTTTATTTTGCAAATATTAGAATTTAGGTAAGAACCATCAGAACTATGACTGGAAATGGAAATTTAATCCAAATAAATTAACTGTGCCTCTGTCTGCATTTACATGGATGTGCACTATGGTAGGTACTACCCTGACTCTTCCTCTGGGCACCTGCTGGGACATGACATGCTTCCAGCTGGGTTGTGTACTCAAGGTGTCCTTTCCATTGGGCTGGACACAGAGATTTAAGGAATCTGCAAGTATCCTCAGTTTCCACAATCTAAGTATAGCTTGTGACATGTTATAGTAGGAAGAAGATTCACCAAGTGAGATGAATTTCTTCAAAATAACTCACCCTAAAATTAGGATCCTAAATTTATATTGAGACAATTAAAGAAATGTCCCAATTTTCAAAAGTTTTCATTATCTGGGTGGAGCAACTGGGTGATCTTCTTGCTCCAGAATAATCAGACCACCTATTTAAGAGTCTTGGCCGAGTTTCTTATACATGATTTAATTCTTATATAAATAGATTCCATATATAAACCATACTTACGTACAACATTCACTTATATTAAAGGAAAAGAGAGACAGGTAAAGGATTTCAAATAAGAATATACTTGAGAAACTTTAGATGAAAGATCAAATCTTGTCACTGTTGGTTATTTTTATACTTTGATGACTAAGATAACTACTGAATAATCCTAACTTCACTAGAATTGAATCTTTGAATTCACTTCCTATGTAGTTCAGGGATGACTTGAAGAAATTCATACATTTTTTCCTTAAAAAGCCAAACAACCCACCAAAACACATAAAAATAAGTTTTTACTTCAAAAACGTCAAGAAAATGAAGGTAGCTTTTCCAGTACTAGCTTCTCCAGCACTACAAATCTGCAAGAAGTCCAAATCCATTGGATTTCCTACAGAACTTGTATTTCCTTTCTGAAAATTTTCTCAAGTTGTAAATGACACTTCGAAAGAAAAAATGATTAAAGCTTAAGACTCTAGTAAAGGAGGAGTCAACAACAACAAAAAAAATTTATAAACAGGCCAAGCAAATTTTTTTTCCAACTTAATTTACATAGTTATTTTGACATAGTAAAACTTGCAGTTTATAATCTATCTGTAGTACACATTCTAAGGTGAGATTAAGACAACAAAAACAACCAAAAATATAAAACTATTTCAGATATCTTCATGTAGCAATAGAAAGAAAAAGTCTGTCTTGTTTTCTTCTTTTCATGCAACTTCTGAGGAGTGACACTGAAATCTGATCCTGTGCTGTTAAAAAAAATTCAGATGGATTTGCAGTAACAAAATGCAACCCAAATATTGGTCTTCTGAAAAATAAGATCAAGATACTCAGTTTGACTAACCATGTCTTTTAAAATCTTCTCCTTTGTTATATCCTATCAGAAAATATAAATTATGGTTCTGTGATGGCAGCTGCCAGCAATAACCATTATATTCTTTCCTCAATATTTTATTCAGTCATATCTAAAGTCATCCAAACTGTGCAAAAACTTGCTTTCCCTCAGATTTAACCATTAGATGCCATTAGATGTAGAACCTGGAAAGTTTCAAAGGGCTCAGCTGTCAGGATACTGACACTTAAATAAATCCTCTTTCCAGATTCTTGACTTAAGCAGCTATTATCAAAATATTTTCTGTCAGATAAGCAGAGCAGAATTGTTTATTTTTTATTTCTTACTGTAAGTGGGAAAACCTGTATACCTGCATGTAGGTTTTTGTAGTAGTGAGAACTTTAATATACATCGCCATATATACTTCCTTTCACACAGAGCAAACCACATTCCACATATATTACAATTATAACATGCAGAAATTATTTTATACAAGACGAGTTATCTGTGTTGTATAATCAGCATATGGCATCCTTTATTTTCCCCAGAAATTTTGTGAAGATAAGGCCATTTTAATTTTTAGGATGGCAACATTTTCTTTCTTGTGAGCCTTCTTACAAAAGCCTTGAAGGGACTGAATAATGAGCTCTTACGATTTCAATCTTTTCTCCCTATTTAAGTTTAATATAGCAGATTTTTGTTTCTTGTAAACTTTCTTACAATGCTTTTCAGAAACCAATACAAAAATCCCCCCAAATTCAGAGAATTTAAGGCTTCTGAGTGACAGGATGATGAAATGGAAAAACGGAATTGAACATCTGCTATTTTACATTTCTCTAACTGGACTGAAAAAGTAGGATGCAACTATTAACCTTGGTGCACGAGACTCACCAACACAAGGATTTAAGAATTATTGTGCTAAAGCGCTCGTAAACACCAGCCTGTTGCTTTTAAAAATGTAAAAAAATACAGTTAAAATGAAACAATACATAGTGTATTGCTGAATAAATGTGGGTTTGAACTTGTCTATAACACTGTGTCACCTTATAAAAAGGATTTTAATACCATAAAAAGATTGTACTCAGGGCTTGTTTAGCATGGAGAAGAGATGGCTTGGGGCAATCTAATAGCAGCCTTACAACATCTATGAGGAGTTCACTGAGAAGATGACTCTTTACACGGTGCATGGTGGGAGAATAAGAAACAACATGCATACATTGAAACAAGAGGGGTTCAGGCTGTTTACATGGAAATTTCCCCCTCCCATGTGGACCGTCCAGCAGTGAATTGCATTGACCAGAGAGGTTGTGCAGTCTCCATCCTTGGGGGTTTTCAAGACTCAGCTGGATGAAGCCCTGAGTAACCTGGTCTGATCTAGCTGACCCTGCTTTGAGCAGGAGGTTGGGCTAGAGAGCTTCTGAGATCCCTTAATTATAAGGTAAATTATTCTGTGATTCTATCAGTTTATTTGCTAACTAATGATTTTCAGTTTCTAATAATTCTCTTTTCACCTCTTTTTGTTATTTGGCCTCTACCTGAGTTATAGAGACACTGAGCTTTTCACATAGCATCTTTCTGCTACAAGTATTATAGAACGCCATAAGATTTTCTTGCTTTCTGCTTGCATTGCTAATAAAATTTCATCTGCAAAGGAAAGAAGTATTTTACTGTATTTTCCACAGGGTATTTTTTTTATTTTAAATTTCTCTTGCCTTTGTGCAAAGGAAACACAGCCCTGTAGATGAAGCAGAGGTGGCAGGAAAAGTCTGGCAAAAAAACAAAGTGGATGAGGAAAAAACAAAGCCCCTCTTCTGCTCATCATTCCAGGGATGTACTCTGACACAGCCTGTATTAAGGAGGTAAAATTAAATTTCTGCTTGCTTAGCACACTTTGGACAACAGTCTTGTAGAGGAAGTCTCCCTGCCGTTCACTAAGCTGGGATCTATTCCTTGTAGCAGTACAATGACTCTCTTGACCAGGTGCACTGCTACGAGGTGATGTCGACCGAACGTGGTTCTTTTTCGCTGCCTCATG
The DNA here is from genome assembly GCF_036417845.1 of Apteryx mantelli. Taxonomy (NCBI): domain Eukaryota; kingdom Metazoa; phylum Chordata; class Aves; order Apterygiformes; family Apterygidae; genus Apteryx; species Apteryx mantelli. The sequence goes on from NC_090020.1 coordinate 64,183,065, forward strand.
TGGTGTAGGAGAAGGGATCTGCCTCAAGACAGGTTCCCAAGCGTGTCTCTTCAGAAGAGATGTGAGAAGCAAAGACAATTCAACGGAAGCGCCACCATGGACTGCTGCCACTGCAGCGTTCAACAGAACAAGATTACTATTCTTGTGTGAGGGAGGCTGAAGTTGAACTGGTCTTCTTGCCTTAACAGAATTCATCCACGTTCTGACTAGCTGTGTAGGACAGTGGTAACAAATGTGTCTTTACATTTGAGAAAATGTGCATGGTGGTAAGTTATGGTTAATGATAAGTTGTGATTCTGCTACCCTGTGTGTTTAGTGATAAGTTATGGTTCTGTCCATTCAGATCTATTTTGTGTTTTTGTTGTAATATTTACATTAATGTTGCACACTAACCTGGAATATATCTTTCCATTATTAGCACAACATAAACCAGCACTATATTTCATTTACGAAAGGATCCATACAGAAATGCTCTTTGTGTTTTCATTTTCTCCTACAAATATTCTTTTGATAAACTAATCTCTTTGTAAGAAGAAAATGTGCTTCAAACCCTGTGCATTAATTGAACTGTAATGGAAACTGTATTACAGTATTTTAATCACATCATCTCCAGAAACTGAAGCTACTCTGGCACATTCTGTTACAATTGTAAGAATTCCAGTCTTTTGGGAATTTTATTTATTCATCTATGTAACATCTCCAAATAGATCCCCATTAACTTTCTTCACTGTTTTTCCTCCCTTTTTGCTTAAATGCACATATAATTAAAATGACAAAGCTTCTTTACAAAGAAACACTTTTACAGAAAACTACAAAATTAAAACAAAAAGAACAAAGAATGTTTTAGTGAATGACAGTCAGTAATAAAAGATCACCTATGAAAAGTTTAAAGAACGGCTAGATTCAGTCCTAAAATACTGCAAATCTCTATAGCTAATTAAATTGCCATAGAAATCCTCAGCAGCTTTTGCTGGTGCCATTATTCAGATTGGTTAAATACGTAGATATATCTCAGTTTTCTGAAAGGTCCTTCACAAGAGGTGTTCAGGATCCTGTTTCACTTACTGATCTCCCTAACAGTTACAGGAAATTATGGTCAACCAGAAAATAGAGGAAACAATTTTTTGATTAGGAAAAAAGAAAGCAACAAATTTTCAAGCACAGCTCTAGAGTCTGGATATCTGAACTGGAAGAAAAAAAAAGACTAAGGAAGAGATGCTCAAACATATTTTTAGAGTTCCAAGAAAACACAGCTGATGCAAAATAATAAATAGATTCTGACAACAGTACTCATATTTTTGGCTGCAACCAAGCACATAGAGACGAGAATTACAGCAAATAATTTTGATATTCAATTAATCAATTAGCCAGTATCTAGATAATTCACTATTCAAACAGAAGCAGCAGCCACATAAAGTTAAAAAATAAGGTATACATGGAATAATGGAATAAGCTCAAAAGAAGAGGCCTTATAGTAGTTATTGCTAAATTTAATAGACTCTCCTCCTTCCCTCCCCTGCAAAGCTCACAAAAGAAGGAAGACCCAAGTTTCTGTTCCCTAAAGAGAGCAATGAAAGAGCGCTAATTTGGGCTTTACAAACGGAAATAGTAGTTAAGGGCCCAAAAGCAGAAAACCATCTTAGTGCACTGCTGTGCACAAGCTAATAAACTTTTCCTCCCAGTGGGGATAATTAGTGTGGACATAAGGCAGCATTAGCATGTCTATGATAATTCCTGTTTCATAGATTCACCATCATGCATCATAGACATGGTCAACACCAATTGCTCATAGTAGCTCCATTAACAATAACATTTGTTCATAGAAGCTCCATTAGTTTTCTTCAAGAACTAAGTCTGTCCCCCTGCATAATGCAGAAAAATCTGTGCTTAAGTAGATGAACAGGAATTTAGCATAGAAGAGTGTATTCAAGCTAAATCAACACAGAAATAAAACTGCTAGAGAAAGCTTCCTTCATGACACTAAGTTCTGCAAATTTTTCTTAGCAGTTGAAAAGCCAAGTAATATGTAAGGCCTAATCTTCCTATTATTGCTTACATTCATACAGCTGAGTTCAAACACAGTGCTGATTATAACTGCCCTGATTGAGAGGTACAAAAGGTGCGACCAGCACACATGCTTACAGAGTGCACAACACAGTCAAATTCTCTAGAACCCAGCTTTTCATTACTAAAAAGAAAATTTTTAGCTCTCATTCTGCAGATAGGAGTCCAGGATTCTATTACTTTTGAAGGTCTACCTGAGATATGCTATACCCACTTTTTTTCCTTTTGATGAGTGGATGTGTTGAGAGCCTTGGGTAGCTGAATGAGAGAAGGCTTCCATTGCTGGGAAGAATCACTCTTTGAGGTTAAGTTATAAAAGTGAACTCTTCTTTAGTTCAGCATATTTTAAACATTTCAAAAACCACCTAGATTTGATACATAAGTGTTCTAAACCTTTGTACAGAATAATTGCACTTCTAATTTTATTTTCCTTAATGTGGGCAGCATCCTGTATCCTAGCTTATCAGAATGGAAGAACTCTTTTCTGATGATGAAATATAACAATCAAAGACAAAAAAAATCTATCATAAAGCACACAAAGCAAACCAATGCTATTGAGTTTGATAGCAATTAGTTGATTTCTAGCTATTAATGTGCAATCATTTTTAGATGGATTATTTGTCAGTTCCTCAGACAAAAGCAGGACATACGTGTATAAAGCTCACTTCTATTTGTTCAAAGACCTAAGTATATTAACAGAATAGAATGCATTAAGCTTCAAACTTTTTGTTTTACGGTTTTCATAGTGAATTCAATGGAAGACTAGTACTTTATTTTGGGTTCTTAAAGAATGCAAGCTAAAGCCTTCAAGCAGAATATCCACTGTAAAGCCTTTGTGAAGGGTACGACCAGCACACATGCTTACAGAGTGCACAACACAGTCAAATTCTCTAGAACCCAGCTTTTCACCACTAAAAGAAGATTCTGAGCTCGCATTCTGCAGATAGACCTTCAAAAGTAATAAAATTTAACTAGTAGAGACAACCTTGGAGAAAAGCTCAGTGATGCAAACTCTTCAGCTCTTAAGCCTGACTGCAGTCTTAACTGTGAAGTCCATCAGTGTCAACTTCAGTCATTTAACCACAGATCAATGAGTGGGGAGAGTGGGTACAAAGTGGCAATGGGATGAACTCTGCTGGGAAGGAGATGCTACTGGGAAGAAGACGCAGTGAAAAGCACAAAGATGTGTCAAAAGACAACTACCAGAGAGAAAAACAGGAAACTTGGGGGAGAAGCATTGATATGGCTAAGGGGGTATAGTCTTGCTCACAGATGTGACATGAAGATACTGAGCAGGTATTAATAACTCAGTGGTTAATTATCCTTCCAAGGACTGTGCCTTGGCAGGAACAGAGGCCTATGGATCACAAGATAATTTTCTTCTTTTAAAAAAATTAAACAAAACCCAGAAGTCTCCTGTTGCATAATTGCAGAGGATAATTATGTAATTACAAAAGCTAAGAAATCATTATAAATTTTGCTCAATGAACTAAACTGAAGTACAACGGTGTACATAAGTTTTTAACGGTTCTTCAGCCTGCAATCACAGTGCACTCACAGAATCACAGGATGGCTGAGGTTGGAAGGGACCTCTGGAGATCTTCTAGTCCAACCCCCCTGCTCAAGCAGGGTCACCTACAGCACATTGCACAGCATCGCGTCCAGGCGGGTTTTGAATATCTCCAGAGAAGGAGACTCCACAATCTCTCTGGGCAACCTGTTCCAGTGCTCTGTCACCCTCACAGTGAAAAAGTATTTCCTCATGTTCAGATGGAACTGTCTGTGTTTCAGTTTGTGCCCGTTGCCTCGCGTCCTGTCACTGGGCATCACTGAAGAGAGTCTGGTCCCATCCTCTCGACACCCTCCCTTCAGATACTTGTACACATTGATAAGATCCCCTCTCAGCCTTCTCTTCTCCAGGCTAAACAGGCCCAGCTCTCTCAGTCTTTCCTCATAAGAGAGATGCTCCAGTCCCCTAATCATCTTCGTAGCCCTTCGCTGGACTTGCTCCAGTAGTGCCACATCCCTCTTGTACTGGGGAGCCCAGAACTGGACGCAGTACTCCAGATGTGGCCTCCCCAGGGCTGAGTAGAGGGGGAGGATCACCTCCCTCCACCTGCTGCACGCAATATTACTGTTTATATACTTCTGATTTTCAACAGCTGTTTTTTAAATGCCAAAAGATACTTCTTCATATTAAGCCCAAATGACTTGAAGATAGTATTTTAAAAGTTCTTGTAAACCCCCCCCCCCAAACCAGTACTAAAAGGTAATAAAATCCAGCTAATCTTATTCCCAAAATTTTTATGTAAAACATCATCATAACCCCTGAAAATACTGTTAAGTCAATATCTCATAAGCATAACCATACACCTTTATGATTAAGAACTACAGAAACTGTGAAAACAAGATTCTTTCACACAAATACTGCATAATTTCACAGAAAGCTACAGAGTTAAACTGTACTTCCATGTTCAGAAGAAGGCTGACTGAAGTGACATACTATACACTACCAATAAAATTTTCATGCTAAGTAGTAGGAAGCAGCATGCTGTAACTCTTGAGTAAAGAATGTGGCATTTATTTCCAAGCATTTCTAAAATAATATTCAGAGTTGTTAAAATTATTCAGCAACTGAATTTTAGGTTGCTAGGCAATAACACAAAAAGTCAGTCCATAAGAGCTCACTTTATATAATGTGTACTTCCATTTTAAAATATAGAGCTTACTAGGTAAGACTTTATATGGAAATAATCAACAAAGATGCCAACATAAAGATGCTAGCAGAGAATGTTCATTTGAAGATTAGACAGCAACAAGGAAAACTAACTGGGGGGGGAAAAAAAAAGTAAAACCTTGCCCAAGTTTCAAAATTGAAATACTACTTAATTACCAGCTCTAAAAAGGTCAAATGAAATAATCTCTAGCATATATTAAATCAGAATTAGCTTACAGTTTCGCAGAACAAAAAATAATCAAGAATGCTTAACAAAAAATATAAATGTATTTATATTCAAAGGCTTGCTTCTATTTTGTGGGAAGAACTGTGGTGTGTGCAACAGGGGAGAATGATACCTTCATGACTTATTTTTTTCTCTTCAGCAAAAGACGCTCTGCAAAATTTTTTTTGGACATCACAAATGGACTTCAAGCTTTTGGGCACACAACAGTGAAAATCTGAAAAGTGCGAAGCATGGGCTGGACCTTCCTCTGTGTGTCCTAGATGAGGGCTCTGTGTGTCCTAGATGAGGGCTAGTTAGGCTCAAGGGAATTTCTTTTTTTTTGAAGGACTGAATGCCTCCCATCCTACTGCTAATTCTCAAAAAATTTTGAAGATTCAAAAATAAATGGAGTCATTCAAAACATTTAAATAAATATAAAGCATTTCCATTTCCTCTGTTGCCCTTTTTAAGGCACGGTGAGCACATTCATAATGATAATCAAAAAAGGGGACTTCAGCACTGAATCCCTGACCATCCAATGCTGTTTAACTGTTAGTTAACTCCTTGGCAATGTTTTCGACTGCTCATAACTGGATACCATGTGGACACAGTATGAAGACTGACCTCAGAAGTCAGCATGGACAGTCTATTGTATTTGGTTTCTTCTGTCCTTTGTACAGTTCCAGGTTTGCATCCTAAACATCATTCCATATGCTCAGGTCATACTCTAAGCCTTGCAACACCTACTCACAGCTTCATGCTGCAAAAATCACCACTCTGCTATGCTACAGCACAGCCCTTGCGTTCAGACATTTTGAACTGACAAAGGATACCCGAGACCTGATTACACCTTAAGACCACAGGGACACCATATGGGACTCTAAGGAGACCCAGAGCCAAGTGATTTGAGGTATGGACAAAACTAGTATGCTCTGGGGGGAGTTAGCTCTAAGCAGAGTGCACAGTACCAGGGTTACCAGGCTTCAGGTCAAAGGATGACTCCTTGGCCCTCTTTTTCAGCAATTGCAAATGTACCCAGTATGTCTAAGTGCCTGTCCTAAATCTCTTTGAACTAGCACATGATGGAAATATGATTTACAGTGGCTAAAAAGTCTTAGAAGTATACAGAATAGGACTTTAAGATTCTCTGGATCACTGAATCTGGTATTGTAAAATTGTGGGTAACAAGACGATAGGCCCACAGTCTGTATGCCAAAGCTGCTAAACCACATTCCAACATCCTCAAACAAGTTTTAGATTCATACTGAAAGATACAAGCAAAAACTAAACACCTAATCTATTAATGGCATGAAATCAATGACAAATAACATTAGGAAGCAAACTATGAACTTGTCCAGAGGTCTATATCATATATATGCTTTCACCAATTCAAACTGTGTGAAAAATTTCTTCCTGGCACCAAATCTAGTGACTAGGTTACCCCTGAGAGTGTGAACATGACACATCAACTAAGCATCTAAGAACTTAATGCCAAGACATCCTGCCTACCTCCTCCCTAAGTGTGGCAAATTTCCAATGCCTGGTGATTTTCTAAGTGCCTAAGTATTATACAGATAAAAACCTCAAAACCAGTAATATATATATAAAAAAAAATTGTGTAGACTGGTCCTTTCCTACCTCTGTGCTGGTGGGAATGACACTTTGAAAAGAAAACATTAGGTTAAGGACATGAGACATCACTTTTAACAAAAGGTTTGTTTAGAATATGAGACAACTTTGCTCTTTTACTTTTCACAAAAAGAACATTTAATTGTCTGTGTTTACAAGAAAAGCACATGACCTAGCAATCTGAATGTTACACTTTTAACCTTCTGGACAATTGTCCTTTTGAAATACAGAGCAGGAAAAGGTGCACACACTAACTTGAAACAGATGCTGGTCTCATTTTTCTCCTTAAGTAATCTTACTTACACGCCTTTAAAGTACAAATACCACAGTCAGGCTCTTTACTTGTATCAAAGGAAATTACAGGTCAAAATCCTGAACTTCTTAATGGAAAAAACCTCAACTATCGATTTCATGAAATGTGTAGCTGTACACACTGTAACTGCCAGAATGACAATCTGAAAAGATCCCTTGTAATTGAGCTGGAATTCTTTTGAGAATTCAAAGGCTAACATGATTCTGAAATTACCTATAATTTTGAAAACTTATTTTGGTTAAAAACTGCAACAATTGCTATAAAGCATCAAGATATTCTGATCAAAACTCACGAAAAGTCTTCAGAGAACACAGCAGCTATCTCTACTTTCTCAGGTCTGAGCATGACCTGTTTTACCCTCAGATTTCAGTACAGTAAATTGCCTTTCTAGACAACTATTGTAAAGTATGAAAATGGTTCATTATTTTTCATTTAACTAAAGCTTTGAATGAAACTACTTATCCCTAAAAGTTCACGATAGTTAGCTGGCAAACAACTCGCCTCTTAAAATTTGAAATCTGTTACTTGAACTAGAGTCTCTTAAGCACTTATTTTAATGAAAGCCTTGCTTTCCACAGAACTGTATTTTGTCACGTAGGCATTTTTAGTTTCAAGTTCTGCTTGGTTTTAGATTATACTAATTTATGCAGACTCAACAGTATATATTCATTAATATCTTAAAAATGCAGATAACAGCTCTGTGAAAGCATATATCATCTTTTATAACATAATCAATTAAAAACTGTTTTACTTGCCAAATGACACTAAGTTAATAATTCAGACTGTTCCATATTGCCACAATCAATATAGCAGCTTTTTACTCAAGTGAGAAAAATACTTTATAAGATTATGAGCTCAAAAATTGGAGAGGATTTCTGGTTTGCATCAGACATATACTGATATGTATGTATATTTTATTTTATACATGTATTTGAAAATTCTTGCAATTAGGAAACACGGCCATGTAAGAAAAAACAATCCTCCAAATGCCCTGTAAAGCAAACAGATCATGACTTAATGAAATGTAACCTTCTGTAACACTGTAACAAAAACCTAGTGACAAATTACTAACCACTGTTCACTGCTATTTTTATATGGACTAATCCTCTGTTTTACACTGACAGCTATCTGTTTCTGGAATGTCTGTCTGGGTTGTGATTATCTGTCAATAATGCAAAGACAACTGGCTCCTTCCACAATCATTTGCATCTGGCAGGTTTCTTAAGACATACCCTGAACTGCATGACAGCTGATGTTAAGCTTTCAGGGTCAGGTCAGATAAATAAGCAGTTTAGCCACTTTCATACGGTGTAAAGGAATAAATTCTGCACAGAGATACTTCTGTGCAAGGTTAGCTCAAATACTTCTGCACTATGGTCCCAGAAACAGGGGTGTATGGTGAAGACACCTGAGTGACTCTGCCTGGATTCAGGTTGACTCATATAGAAGCACTTAGATGCTTCTACATCATGCTCTTTCATGATATTGCAAAAACATGGAATCAACTTGTAAGTATCAACTGTACTCATGTTAGTTGTCCTGCGATAGAGGAAAGGACAGCACAGGAACTCGGGAGCATCTGCAGAATCCAGCTTGGTCCCCGACAGGCTTATTAGACATGAGTTCGGCACTGGCCTGGCCAGATCTATAATAATTATACATGCAACGACTAACGTGCCTTCACTTCATGGTTAGAGTATCCATTTTATTTGCTTTTTTCCATCATTTCCATCAGTTGGAAAATCCCAGGGTTCCCATTGCTCCAGATAATGAAATATCTATGCATACTCTGCATTCTCAAAGAAAAACTTTTGCCTGGAAAAAGTGACATATTTAGTTTTGCATCAGATCAAATTTAAATTTTACAGCTTGGGACAGCTCAGGCTCACCCTAGCATACCTAATTTCAATTTATCTTACCTCATAGTCCATGGTCTGTCAGTGTCTCTAGCCCGAACACAGCACGTCATTGTTTCTCCCATAAGTCAGTAACTTTTTCTCCCACTGAGCCCTCCCTGAACTGTCTAACCATCATCCATCTCCTCAGCACCTATTTCAGCCACAGTGATTAGAGAGCAAAAAACTTGTTTTATTTCTAATTTTGTTAATTAAATACACTTAGTCATAAACTTTTTTTTATATAGTATGTTTTGCTGAGCATTTCATTTTATTTCTTCAGTTTTTATTCTTTTCTTCAGCTGATCGTCACCCTTCTAGTTTGCTGTTCTACTCCACTGAATCATTTCAGAAAGTAGGCTGCATGAAGCAGAGATTGAAGCAGAGATTATTGATTTTACCTACACTGAAAAATATTCAGTATCCAGTATTCTGAAATTCTGTGAAACAAGTAAAGATGCTAGGATACTCTGTTAAAGCTTTCAATTAAAATACTACAAATCACTTCCTACAGAAAAGCTACATTGTTTAATAAACAACTGTTGTTTATGAACTGTTTGGTATGAACTCCAGCAATATTTAAAGCAAATGGTATAGCAGTTCTTACAGGGAGTTCTTTGCAGTTCTAATGCTCTTAGGCACTGTGACTGTATGCCTGCTGCGACTGTGCACTGATGAACTGTACATTTAACTATTTCTGTTCTTCCAGAATGTTATGCCCTTTCTTCCAATTTGTGTCTAACATATGCATGCTTCTATATCACGAGAAGTACTGCAAATTGTGGGCTGGAAGTCATCTGTGATGACGGCTACTGTTCAGATATAGCATAATCTTTTCTAAAACTATTGGAAAAAAAGAATATGTAATAATTTTTTTAGGCTTTGGAAGGAATTTATAATGCAGTATGAGAAAGCTAAGCTAAGACAAGTCCTCCTAATGGAGGGACTGAAATAAGCAAAAGAACTAGCCTTATATACTGGCAAACTTTTTACTTTCAATTGTGTAATTTTTGGTAACCACATATTTGGCATCCTTATAATTTGGAGTTATTGCTAGAATACTCTGTGGCAACTAAGCAGTGTCGAGATAAGTCAGCAGTGTATCTTTTGCTAATTTATCAATGCACACTGCAGTGGACCATGCTTCTAAAATCTGTTATTGCTAAGAGAAAAAAAACAGCAGGAAAAATACTCTCACTGCTTGATATAATAAAAGAGTACAGCATTAATTGTTATTAATGAGGCAGTGTAATAGCTAAAGCTATGCTAGTATTCCCAGAACACATTCTCACTTTCAGAGCACATTTTTTATATTCAGAAACTTCTACCTGCCATTAAAAGTTTGGTACAGAGATAAAATAAAAACACCATTGACTAAAGTTCTCTGAAAAATGGCTGGACATTTTTTCTGCTATTGAATGATACAAATATAACTTCTGTAGCTTCAGGTTAGTTTTAAAAATACTTATAGCAACAGGTTAATTGCAACCAGGTTTGTGATGTAAACTACAGTTTTATTGCAGATGCCCATGTTCAGTCAGGCTACATGTAGCACAAAGGTCTGCAGCTAAACATATGAAAGAAACTTTCTTTCCTAGAACCAACTAAGGATCTCTGGGTCTCAGGGTACATCTTTAGATTACAATTATCCAGTGTCATCAGCATTCAGGTTACCGGGTTGTGTGTCCATTCTTTGGAAGGGGCTGCGGCACAAATGTGCCTCTAGAACGCTCCTCTCCATCTTTCTTGCATTGCTGTGTGCAAACTGAAGCACACGCCACAGAACAAGGTATGGTAGTTTCTTAGGAAACACTGGAGTCACTAGATACCTAGTTTGCATGGTATCTTTCCTATTTGTTACCATGCCCATTTTTTCACTCAGAAATATGATCGCTGCCTTATGAAAAGAGGGTAGTACAGAACTAGATAGTCACCCTCTTCAGTGCCTAAGTGTCCTGTAAAATAATTGCTGTCCCTCACTTTTCATTCCAGAACAAAGGCAAGTGCAGAGTCCTGCACCTAGGGAGGAATAACCCCATGCACCAGTACAGGTTGGGGGTTGACCTGCTGGAAAGCAGCTCTGCCGAGAAGGACCTGGGAGTGCTGGTGGACACCAAGTTAAGCATGAGGCAGCAATGTGCCCTTGTGGCCAAGAAGGCCAATGGTATCCTGGGCTGCATCAGGAAGAGTGTTGCCAGCAGGTGGAGGGAGGTGATTCTCCCCCTCTACTCAGCCCTGGGGAGGCCCCATCTGGAGTACTGCGTCCAGTTCTGGGCTCCCCAGTACAAGAGGGATGTGGCACTACTGGAGCAAGTCCAGCAAAGGGCTACAAAGATGATTAGGGGACTGGAGCATCTCTCCTATGAGGAAAGGCTGAGAGAGCTGGGCCTGTTCAGCCTGGAGAGGAGAGGACTGAGAGGGGATCTTATCAATGTGTACAAGTATCTGAAGGGAGGGTGTCGAGAGGATGGAGCCAGACTCTTTTCAGTGGTGCCCAGCGACAGGACACGAGGCAACGGGCACAAACTGAAACACAGACGCTTCCATCTGAACATGAGGAAAAACTTTTTCACTGTGAGGGTGACAGGGCACTGGAACAGGTTGCCCAGAGAGGTTGTGGAGTCTCCTTCTCTGGAGATATTCAAAACCCGCCTGGACGCGATGCTGTGCAATGTGCTCTAGGTGACCCTGCTTGAGCAGGGGGGTTGGGCTAGATGATCTCCAGAGGTCCCTTCCAACCTCAGCCATCCTGTGATTCTGTGAAGTGGAACAGAGAGTTGCAACTGGAGTCTCAGATTTGCACATTCAGCATTAAACAAATAACTATTTGCATTAATATCCATCACAAATTCCCCCACATAAATGGTACTGCTTAGCTACTGAAACTGATCTTAATTAAGAATTAAATACATCTTTCTTTCCAAGGTACTGGTCTTCCCCCTCTCTCTACAGAATATTTTAAGATTCCACATACCACATAGGACAGCATTTCCTCTTTCAGAGTTCTGAAATTTTTGAACAATGTTTCAGATTCTGCTTTTGAAAAAATACAATCTCTCCCCCCAAATCACAGTAACTCTTACAGTAGTATAAAAATGCTAGATAGAAGCGAAATATAAATTTCCTTACTATATTTTAAAGCAATGTATCAATGGGACATGCTAGGTGAGAATAATTCACCATTTAATTACATACATGTGAGTATATAAGGCTACAAAGCTCCAATGCAGATACAGAAGTCCATCTTATAAATTTATGAAGATAAAAGATCAATCAGTTTTTATGTTCACATTACAGAAGCAGAATATCAATACACTCTGATTATGTAATAGCTCTCTTAATTCCATTCACAACAGGTCAGTTCTGGATAACATCTCATACATTTCCACTGAGAATGATTACATTGTTGTAGCTATCATCAGAAACATTCATCAGCTGAAGATGTTTGCTCACAGGAATCGTTCTGACTGCAAATGAACAAGACTCTGTGACTGATACATGTTTTCTATGAGGACTGTAAAAATATGAAACAAAGAACAGTTAGCAAAAATAGTAAGTATAAGGCCATGTTTTGATGTTATAGCTCAGCTGATGTAAACACAGCTACCATTTCTTTGTCTCTAGCCATGCAGTCCCACCTGTATTCTTATGCTGGCTATAGCAATCTACTGAACTCAGCATGAGCCGGATTAGGGAGAAAAATCAATAGACAAGAATTTATGAGTTTTGCTCTGTTAGCTTTCACCTGTTTTACCTCTCTGAATCAGGTCACTGTGGAATCAGATGGGACAAGATAAGTAGACAGTTGTGGCCAGAATCACGTAAGGATTCCTCTTCACCGACTGTAACATGAAACCACTGCCTAAGTTGCCTACTCATACTATCATTTAAACTAACAAGATAATTACACCCTGGCATATTTTGACATTGGTGTGTGGTTCTGATCATGTTTGTATTTTGAACACAGAACTGTGGAAATAGCCCAGAAAGTCATTCATAAGACTATGTTGCAATAACATATCACAGACATGTTGATTCACACACTTTCCTTGTGGCTGATGCACAGGAAAAGCAAAATTCCTGAAAAATTCTGGTTCAGTCACAACTCCACCATGCCAATCCAGCAGTCCTGACAGTCTGGTATTCTTCAAACAGCCTAAACAAAGTTGCTAGTGCAAACCTTGCAGAAGGGCACAAGATTCAGGATAGTACAAGTATCATACCTTTTGCTCTGTATTGTGCCAAAAATCTAGCTCTATTAGTAAGCTTGCCAAAGGGACAACTCTGTAAAGTACCAGGTACCCTGAACTCTGCATCCAGCAGAACTTCCCACAGAAGTGGGCATCTTGAATCATCAGACTCTAAATCAGCAAAGGTGAGCTACTGGCATTGATAAGAAGTTTGAGCGTCAACACAGATTTTTGTTGGCAAAAATTTCAACAAACCAGTGTTTTTGTGAATAAATTAGGCACTAAACGCAAAAAAAGTTCAACTATTACTGCACTAAACTACATCAGATGGGTTTCCTCAGTGACACTCCTAAGGTCATAGGAAAATATACAGGATGTTCTCAAGCCATGAAAATAGTTCCAATTTGCTTTTTAACTAACGTCTTAACTTACCTTTTTCTTATAAGGAGAAACAAAAAGCCAAAAGAACAAAGGATGCTCTCCAATCTACATGTTCCATCAGCCCCCAAGCTCCTTGCCTGTTTCCTCAATATCCAAATGTAAGTGCAAGTTGACAGGCCCCACTTCTTGTCTCCATTTGCTACTTCCACATTTCACTCCTATGTGTATATAAAGGTATTTTCTAGCAGCCCTATTTAATTCTTTTTCTTGCTTCACCTCCATATCTATGTGCAAGAACTGAGAGCCTCTGGTGATCCTGCTGTTTCACCTCACTCCTCCTTCTCTACAGTCCAGCTTCAAAACAAAGCACAGTAGGCCCAGGAAAGAATTGTGTATGCGCATTTGCACTTCAGTTCCATTAACTTTTGTTCTGCTTCTTCCATCTTCAGCTGCAGTCCCGCTCAACACAGCAGGAACATGACAAGAGACAGCTGAAGGAGAAAACCCATATTTCCTCTGCCCTCTTATACTGAACAGCCTCACTCTTGCATTCAGGATCCACAGCTTCTCAGCTAACTTCTAGCTACCTCTGTCTGTGCTGGGTCTCTTCCCTCTCCACACAGAAAGGGACCCTTATAAAGGAATACTGAGGCACAAAGGAGTGCAGAAAGTCACTTGAGGGCTTTTAGATTACTGGCTGAAGGATCTTGTTGCAGAGATTTCAATACACATGCCATTTTAGTGCACATGCAGTACATCTTCCATATGACTAGGGAAATACTGACAAGCATTTTTCACAGTATCCATTCTGAGGTTTAAGAATTGTTTTCTTCCACTGTGCTCAAAATCCCACTTACTATGCGCTTTCATGAAAAATAACTTGAGCAACTGAATTCTACCTGCAATGATTATAAAACCACACTGCAGGCAAAAATACAGCAAGTCTGTCCCCCTGAAAACATGCACAGCCATATTTGAAAAATGACAGAAGACTGATGGAAGACAAACAGGAAAAAATTGTTTTAGAGCGCAAATAAGAAAATGAAGATAAGATGATGAGAAAATGCACATAAAACACACAGAAGGAACTGCAGTAGTCCAAGCCTCTTGACCTGGTACCACCTCTAGTGCATAGAGGGGTAAGAGAGACAGCCTGTTGCTGGGAGCGTAGGGAAAAGATCGCAGAGAAATTTACAGCCAGATGAACAGATACTCTGAATCTACATCTATCCAGAGCACTGGATGTGCTGTGATTCAAAATGCTGAAACACATCTGTGTTAGAAGCAAGAGGAAAAATAAGTCTTTGTAGCTGAAGGTGATGGACTAGTGGTATAGATAGAGTGGAACACAGAACTTGTATAATGTGGCACTGGAAGTGAAATTCTGTACGATCTTCCACTGCTATTGTCCAAGACAGGTTTTAGAGAAGTTCAATCTAGAGACCAAGTGAAGTGGAGAATAACTGGGAGCCTACTGCAGCAGCCTGGCTGAGCAACCACTTACTATCTCAGCTCTCCATTAAAGAGTGAGATCGTATCTTACGACTACTGGATCAAGTGTGACTAGTGCCATGTTACTCCCAGGAGAGCCTCAGCTTATTTTGTCCTTATTGTGGCAGGTCACATTTCAGCATATCTCTCTAAAATTGCTCATACTTTTTGTATAAAAACAGTTTTGGTACACTAGCTAATGCTACATTTATGCTTAAACTAAGGAGAATCAGGATATTTTTAGAACAAAAGAAATCCAAGAGACAGACATCAACACAGTAGTCAATAGCATTCTAAATATGAATATATTCCACACAGATTAACAGACTTCAGTCCAGAAAAATTCATCTAGTAGTAATTCTAATGTATTATTTATATCCTCCTGGAACAGCTTACTGCTAGAAGCCAGATTGGTCTGTTGTGCTGCAGCAGGAAACAACATATTGCTACAGTGACTACAACAACGGTATTCTGCTTTTCAGTTCAGTAATTCCCTATACAAGAAAGACAATCACCTAGGAGAAATGTTCCTGTCCAGTAGATTTATTCTAATGCATAAAATCAATATTTATTTTGCTACTATACCAAAATCAGTGCTCCTCTTCTCATTCCAGGCTGGATTTTGGACCCACCTCAAGGGGAATACTATTTAACAGTTCAAGCTCTGTAATTGTGCAGCCAAGAGGAATTACAAGGTTTACTTGTATCTAACACCCTCAAACAAACAATATATCTTTTTTTAAAACCTTGCCTCTTCTGTAGCAAGTGAGACTGAACACTGAATCTGCTTAATAGTTTTAGAAAAAGGCAAATAATGAAGACATATACAATTGTTCATACACAGCACTACATTTTTTCCTGTCTCTTCTAGAATCTTACTTTTCCATGGATGCCAATAAAAAGTAGTTCTATAAACCAAAGAAAATCTGCCAACTCTACCGATAACGGTTAAGAATACAATTGTTAATGGCATCTGCTTCTAGAAGCTGCAAGGTATTAAGTAGCAGTGCTTTATTTAGGATGCATAAGACTTGAGGACATATGCAAATAAATGAGACTCAAGAAAACCTAGGACACGTTGCTTTTGAATGTGCCAGTGTAGGCAGGTCTACTGCTATGGAGCCTGGTTTCTATAGATTTGTGTTTTATGATTGATATTTGGTCATTTTCCTAACTTCATGTACAGCCTTTCCCCACATGAGGGCACTTAAAGGGTCTCACTTGTTTATCCACCTTCCTGAAATTTTCTTTAAAAAACAAGCAGTTATCTGAAGACAAAACTTCTATCACACTGTCAAGTGTGGCCGAAATGAACAAAGAGGGTAAAAAATATTACTAAGGAAACACAGAAAAAGGCAGAGTGTAAGTTTTGTTTCCATACTAACGACTGCCCTCAAGTTCTTACCTTTTTCCAGAATCTTAGCACTAATGCTTCTTTCTAATCATACATCTCTTTTTGCAATAAACCTGCTCTATTCAATTAGAAAACACTCAGAATGCTCCCAAATCATTTACTCTTGCCAATTCAGGGAGCCACTGAATGTAACACTCCTCACTGGATTGTTTCTCTCTCTCTCTCTAATGTTTTATCTTCCTTCATCATGGCTGCAGTCAAGTCTTTTTTCACTTTTTAAATGAGTGGCTTTTGTTCTGTTTCTTATTAATTAAATAGTTTTCTATTTACAAATATTAAACTTATTTTCTTAACCAATGGATTTTCTGTATGAAAACTAATATGAAAAGTATAGTAATGGAATAAGGACACAGTCGGAGTTTCATTTTTCTGGTAAAGTGCATTTCAGAGATGCACTGTAATTTTATTTCTCCTCTTCCAGAGATGTACTAATTTTAATCTACAAATGGAAACTGAGATATTCTAAATTACATCTATTTAGATCTTCTAATTTTACTTTAAAAAAAAGTCCATGTGTAAGCTCTCCTCATTCTGTACATCGAAGAAAATGAGAAATACAAAAATATGAAAATACAGTCATTTAAAAATGTTCAACTTTGAGCTACAAAAGATTCAGATTTGATTAAACTTTCATAAAACTGTTGGATTTTTTTCTTTTTTTTAAGACTGTGGGGGAGAAGTCTTATTTAATGAGGATGAATTTGCTTCCTTCTGACTGACAGCATTATCAAAAATGTGAGATCATCACTAAAGCAACTGTATTTCTTCTCTTCATATTCACTACGTCAAAATGCTGCCTTGTTGAGTCCAATCTTTAGAAACAATACAGCTAAACTTCTATTGTTCAAATAGAAGGTAAAGGACTTTAAATTTAAAAACTTGACTGCAAATTACTAATAAATGGGAACTGACAGCCATGGCATCTCCACAAAAGGCAGGTACTCTCTTGAAAGAAAATTTAAAAAGAAGAAATACACACACCTTCCCCCACAATTCCAAACTGTATTAAATGTGAAGCCTGTTCCTAGCTAAGGCTTTACCCTGTGAGAATCTCTAAAGACAAGTTTTCCCTTCTGATGTGTAATTGTTTTAAGTGTTTAATTTAAGTGTTGATAAAAACCATTAGGGAAGTTCATGATGTTAGGGAAAACACTGTATCAAATAAAAACTTGGGAACAGTCAGCTTTAAATATGTACATAGGTGCAGGTTTACAGTGGTAAGGGTGTTAGAATGCAGAGGAAAATCTTGCTTTCTTTAACTTATTAGACTAACTAGTATAAGCTTTTACTTTGGATCCGAAAAAGGCATTCATAGGCACAAAAGACCGCCCACCTTCTTCAGCTGCAACAGCGGATATTATCTTTCCTTACATTTAATTCTGGAATGCAGCTACCACATAACATCTCTTCAGTATTTTGCAGTACTGTGTATAATTTGTTTCGCTAATTTGCTACTTTAATTTTCCATTTCCTACTAGAATGACCAACAGGTTATCAAATTTACAAACAGTGAGTATGTATGCAATCTTTTCTGTTCTACTTATGTGACATCTTTTTGATGCTTACAATCACTTCTGCTTTTCACTACCAAGGATGCTGGAAAAGCACAAACAGGTCAGCCACAACTGCTGCCTTTTTTTTTTTCTTTCTCTTTTCTTAAGCTAACCAACCATGAAGGGTGGCCTGATACAAGAAGTAGCAGGTGCCCCCCTCTTTTGCAAGATGGTCATTTAAGGCATTAATGCTCATGGACTTCTGCTATGCTGAGGTTATTCTATAGTATTTATATATTCTGAAAGTATCTTACAGACAAACAGCTTATTCATAAGTATTTTGCTGAAGTGAAGGAACATATTCAGAGCACATCCAATTACTTCTGCCTGCAGTAAAGCTATATTAAGACAATGCAGCTACACTACATTCTAGTATAGCCTCAAAATAATCATAAAAATTCACAGTATATAGTTTACAGACACAGTGAGACAATCTTGATATGTTGTACTCATCCAGTAGCTCCATGAGTAATTTCTCCTCCTTTCCAACACAAGCGAAGCCTAACTTTACAATATAGTAATAGTGAAACTGCAGTGGTCTAAGGATATAGGACTATAGGGTCAGACAATGTATTTTATTAAATCAATTAATATACATTAGTTTTTCTAACTATCCATGACAGAAGGCAAGCAGAATTTGTTCCTGATGGGTAAATTTGTTGGCAAATTTGCAAGGCTGTTTATCCCACTTCGGTTATTATTAACACCAAATTATGTAAAAGGCATATCAAACAGTAGAAGAGGTCAGGATTCACATCAGAAGGTGTAATCACTAAGAATAGCATGAAAAGACTGCAAATGAAAGTAGTTAAACTCCAAAGTGTTAAAAAAGTTTAAAGGCTTGCAACAGGAGCTTCACCTGCACCTCAGAAACAGGTAGCTTTTGCACACCATTTCCCTAAGGTACAACTTCCACAGAAACTACAACTGCAATTTAAATAAGATAAGCCATACATTTGGGCATATGTAGATCATTCTTAAAGTCTCCTTGTTACTCCAGTTTACCAGTGACAGAATTAATCTCTTCATTGCAAAAGTCACCGTACAGTAATAATAGTTACAACAAAACAAAAGCAAAGATGGTCAAGTTTTGGCTCATAAGCTCTTCATATCTGAAATTTCCCCCCACCATGTATCAGCTAGTTAAATAAAGACACTGCCTCTTAACTGTAACCATGTAGCCCTGTAATACAGTATTGCCCTTGCTAGTAACAGGCCATAAGCTTTGTACTGAATTTGCAAGGCCTCAGGACTGAGGCTTGTTGGGCTTGCTCTGCCTCGACCTTCCTTGACCTGCCTGCAGCCGTTTCACTTGGCTTAGCTGTGACAGCATTCCTCTAACTGACCAGGCCTCTATGGCTAATTTGTTTTACTTTTGTTGTCTTTGTATGGTAAAACCATCGTTCTATATAGGCAGCAGTAACAAGAAGCTATTTTATGTAGAAAGACATCATTAGGACTAATGTAATGACATAGCGTAAAGAAGTACAGACAGGCCTGGTACCACCACAGCAGAGGCCCTGAAGTGGCGACAGAGGATGTGGTGCAGAGGAGCCCAGGTATGGGATGTCACAAGATGGGCGCAGGCTGGCGCTGGAGATCCCACAGCTATGAACAACTCCTCAGTGGTCCGTTAAAGAAATGCAGATCCAGAGCTGCACAAAACTAGTTTTAGGGGTAACAAAGAGAACAAAGAAGCAGTATCTAACATATGTAAAAGGCACCATATGTAGTGAATTCAGATATAATGTGGAGCTGCAGACCAATGAGGAAGAGCAAAGGTGTAAAAGTGGGTTAGCAAACACATAAAAGTGCCCCCAAGTAGATTCTGCAGTGAGGAAAAAGAAACCATAAACATGAACATCATATTGCTTCTGGTAAAGGACTCCAGATGCCAACAACTGGCTGTGACATCCCCCACACACCCCACAACGAAACTGCCAACTTTAGCACTCAGAGGAGCAGTGGAAGGGTGAGCACAGCACCAGGAAAAGAGGAGAAACTAAGAAGCATGTATAACAATTATAACTGCATTATTATTCTTTCTGTAACAATTAGATTTGGACCAATAATAATCAGACTTTTAAGATGTCAATTCTACTAACAATAAATTCTTGCCTTTATTATTATATATATATGGGGTTTTTGTCTTTGCCCATAAACAAGGTTTTGATTGTAACATCCTGCAGCCTTGCTACTTAATGACTGTTAAACCATTAATGCTGTAACATCACCAATACATCATCACTATTTCAGAAAGACTAAATCATAAATGTAGCAGGCCAGGGACTGTGCTCTCTGCAACTATGTGTTAACATAGAAGCACCTCAGTCAAAACATGAAAGTCTTTTCTCATGGTTTGTTGTGCAATAAACCTAAGTTTAAACAGTTACTTACAAAATTACTATACTATTCTGAGAACTGATCCAAAGCAGGACTGGCTTTGAACTCTGAAGTCAGCCATAGTAAATTCCTTAGCTGGAAACATTTTTATGAATATTTGACCTTCACTTCTCTTTCAGTCACTCTAGAAAGTGAATGAACAAGCCAGTGTGAACACCTCCCATGCTGAAGCATATTGTAGGAGTATGAGCCAGGTAGCCAAAATGCTCTTGCACTATTGCAGCTCTCCAAATCCTGAGGATTCATAGCAAGTCCCTCACTACAACTAAATATTACTTCATACTAAATCCACCATCTTCTGACACAGATCTCAGGGTATGGGATTAGGAATTACCTTCTTTCCCCCGCATTTCTTCTTTACTCAATTTTAAGGAACTTCTCTAGAGTCTCATATTTTTTGACACAGGTCACGATCTATAGACGTTGTAGTCACTGCTTGCTTTTCCAGCTGTGGTTTCATTTCACTTCCTTCTCATCCTGCCTTACTTTGGTGCCAACACTAAATAATACATTTATTCTTGCAACAACCAGTTGAGGAATCCATAAGAAGTCTCAGAATAATTCTTTTTACTAGTAGTATCACAGCAGGGATGTCTGAAGTCCCACTGCACAAACCCATGATGAGACACCTGAAGGATTTACAGTTTAAATACAAACACAGCAGTGTTTTTAAACCAATTTTAACCACTTTACACATGAAAGTGCCAAACATCTATGAAGTGACTAAGGTCAGAAGTTAAACCTTCCAAGTCTAGTGCCTTTGCTACAAGACTGTCAGTTGCCAGAGATCATCAGTGTAGATATGAAAATTCAAGGCTGCAGGCCAAGATAAGAACATTTAGCACAACATGGTGTGGTTAAACAATCCAATATTTTATCCATCTGTTTATCCTTAGTTCTGATTAACACTGGGAGCATGAAAGCAAACCTACTTCCTGGACACTGACCACTGGTCGCCTTTGTCAGACACACGCTTCCCTGTTCTAGAAAAGATACAAAAGCACTGGTGATGTGTCACGTTATAAAGCGAAGCAAATGCCCCAAAATATTTTCTTCCCCCTGTATATCAGGATCATTTCCAAGTGGACACTGCAAATTTGAAGCCAGCTGTATAGTCTTCCTCTACATAAAGTGACTGTAAACAGAAATGAAATAAAACTGGGAGGAGTGAAAGATATTTCTTTGACTGAGATCTTCCAGAAAATGATTACAAGTTTCAGACTTTAGCAGATAATGCAAACATACAAATTCCCTTTCTCATACATCTTGTTATAACAGAAACACTGCATATTCTTAGTTATAACAACAGTAACAAGAACCATTATTTATACTGGCAATTGCTAGATATAAGTTACTTCCCATTACACTTTAACAATATGCTGTACAACTAAAAAAACCCATGAACACACAAACACTAGGCAGGTATCCTCTTCGCAGGCAGCAAGAGCCTTTGCTTGCTGAGCAGGCAGAGGAAGTTTGGGTCCCCCTGCTGTTTGCAGGCAGCTCAGTCCTGTACCCACGCTGCAGAGCCCACCGCAGCACAGGCACAGCTCAGGAGCTCACAACATTGCTCCTGCTGACAATTCAAGGTTTATATACTTTAAATTAATAATAATGTGCATTCAGTCATAACACAACGTTTAGGGATATATTTTGGCTTACTACATCAGCCTGAATATGCATGTTGAAAGAGAGAAGGACAACTTGACAGATAAAGTTCTCACACTACAAAATAAACTTAAGAGAACCAGTCTATGCATTTGCAAAGAAAAAGAAGTGCAAAGTCTGAAAGGGTTCATTCTCTTGGGCTGCTTTCAGGAAAAGGTTTAATTAAAGGTGCAAGTGAGATGTACAGTAACTTTAACGGAGATAAAAGACTCCCCTCCCATCACGGTTCTGTACAGGACTTCTTGAAAGAGCACTTAAATGAAATGCTCCTCACTGTCATTTATCAAAACTCTTGCACTGCACCTACTCAAATGTTTATGCTTTCTTCTATTTGTGAAGTTTTACCATCTGAATACTTAAGTGTATAGTAATAAGTATGCTCAAAATTATGGTTTCAAAGTACCATGGCCTCCTATTCTTAGTACCACATTGACAATTTGGGCCTATATACAAAAGAGGGATGTCAGAGCTGAAGAGAAACAAAGGCAAATGGAGCTTGGAAGAAAAGGCAGGACCCTGCGGCTGGCACAAGAGAGGAGAGGCTGCTACAGAGCTGCAGCACCTCTCACGACATGTCAGACCGTAGAGGGGATGCCATGTCCCAAATTCCCCACATTCTCCTGGGAAGACGACACCACAGTGATGGGAAACACGCTGCCTGACTGAGAGCCTGAGAAGTATGCTCTTTAGAACCCTGTTTAAACAATCCATGCCACAAGCATAGACTTTCAGCAAGATAAAAGAAATCAATGCCCATCAAGGAACAAAACCGTAATAACTTCCCCTCAAAAACACTGTTCAAAACCAGATTGTTTCACATGCTTAGTTTTTAATTCTTTGTACTTTGCAAATTGTATGCTTGCTGATTAGACTTACCAGATTTAACAACTGTATATCATTTGATAAATCAAATTTAAAAATAACGTAGAGGAATTGGTTAGGCAAGGTTTAACAAAAAAGATTTGAAAGTATATTTTTCTTTCTCCAGCTTTCACAAATTAGGAAAATTTGTGCAAAATTTTATTCCAGAAAGTAACATCTAGCAAAGATGAAGGTGGCTGAAGACACCACAGGTGACATGACTGCAAATGCTCATATATACTGTGCTTTTACATCAACATTTTATTTAACAGAAGCGATGAGGTCTAGAATTTTTAAAACCATTTTAGGGGCTCTGACACCTAATAATTTTTAAAGCATCCAATGTGAAGACATCCAGAACTTAGAAAGGTTCTTTACCCTCAGTATCGCAGTTACTTTACAAAGACAGAACAAGTTTTCGAAATATCACAATGCCAACTGGAATATTTGCTAACACAAAACAAAAACAAACAAACAAACAACCCAAACTCAACCTTCCCCCAGATGAAAGCATGTATGTCATACTGAAAAGTCCTGTGATATGTCCTGGACTCATCACATTCTCAAGCTGGATCTGTATATTTAATTGAGAGGGACAGCCTCTATGCAATTATTTCTTGATCTTGAATTCACTGCTCCACTTTGATTTTGTGCTATATTCTAAAGGGTCTACTGACAATATCTACAAGAGTCTGAAGTCATTCACTGTCTGAGCAGAGTGGAACAGTATGAGGACAGTGGAATATTAAGAGTGAAAATGATTTATGTGCAAAGGATCAGTGCAACATCCATACACTAATTATTGACCCTATATAGCCTATTATTTTAAATGCAAACTAATGAAAACAACATAGCATCTTACTTAAGCACAGTCAATTAAAATAAGCTTAGCAACTTCTAGATAAGGCATAAATACTAAATTAAATTAGATTGCTATCGAACATAAAGCAATCACACAAAAAAATCTGTGAATTATGGTTTACGGAAACTTTACATTTCACTGTACTTCAGCTATGGAATATTCTAAGCCTATAACAATGACATGCCTACCCAAAATGGAAACGATTTCTTAAGTAGATATTATTTCTCTGATGTGAATTACTTAATGTGTTTGTTCTATCTGGCCACACAGTATTTTATGGCAGGAATTTTATGAGACCTTTTCTTTTGAAGATATGTATATCATTAGTCTTTCTATTTAATTTCCTCTGAGCACACAATAACTGTGTTATTCATTTTAAGATACATTCCCAGTCTTTTTGCCTCTCTCTTCCCCACCAAAATCTCATGACAATCTGTGGTCTTTAATTCTGTTCCTACTTAGATGGTTTGAAGATGGTTTGTATAAGTGATAAGAATATATAACATATTTGTTATATTTATATACAAAATATTTAGCTAATAAAGACATAATGATAGTATAAACAGCAACAATCAGCTCATTATTCAAAGAAAATTATTTCTGTTATGATAAATAATAAATACAAACATCTTTTAAAAATAAAATATGCATAAAGATACCCCAAAACGCCATTACTTAAAAGTTAGGAAATCCTGAATGCTAGTGTTTCCCATTTAGAAGATATGAATGTTCAGACTTCCTTTGATCCTATTCATTAAATTTTACAGTATTTCTTCCCACTTCAAGTTTGTTTTTACATCACAAAATGACAAGAAGTCCAACAGAAACTAGTTACGTACTTATCTTTACCCATAGAGATTTGATTCTACAGAAGAAGAACTGATTAGGTTGAATTAGAAAAACTGCATGTAGGAAGAGATCATAAATCCTTCTTTGCAGGATACCTAACCCTAGATAGTACCATCTTAAACCAATATTAAAAGACAGCATCAAAAAAAAAAAGTCAGAATGATTTACAAAAGCATGCCAAACTTTACAAGCACAATACATTTTAAATACCTACCTGCTTCTGTAGCCACCGTTCGCGCCTTCTTTGTTTTCTCCTCAAGCTTTTCAACTTGTTTCTTTCTCTCTTACTCAGCTTTTGGCTGAAGGAAATACTTGCAGGCTGCACAAGACCAACAGGTGTGATGTACTGTTCCTCTCCTGCAGCACTTGTAGATGAAGAAAGGTTCATCACAAAAGGTGACTGATCAGCAATGGCACTCCCAGAATATTGCCCAGTACCTTCAAAATCACATTCACCTTCTGTTTCTCTATGTACTACTGGGTTAAAGGAAGTAACTTGAAACCTCTTCTGTAGTTCATCAACATTCAGACCATACTGGTCCTGAAAAGCAGTATCATCTTTCTGATTGGACTCTAATTGCAAGTCACATCTTGTGTAAACAGGTGGATTTTCATTTTGGCCATGGCAAATAGTTCCCGTACTGGAAGTCCCATATAAAGCAGGCAACAAAACAAGCCTCTCTCTGACACTTAAATCCAAACTACGCGATCTTCTGTGAAAAGCTTTTACAGTGCATGCATCATTCACAGGCCAGGCAGCAGAAAGATTTTTTCTTTGATTTAATGCCTTTAAGTGAAGTTTTTTCCCCTTCATCTCAAAACTGGGTGATCTTACTTCCAGACAAAGTGCTTCTGTTAATCTTCCAATACCATTATTATTTCTGGCCATGTATGAAAACCTTTGATTTTTGATTTGCAAAGTTGCAGTTACCAGTTTGCGGTGGAGATCCTCGTTAAAATCAGATTGAATTTTGTGGCGTGGTAAGTGTTTTGCTGACGGTTTTGCCAATTTAACAGAGAAAGCCGGCTGATAGTCAGTCCGACTCTTGCAGAAATGTACATTTACAGACTGTCCACAGGAGCACTTTGTGTTGCAAATAAAGTTAAAGCCCCCTAAGCGGGCCTCACAGAACGGACAGTGTAGTTTTCCAATTGTCCACTGTGCCTGTTAACAAGAAAAGAAAAAAGAACAACAGATTCATTGTAAATGAATGATTAAGAAGCCATTACTAGGTTTACTTTTCTCCTTTAATGAAAAACAAAAAGTAAACCCTTTTAAACACAGGGAAAGAGACTACACAGAAAAAAGAAAATCCACTATAAATAATGTTCTCAAAAACACTGCTTGCTGAAGTGATAACTAATTCTAAGAAATCTAGAACAAACACATTTCAAAATGTAGAGGCTTTAAATTATTTAAAAAAATTGTCTATAGAGAAAATAATGCTGCAATACTAATGAAAATATTAGATCCTTTAAAACACTGAAATCAATTTACTATGTTAACCTGGAACTGGCAAGCACAGTTTCTCACTTGAGTTTTCTGAGTGCTGATACATCTCTTGAATACTAAGTACAGTAGAAGAAGATTTCTCACGAGATGAGAGTAGCTTTTGCTTTGCTTACCCGACAATGCTTAAAATGGTACTTAATGTATTTTGGTGTATGTAGCATTACAGCATAATCTGTGTGCGGGCACGTCACAAACCCTTTATATTGTATCTTTAAGGAGACAATTATTTTCATTATTTGTAATTTTATGGATCTCATTTCAATTCTAAAGCCACTTTTTCAAAGGAAAACTTATTACAGATCTATAAACACACACTTGCACACTCAGTATTTTCAGTAAATATATTAACCTGCTCAGCAGAAACATTTGTGAGGATTACAGTCATGCAAGTGTTTGCAGGATCAAAGCAAAGATGAGAAACATTATCAACTCCGGTCACACATCATTCACTTGTGTGCCTAGAGTTGTAAGTGAAGTTCAGCTCTGAATATTACAGATGCTGCCCAACATTTCTAGTTAAGCATTGCTTTTAGTTGCCTATACCTTTGCAAGTTAAATTGAGAAGATGTTGCCATGACTGACGCTTGTCTGAGTGAATGCTTCAGAAAGTTTCGGTTATACCAATTTTGCAGTTTCAGAAAAGGCTTGTGTGCTAAAAAAGCTTATTTTTTTGGTATGTAACACTAGAAAAAGTTTTGGAAACTCTTTCTTGAGAAACTCACTCCTGTGTTTTGTGTTAAAAGCTCAAAATTTCACAAAATGTAAGAGATGTGCCTTTTGTTGCACCTATGAGAATCTGTTTGAATCTGGACATGTTATTGGCCTAGAGGAAAAAATCTCAGGTTACATACGCTCAGTAAAGCTTTCTGAAGGCTTTAAGATCCCCGAAAATTCCTTGAACATGCACAGTCCCTCTCAGTTTATAAGGCCGACCAATTTGTGTCTACGCCATTCCCCCCAAAAAAGAAGCTGGTTCATTACTATGAGTTTCCCACATTCCATTTCCCAGATGCTATAGGCTAGGCACTAAAACTGAGGAAAAAGCAGTCTCTCTAGTGCCTTCAGTGGGTCTTGTTGGCACTCTGCTACTATGGAATAGTAACTTGGATCTCCAAATGCAGGGGAGGAATGAGCCATGAAAAGTCAGGGAAGAAGGTAAGGAGCCTGGTAAAACTAGGAAAGAAGGAGAAGAAATGGAATAGAAAGGACATCTCTGTCCTACGTGCATAGAGACTGGGAGATGAGGTTCAATACAAAGGAGTCCAGGATTGATTTAACATGAACTTGGAAGCAGACTGTGGAAGTACTGACTCCGTAAAAGAGGCAACAGCCTATCTGTGGAGGAGGTGGTAGGGGGAAAATCAGCAACATCTGAAAAGGAGCTGAGGGGACACAGTTTCATGATGGGCTGCATAAAAAGGGAAAGCAGGGAAGAGTTAGCCAATTTAAGAATATCTATACACTGAAGCGTGTATGAAACCACATGAGATTGGTTAACAACAGGGACAGATGGCAAAAAAGAACTGGCTAGGAAGCAGTAGGTTGTTACAGCCTGCAAATAGACTTTGTGCTTATGTAAAATAATTTAGCCTTTGATTCAGAAGTTGTACAGGAGGAAATAACACATGATCACAAAATTATTCAGATCTGGGTAAGAAAGAATTGTGTAAAAAGCCCACACATTTATCCATAAACCCACAGGACCTTTCTACAGAAGTCAAAAGGAAACGAGGCAAGAGTTTCCAGGATGTGAAAGGACAAAATCAGGGCTAAGACAGCTGAAGGCTTTCATATAGACCTGGATTCTCTGTCTCTGCCACCAGAGGAACACTGTTCCTCTGCAATCTTGAGCAAATATTTTAAGCCTTTTCCGCATAGTCACTGTCTGTGCTTTTCTTATTTTCCAGGTCTCCAACTTGTATCTCTAGGCTTTTAAATGCAGAAGGCCGGGCATTTACAGCTAACAGTGGAAAGTATAAAACTAGCTGCAACACCTGAAATCATAAAAAATACAAAGTACTAAAAAAATTTAGGTCTTTATGATCAGGCATTCAAGATTACGAAACTCAGCAGGAAAATACCTCCTCGCTGCTCAAAGCTTTTTTCCCCAAAGGGGAAATGTTTTGAAACAGATGCACTATTTTGTCATGCAATGCTGAAGTCTAAGAGATCAGTAATTTTAAGAGCTTAATTAACGTTTAACAAAATAAAACACAGGGCAAAACAATGAAAACGGAAGAGGAAACAGATTTTCTTTATTTTTGTGTGCTTAGCTTTACAGTCATAACAATTTTTGCTTTGCATATTATTTTCTGGATGGATTTCTGATGTAAATCTTGTAATACAGTAAAGCTTAGACACTGAAGTCTAAGCAGAAAGGAATGCAGGTTGCATTTGACTCTCAAAATCAGGTAAGACTGATCAGAAAAACTTACAGCAAAAGACTATCACTATTTCTGCTTCTTAAGTCCACGCAGTAACATTAACTTCTAGACCCTAAATAACTTAAATACTCAACTGAAGCAATCATTACAATAGCAAAGTTGTGAGCTGGTTTGTAATTTCAGATGGGCAGATAAAACTCAAAAGCAGTGACGCTGCTTGTCATTAGACCTTTGAATTTGCAGGAGTGCATTTTCTATTTATATGACAAAATAGCACAGGTGATGTAAAAGACAGACATCACATTGTATTCCAACAACTGATCTCTAATAAACTCTCAGTCCAGTTTTATGGAGAAACATGCTCCTTACCATTACGATGAACCTAAGTACTACAAGATACAATAATCAAGACAAGCCAAAACACAAAGCCTTTACAATTAATATAAATTTAAAACTTTGATAAAATAAACAGAGGTACCCTGTGAGAGTTATTTGGACAAATATAAACACATTCATCCATAAATGGCCAAGAGTAGAATATTCCACTTCTAGGTTTCGTGCATATAGAAAAAAATATTTAAGAGGAAAGGAAAAAAAACTCTGCAAATGGTAATGATAGAAACCACTGATGGAAATTCTCTCAATAAAAAAGGTCTGTATATGATATGTGGACCTCATTGGAAAAGTGCCCTTGATATTTGTTCTTATTTCATATTTTATTGAATAATAAAGATGCAAGTTAAAAAAATTACCTTTTCAATAACACTTTTTACCCACTCTGGAATGGCTTCTAAGTTCAGATGCCATATGTTGCAAGTCTCCTGAGCAGCAGCTGAATGCTGAGGTGTCTGTTAAATACCAGAAATATTGTATTGATATTCAACATTCATGTATGCTTTTTCTTTGAATACAGCCAGAAATCAGCCACCCAAATTCAGTAAATGTTTTATTAAAAAATGATAAAACTCAAAAGATGCTGTGCATTCTCTATGCCAAAAATAAAGTAGATACTGTCAGTAATACTCTATTTCTGAATCTAAGGACAGTGGACAGACTCTGATAGGGAGGTGTTTTGTTTTATAAGAACAGAAAGCATGCAACGGCTGATCTTCTAAGTATATTAGAAAACTCATTTCACAAACATTATCAGTTTTCCAGTGAAGACAGGACAAAGTTAAGTTCTAGTTCATTTGAAAATGGTGTATCAGAGTATCAGAGAATCATTCTACAATGAGTTTCAAATTCATTTTCTAAAAATGGTTGTTAGAATAACTAGCTGAAAGCCCAGACTTTCAGTAAGCTTTATTTAGTTTTTATTTCAATAATGTGACCAACTGCAGAGAAAAAGAACAAGATTTCAAAAATATTAATAGTGTTGGATTCTAGCTGAGCTTCCAAATTGCAGCATTTCACTAACTGATGCTAAAATAAATACAATTACATAACTATATTTTAGTACAAAAGGAATTAAAACATTTTAATTAATTTAGAATGACAATAAAGTTATAATGCTGGCTAAGTTATAAAAAACTCTGGGGATCATAAAAGTCTTAAAACCAGATGTTAAAAGTTATGAACAAGGAAAAAATCCTGACTCCTATGTTATGAAACTCATGGGAATAACAGTTCTCTTATGCTGAGAAGTGAAAGTGGGTCTATATATGGAAGAGAGAAGATTTTAGAAATTCTTCAATTAATGTCAGCAGAACTTAACATACCCAGATATGTTTGCCATGCTTGTGTTGTCTTTTTCCTCGTACCTATGGAGAGTACTTGTACAAAAATCCTTGTACTTCAACTTGGATACAATTCTGACTTACAGTGTTTATACTGCATTTGTAACTTCAGTGTTTGATTAAGATTTGCTGTAAGATTTTGTCCCCCAAAGTCCCCTTCACTTATAACTCATCTGCGTGTTCGACTTAAGTTCTAAAATTCAACAGGGAAAGAACATGGTTGCTAACACACTGAAAATATTACTCTTCTCATCTTAGTAGAATACTTGCTTTCCAGTGTCTCAGAACACACTCGTAACTTATGTTTTTTATCCGCTATTTACCTGAACACAAAAAACTTTTCTGGTTGTGTGCACAATGGTGGTAGATCTCCACTAGCAACCAAGAGTACCTGGTTCCACCATGGGGCATCCATATAACAGACAAAGATACCCTCTTCTGTTGACTACTTTTCCCATAAAAAGAGTTGAAATTATCCCCAACCTCTCCCCCTCCGCCCCCAAACCCAAACCATGAACACAATACACAGCTTTTAAAGTAAAAAGATATGTTTTTTTTCACTCCTTCATATTGCCAAAAAAATAAGGTAAAAAAAAAAAAAGCCATCTAAATATAAAAAAAAAAAAGTTCTTCTCATTGCTGAGTCCCAAGGTAGATGTATTTGGTAGGTATAAATGCATATTCAGGTAACAAACCATTAAATCATGAAGCTAATCAACAGAAATTGATGCATACAGACCTACTAAATGCAGATGTACTGAATGCTGTGTACAGATGATAACTTTAAGCATTATGAGCAAAAGTTAAAGAAAAAATTAGAAGACAACTTCCTAGTTCTTGGATAAGGAAATGATTTTCTACCCAAAAGGGCTCTGTTTCTGATGATATTATTTCCCATCATTTTGACTTATGTGCATGTCAGCTATAAATATAGAATCTGTGAAAGCATCCCTGGAGAAGTAGTAAAATTAAGGCAGCTATTTGTCTCCTGTCTTTAAAATACTCCCCCACTTCTCAGCCATGACATGTGGATTCCTTGGCTGGAAGAGTACCAAGAGCTCCGTGTTGCAGACACATCAGGCCAGGGCATGTCTTGCTCTACTGCAAATGTCTGTATTGAAAACATTGATATATGACTACTAAATTAATACAAGTAGATGAATAAATACGGACCATTAATAATACTAATTATATAGGATCTTAAAAAATTATATTTGTTTCTATCTCTATCGGTTACACCCCTCTCCAGTGCCAAAAAGAATGTTTCTGCATTTCCTAGTGTGTTAAAAAAATAAATTAAAATAAAAGATCAACACATCCACTCCTATTTGCTTTTTTTATTTGATTCAGCATCATAAAATGTAAGGACTATCTTGCTGGCATATTTGGAAAGAGTCTGATAACTAACAGCCATTATAAGGCAGCAGGAAATACTCTTTTTTTCCCCCCCCATATGACTATTTTTCTGGCTATTTTAATGAAGATGGCGTGAATTACTAAGTGGTATTTTAGCCTAGCAGGGCATTCCACCTCAGGTCAGATGAATCTTTTGAACTGTTTTTGTGCAGAGATTATCTCCCACTTTTTCAAAATGAATAGCAAAAGTAACTGATGTGGAAATGTTTGACACACAATTAACTGTCACAGTGGAAATCAATATCCGTATTTAAAATACACTTTAGAAACACAGAGCTCTCTGTTAACAAATATTAAAATAACCAATTGATTAAAAGTGATTAACAGATCAGATTTTTATATGAAAAATGGAACACTATATACTCTACATAAGCCAGCAGATAAAGGTATTGTGTGTACCAGCCTTCATGTTGCAGAACATAGAGGTGACTGCCTACTTGGCTTCATTAGCATTCCTGCCTACATTATTCTCTATGAAACAGTCCATATTTTAGTAATTGCCTCCTCAAGAGGTAAATTACTAGGGGAAAGCACGTACAATACTCCTCCTATATCTAAAACTAAAGGCACTGAGAAAAGTTACAACCCCCCTTTAGACTCCATACTCACTTTAGATGGTTCTTTTCCATGATGTTTTATAAGGCAAACAGAATTTGCTATGTATTTTCTACATCTCCAGCAACGTAGCACATCAGTCTCTTCATTACTCATTTCCACTTGTAATTCCTCAGATCTGTATGCCTATTTGTAAAGACCACAAAGACGTACAACTCAAGTCACCTGTTAAATCCACACATGCTTTCCTCTTGCAACCCCCATGTCTATCAGTAGTCTATCTTCACTATAGAGATTAATATTTTATTTATAAGCAAAATTTTCTGATCTTGTATAGCATGCTACCCCAAAACATTTTAAACAGCAAAGAGAAACAGCTGTTTTATGTCCAGTTTACATACAGAATTAGAAAGCAAAACCCCTCCAAATCTAGAAAATAGACCAACTTCCTCAATGTTACATAAGAGAATTCTAGTTCTCCCAATTTATACCCTCTCCTCCAAACTACACTACTTCCCAGAATATGTCTATAAAATTAAGTTCTGATTATAATACACATTAAACATGCGTACATGTGATGCCATATAACAAAAAGAAAGCTCACACAGAAAAAAGACTGTTTACTCAATGGACATCTGGAAGCTTGTTCCCTTAAATTATTTTGTGTGGGAGGATCAGTGCTACTGCTGCACTAAGTCGACAGGGCTTTTCAGACCTGAATTAGCCTGCTTGTAAAACAGAGACTTAATTCAAGACAGCACCCAGAAGGACAGGACAGCTGTTTCTCTGTTTGCACCTTACTATGTTCTGATGTCTCCTTGGTCTCTTCTAATCTGTGTCCAAAGGCTTGTCTTTTTGGCAAGCTTTCTCCAGTGCTCTTCTTTCCACCGACTTCTGTTTTTATCCCCTTGTGCTAGCTACATGAAAAGAAACCTCAGCTGACCTTTTACATTTACACACTCAACTCAAACATCATAGTTATGCCTACTCATAGTGCTGAAGTGCACAATGCTTCCTGACAAGGAAGCTGTGCCATAAAAATTAAAATGAGTGTTAAAAGAATCTGTGTTGTTCTTCCACAATCCAAATGTCTGATTCTGCAATTCATTTAACAACTCCATTTTTATTTATTTTTCACTAACAAAGAAAACTGAGGTCCTCAACCTAGGCTGTCTGCACAGCAGTTTGACTTATTAAACCACATAAATTTTTGTATTTTCCCCATTTCCACCTTTCAATCTTCTGCCTTGTTTTCCGAAGGAATGGAAGACTATGAAACAAAACCACATTGGTTAAACCTTGTTTTTCATTCATATCTGAGTTCTTGTTTCAGCAGAATTCCTACTCTTTCTAAATGTAGAGAGTCTGAAATTTAGTTTGATGAGAAGCAACTAAACAAAGCATGCCTACATTAGACTCCTAGCTCTAGTGTACACACAGATTTTAATAAGTAGACCCACACTAATGACATGAATGAAATAAAATTTAAGCAAGCAATTTTTTTTGCAGTTTCACACAGTAAGTTACAATGAATTTTTGTGAAGATTCCAATTGTTTCTGTTTTTAGGTAAGCGAATGTAAGAACTTAATGTAAATTAAACTGCCCAAGCAAGAGATCATATAAGAGACACCGACAGAAAAGAGAGAACTTACATTGGTAGTCTCTCTTGTTCATGACAAAAAATTGATGATTCTAATGCCTTGACTTAAACAGAATCTCCTGATTTTTTATTGATCTAGCTAAGCCAGTGCTGCTTTCTATATCGGACACATTTTGAAAGTGAAATCTATAAAAATGCTAGGCCTAAGAATAACATATATATTAAAAAAAAATTAAACTCTGGTTCTGAAAGATTTAGCAAGCAGCATGGATCACTTTGCTGTGACAAAAGTAGCATTAGACTTCACAGGGTATTGAAGGAGTGATTAGCAGTTGTGAATTTGCTTGTATCAAACACCTTAAAGCTGTTCTAACTCATTCATTCTTGCCAATTTCATAATACATCTTTAATTTAATCTTACAACAGCCCAGTGAGAACCTCAAATCTAAGACTAAGCAGGAAGGACTGAAGGATTTTTTGCACAATAAGGCCAGCTCAAAAGTGTATTTCCGGTACAGTCATACCCCCTACCTACTAAAGATACATTCTTGAAAAGTGCTACAGTTAGTAATATCCATCCTCCACACCATATATACCATACCTGTGTATTCAAGCTGTATACAAGTCTCTATACATCCTGTCCCCATTATACTAATTCTTACAAGAAAAACACAACCACCCTGCTTGATTGCTTAATCTGTTGAGCAGTTGCTTCATTTGAGGCTGATGAGAGCTACTGGAGGAAGGTGCTAAACAACCGGCAATGCACCTCTGGAACAACAGATAAGGAAGTGATAGATAAAGGGGTGTTGCTGTATTTCAAGACAAGGTTGAAGTAACGCAAACAAAGGTTGGCTAGTCATCAGTGACATCTGAAGTGATGTAAGCTTCTCCCTACCTAAACAGTGTCCAGCAAGCAATCACTGTTTTACAGCAAAATAAAAGCTTTTTTTTTTTTGATAAATACTTTACAAGTATTTTCTTAGTTCTGCATAGGCCTTTCACTTAAAAATACACTTTCATATGAGAAAGGAATGTATAATACATAATAATTTACATAGCACAGGTTGTATTTTGTGTAACCAAGAATGCTGATAGGGAATTATATATAAAAAATTCCCACAAAACAGACTATGTTACAGTAGATTGAAGTGTTCTGGCATAGTAGAATTTAAAAGAGGAAATTCCTGTAGGTCTATTAAAATTCTGCACATTCGTATCTTTCTGTAATTCTTCCAGAGGACACGCTACCATTGCACATTAACACATTACATAGGTTTTTACATGTACCACATTAGAAAACAGCAAATACAACTTTTCATTTGTTATATGAGCATTCATTTTATTTTGATTTGCACAGAACTCAAACGGTAACTCAAAGCACACAAACACAGAATTCTGCAGTGTTTTTATTGGTTAAATGAAATTTAACCACAGTGTCCTGGATATATTTTTAATAAGTTTTTATTTCTTCTGTTTTGCATTTAAAACTATTAAAAAGCATCTTGTTCTCACCTTGCTTTGTCTTTTAGCAAAAATGCCACCATCAAGGCCACAGATTCCACTTTGAGAGCCAGGCACTCAGAAATGAGATAGTGGTACTCTCAGTGGGCCTTTTCAGCTTGGCACAGGGCCACGTTTGTTGTGCCTGTACTGCTTCCAGATCTGTTGGCCTGTGAGCTCATGTTTACCTCCAAAATAGCACATAGACATATCCAAGTGTCAAAAAGCCTATGTTCCCTCTGTGGCTCTTGTTTTATGTCCTTCAAACCTTTTTCTATGATTCAATCCCAGAAAAGCCAGCATGAGAGGGTCCTAAGAGTTCCTTCCCAAATCAGGGACCTCAGTCCTCATTCTTGAAAAACATTTGTCTGACCTTCTCTTACAGACCTTTGATGGATATTCCACAGCCTTCCCCAACTAGTTCAATACCTTATGTTTATCATCATAACTTTTTCCCTTAACATGTAGCCTGAATTTTCTTGCAATTTAAGCCTTACTCTTTCCCTTATCCACCATGAATACAGAGAACAAAACATCTTTTTCTTATGTTCAAGAACATTCTATAGTTTGAAGCACTTTATATTAGCTCCCCTTCAAACTTGTCTTTGGGCCAAATAAATTCTTTTAATCTTTCCTCACAGATGATGCTTTCTTGATCTTCAACCGTCACTGCTATTCTGTGAACTCTTTCAAATGGGTCAGCTATTCTTACACCACAGTGTTCAAATTTGCATGTAGAACTCAAAATGAAGTATTGCTAGCACTGAGTAACCTGGACAGATTATATGTATTTCTACCTGTACTGCTATTCATGTATCCCAATATGATGTTACTAAACAGGTGAAGAACATAACACTTGATTCAAGCAAAAGAAAAGGGGGAAGGATGCCTTATTAGGGTGGAAACTGACACAAAATTCACTAGATCCTTTTGAAAAAGTTGGTTCTTATATTTATAAGGACTGGAAAGGCTGCAAGATTAAAAATCAACTCTCTAGTGGCAAACAACTTTAATAAGCAACTTCTGCATGAGAGCCTTACAAGTTTCTGAATACATCCTCCTTGAGATGTTATGGGGAGAAGAAACAGGAATCACATTTTCCCTCCTTTTATCTGGAAAACCTATGAACAACACCACAGAAAGCTAATGGAACTATTCACGAAGAAAACACTGAAAATTAGGTGAAGGATGAAGTGACAGACATAGCAACCAGCAAAATGGTTCAGCTTCCTGTTTATTCATCACTTCTTGAATGGGGCTATTTCCCTTTTGGCATCCTCTCACTAGTAGGAGTTTTTTTTGTTTTTGTTTGTTTTTAAGTCCCCTTTGATATTTACACTGAAGTTTCTTATACGGTCCAAACTGCATACTGTATTTAGCTTTGTCCATTTCTTGTCAAAAAGAATTGCTAGAAAATACAAAGTAAAGCCCAAGAAAAGTTTCTTAAATGCACTAAGTGAAGAACTAAACATAAAAACCTATTTCTGTTGAAAGCCTGGTCCAGAGTTTCTCTTTGACCAGTTTCCCCCTCCTCCCCAAAAGCATAACAATAAAAAAAGTAGTAAAGCAAACCAAGTGGTTCTCAATGTTTTTTTGTTCAAGTCATCCATGACCTTTCAGGACGCTGCAGCCACAAAGATGACTATAGCAATTATGTTGCAGCAAGAAACTAGGGCACAGGAACTTAAGCTTTAGTTATTGGGAGTTCTGAGGAAATGGCAGATGAGCGGCAACTTTGCAGTAAGATGACAAAGAAAAGTTATATTAGCTGTCCTAGCCAGTATGTGTCCAGACCAGAAGTTCCTGCTCCCAGAATGAGATGAACTGACACTTTGCTAGACAGAGAAACGATCATGGAAGCTATAAAGGTACGTGTAAACACTGGCTGCTAGCTTCTGATCTCCCAAGTATTTCTGCTTAAAGAGACACCTTTAAAGGAATACTTAACCTGCATTTCTCAATGTCTGCAATAAAGTGACACTTTGATGGAAAGGCAAAAAAAAAACAAAGCGTTTAAAGAACTGCCTTCAGATTGCCAGAGAAGCAAAGCAGCAAGATGAGTAAAGTGCCATACAATCTGCTCCTGTGTCAGCTCTTGCTGGACTACGAACTGTATTTCGTTCTACCATTTCAGCTACTGTGTGATCAGCTTTCAGACAACAGTCCACTGGTTGACGAGAGCTGGTGGCTAGTGGGTGATACTGTTCCTCTTGTAGTAAGAGCAGCCCACGTCATTACAAGGCAGTTAACGTAAAAATGGGAAGGAATGCATATGACTTGCAACATACGTTTAATTTGCTAAAAAATTCTACTGGATGCTACCGAAATCAACAGGTCTGCAAGAGACGGCAAGACAATGTGAAGTATCTAAATTGCTTTGGCGAAGACCAAACGTGACAAGTGAACGCAAAAGCGCGCGCTGCAGCGTGAACGCCCCGGCGCGGTCCCGCAGCGCGCTCCGCGCTCCCACGCGCACGGACGTTACCCACCGCGCGAAACAAGGGACGGAGCAACGGGCACAGGCCGGAACAGCGCGCCCGCCCCGCAGCGCGCCGCGGCCCTCGCCCGAGGACCACCGACACCTGCCCGGCCGGCCCCGAGCCGGCAACCGCCGCGGGCAACCGCCGCCGCGGCCTGGGCCCGGCCCGGTACCGGGCGCTGCCCGGCGGCGGGGGCAGCGGCGCTAAGCTAACTCCGAGAAGAGGTGCGGGCTCGCCGCGCCGCTGCTCCCGCCGGGGCCGAGGCGAAGGCGAGGAGGGAGCGGGCGCGCCGCGGCGCCCTGCGGGAGGCGCCCGCTCCCCTCGGGGGAGGCCCGGCCCCCCCCGCCCCGCGGCTCCGCGCAGGTGCCCGCGCCTCGGCGCTTACCCCGCACCGCAGAGGCGCCGCCGCCGCCGGGCAGCGCCGCCCCGCTCCGCTTACCGGGCCGCGCTGGGCGAGGCTGCGAGGAGGCGGCGCCGCCGCGCGGGCGGGCGGGGGAGGGGGTTGCGCAGCAGCAGCTGCTGCTCCAACGAACGGAAAGAGACGTGAGACAAACGGCTGCGGAAAGCGCTCCGCCCGGCGCGGCGCTGGGCAGGAAGCGGGGAGCGCAACCCCCGCCGCCCCGCCAGCCCCGGCCGCGGGGGCGACGGCCGCGGGGTCGCCCAACCTCTTGGGCCGCCGCTGCGCCCCCGCGCGGGGGGATAAACAGCGCGAACCGCCCCGCCCCTGGGAGGGGGAAATGGCGCCGCCCTGGCGCGGGCCGGGCCGGTGCCATGCGGGGCGGGGCGGGAGCGGCTGCCAGCCCCAGCCCCAGCCCGGGGGACGGTGCCGGTGCCGGGCCCGGCTGCGGGCGTCCCGGGAGACGTCGGTCTTCTAAAATAGTTCTCAGTCTTGATGAGGAGCTTCAGAAACTGCTAAGCATAGTTGCATTGCTTCAAAGATACCCCCGTTTACACATGGAGAAGGGCTCTGAGTTGTTGAAGTGGTATGAGTGTGGGAAGGGTGGGAGTGTTGCTGAGGGAAAACAAATTCAGAGTATGTCCACTTTCTGGCCCATGGGGATGGTTTGAAACACTGAAACCTACCTTTCACTGTTACTCCTGCATTTATGCTATCTAATTTCAGTGACTTTAACAGGTGACTTGCTTATTTTGATGTAAATTCCCTGTCGGTCAGGATAAGCTTTTGTTATCACTTAGTTATTTTGGACAATGCAGGACTCTGTGTGATTTGGGCCTTCATGGATGCAGGAGTGTAGTATCAATTTTTAAGTGTCCTCATTTGCCTGAATGTGTAGTAATTTTTTGTTCTTTGCTACCCTGTAATTCTAACAGACTACCTTGTAGCAGCAGAATTATTTAGTCGTTTTTTTCTTGGGAGAGTGTATAGGTTTACTCAGTTCCTGCTATCTGGAGTCCTAATCATGAGGAGAGCTTTCAAACAATAGTGTGATACAAGTATTTTAAATAACAGTGTAACAGCACTCAATCAGAAAATTATGATTTTCAATAATTACTGCTAACTATAAGACTTTATCCTTGTCATTTTTGTGCTTAAACACTGTAAGTTTAGTTGCAGGGTTTTTCCCCCCCTTTTTAAAAACTTAATTGACACTAAGATGATCGACTTTCCTGTCTTACCATTTTCCTATTCCATGGTTAGAAAAGCTTTCAGTTTTATTTTTGAGAAGAGGATCATTACGGTCCTTTGAGTGATTATTACTGTTGGTGAGATGTAGTCCTAATCACTCTTTTTGCTTGCTTTATGTAGACTCAGTAAAGTAGGTCTACATAAAGATGCTTACAGGTAGGATGCTCACATTAATTAACTTTCACTCATCTCTGCCATGACTGAATAGTAATCTTATGTAGAAAAGAGAAACAGTTATTTTGGAAGAATTTCTGATAAGATACAGCACATTCAAATTTAAGAGTGCATCAGTGACAAATAGTTGCAGGTTATAAAGCATTTTATAGCAGGCTTAATTGGTAAAGGTATGCAGAAACAAGCAAAATTAGCGAAATGAGTAGGAAAAGGAGTAAATAAAAGACATTAATATGACTAGCTGCTAATTTAGGGCTTGACTTTCTAAGATATAAGAATATTGGAAATATCTGAGCAGAGAGCTCTTATTCTTTTAAAATTTTGCCATCTAACTGTACCCATTTTATTTCTCTCAAGAAGGATGTAGAATTGTACTGCTGGGACTTAATGGCATCCCATGCTTAAGGAGAAATAGCAGTGAAGATGGCACTGGGGGAAAGAAATGAAGGGCACAGTATGAAGTATGTCACAGAAACAGCAAATAGAATGAGGAAGAAAAAACCCTTGCTACTAGTGGCTTTTATGAGATTATACTTTGAGAATTATGTTAAGTGTGTTTGATTTTGTTGAGCAAGAGGAACGCGCCATTCAGCTGTGCGCCATTCAGCTGTTGCCTTACGGAGAGCGTTTGTCTGTTGCAGGAAGAGTACAGGGCAGCAGCTGCCCTGCGCAAGATTAGAGAGGGTAAAATGGCCACTAAGAAGGTTAACGGATATTGCTTGCACTGTGGTGCTGGGATACATGACAGCCTGGTGCAGAAGTTAATTCCCAAGCAGAGTATGCATGGAGTGCTTTTTACTGGAATGGCCCTTGGATCCGTGGTGGGCAGGTACAAGACCAAACTGACAGAGAGTAAATCAGAAAGCAGAGACTGTCTTTGAGACAAGGATGGGATAGCAGGGAGGCTGTAGTGAAGACTCTATGCAGTGAATTATTGAACACTGAAACACGCTGTGATGGTGTAGTGATTTCGTGCATGGACAGTGGTACATACAGTTTTCATGGCCCATGAGATACACAGTCCAGGCCGCTGGCTTCTAACAAATGATGATATTTGCCAGTAGCCACAATGGGGATAGTTCTTCCTTGCCAGCATTGATGATGAAGCTAGAAAAAGTAATTCTTAGCTATTTAGGAAACTGAATGAACTGTCTTTTGCTCCTGTAGAGTTGCTTCTTTATTAAAGTACATCTGCAATAGAAGGAATTACTTTTTCTCCAATTGTTTAGTAGTGGACCAATGAATACCACAGACATTAACTTAGTTCTGTAATCCCTGGTCCTTTCACCCATTAGGCTGTCCCAGTCAGCTGGGTTGTCTCCAAGACTTGGATATTTATCATTTGATCCTCTTTGCTGGGGCACTATATCTTAGAAAATGGCTAGAGAGGGGGCATAAGGAGAAATGACTGAAAAAATAGTTGCTGTTGGACAGACCTGCTGGGTCATACTTGAAACAGAGCACAGTGTTGCACTTATCTTTTTCTTCTGAGCCACTTGCATACTTGAATAGCATTGTATTAGTATGAGCCCAGTGAGCAACACTGTCTGGTTTCACCCTTCACTACAGGATTCATTGTAGGAAAAAACTTTAGTGCCACTGGGCATTAAAGTACCCCTAAAGCATAACATGTCACTGTATGGAGATTATCATCTTCTTGCATTTTATTATCATTTGAAAAATATACCCCTGGTTTTCAATTTGACTTACCATTTAAGAACTTTTCCTATTGCAAGTAAATTCTAAGAAAATGTTATTTCTTTCCCTTTCCCTGGAAAATAATGATTTTATATTTGCAGTTAAGGTTCCAAATCTGATTTGTGAAACTAGTTATAGTCCTGTAAGAAATCTAAAGCCTGTACAGGAGATCATTTAACAAATCATTTGTTTCATTTTGCTTCTCTTCAAAGAGCAATCAGATCAGTCTAAACTTGCTGTGTGTGATCAGAGGCCATGTTAGAGCTTGGGTAATTTTTTTTTTTTTTTTAAGTGTTTAAGTCATTCAGGACTGGATCTACTAAGTAATTCTTAATACCACTTATCTTAACTTGTAGTTGCTTGTTCCCTGGAATGGAATCCAGAACTGTGTTAGATGCAGGGATCCCCTCAGTGCTCAGAATCCTGCTGATCAAGGAGCTATCCTGAGCTAGCGAATAGAAAATGAAGAAGACACATTCTGCAAACTAGTAAGGTCAGTGAAGTTTATTTGTGTTCTGTTTACCACCTGTTGGAAACTAGTTCCTAGAAGTTATTCATGTAGAAAATAGACCTCAGGTCATTTCTCTCCACCACCTGTATTTATTCATCGCCAGATTTCTTATAACCCTGTAACCCAGGAGAGCATACTAGTTACCAGGTAAAGACAAGAGCACTCGTCTTTTGCTCTGCAATGGCACAGCTTCAAAGAATTTATGATGTATGGGGCCATAAGGGATGGAACAGAACATGCCCATGCCCAAAGGATTGTAGTATTCACGTGGGAATGGAAAGTTCAGAGATCTTCAGGGACCACCTTAAGTATTTTACACTAAGCAGACATTTAAAAATATGTTAACAACCCTATGAAGAGACAGATATGCTCTTTTATATTTAGTGTGAGTAAATAATAGGCACATTACAGATAAGTCAGTCATGTAACTTTTAATCGGGACTTTTGATTAAGTGATTCCGTTTAGATTAAAGGGAAAGATAAACAAAAGTATGTCTTCAAGTAAAATGCTTCACTTGAAGAGTCAGCTTGGTAAGCTAAAGAAACTACACTGATAACTCAGCCAGTCTGAACTGCTCAGGAATTTGAATGGAGAGGA
The DNA here is from genome assembly GCF_036417845.1 of Apteryx mantelli. Lineage (NCBI taxonomy): Eukaryota > Metazoa > Chordata > Aves > Apterygiformes > Apterygidae > Apteryx > Apteryx mantelli. Next base: position 64,225,397 of record NC_090020.1, read on the forward strand.
AATGTGGAATTTCTCTAAGTTAAATTTATTTAAACTATCTAGAATTTATATCCAAGCAAATAAAAATACTTTCAGAAATAATGCCATACTTCAGGAACGATTTTAGAAATATATGGAAGCCTACAAGGAGAAGAAGAAAACCCCACAGGAATAAAAAATTACTAATCGGCAAAGAAGAGCAAGAATATGAGCAAGAATGTAGAGCAAGAATAAAAACTGTTTAATTGAAGTTGAGTTAGAACTTGCAAAGAATACTGAAAGAGAAGTAGATGACCTTGGGCACGAGAGAAATGGAAAAGGAATGAGATTCAACTGAATAATATGCAAGGTTATGCACTTGGAGACTGCTAACAAGATTTCTTGCTACCAACTGAGGACTTATCAGATGGAGGTGATATGGAAGAGAAGTATCAGAGTATACTAACTGGTCACAGACTGTCTGTGCATTGGCAGTATCATGTAGCCCCGAAAAGGCAGACTGTGACCTGGACTGTAGGTGTCTTCCTAGTACCTCTAGGGGAATGTTGATGCTCTGATAGTTCTTTATGTGAAATAGTATAGATAGGTGTAATCACCCATTTTCAAGAAAGAAATTGGGGCTGGAACGGGTACAAAGAAGTAATACTAGAATGATCAGAATGGAGAGAGCCTGTCTTATGGGAAGACAAGAGCTTTGCTTATGTAGTTAACAAAACAAATGGGAAGATAAAAATTTCTCTTTATTTATTGATGATCATCAATGAGGAAAATACTAGAGATTACAGCAGCCTTATTTAGCCTAAAAGATATTGAATATAAGAAAAAAAAAAAAAGGGTATGAGCTGTCCATTAAGGAATTTAGGGTGGAAATTAGGAGGTTGTAGCTGTCCCAGCAGGGAGATTATTGGAAGAGCTTCCTAAGAAAAGTAGTTAGGGAAAAACATCGACTAATCTGAAGTACAGCTGTATGATATGAAGCTTACAGCAGCTAGTGGTGGGACTTAAAGATTTGGAAAGTCCTTTCCAGTCCTCTGTTATTACGCTCCCAGCTGATTTTTGAAAATCTTACAGTTTTAGGGAAAAGATGATTTAGGTAATTTGCTATCTTGTGATTGAGTGCATCTCTGTGTGTCTTAGCTCCGATTTTCCTGTCCTGTAAGAGGCAATGCCATATCAATGCTTGAATATATATTAAAAATTTCCTAAGAAGTATAAAAATATCTCTTATATACTTCAGAAATAATATAAAGGTTTTTTTGAATGCTACTGTCATTCAAGCCCTCCAAACAGCTCTGCACCGTAATTCCTGGGGGGGGGGGGTTCTAGCTTTCATGAGACTCCAGCATCATCTGCTGTTTTACTGTTGTCTAAATTAAACCTCTGCAAATCTTTTCATCTTCCAGTGTTTTATAGTTTGAGGGCAGCCTGGAATTCACTCCCATTCCAGAATTATCAGTTTCACTTTTTCAGTAGGACTGTGTAGAAAGCAGTGAAAGTTTCTTGCACTTGTTGGTGCTACTGCCTGCATACGACAGACATGCTCTCAAGCTGATACAAATAAATTGTATGAATTGTCCTATTATATTGAAAATTGTCTTGATTTTATAGGATCATTAAATCAGTTTAGCTTTTAACCAGTGTTTTTCTTTTATATAAATGTATGTATGCCTGCTGTATTTAATCTTATATCTTACAAATATTAAATAAAGAAGTAGTAGAGTGAATAAACAAGTTGTCTGACTACCAAGACTACAATGTAATCTCTGTCTGCCTCTCTCTTTTTTTAGGAAGACACCCAAGGTTCAGGAGTGTAATTCTCCTTGAAAACAGATCAAAGTATCCCTTTTATAAGATGTATTTAAATGCTATATTCTATAGCAAGATGTTTTTGCATAAATAATGATTTACACAGATTTTGCAGTTGTTTTATATTCTTTTTACTTTTACATTAATGACATTTGGAATTCTCTTTTTAGCCTATTAAATTTCTGCAATGTATTAACTAAAAAGCCTTGATATATTGTAAGAAATCAATGGGCAATAAATTTATGTAGATATCTATAAATTATGTTAGAATTAGCTTGTTTACATACATGTTCCAGTTTAAGATACATAATTAAAAATGTTCAATAATGAAAAACTTATGTTTTGCACTCAAAGAACAATATCTTCATTCAGGTCTCAATTTCAGTTTAGGAAATAAATCATTTTAAAATAATTTCCAGCTTTACTTTTTGGAAAAGTATGTTGATTATTTATATAGCCTAGTTTCTGACAAATCTGTGACAAAATAGTCTAACAAATACAGTGTTGTGCTTGGGACTTGCAATTTGATAACACAATAAAGGGAAAACAAAGATAGGACTTTAAAACTTTATCTTTCTAACTTGATACTGCGTTCAGATATTTTGTTTTAGTCTAAAGAACCTTCCACACTCATGCCTGATTATGCATATTTTAACTATTACTAAAATACAGTGTCTGATTTTGCCAGATCTCACAAAAGTCAAAATTCTCTTTTTGTCATATATTCATTGAAAGATGTATAATACAATCTGGCACTACGATAAAAAACATTTTCACTTTATTTATTTGTTACCTATCTCTATCTAAATGGATTATTACTTGCCTCCTTTTGCTGTAGAAGCCCATCTGTAATCCTAAAATGTAAACTTTGGTTTATCCCAACAGAGGGTCCCATTAAAGCAACTATGCCAAAATTAAGCAGTGATGGGCTGAAAGGAGACTCCCTGCTTCAGTGAGGTGATTTAGGGCAGCTGTGCACCTCCTGGAGTCAGTAAAGAGTGAGATTTCTTAAGGGGTGATTCACTGTTCCAGCACTCTTAGCAGGTTGCTACCAGAATTGGTGAGTAAGAACATACACCCAGCTAGTCACAGAGCTGAACTCTTCAGGTAGAAGTGCTGGTTCTGCTAATTACCTAAGAGCGCTTACTTTTATGGCTCTGGACATGGTTTAGTCACATCCCCACCTCAGGCTCAAGTCACAGCAGACTTAAGGACAAAACTATGTGCCTGCAGTTTCTGAGCAAGATGCTAGGCTTAAACATTTAGAAAACTGTGGTTCACAGCGTAGGTGTCTATAAACTGCAGGCACTTTAAGAGCTGGTTGGTTGTGGAAGGATGGTATTCTGAATCCTTGACACAACACTTGTTTTAGATACCCACACATATCATTTTAGTGCTGTTTAAGATCCTCACATCTGCATGGTATTAGCAGATACAACATGCCCTTCTGGAGCCACTGCTGAAGGCTAGGTTCAATATCTGAGGGCATCTCAAATGGCACTAGGGGCTTACTGGCTCCTGAACTAAGTTCTAATCAAAGTGCATCTGAGATGCCAAAAAGTAGCTGTTCTTATTGCCTAAGTATTTTAGTTTTTAAGGCCGTTGAATTCTGATACCAATGGCAGTGTAAGGCATGATGCATTGCATCAGATACAGAATTAAATTCTTAATTACTCATTTGCTGTAGTTGCTGATATGTCCAATTAAGCTCGTGTGTTCACTCTCTCAAAAAACATGCTGAGATGCTCATATATTTTTACAGATTCTTGCTTTGTGCAACATTCCATTATCTTCTCTCTGTGGTTCCAAAAAAGGCCATGAGAAGGACATTATTTCAACAGAAGACTGATTAAAAATGTTAAATTGGTTGTTTATAAATATACAGAAATTGTAATCACACAGTACATAACTTCAGAGCAGATCTTAATCTGAATAAGAGCAAGACATGGAGGGAACAATTAGCAGATAAACACTGAATCTGAGCCAGTTTATTGAATACACTGTGTGTAAAGAGAAGAGTCCAAGGGAAAGACTGATGGACTTACCATATTGAGATATAGAGCTGATTTATACTAACTCTTTGTCAAGTTGTCATTCATGTGAAAGATACTTCCAGTTTAACTTGGACGGAGAAGTTATAGGGGTAGAAATGGATATTACAAGTTACAAAAGCACAAGGAGCCATAAGTATGTTTGTGTGTGTTCCTTTATAGGCTTGATCCCATGGTTTACAGCTGGCTAAAGGACAGCTCTGTTCTAGCAGAACCTCAGCAAAGTCAGTGGTGCTTTGTACATTGGGTTGCAGGGTCAGGGCTTTATATGGCATTTTACAGGCAGAGTGATAAAGGTGTGAGTTGAAGTAAAGTGATGAAAAAGATTATAGCATTCTCTAATCATATGATATTTCTATTTTACTATACATAGAGAGCAAATTGATTTTAGGAGGCTGTATACATCTATCTAAACTTGGGTGGAGGGCTGCAGAACACAATCTTTGCAACATAATAGTACATGCGACTCCCCCTACTTCCCATATCTACTCCTAATTTGCTCAGACTGAAAATCCTTGGGGAAGATGCAGTGATTTTTTGTGCATCTTCAGGGATGAGCTTGAAAGAGCCCCGGTCTGTGACTGGAACTCTTAAATGATGCCACAGTATAACACTGACAATGAAATATACAGTTGGCATGTAATCACAATTTTACATTAAGTGGAAGTCTTCAGCTGATACCTTATCTTTTGGTCCATGATATCACTGTTTCAGAATGTGCCAAATACTTGCTACAACAACCCCTCTTGTTCTCTGCTGCAGAAATCCAAGATCTGTGATTATGTATGTTTCAGTTGTTTGTTTTGATGCACACTGGATTTTTTTTAACTTTTGCTTAGATCATTAACATTAATGACATATTAGAAACAATAAAGTTTGTTGATTTCTATGTTAACGATGTTAGACTACAAGGGAGCCTGTGGTTTCATGCTAAGTGCAGCACAGGAAAATCGTAGTAAATTAATGTGCAGTGTAAATAATATGGATTATAAGAAGCCATTCTTAAGTTTTAATAATGAGTAGTAAACTCCATCTGTACTTCCCCCAAAATATTTAATTCTTCTTATCTGTTGTAAGGTGAGGTGAGATGGTAAGAACCGATAGTACCAAATTTACTTTGTTACAAGAATCTCTGTACAGTTATTGAATATATGTAGGGGCCATAGAAATGCATGTAGTACTTTTTCCCTGTCCTTTCAAAGTTGAATTCTTAAAAATGTAATTCTTTATTAACAAAAAAGAGAAAAACAGAAAATATTTTAATATTATATTGAAAATGTAGATTAAATATTTTAATATTATATTGAAAATGTAGATTTATTTAAAACTTCAGAAAAAATACGTCAGTGAAAGCATCTAAATAGATGGTTAAAAGAATCTTAATAATGTCAGAAAGTCCTGTGTGCTCCACACGTTCTCACAGCCAGGCAACATGCCAAGGAGAAGCTAAGTGAGAAATCAAAGAATCACATTTCATACTTGGCATATTGCCCACCTCAGCTTGGCGGTGAAAACCTATTTGGGCTAGTGCTTGGACAGCTCCAGGAAAGCTGGAGAGATTTACAGGTTGGAGTTCTCCTTCCTGGACACACACCTGCCCTTCAGTTTTCTGCTTCTGGTTAGTCACTGTGTGTAGTCAGCACATCTGCCACAACTGTCTGTTTCTGGATGATCCTGGGACGCGTGCATCTCCCAGAGCTTTATTACCTGTGATGTGGCTTTAAAGTGTCACATCACTGACAAAAAGAGCTAAAGATACTATTTTTGCCTCCAAGAGAAGGAACAGCTAGATGTCATTAGCAAGCTCGTGTCCATAACCGTGTTCTTGTGTCTTCTAATCTGAGAAATCAGATGCGTGGTTTGGCAGCCTTTCAATGTGACTTTTTTTAGTGAAGTAGGAAGGTAGGAAAATTCTGTTTGCAGCTACTCACAGTCTTCCATCTGGTTGAACTGCCAATGATTTGAGCAGTCCTGCCCTGATCTAGACTGGTTGTCCTTCTCAGTTACAACCCTATGCTACCCAGGATGCATACATTTCTCTTAGCACCTTGTAGAAAGTGCATGCTTGGGATAACCACAGAAAACAGCTCTAGGTATCTGCCTTTGTTTTCTCTTTTTCATCTTCTTCTACTTCTTCATGTTTCTTCTTCTAACTGTGTATTTTATGCACTTTTTTGGTACTCGTTTAGCTGGTGTAATTTTTCTGCAGTAATAGCTTTTAAACATTGTCTTTGCCCCCTTTGCAGCTTTTCATATCTCTTCTCTTGTCACAACACTAATTTTCTGTGTTCTGATTCTTATCTGTCCTTTTGTTTGCATTGAGTATTTTTTTCCTCTGACACCAGTTTTCTTCTTTCATTTGTTTATCAAGTATCTCCTTTCTACATTAAATAGTGCATGCCTGCTCTCTTTTTTCTGCATTCAGCAGAAGGATACTGACAGTATCTCTTGCTCTCTGTAAAAATATGTATGAGATCATCTTGCGTAAAGCAAAAGTACTGAGTGTGCTTCCAGATAGTAGGCCACCGAACAGACATGAAAAGATATAACCATAGTTTAGATCTGTCTGGTAAATGCTGGGCTAAAATTGTCAGCTGTGAAAGCAAGAGGCTCCGAAGACCAGCAGAGGGAGTGAGTTCCTCAGGCAATACCCCTCTATTAGGGGTGCCCTGACTCCAGCCCCCAAGAGCAAGCGTCAGTGTGCCAACACAGGCACAAGCATAAAGCTTGTGAGATGTGCAACAAAGGGAGATAACTGAAGCAGTTCAAAATATTCAAGCTATCTAAACAGAAAGCGCTATATTGAAATGGTTGCAACTCTTATTTTACTAGTAAAAAGTTTGAGAAGTTTAAGAGCTAAGAATATAGAAATAATGGTTAGCTGACTAGAAGTATGAGACATTACTGAGGAAATCATTTTAATTAATGGTAGTGACATTTATCTTCATGACTGCTACAAATCAAATATTGATGAAGTGAGATTAAGCCTTTAACAGGGAAATTTATTTCATTACTGGCACATGTAATTTTTCACATCTGTTCATTAGGGTGTAGACTGAAATGATACATCTTCATGCTGAAATGGTTATTGATTAACATAAATTTCATTACTAACTATGGAAAATATGTAAACAAATTACAAAAACAAACAACTCAGAAAAGCAGACCTGTGTCTGCCAATTAATTCACTGGTAGTGCCTTCGACGTTATGAATCCCATTTTGATTAGTATGTGGTGAGCGAGTAACAAGGTAAAAATTGCTAAATGTTTTTGCAGTATGTTCGTTCTTACTGATTCTAAAGATTTTCCTGAAGTACATTCCTGAGAATGAATGGGAAGGGTAGGTCGACTTACCCATGAGCCATCAGCATTTTGCAAGCAATCATTAATCTCTAGGTATAATGAGCTCTAGGAAAGGTGTGGACTGTGCTCAAATATATAACAACTGTTTTCTCTCAGTTTTTATTGAAAATAGGAAAGGATGAATAGAGATGGGATATAGACAAAATGGACTGACCTAAATACCAGCCCAAGTGAAAACTTAGCTTGCAATTATCTGTTTGGTATCCTCCATTCCTTCCATAATTTGCTGCAATTAATTTTCAATTCTTTTAAAAATAGTATATTGAAAATCTGCTGGGGAACAGCCCTCTCGTGCCTCTAGATTAGAAACAAAATTAATGGGCTTGGTTAGTATGAACTAAAGAATAATTGCTTAAACTAATTGTGGAGAGGTAAGTGTCAAGATTCAACAAAAAGTCAATATTAGGGGCAGTATCATTCAATGTGCCTTATTAATGATTCAGCGAACATTTTAATTTATGGGTTGGCAGTGTTCTAAGATGCAGTTTTAGTTCAGAGCACAAGATAAAAGGAAATTACAGAATGGTCTGTAGTTCTCTGAAAGCATACTGTCATGAAGTTCATGGAAAATAAGCAGAACTAAATCACAACATAAAAAACACCCAAAGGAATTCTAGGCAGTTAATCCAATCTGTAATATGTACAAAAAGTAAGCTTGGTTGAAAGCTGGGTGAAGTAAGGAAGCTTACTTTTGTTGATTGTTAAATCATGCCAAAATGCTGTAATATTTATCAAGACTATTGTTATTGGGATGAGTAGGGAAAGCCTATTTTTCTCTGTTGAGGGGAGTTTGCTTTGTTTTGATAGCATTTTCTCAATAAGGGTTTTGGTTTCTACGACCATGGGACCCTGTTTGAAGATCGACAACTGATGGCGAGGGATGGGATCCACCTCACGAGGCGAGGCACGCGGGTCTTTGCCAACAGGTTGGCCAGCCTGGTAAGGAGGGCTTTAAACTAGGAAGGATGGGGGAAGGGGAGAGTTATAGTGCCAGGGTAGCTGGCAAAAGACTGCTCAAGTCGGGATGCCTCCAGCAGGTGAATGCAGCCAGGGAAGTGCGCATGGGATGTGGCTATGGAGGATCCTCTTTTACCCCTCCTGGGAAACCTGCATGCTTGATGACCTCTCTGAAATGCCTGTACACCAATGCACGCAGCATGGGGAACAAACAGGAAGAACTAGAGATGTGTGTGCGGTCGCAGGGCCATGATCTCATTGCCATTACAGAGACATGGTGGGATAGCTCGCATGACTGGAGTGCTGTCATGGATGGCTACATGCTTTTTAGGAAAGACAGGCCAGGAAAGCGAGGTGGTGGAATTGCTCTTTATGTGAGAGAGCAACTGGAATGTATTGAGCTGTGCCTAGGGGTGGATGAAGAGCGAGTCGAGAGCTTATGGGTAAGGATCAAAGGGCAGGCTAGCATGGGTGACACTGTTGTGGGTGTTTACTACAGGCCACCTGATCAGGATGAGGAAGTCGATGAGGCCTTCTACAGACAGCTGGAAGTAGCCTCACGATCCCAGGCCCTGGTTCTCATGGGCGACTTCAACCACCCTGATATCTGCTGGAAAGACAACACAGCTAGGCACAAACAGTCCTGGAGGTTCCTGCAGAGCATTGGTGACAACTTCTTGACACAGGTAGTGGAGGAGCCAACAAGGAGAGGTGTGCTGCTGGACCTCGTACTAACAAACAAAGAAGGACTGGTGGAAGATGTGAAAGCTGGGGGCAGCCTTGGCTGCAGTGACCATGAGATAGATGGTGGAGTTGAGGATCCTGCGAGGAGGAGGCAGGGCAATAAGTAGGATCGCAACCCTGGACTTGAGGAGAGCAAACTTTGGCCTCTTCAGGGACCTACTTGGAGGAATCCCATGGGTTAGGGCCCTAGAAGGAAGGGGCGTTCAAGAGAGCTGGTTAATATTCAAACATCACCTCCTCCAGGCTCAAGAGTAGTGCATCCCTATGAGCAGGGAGTCAAGCAAAGTAGGCAGGAGACCTGCATGGATGAGCAAGGAGCTCCTGGCAAAACTCAACCAGAAGAAGGAAGTATACAGAAAGTGGAAAGGGGGACAGGCCACTTGGGAGGAATATAGGAACGTTGTCAGAGTATGCAGGGATGCGACGAGGAAGGCTAAGGCCTGTTTGGAATTAAATCTGGCTAGAGATGTCAAGGACAGCAAGAAGGGCTTCTTCAAATACATCAGCAGCAAGAGGAAGACTAGGGAAAATGTGGGCCCTTTGCTGAATGGGGTGGGTGCCCTGGTGACGAAGGATGCAGAGAAGGCAGAGTTACTGAATGCCTTCTTTGCTTCAGTCTTTACTGCTCAGGCCAGCCCTCAGGAACCCCAGATCCTGGAGGCAAGAGAGAAAGTCTGGAGGAAGGAAGACTTTCCCTTGGTTGAGGAGGAGTGGGTTAGAGATCATTTAAGCAAACTTGACACCCACAAATCCATGGGCCCTGATGGGATGCACCCACGAGTGCTGAGGGAGCTGGCAGATGTCATTGCTAAGCCACTCTCCATCATCTTTGAAAGGTCATGGAGGACAGGAGAGGTGCCTGAGGACTGGAAGAAAGCCAATGTCACCCCAGTCTTCAAAAAGGGCAAGAAGGAGAACCCAGGGAACTACAGGCCAGTCAGCCTAACCTCCATCCCTGGAAAGGTGATGGAGCAGCTCATCCTGGAGGCCATCTCCAAGCATGTGGAGGAAAAGAAGGTGATCAGGAGTAGTCAGCATGGCTTCACCAAGGGGAAATCATGCTTAACCAATCTGATAGCCTTCTATGATGGAATGACTGGCTGGGTAGATGAGGGGAGAGCAGTGGATGTTGTCTACCTTGACTTCAGCAAGGCTTTCGACACTGTCTCCCATAGCATCCTCATAGGGAAGCTCAGGAAGTGTGGGTTAGATGAGTGGACAGTGAGGTGGATTGAGAACTGGCTGAATGGCAGAGCTCAGAGAGTTGTGATCAGTGGCACAGAGTCTAGTTGGAGGCCTGTAGCTAGCGGTGTCCCCCAGGGGTCAGTCCTGGGTCCAGTCTTGTTCAACTTCTTCATCAGTGACCTGGATGAAGGGACAGAGTGCACCCTCAGCAAGTTTGCTGACGATACAAAACTGGGAGGAGTGGCTGATACACCAGAGGGCTGTGCTGCCATTCAGAGAGACCTGGACAGGCTGGAGAGGTGGGCAGAGAGGAACCTCATGAAGTTCAACAAAGGCAAGTGCAGGGTCCTGCACCTAGGGAGGAATAACCCCATGCACCAGTACAGGTTGGGGGTTGACCTGCTGGAAAGCAGCTCTGTGGAGAAGGACCTGGGAGTGCTGGTGGACACCAAGTTAAGCATGAGGCAGCAATGTGCCCTTGTGGCCAAGAAGGCCAATGGTATCCTGGGGTGCATCAGGAAGAGTGTTGCCAGCAGGTGGAGGGAGGTGATTCTCCCCCTCTACTCAGCCCTGGGGAGGCCCCATCTGGAGTACTGCGTCCAGTTCTGGGCTCCCCAGTACAAGAGGGATGTGGCACTACTGGAGCAAGTCCAGCAAAGGGCTACAAAGATGATTAGGGGACTGGAGCATCTCTCTTATGAGGAAAGACTGAGAGAGCTGGGCCTGTTTAGCCTGGAGAAGAGAAGGCTGAGAGGGGATCTTATCAATGTGTACAAGTATCTGAAGGGAGGGTGTCGAGAGGATGGAGCCAGACTCTTTTCAGTGGTGCCCAGTGACAGGACGCGAGGCAACGGGCACAAACTGAAACACAGACGCTTCCATCTGAACATGAGGAAAAACTTCTTCACTGTGAGGGTGACAGAGCACTGGAACAGGTTGCCCAGAGAGGTTGTGGAGTCTCCTTCTCTGGAGATATTCAAAACCCGCCTGGATGCAATCGTGTGCAATGTGCTGTAGGTGACCCTGCTTGAGCAGGGGGGTTGGGCTAGATGATCTCCAGAGGTCCCTGCCAACCTCAGCGATTCTGTGATTCTGTAATATATAAAAACTGTATTATTTATAAACTGTGCATATAAACTACTCATTTAAAACATGGAAACTACTTTTAGAATTCAATACAAGGAGATGAAAAAAACAACAAATCCATCTGAAAGTTGTCAACATTTCTTACTTATGTATTATATATTTGTTCCGCAAAGTACCACCAATTCTACCACAATAGAACTTGGCATGCTGTTGGTCTTTAGGAGCCACTCTAAGAATGTTTCGTAATAACATCTAAAGAGAGAGAAGACATGAACATCTTCCTCACCCTAATTAATTGCAAAATATTACAGTAATTTTTCAGTGACCCCAGCTGAGAGGGGGTCCTATTGTGCTAGGTACCGTATTGAGACAGAATATTTCTCCTAGAAATCCCATCCCAAGAATGCAACCAGCAATGAGGAAAATCTTAGAGGTATTGTTATCTAATAAAATAGAAACATTAAATCAAGCATTGTTGTTGAAAGTGATGGGCACCTGTGACACTTATTTGAACTATCTGTTAACTCTGAAAATCAGGTTCTGAATTAGCAGTTTGATAAGTTCAGTCAATTTTATGTTCTCCTCAGAAAGTGAGGTGTTTCCAGGTGAATTTTTCCTCTTTATTTATCTTCTTGACTAGAATATGTATAATGCAGATCTTAACAGAAAATGAAAGTTTCAAAAGGTAAAGGAAAGTGAACTTGTCTGTGAAAAACAGAAAGCTGAAATATTAAGGGATGGCAGTGACTGTATGCACTGGAATTATCAAGGGAACACTGAAATTAAGATTTCCTCATTATGTCAATATATTATGTCCATGGTCAACATGTGATATCCACAAGAGGAAACTTAACTCTTGATGAGGAGATGATTGTTGGATGACCCATTAGGTATTTGTGGCAGTAGCTGCTGTGATTATTTTGGTACAAAATTAAGAAGGAAGCCGTTCTTGTGAATTGTTTATATAGACAGGAGGTTTGAAAGACGTAATATGTTATTATATGTATGAAGGGGTATTTCTGACAGACTGAGCATTCAGAAATGTTTTGCCAGTAAGTGCCATTTTTAGGAGATTTTTCTGTTTGAGACTATTCCTTCTGTTTTGGGGGAACAGGTTTGTAGGAAGAAGTAATAACTTATCTTACTGATATGACTGGAAAAAAATGAGCAGTGTTTCAGAAGGCTGACCTTTAAGAAGAGACAAGCCTTTCTTTAGGTATGAAATGGAGGTAAACCTCAAATTAAGCAGGGTGGTTTCTTTGAGTTTAACCTAAGTAATCTGTGAGAGAGAGCAAGTGAAGAAGAAAGGTTTTAGTAAAGTAGACATGACAGATGGAAGAGAAAGAATAAAAAACAGAAGTGGGTAATTAACACCTTTGAAATAGTGAGCAGTCATCAGGAGATGGGCCTTGACAAAATTGTTATGTGGCATAAAATCAATGTCTACATGAAACCATTATTTTTATTTTCTAGCAGAGTTATCCATATTAGTTTCCAACCCTATTTTCTCAATCTATTTTGTAGGTCTTTTCAGAGATTCAGAATAGAGACAAAAGAAGTAGTAGAAGTTTTCCAAAACGTTTGGAAAATCTTTCCTTACCAACAACTGTAGGAAATATTTACAGAACATATCTGTAATATCATCTTCTAATAGCATTACATTAGAACTCTTAAAGTAATTTTTGCATTGGTTTCAATAACAAGGTGGTATGTGAGAACCATGCATACAGTTAGTGGTACTTGCTTAGTCTTTTAACAAATTTGCATATAATATTCAGATGGCCCATTCAAAAACAGATACTTTTTCCCTGATTTTGCCTGCTGATTATCTGTCAGTTTGATGAGAAAAAGATGGACAATCTTTTTAGAACTTCTGCAGAGCTGTGGAAGGTCTTTGCTCTAAATCACAGCTTTTGGTTTTAGAGGGTTGTATTCAGTATTTTGAAGCTTGCTGTCTTTATGGAAATAGGTATGCTTGTCTGTGGGTCGCAAATTGCTGTAGGTGTATTGACTGTGCTATCTAGAAAGGTGAAGTGGTATTTTGGAGGGTATTTTGGAGACAGTTTGATGATATGGTTTGTGTAAATTAACAAGATAGTCTGTGCTTTTACTGTATACAATAGAATTGTCTTAGGTAAAAAAAAATTTCATTAGATAATTATCTAAAAGTTGATTATCCTTGAGGTGACTCATGTAGAGGATACTATTTGATGCCCATAATTCAGAGAAAATTCCTATCATTGAAGAAAATACTGTTGAAGATGAAGTAAGTAAGTGTAGCAGCATGTTTGAATAAAGTCTCTGTCTTGGTCTTGTTCTCACAAATACTTGAGGCAGTTTATATCATGATATTGGGATGTTTTGTGTAGCCTGATGATGACCATTGTGGCAAAGATGCCACAAAGATGTGGCAAAGGTTAGTGAGGCAGCTGATGTGTAATTTATAGAAAAATGTTATGTCTTAGATCAAGACCTCTGGTGTGAGGAGGAGTTGAAGATGTCCTCTACAAATATTGATAGATCTCAATGAGGGTAAATATTGTTAAGTATAATAGGTCTTCCAGGGTTCCCTGGTTTGTTTTAGATGCTTAACAGGTTTCACATTTAGGGATAGAATGGGGAAATAAGTTCTGCAGATATTCTTGGATATGCCAGAGGAGGAATGTGATATGGTCTTTGAGTTCTGAAGTGAGTGCTATTTCTTGCATTATTTGTATTCTGCAGATATTTTTTCCTAGGGAAAAAATGCGTGGTAGAAAAGAAGACAATGCAAATTGACTAAAAAACTCAACTTTTTCAATTTTTTTTTGACTTTTCATAAGTTTTGGAAAAGACATCAGGTTTGAGGTAACAGAACAGTCTAAATGACTGGCACATAGTTTTTGTTCTAATTTTTCTATCATTTGGCAGATGTGTTTGACTGACTTCAAAAGAAGATTAGAACTTTGTGAAAGGAATAGGTAAACATAGTATTTATAATTAGATATTCTCAAGAGCAACCACTGCTAGTAGACAGATATTTCCCTTTGGGAGAGGCAGTTTTTCCCCATTATTCCTCCCCAAAGAGTCTTCCACACTCTGACATGTGTTTTAGACATTAATCTAAAATATCTTTAGTGCATTTCTTGTTGCTGTTTCTGTAGTCACCATTTTATATTTGGTGTAATTAGCTGTCAATTCATTACCAGTAGTAGTGAAGCTCTGACTTGAAAAGAAACTGTAGTGGCTGAAATACATGAAGGTAGATGTTATTGTTTGTTTTGTATGTTAACTTACTAACTTTCCTGATTGTCTGGGAGCCCACTGTCGGTAGGAGTGTCATGTGATAGCAATGTGTTTGCCACATTACAGTAAATGTGTAGTTTCTAAAAGCTCTAAGGGACCAATGTTTAAGAGAGGTCTAATATTTGAGAAAACTAGGGAATATATGAATATATGCTTAATAGATATTAAGCACACACAAATGATCAGTTAAATAAAAGTTTTGTATTCCAATGCAAAGATGAGATAATAGGGGGTACTTAGGTCTCACTGTTTCATAACTGTTTCAAAAAGTCATTTGTCCCCTCTCCTGAATGGAGCAGGATCTTTCATTCAGTATGTTCTCCAGGTCATACTGGGGGGCTGCTCTACAGGCTGTTACAGAGTATGACTTCCTCTAAACTGTGGAGATATACCACACCTGGCTTGAGAATCAGGAGTGGTCAACTCAAAGCACCATTGAGTTAAGTACAGGTATTTACCATGGCTTGGCTAAAATTAACTTTTGCTGAGCTCTGTCATGCAGTGGCTAGGCCCTCAAAGGTTCCTGAGCTAGCTTCTTTAAAACTAATCTTGGTGATTGCTTGTACTGTGGTGCTGAATAATGGAGATGTATACCCAGAGGGTTTCTCAAGCATCGCTGCAGTCAGCTTTCACTATGAAATGTGCTTTTCTTTTCTGCTATAGTAATTTTTTTAAAAAGTATCTGTGTTTATAAAATACATAAATAGGAGAGAACTGAATTTTAGGTGAGTCCTAGTGCTTCTGACTGATTTTTGTGAGCATTTACTCTCTGGCATGGAAGTGCTTTCAGGTGTTGTACTTAAAAAAATTGAAGAAACTTGAAGAGTAACCTTTCCTTTGATATCTCTTGGTAGCTAATGTGTCTCTTTTGTTCTTTTAAGTACAAACTGTAATTTGTGCTTGGAGTGGGGATTTATTGGCTCTTACTGGCTGTGTCAGGTTTCATGTGTAAAGTGTCTATGGATTGGAGTGGACTGTGATTGCTCCCTGCCGCATGTCTGCCATAGCTTTAGTACCTATATAACACTAAACAAACAGAACAAATAGGTACATAACTCTTTGTTTAATAGTTGTTCTAGGTTATTCAAGAGTCACAGATTTTTCCCTATATAGATAATGACCGTGATGAAACATCAGTAATGTAGAATGAACCTGTTTTATTCCTGAATATTGATGGGGGGAAAAAAACATTATTGGAAAAGCTGATTCCCCTTCTCTTTTTCCTCAACCTAACCAAACCAACTGAAAACCAGAAAAGAAGATGCTTTCAGGGGTCTACCTAGGACACTTTTATAGCTTGACACAGCCAGCACCACAACTATCATTTCTTTTTAAGGGCTGGGTGCTGGCCATCCTTTGCCTCGTTATAAAGGTATGCAGAAGAACACTGAGCCATAGGAAGTCTTTCCTTGGACTTCTAGAATTGATGCTGCAGTCTCAGACCTGTTCTGGGCTGCTTGTGTTGGGAAAGTATTTCTGACTTTCAATGACAGATACTAATTCTCCTCTTTCTTATCCTGCAACCTAATGACAGGCCCTTACCTCTCCAGGGAAATAAAAACACGTTTGACTTCATCTTTGGCACAATGTTTCAAGCAAGTGTTACGTTTTGGCTGTTCCTCTCCCATCTGTTGAAGTTAGCTACCTGAAATGTGGCAAGAGACAGAAGTTGATGAGGGGAAGGAGAAAGAACGGGAAGAAAGGCACCGCAGCTTAGAATGAAGAGGTACACAGGAAACACCTGTCTAGCCATCTGCCCAAAAAAGGTTCCAGAAGTTGCCAATTGCCTTATGGATTTGACTGTTTATCCAAATGCTAATACTAATGCTAATTAATGCTAATTTAACAGTAGTGTTCTTAAAAGCCTATAGTGGCCTTTAACCCCTTCTTTGGAGACTGCAAATCCCATATCAAAAACTACATTACTAAATCAATTTATTTGACAATTTCTTTCATATCATTTTAACTTTTGAACCTGTACCGTCTATGCATTAAGGATGAGTGCACAGCTTATTGCTCTTTTGGAACCTGACTTAGATTCATTACACTGAGCCCTAATCCTCCTTGCATTCAAATAGAGTTGTATCAGTAATCAAAACAGAAGGATAGTAAAATAGAGGCAGCACATATGGTAATAAATCCCATGAAAAGAACATAGACTGTAGCATAAATCTACCATCTGCTATAAGATTTACAGCCTCTCTTTTTGCTTACTAGATGACAAACAAATAGATTACCCACCCTGTTAGCCCATGCTGATGAGGATTTTTCCACTGTGTAGCAATACAGTTAGCTTGGGCTGAAATTTGCCTCATACCTAGAGTTGCTTCTCTGAAACTCTTTGGTGTATGGAAGAAGTCTAAGGTGTTAGTTTTAGCTAATGGTCTCCCCTCCCCAAACTGAGATACTACTGAGCAGTCATTGTAACCACTAATGGTTTCTCAAAGTGTAGTGAAAGGGAAGGGGAAACATTTTTTACTGATGAGGCAAAGCAGCTGTAAACCTGCACATAAAATTTAGAAAGACATAAGGATGAGAGCACAGCATTCTCTTCTTTAGCTCAATATACACCTTGCCATGACTATTTTTTGCAGCGGGATTACCTGCATAGAGGGTCCTTTTGTTTCAAGCATTATCCAGCAACCTGACCTAGTTGCTTCCACATATAAGTAAGATTTACCTCTGAGCAGAGGGGGACAATTCAATGCTTTTTACTTTCCCAAACTCCAGTTAAAGTCTGCTTTTGAGCTGGAGGGTCAGGCAGCAGAGCAGGACAGCAAGGAAGCTATTTTCCACCTCAGCAGAAGTGGCGGTGACTTGCTTGCCTTTCACAGAAGCCGGTTCCATGCCCATTTTGTTTGGTGCCAGGACTCCTGGGAACATGTGGAAGAATCTCAGTTTCTGTGGGAGAAATCTGAATCAGTATCTCCAAAGCCCGCCATGAGTCCACTGTTCCTCTCCTCTGCTAACTGGAATCAATTAACTGGAAGGCAGGAGTCCCTAGTGGTAAGCAAGTAAACTGTATCCAACAGTTTAACATATATGAACTGCTTTGCTGTCCCCCTTAAATGTCCTTTCAAATGAATTTTTCAACTCTGAATATAACATAGCTGACAATATTGATATTTTAAATGTCTGTATTTGACTCCAGAGTTAAAATCTCAGAGATGAATGAGGCACTTCAGCTCTTTTTCTCAGAACTCTTGTTCAACATCACTGATCATACATAGGTTTCAAGCACAGAGCAACAGCTGCAGAGAGGGGAATTAGAATCTGAAAGGCCTGATCTGCAGAACTGCTAAACACACAAAATTTAAGCAAGTCCTCATAAAAATCTTTGAAACTTTAAAAATCTAGGGAAGAGTGTTCACCTCCAGTAAGAAAACAAAACAAAAAAAAAAACAAAACAAAATTGAGAAGAGAATGAGAAAAGGTTTAGGCACCTAGTACAATTTTAAGAGATGTTAAAAATGCACAGATAGACCGTAAATCTGTTCTGTTGAACTGGATTTCCATAATGCTTTATGCTTATTTTTCTAATAATGTTTTCTCATTAATTAAGAAGCCTTGTACACTTCCAAACGGAAAGGTTCTTGTTTCACTAAGGCAATGTTTTATTTCTTCTTCTGCCTCCTTGATGATTTCTGCTAGAAAGCTCATTTCTTCCATTTTTTCCTTGTCTGAGAGTTCTCAGGCTCATATGAAACTGAAAGACACTCTGGAAGATGGAAGAAGACTTTTCCCTCCTGAATATATCCTTTTCATCTCCAAGATACATTTCTTTATACAGCTTTAGTAGTAATACCCAAAATGTTTTTAACTGTTAGATAAATAGCAAGGGCATGGATAGCAGACTTAGCAAATACTTTAGTCAGTCTCCTCTAATTTCTGCTGTTTCCTTTTGATCAGAATTTCCTTAAGAATTCAGGATTCCTCGGATAAGGCTTCCCCCCGTTGCTATCTTCTGCAAATTTTGAGAAAACTCTGGAGTATTTTGCTTAATCAGGAACTGACTGACTCTCTAGAACTCTTGAAAAATGTGAATAGGAATGCTAGAAAAGAAGACCCTTTATCATGTAGCTATTTTTTATTGTTGCACAGAAATGGTGGGGAATTGCTCATACATTGGTTAAAATTATTCTTTATATGTATCACTTTTTTATAGAGAAAAACAACTAGCAATTCCATTTTTCTTTCAGTGTGCTGACCGCCTAATGCATCTCTTCTCTTAATGACGGTTATTCTGTTACAGGAAGTAGATGTAGCTGTTACGCTCCATGTACGCAGGCACTTGCATCACTGTCTAAATTATACCAATGCTTAAACAAGCAAACTATCTTAAACAGTTCTAAGGTGCACAAGAACCTCACTGTTGTCATTTGTCTTCTTATTGCAACCTGCTAGTAAATTAAACAGTGCAAGGGAACACTCCTAGGTACTGAAATTCAATTGCACCTAATGCGAAATTGTTAGCATGGCTCCTAGTATGTTTTTGGCCCAGGCTAGCTAGCACACTTCCAAACAAGTGACACAAGAGAGGCTATGTCATTTTGTTCATTGGCATAGTGAAGGCCTAGTAACAATCTCACATTATAAGGCTTACCTATTCCCTCTTTCAGAGTAGCCATCCAGTGTGACCTTGACTCCTTGTCATCTTGCTGGACATCCCAAGACCAGCTGATGCAGAAATCTGCTTACCGTAATCCTTGCCTCAAATCTCAGCCAGAAGTGACAATGTTCACTATAACAAAATCCTTGTGTACTAATGCATGGAAAGACTTGCCAGTTCTCAGTCACAGGATCTACTACTGTGAAGGCATTGATCCTACTTCTTAAAAAGTATGTGAAAGTACATTTTCCCACTCAAACTAGACAGTTAAAAGCAAGCTAAAAGTGTATATGCACACTAAAAATAATAGACAATATATATTACTGAAGGAAGCTGTGTTAGGCTTTATGAGATACACAGAAATCCCAAAGACTTAAGAAGAGAGTCAAGTACAAACTGTGTTCCACAATATCACTCTAAAACCTGCCTGCTCTGTATGTAAACATCCAGTTTAGACCAACTGGTGCAGATGCTAGCAGTGCAGACTATTCTGACTTAAATGCGCTCTGAGAAGATAATTTAGCTTTGTGTGAAAACAATTGATAACACAGTGATGTAGCTGAAGGAGAATGATTAACTCATATTCTCAGGGGCAATTTCCTCCTTGCTTAAATAGAGAGATATCAAAGAAACACTTGAACACAAAGAAGGCAAGATATTTAATTGTTAATCACACCTGTCTAAGTTAAATAGATTCAGAAGACTGAGATAAGTAGTCAAACATTTCATGTCCTCACTATTCTTAAGTATTAGTAATGGAAATGGAATTGCCTCTTTAAGACCTATTGAAATCTGTTTTGCCTCAAATCCTAAATAGCACTGAAGCACTGGCTAAAGTCTTGAGTTTCATATCATAATTCCTAACTGTTAAGGCATCCTTTATCCATTATACTGATGTTTTCCCACATTCTGGAACAATCTCATTCTTCTTACTGGATAACACAATATTCTGCTTTTCACATGCTACTTCTGTGGAGTTGCAGATTCCAGCTGAAGGAATCAGGGAGCCAAACAGTGAAAGTACAGAATCAAGAGTAGCTGAAAGTTTATTGTCACAAATGCTGTAAGATTGGGAAGTATTTCTGTTTTCTTTCTCTTGTCAGGAAAAACAGTTTTGAAGACTTCTCTAATTTCAAGAATTTTCTGTTTAAAGACTTCCGTTTCAAAGTTCTCTTTTCTTCCTGCCAAGGATTGTTAACACAAGGTAAAAATAAATCCTGAACAGGGATTGTGTATTAGTATAGTGGCTGTCCATTGACAGTCTATCTTGTGTGAGCTTTTAGGCTGCTTATTATGTTTAAAACTGCACATATTTCCTTCACATACCATGTAACTGAAGTCAAGGGTACAGTGATGAGATATTAAAAACAGCTGTGCAATATGATTTTTTTTGTGTGTGTGGGTTTGATTAGAATGGGAGGCAAAAATGCCACTGTTCTTCTGACTGTAAGTTGAATATTCAGCAAATTATAATGAAAAACTCAGAAAAAGTGTACAGAAGTATGACCACTTTTCTTAAACAGCTTTGGGTTTTCCACAACCGCTCTTCCAGTCTTCTCTCAATTAAATTTTCCCATATTTCCAGGGTAGTGTACCCTGAGTAGAAACTACGAGTGAATGCCATCTGAGTCACAGAGAGAAAAGACTTTTGAGGTTTGACGTAAAAGGGGAGTTCTGTAGCTCCTTCTCTGTGTATAAAGTGTGCTGTATGATGCTGGAAAGATGCACAGGAAGCTGATTGATCACCACGATTGATTGAAAAGCATTAGTAAGAAATGTGAGAATCCCCAGACTAAGGATTTTCAGATCAAATGTGCAGCAGAGAGTGGATGGGAAAAGGGAATGCAGCATGTAATCATAAACGCTAATTTCTGTATATGGCTGCATGAATTATGAATTATGCTGGCATTTATAAAAATGCTAGCAAGTTTGTCTCACTGATGATTGTCACTGAAGTCTTGACAGCTGAGCTTGGTCCTAACCAAATCATTTGTTTTTTTGTTATTGGCGTCCATGGGAGTCAGGCTGAATGAATGGTCTATGAAGTCTAATAAAAACAAAAGCAAACGTCCTCCCTTGCTTCTTTCTCATAGTTAAGTAAGGAAACACTAAGTTAGCCAGATCCTAATGGTTGTGTACTCAGCTCTCATACAGAATGGCAATAAGAGCAGACCTTTAAGAACAGTAATATTTTAATGACTCTCTCAGGCTGGGGCTGTAATTTTGTATATGAATACTGATATTTTAAAATTGATTTCCAGAGTAGAGGTTTCAGGTGGTTAAATCAAGGCACTACGTTATGGCCTCAGAATAAGCTGAGCAACAGAGATACAGGCAAAACATTCTTATAAGGAAACTCTTTGGAATAATAGTAGACCAGATTTTGCATTTACCTGAAACTAGTTGTCTTATCTGGCAACTGCTTTTTGAAGGTCAGATATAATAATAAAACACAGGTAAAAAGGAAGTCCCTTCTCACCAGTTTGCGTATAGTCACAGTGAGTTGGCATTGGGGTGTCTTTCTTGTTATTTCCTTTTAGGAGATTATCTGTGAAGACTAGATTTCTTTCTTTGAAAACATTCTGTCAATGTTGCTAATTTTTGGCAAGGTGACTCTGAAAGAGGTAGAAAAGTGTTGTAGAATGAAACAAATCATTAGAAAATAATCTATAGGTGATGTAACTAGCAAAAATGGCATCCATCCAAAACCAAAAGTGGTGTGAGAAAGAGAAACATTATCAACAACCTGTCAGTTTACATCAGTTAATTATAAATGTTTATCTGTATCAAGCCGCATCTTTTTTAAAAAGGAAAATTAGGAGGCAGTTGCTTTATTGTTAAACACATTCAGATTTCTCTTCTCTGTCCTCATTTGATGGAATACTCCTCTTTGATCTGAAAAATTTCAAAGCTGTATTTTTCACTTTCTGTTTGTTCCATTCGAAAAGAAAAGCATTTAAGGAAGTTATAAACAAAGTATAAAACAATTATTTTTGGAAAAGTATACTTGGCTGGGGCAAATCCTACTCCACTCTCTTGAGAGAGCAGTCTTCAGTACTTCAGTAGAATTGATTCCATAAACATAGAGAGCAGGATTCAGTTCTTTTAATTGTTTATGTTCTAATTTAATGAATCAATTAAATTGTCTTGGTAAGGTTATGCACATCATCTTTTGCGGAATCAGTAGTATTTTTGTATAAGGTACTATGTCTGACTGTCCTGCAGTCAGGAAGTATGGTAATTACAATGCAGATAGATGTAACCAAGCAAGCTTTAAATGAGCTGGCTTGGGTAACAGTAATAGTGAAGATACACTACTGTAGGATGCTGAGAATTTAGATGGTCAGTTTGAAGTCCACAAACTCTTGTCTTCTCTGCCACTATCATCAAAGCTTCATTCAAAACTTGACTTGCTCTCTACCTGCACTCTACTGAGCATTATCTCAATACCTACAGATTTCCTCCATCTACATAATACACAACCTCTGTTTGCGCAACCCGAGCCATTCTGCTTCTGCAGCCACAGCTGTGTGTTGTTTATTGCATGTTCCGCCTGGTCCTATGGCAAAGAGCTGTAGACAATAAAGTGGGCAGCCCTTTTGGACTTTGAACATCATTAGTTTCTCTTAGCTGAGCTAAAGACTTTGATTCCAAATGTTTTCTTCCTAATATTTTTAATACCAGGTTCCTGTAAGTATAGTAAGCATAACTATACAATTAATATTCAGGGTTCAAAGCATGAAAATTATATTTCAGTAGTGGATCAGTTGTCAGTGCAAGCAATCACAGACCTAGGATCATGAAGGCATATCATACAAATAATAAGTATTTTTCACCTCTGTTGTTTTCTGAAAATTGTTTTCTTATGACAGGTTTAATTAGAGAAGTGCAGACTTTTGGAGAAGACATATGTGTGGGATTTCTGACAGCATTGCTTTCTATTGATTTCAATGGGAGTTAATAGAAACCATCTATCCATTCTAGTTAGTAGAAAACAGCTTTCCCTTTTCAAAAAATTACAAAGTAACATTTGCACTTCTTACAATAAAACCTAAATAATCCATGAGTATTTTCTTTCTTTAGAATTTTCTTTCCAACAACGTCATTGGACTCTGAATAATAAAAATAAACAAGAATCTAATTTAAGATGCTACTGCATCCTCAATATTTATTATGCGAGACCTTCCTGATATCATAATTCAGCAAAAATCCACTCTCTGAACTAGAGTAATTTTCTGAGTTAGACAACCTGTGCATGCCAATTGGCATTATTCAAGTGGGTAGAGAATTGTGTTTTTCTGTCTACTGTGCTTAAGTTGACATTGTCATACAAAAATCTGGCAGCAATTGTGAAACGTACGTGGCTAGTTTTGTTGATACAGTCCACTGTGTTCAATGCACTGTTATTTCAGAGGTCTCTCAAATTGTCTGCCTAATCAGAGAAACATCTCTAAAATGTCATGGCTATTTCTCTATCAAATCTGTTTATTTTACGTTTAAAAAGTTTGCTGTCTTTAAATGAAAACACAACTTGGGTTAGAAAATCAAAATGTGCTTTTTTCTTCCAGTATTCAGTAAAGATGCAGTTCTATATAGGCCACAGTTGATTGATAAGGAGTTAAATGCTTCTTTTTCCTTTATAGCTGAGCAGCTCTACTGAACTAATAGATACAGGAGAGACTTATTATCCTTCTCTGTATGTCAGATAGCTTCATACTTCAGTGAACGTCACCCTGTACAAGGAGGGCAGGATTTAGACTTCAGACTAGTAAAATTTGTGCATTGTACACATCAGACACCAAAGGAGCTATGTGCTTTTAACAGTATGGAAGCAATAAGGAATGGTAAAAGACTGCAGTCTTTGGTCCATTAAGGCAGTTTTCTTTCAGCATCTTTCTACAAAGCTGCCCTGAAGGAGGACTTAGATTTTGAAGGTTTCAGTTGTGTCGGGATGAACTAACAGCGTTCTCCACCAGGATGCTGCATGGGGCCTGTTTAATGAATTGAGGCTTGATTCTAGATGCAAAAGTGATCCCATGCTTCTACCTGTAGGCTGCTGGCTGCCAGTGGTGGGTAGAGGGTACATTAGGCTGCATGTGGATACTTTCTCAGATCCCCTTATGTATAAGATGGTAAGAAGAGCTGATGTGAGGATTGAGAAACAAGAAAAAAAAAAGATTTCACACTGACTACAGCTCGCCTAAACTAAAGAACGTGTTTTACATGGACAGGGGAGTACACGTTAGACCGTAGCCATCCTGCTTCTATACAGAATTGTAAATGTATATCATGTTAATTTTTAAATATATATATATATTTTACTTTTATAATGCAATAACATGCTACATGTTCTCAGGTTGCTGTTACAGCAGTCTTGGGCTTAAGGCTCACTTTATTAGCAGCCATAAATAAGAGAAAAGAGAATTTTTCCCAAATGAGGTCAGGTCAGGCTACAAAGAGGATGAGCTATCTGCATGAAGAAAAATGTTGAAGAGGGCTCTTGTGAGGATCTTTACTGAATACTGGAAGCAATGATGAATATTTATTTACCTCATTGTGTCTTTGGCAAGATGTGTGAACAAAATAAAAATTGCTGAATTTGTCTTTTCCACTAAAATGACTATAAAATGATACAAGAGAATTGTCATGTCATCCGTTCAAGTTTCCACTCTTCACAAATAGTTTTTGAGGGATTTTTCTCCTTTTTATGTATCAACCAGTTCTACTTGCTAAAATTTAATATAACAGATTCTGATAGAATTTCCTCTTTTACTGAACTGGTCATTTGGCCATTGCACACTTCTTTTCGAAAGAATGCAAAAGGTGCCCAGGAGAGAAGTTAGTTCAGAATGTATGGAGCATTAAACCAGAATTTGAGCACTTAAGCTAAGGGAAGTCAGTTGATGCTGCAGAAAAGTGAAACTTTGTATGTGTCTGCATGCATATAACCAGCATCCAAAGTTCTGCACTTGAGAATCGTTCTAATTCCATGACCAGGAGATCTTCAACATATGGGAAAGCATTTAGCAATAAATTTGCCTGACTAGTTACATCAGTAGAAATTATATACAACAGGTTGTCTGCTAAAGATTATAACCTTTGTAATTTGCCTATAATAACATTGACCCTTCCTGCCTACTTGCATATACATTACATAGTCTTTTCTATACGCCTGTTTGCTCCAATTTTCTGTTCATGCCTCTCCCTTCAAACCAGTGAACCATGACTCCCTATCTCAAACTGTAGAAACCTTGATACTGCCAGTTACGAAGGTCCCCAATTTTTTCCTTGACCAGGAGGCAGCCTTTACAAACTGTGATTTGTTGGGTGCGAGCCAAAAAAGTGGTTGCCACACATAGACAAATCATTGGAATGGGTTAAACTGAAAGCAGTGTACATAGAACAGTTTAAAAGCCTAACAGATACACTTGATCTTTTTAAATTCTTGTTTAACTGAATTAACTTGAGTCAGTAAGTTACCTGTGCAAGCTAAATAGGTATAAACAAGAGTTTAATGTAAGGGTCTCTGAATAGGGGCCTTTCTATAGTTTGAGTGAGCTATAAGAGACAATTTGAAAATGATCATCTTTAGAGGCTCAGAAATTGGCTTTAGAAATACAATCTTATTTAAACTACTTGCCAATACTGCACAGGAGTAAAATATTTCCCAATGAAAACTGATGTAATTGTTATTTTGCAATCTCATACCTAAAGATTACATGATTATGTCAAAAACTTATACTTAAAATTAAGATTTCCCCATGCCGTTATCATAGGCTGTGCTCTGATAAACCATATAAACCACAGCTTGCCTTGACAATTACGTTAACCAAATAAATTCTGAGCTATTCATCTAAAACACCTATTTTGCACCATTTTATTACTTTAACAGTCTTTGATAGAGTAAGATCACGGGGTATTTTTATATTGGTTCTCCTCTCTGTGTACATCTAGATCTAGATAAACCTGGGATTTTTTAATTGTTTTTTATACATATTAGTTAACATCTTTAAAATAGCATTTTTAAACTATAGCACAGGCTTATTTTATTTTGAATGTATTAGCTAGTGAAGACTAACCTTTCAATTCATCTAGAGTTCCTTTTGGAAAAATCTAATGTTATATTATAATCTGGCTTTAAAAAGTGAGAGATTTAAGGAGTGTTAGCCAGCACCCTAAAAAAGAAGTACAACCATCTACTCTCCTACTCCAAGGTGATTGTTTCCAAGTTGCTTAAATCTGACATAAATGCCCTTTCCTCTCCCACTGATTTCCAGTCTCTTCCTTGTGCTGATCTTCGTGTTGAGGTGGCTGTACAGCGAGTTGGACCTGGGAAGAGATCCAGCTGAGAAATAAACAAATGGAGAAAAGATTAATTCTCAGATGCATCAGTTTCTTGATCTGACTTATCAAGTGACCAAACAAATGTTAATGTGTTCTGTGAATGTGTTGATGAGGGTTAGGTAAACTATCTTATTCAGTAGCAACCTGCATTTATATCAGATTAATGTAACTTGAAACCATGTTCTGCATGTACCCAGTAATGGTGTTAGCCAGAAATGACAGCAGTCTGATTCTGCTTGTAAAATTTTACAAGTGATCCCAGTTAGATCTTACCCGTTAGGAATAACATTTTCAAGATTATTCAGTAGATCTGAAACAATAATGTCTTAAGCAAATCCATATACATTATACCCAGTCATAGCAAAATTTTCATATAATGATAATAACTTCATTGCAGTTGCTGAGCTCAAAAGATACTCAGGAAAGAAATATGAGAATATGTAGTAAGAAATACTGAAAATGCTATACATAACAATTTTTAAAGATTTCATTTGGTATAGGGACAAATTTTAAGTGTAGCAATGGAAAATAATACTCATTCTTCTATTTTTTAGATATCTTTGTGAACAAATGCTAATAATCATTTGAAGTATGCCTTCTACCTTGCTTCAGAAAAAATCCGAAGTTCTACATTATGATTTTTCAACATTGTTCATTCCTGCATAAACTTTAGCTCAACAGATGAAGGAATTCTTTCATGAATGTCCCTATGCCAAATGAAGGTAATCATTCCCTTTATTCCCCAGGCAGGAAAATCTGAAATATGGAAAATAAATGGGACTTATTCAAATTCACACAATCTGTCAGGGCAAAGCTGCTAACAGAATTTATATCTCCTGAACATCAGCTACTAAGTTACCCTCAAGATCATGTTTTACTATATTAAGCGAGTTTGGATTGTTACAAAAGAGAGAAATTACATCTCTCCTGTCTTCCTGGTAATCTGTGCTCTAATGAAGCACAGACTTAATCCATTGTAGTGGTTTGAGTTTTACCCCCCACTGCCTAAATCCAAACCTGGATTTAGGCAGGTGCAACTAGTACAATTGTACCAGGTCCCATGCTCAGAGGCAGCCCCTGCCCTGCTACACTGACAAGAAGATCTGGGGGGGAGGGGAGAGACAGGTTGCTGATTGTAAGCTTTTACAAGAAAATTTGTGAAACTGTATTTCTGCTCAGGAAAAGAGACTGCCTTATAGTCGAGCTAATCCAGAGAATTCTTTCTTTCTTTCTTTCTTTCTTTTTTTTTTTTTGATGCTGCATGCAATAATTGAATAGAAAACTCAGCAAATATTACTTTTAGCACTTAAAAATAATTCCATTGGATTCACTGGATGGTAGTTAATGTTTCAGCCTTTCTTGACATTTTTGGACCTGCTTGACAAGGCGCATGACCAGCCAAAAGCTTTGTTATTTGATGCATACAGGATGAGACATGCCACCAGAATCTGCAAATCATATGAGCATTATATAATGTGATGAAAGTGGATTTGATTTATGCCATGTCTACCATAAAAGGAAGAGATTTTCTCTTTGGATATTCTCCCTTTATTTTCTCCTCCCTGCTTTCTGTCTTTTCCATCCCTGGGTCCACATGACTTCTGTTACTGTTTTACAAAATTATGAAATATGACACAGATGATTTGGCCCTATTCGATGTGTTTGATATTGTTGTCCAATATAAACACCATGCCCTGATTCTCAAATGAATCACTGTCATAGTGAGCACAAAAGTTCCTAGAAGACTGTGTCTCTTTGCTCTGCTTATTCTCAGCTCCCCATGGGGGTAAAATTACCAGAAATGACATCCTGGTGCTGCACTCATGTTACAGTAATTTTTCTCATCATTATAAACTTTAACCACTTGGGAAGCAGGTCAGTTAGCAAACAGAAATTTGGTAGTTCCACATAAAGGTGTCATCTTTCTGGAGGTTCTCTGTAAAACATTTTTTCCATATTCAGTTTTTTGCAATGTAGGTTTGCTCTTGGTAGGTAGCACATTTGATGTTTTCTTTTAAAAAGGTTAAGTATCTTTAACAACAGATTGTGAGTGGAACTTTTCTGGATGAAAAAGTAAAGAGAATAGAATTTAAATAGAATAGAAATATAAAATCTCTGAAGGTTTGACCAAGGAAAATATATTAGTACAGTTGTCCTCTGCCTATTATTTGACCTGTTCTCCAGTATACTTCACCTTGAATTTTAACACCTTCATCTAACTATCAAGAAAAAGAGGGTGATCTTAATACCCCTGGATTGGCTCGCAAGCCCCAAACTGAGAACCTGTATTCTAGTATGTAGGAAACCTGAGGCTGTAGAAAAAAAATAAATAAAATCCAGTGGTAATAGAATTTTTGGATTTTGTGGAGTTATAGAAGGTAGTGACCTTTCTGCTAGCATTCTATATGTATTAAACTCCCCAGCTGCATTTAAACTCCTCCTTCTTCTTCTTCTTCTTTTTTTTTAATTTATCACAGGTTAACTTATTCCAGTGTCAGATTCTATTCACTCTTTCAGAAGTGAAATTTGTGGGAGAAGTCCTACAGGTCTTGATGGGAAAACAATCGCTCTATAGAGGTTTTTAAATAAGTACACAAGAGCACATATGTTAGCCTCAGAACCCTGTATAATCGTTTGAATAAAATCCTTTTAGGGTGACTTTGTTCTGGAGTAAAAATAATAGGCGGTTTGAGTAATTTCTGCAATCTGATTTTCTAATTTCTTCCTTGATTTCTTCAGTCTTGCATTCCATATAATTTTCCCAGAGTGCTTGCTATTCCTCTAAGTTCCTCCTGGCATCATGAGAGAGGTCTGAATACTGAAAAATTGTATTTCATTACAAGAGGTAAGAATTTGTGGGAGCTAGGAGACTGTGCAAATTTAGCCAGGCTAGATGCCAAGTTCATGTTTTTTTTTTCTCTTAAGCCAAACAGGAAAATATTATTTGAGACTGTTGTGGTCTTTGCATTTTTTAAGAGAATTTGAACTTGAGGTCTGAGGGAAGCAGACCATGGAGTAAGATAGCTGTCTAGCTTCTTAATAATGTCTAGCTAGGTTATAGATACACAGAAAACTTTCTTCATACATTGTTGGATGACTGAGCACTGGAACAGGTTGCCCAGAGAGGTTGTGGAGTCTCCTTCCTTGGAGATACTCCAAAGCCATCTGGACACAATCCTGAGCAACATGCTCTAGGTGACCTGAGCAGGGGGGTTGGACTAGATGATCTGCAGAGGTCCCTTCCAACCTCAACCATTCTGTGTGATTCTGTGTATTGTGCTACAGTATACGCGTTATGGGGCTTTAGGTTCAAGAAAGTGGATCAATATCTTCAGGGTTTAAGTTGATTTAGATTTACTAATTATAGTTGTCTTGAGGGTGACTGGATTCTGAAGGTAACAAACTGTGGTAAATGTTTAAAACAAGAACTCTGGGGAAGAGTTTCCGCACTCATAGTAGTAAAGGAAAGGAAAATCAAAAGGAAGATCTGCTTTCAAAAGCCAACACAATCTGGCTCTGTAATTTTATGATTCTCTGCCAGTGAGCATCATAGGAGGGAGCAGGATGAATGAAACACAGGGGAAGAAGACACTAATGTATATCAGCCATGAATTTCAATCAACTAAGGGAAAATATGCAGAATCACATTTTTGTTAATGCATATGAATATTCTGTAATGACAGGAAAGTTTACTCAGCTATGATGTAAAGGGAATAAAATTCTGTATTACAAATCTGATGAAGTCATTGCTAGGACTATAAACAAGGCCTATTTTGAGTCAAAACAACTTAATTATTTTTACTGACAAGAATTGTTTACAGAGAAAATGCAACTGTTTGATTTGGGAATGTTCTTTTTATATTTTGTCCTCTAACTTTGTCTGTGTCACAAATATGCTTATGTCAATCATTGTGAGTGAGAAAACTCACAAGTATGTTTGGGACTTTGAAGTGAACTAAGTTTCTTGAGTTATAATTGTATAAAGTTAACCAGATTCTTAAGGTGATAAACTGTGGTAAATGACAAAATCGAGGATGCAGAGAGAAGATTAACAGAATGTAGCAGTCTGGGGATGGAGGCGAGAGAGGGCAAGTGTCTTCCTACAGATTAAATAATTTAATTGAGCTGGTTTGGTTAAACATGAAACTAGCACTTGTGATAACGGGACTTTTTCTCAAAGGGTCATGTCTATTCCTAAGAAAGGATGCTGAAGAGAAGACACACAAGATGACATCCCCAGGAGTTACTTAACCCACCTAAAATCCCCAGACATGCTCTAGAGGACTGGAAGGAAAGAATGGCTGCTCAGCAGGGGTGGGTATGACCCATAAACCTCATACCCTGACTATCCAGTGAAGATATGCTGGAGTCATTGGCAGATTCCTTCTGAATTTATACCTGACAAATTTTAATGACCAGGGGAAGGATCCCTCCAACAGGCCAAAGCTACTGGCAACTCACTGTGCCAGCATTTTTATTATCTAAGGCACTGGTTACATTTTGGGAACAGGCTTTGGGGGAATGCTGATAAGACACATGGAGACCTGTGAATGAGTTAGTCCTGCCAAATACCTGGGCTAACATGCCCAAAGGAGCTCCAGCTCACCTGTGCCATCAGCATGCTATTTGGGTTCCTGCTTACAGATACAGAGTGGCTGCCCTGTTTTGGAGGACAACACGCTGCATTTGGGATGGATCCACTGAGGAGGAAGAAGGAGCAGTGTACAGGATTTCTCCTCCCCCATTAATGGAATTGATTTTTAAAAATCTTAAGTATTACTATAGAAACAGAGTGTTATTTGTATGTTATGTATCTGGCTGTGTGTGTAGTGTAGTCTAGTGTGTGTGTGTGTAGTGTAGCTCTTATCCTTAGGTCACTACTGCTACATGAAATTTTTGTATTTATTTTCAGTGAGAGCTGTTTTTTTCTCCTGAAATGTTTAGTCATAGAAAAATATGGAGAAACAATGAGACAAATCTTTGATATCGTATTTAATAGGTTTATTTGCCTGAAGTTTCAATCTTAGCTAATTGTTTTGTTATTTTAGTGATTTCATGCAAATGCAGATGATTCCAGTAAAAAGTAATTCATCACTGAACATGATTTCCATTGCAGATACTATTGCAGAATGGCTGAGTAAATGTGTTTGAAAGACTGCAAAACTGCCCATGTGATGCATTGGCATGCAGCTATATTTTATTTTTACATTCAGTAAATACTGCAGACTAAAACTAAAAGATTAGTTGTCTCTAAAAGACATTGCGGACAGCTTGTAAGTGTTGCATAACAGGAGTGATTGACAGACTTTTGGTAGAAAAATTACAAATTGAGTATCAATTTTCTATTTACATTTAAGAAATGCTGAAATAGAATCTTCTTCTTTATTGTAACATTTTATGTAAAAATTAAGCCTGTAAAAGAGTACATTCAAGTTCTGTATTTCCTTGCATGATATGGTATGCATCAAAGCAAAGGGAACACAAAATGCTATCATCTGATTTTGGTGGCATTTTAGTATTTGCTCTGTATTAGTGTGAAGTAGGGATTTTTACAGGTTATAGGAGGAAATCATCCACAAGAAAAATAACAACCCCTGTATAGTACAGACTTATGTGTGTAAAGTGCTTAAGGTTATATGTTTACCTTTGTGATATCTGAGCATGAGACTATACATTCTGTCCTGTTGCACTAGGCATGTATGATTTATGTAGCAGAAAGGAAAGCATAAAGGTATAAAAGCTTGTATTCATCCTTGTAGCATTAGCAGAACCTAGGAAGCTCTAGGTAGAGATTAGTAGTGTTTTAAGCTTTCACCAACTAGACTGTCTTGGAGGTGAGTTAAAACTCAAGTGCTGCTAATATTCAGACTAGCCCTGCAGAAGAGATATATGGATGGATTTTCAGCCTATCCACTGCTAAACCATGTCCTAATCTAATGGCTCCATATAGCTGAAAAGTGCAGCACTCCCATGGCACTTGAGCTAGATTTCCAAGGTGGACTTCGGGTACTGAGATGTGTGTTGGCAGAGCAAAACCAGAAAGCTTACTGCCCTAGCCTCTCTGCCCATCTCCAATGACACTGGTGCCTCTTAAGCAAACCCACCTGATCACTCAAGAGTCAGCTCACTTTTCAGCTCAGCCTACTAAATTAAACCTTACTTCAGACAGATGCAAACAGTTGGGGAAGAGCAATATTCCTTACCTCAAACACCACATGAGAGCATCCTACCTATCAATTGTGTAATTGTTTGCCTAATTTCTAGAGTAACACAAATAAAAAAACCTCAGACTGCAGATATATTACCTTTTGGGTGGTGTCATCTATGATTGTTGGAAGTAGGGGATAATGCCGTTCACTTTCTTACTTCCTTTGTTTCCTCCCAACAAACAATCCTCCTGACCACACAGGCTGTACAATGGATGTATTAGAAGATGTACCAGAGAAAACTGTCCCTTGGGATGCCTCTGAGCCTTGTCCATTGCTAAAAGTGGTACAAAAGTTTATTTTACTTGAAGAACCTATGAGATGATAATTCCCCATAACTCATTTTTTAACTCCTTCAAAAACATAGGGTATTTGGAACTGGAATTTATTTTGCATATGACATTCATATATTGGCCAGGCAGCCACTGTCAATAACTTGTTTTACTTTTTTTCTCTCCAGTGTCCATTTACAAATATTTTTGTTTTCTTCAAGGGTTCTATTTGGAAACCTATTAAATACCTAATCTCCCTAACATTGCTGTATCACTTTCCCCCATCAGCTAACTATCTACTGTTTAATCTTAGCTCTCAGAATAACTTCCGCCTCTGAATCAGTTTTATACATCTTGCACAAAATAATACACATCCTTCTCGGTATGTGAGTCAATCCCTCTAAATGCCAGAAAGATTCTCCCTAGTGTGACGGTGCAAAAAAATGAAGGTGATGATTGATATAATTCTGATGTAGTGACTGGTGTCTTATCTAGGAGGAACTAATGGATAATTAGCAGAAAAATAGGTAGAAGGTGTTTGCTAATATCTTGTGTCAGAGAACTAATGGGAATAACATCTTGTAGCAAGACTTTTGAGGAGAAAGAAAATTTCTTAGGGAACAAAATCTATTAAACAGGAAGTAAGAACTGTTTAGATTTGCCTGTTCAGTTATCATGCATACATAACCATGCAAACAGAAGTAAGAATACAAAGGCAGGCATAAAAAAGTATCCATTGCTTTGGAAATTGGATGGGCTTTGAATGTGGACCAGAATACTGTTGTTCTTATGTTCCTACAAGGAAACCTGAATGAATGCAGAGAAATGGTCAGTGGGGTCTTAAAGTGATCATTTCAAGGAGTGTGTGAGAGATAGTAATTACTGAAAGAAACTTTATTAAAATCAGAATGGCAGACTGACCTGCTGTGGAGAAAAAATGGGAAACATAATTAGGGACAAATATGTCTGCATCTGCCATGCTTTAAGGGACAAGCAAGCACAGGTATTTGAAGACAAAATTGGAAGGGCTTAACTGGAGAGTAAATGACATAAAAGGCAACACAAAACAGATATTGTCCTGTAAGGAAGAGAAAGGAACAGATAGGCCTATTCAGTAATGGGGAGGGGCGAGTAGATAGTGATGGGTGCAGAGAAAGCTGAAACATTGTCATGAAGGGCTACTTATGACTACTCAGTTAATGAACTTTTGTTTAACAAGGATAAACAGGCCAGAATACAAAGGCAAAGATAATATTTGGATATGCTCTATGAATATAGTTTGCAAGGCTTGGTGAAATTCAAATTGGCGTCTTGAAGAAATTATTCTGAGCAATCAGCAGAGATTATCACTTTGAATCTGGAAAGGATAAGTCAAACGTGGCACACGTTGAAAAAGGAGTAGAAAAGTACTTGAAGAATTATAGATGTCAGCCTAATGTCAGTATTTGGTAAAGTGCTAGAACAATCAATTTTATAAGCGTCTGAGGTATAACAATGCTGATGAAAGTATCCAAGCATAGATTTGTCAAGATCAAATAGTGGAAGCCAATGTAATTTCCTCTTCTGGTAGGAACCAGCTTAGTATGTGAGGAGAAGCAGTATATATGATATACTGGCTTGAGTAAGGCTTTTGTCACTGTCCTGCATGACATTCTCATTTGCAAACTAAGGAAATATGGTCCAGATGAAATGAAGTAGTCATCCAGTGGAGAAACACTTAGAAAGCAATTCTCAGTGGTGCGCTCTCAAAATGGGAGGTCATTTCAGGAGTCCTACACAAATCTGTTCAGGGCACGATTCTATTCAAGACTTTCATTAATGGCCTGGATGGTGAAATAAAGAAAGAACTGAGAAAGTCTGCGGATACCGCTGGACCAGAATGGGTTTTAAATACTTTGGAGGAAGGACAGGGGGACTGGAATTCAGAGTGTTCTTACTATAATAAAGAGTCCAAACTCAAAAGAACATCCCTTTTGCAAATCTCATTTGTAACACAAATGCAAACAATATCCACTTTGTTTGTATATATTCTATTTTTAGAGGTTAGCTCTTTCTTTAAATGCATGGGAGAACTATTCTTTCCTAAAGGTTGTCAGAAACAGAAGGGGAAAAAATGTTTATAAACACTCACTGATCTTTGCAGAAGTGAGTGTCCCCGGAATTAACAGCAGCAAAACCCACAAAATGACAGAGGAAACACATGTTTTTGGAGGAGTATATGAGTAAGAATTTCATAGTTCATTGAGGAACCAATGAGATTAGAAGCTATTTTTACTTAAACTAAAGCAACAAACCAGACTGGATAGATGAGATAAACTATGGTGAACATTTAGGGACAAGCAGTCAAGCATAATCACATATAACCTACATGGGGAAAATTCACAATATAGTGTACTCTGAGGGGAGATATTAATGGAACATGATGGGAGTGGAACAGAGCTAATAGAGTCCATTATTATAGAACTACAGTGAAAAAGTGAGCAGATTTAAAAGAACAGCTAATGTCATATTGTGCAGAACAGTCCGTATGAAAGCTGTGGTAAAGACTGATAAACATGCCATCAGGCTGTCTAAACTGCCAGCACTAGTATGCATGGTGAGTAATTCCATCACAGCAGGACAAGATACTCCAGATACCTGTTTTCCCTTTGTGGTTTTTCACTGTGGAAAAGAACTCCTACAATAGACTGTGAACTTCTCATGGGATGCGCTGTATCAGTTTATTTCCCCAGCTGTGCTTGGTATTGCAGACTGTTGACTCCTTCTATGCTCCCCCACTAGACCTGCATTAGATTTTTTGGAAATCCAGTAGTGGAGACTCAGGCGCATCTGACCACTTGCTGTGAAATGGAGGAGTACACTCTGCAGTGATGTTTCACACAGTGCAACTCCAGAGGCTTTGGCTGTAATGGGATGGGGGTATCCCTTTAATATTTCTAATTATTTTTTGTTTTCTTCTGACCTGAAGGGATGGAGTACTGGTGGAATCTTCTGTGCTTTCTTTGTTGTAAGGTGCTAGATTAGTAGAATCCTTGGTCTGGTCTTCCTATTCATGCTGTGGAGAGAGTGATTTCACACCGAGAAAGCTCTGTCCCTGCAAACTTCCCTTCAATCACTAGACAATACTCCTTTTTCAAATATAACATGAGCAGTAATTACCAGAAAGAATATTACAGAAGAATTCTTTACCACAGAATACAAAGCACCTATTATTTAAATTAACACTAAAAAAGGGTAAAAAGGATGTAGCAAGACAATGTCCTGCTAACACAATCCTAACTCATGGAAAGTTACAGTCTATTAAACTCAACCTGTACTTGGAGGAGGCAAAGGAGCAGATACTGGAAGTATATGTTGTGTGTATAGGAGAAGAAGTTATATTTGACTCAACCACCACCTGGCAATATCAAACTCTGCGTAATGTAGTGGGAGCTTTTGCTGAAACAGTCAACAGCAAAGCAGCTTCCCCATGCTGGAAATTCACGTCAGGTGTCAGAGTTAGTAAAATAGTGAGGTAACTGTGCGACTGATACCTCTCTAGTGGCTGTTGTTTAACAACGCTTTCTCACTGCAGAGTGAGGCTGCAGTTTCACTGTTGTCATCCAGATACGGGAGGTCAGGTGATACGGGATCTGGCCCATAGGTATGAAGTCAGACCATTAAAAACTGTATGAACCACAACTCATGCA
The DNA here is from genome assembly GCF_036417845.1 of Apteryx mantelli. Lineage (NCBI taxonomy): Eukaryota > Metazoa > Chordata > Aves > Apterygiformes > Apterygidae > Apteryx > Apteryx mantelli. The sequence goes on from NC_090020.1 coordinate 64,261,973, forward strand.
GCAATGAGTTTCTCCTGGATCAGTCCTTCTGTGTAACATGGCAGTAGTGATTCTGATCCCTAAAGCCAGATTCATTGCCTCATGGAACCACAGCCTGAAGACATAGTTTGTAGATATTTTCCCAAATACATCCTAGCTGCTATAAAAATTCTTCCTCTGCTTTGCCTGTGGGTGCATGTTTGTACTTCTACGTTGTAATTTGTCATCACCTCACTTTTGCCAGTGCCAGAATCTCAGAGCTGTGCTGCAGCCTGGGCCGCTGAAAGGAAATTAAACAAACAAATCCTCCCCCAAAATATTGTTGCTTGTTTATTCTCTTTTAAACCGGGATCATTTCAATGATCCATTTTGCAGTGTGACCCTCCCAATTAGCTGCTCAAAAACAGCTGAGGAACCCTGTGGCATAAGGAAGGAACGAGTAGCCAGGGAGAGGAGTCACTTAAGTCAGCTTTGCCACTTAGGAAAATGTACATAGGACATCACCCACAATAAAACTAACAAGGTCTTCAAGTGCAAAAGAAAAAGATTTAGTCTGGAAGGAGGAGCGTAAAATCCTACATGACTGCTAAAAATCACCAGAGGAAGAAAAAAAAAAGTGACAGCATAACACACTACTGAATCTGACTGTAATCTAATCCTCAGCTTTGCTGGGAGCCCACCAGCTCTGGAATTGTCTCACATGACTAGTGCTCTGCATGTGATCCAAAGGCCTCTGCTTTGCAGTAGAATCTTCAAAGTGAATTGCTGAATGCAACAGATTAAAAAAATACATATTTTAAAAGCTGTAATAGTTATGTATTAAATATGCATTTGTCATATGCAGCCAGTGTGGATTGCATTTGCAGGTGATGATAGCATCATAAGCTAAAAGAGGCTTTGCTAAGGTTGAAAGTATGCTATGTCTTGTTTTTCCTTTGAAAAGACAAAGTGATTTTAAATGTTTTAATTTTCAAAATGACTGCTTTTGCACTCCAACAATGAATTACGGGAAACAGTGCTCAGTGCTCATAAGCAGATGTAAAAATACTTCCAAAACTACTACTAAGCATGACTGGTAAGGGGAGATATAAAGTGAAAAAATGTATCACAGCTTCTAAAGACTTTTTCCAAACTGGGAAAGATGATTAGTGTGAAAGTTATTACAATCCCTTCCTGTTTTTTATTTGAAATATCCTACAGCTAAAAATCTCTTCTCAGACTCTAAAGAAAAAAAATGTAAAGAACAAGTGTAATTGTTATAAATTAGAACTGGAAGCTGAAATAAGACTAATTCAAACTGGAAGTTAAGTACAAACTTTAACAATGAGGGTGTAAAATATTGGAACAAACTATTAAAGTAATTTTTTATGGCCTAATGCCTTCAAATCAAGATTAGATGCCTGTTAGAAGGTATGCTTTACTGCAACATGAATTATTGCAATCAGTATAGGGATAACTGGCAGAAATATAATGACCTGTGCTGTATAGAAGACAAGACTAAATGATCAATAATTTCTTCAGGACTTAACTTTTTCAATCTGTGGAAAAATTCTCTGTTTGCTACTGCAAAACCTGCCATTTCACTAATTGAAGAACATGCATAACCAGCTATTGCACATTTTCTCATTTTATGGATATTACTAATTTCAGCAATATCCCATATCAACAGTCATCTGCCAAAGGCTGGTAATCTGCAGCCTAGCGCACTGTCAGTGTCAAACAAATCAAGAAAAAGAAATTCTGGGTGGGGAAGCAAAGTAGATTAACACAGTTTATAATTATGTGAAACTTTTATTTCTTTAAATAAAGGAGCAGTCCTCCCTCCTCTAGACTCTGGACAATTTATTACAGAGGATTCTTGAAGTGTGATGTGTTGCCAGTATGACTGTAACTGTACAGATTTGTACCTGTCTGTGTGTGTATGTGTGTTTGAGATCACACATCAAAATGTAAATGTAGCAATACATCTGGGATCTGAGGCTACAGCTAGAGTTTACAGTTTCCCAAATTGCTAAGCAGTAGCCCAAATGTGCCGGTGCGCTGAGGTAGAGCCCCTTGTGTGGGGAGAGCGTGCCCGGGCGGGCCTTCAGCTCAGGCCGTTGTCACTTCCAGTCAATTCCTGGGCCTGCTCTGGGACTAAAAGGCATTCTGCCTGCAACCACCCTCTTCTGGGTGCTAGGAGTGTTTGTTAGTACAGCTGTGGGCCTTTCCACACCGTTTCACTGTAGTGCCCAAGGGCATTCTCATGCACATTTAATTTACTAGAACAGACAGTGCGAGTTTCCTGCCTTGGTCATTATTGTATATAGTTGCAGAACTGGCTGCTGTCAGTGAAGGACGCTTCCCAAACTGCTTAAATTATTAATACAGTGTAATAACTGAAGCAGTAATTTAATATATTAAAATGCCTACTTGTTCTGTTACTAGTTTCTTTCCATTAGGGAAGCATTTTCAGATGTACTCAGTGTTAGCTTAATATTGTTCCTGCTAACGTCTGTGAAGTTCCCAGCCTATAAATACGTAATGTCTACAAAAATGTGTGTTTTATCCTGTAACAAGTAGGACACCATAGCTCAGAGTGATAAATAGTGGATATATGTAACTAAAAATCGGTCATATTTCACGTAGACGTATTTCAGTCCATTTTTTGGCTATATACCAAAACCCAACAGGCTTGCTGAGGGAAGGCGTTGCTGCGGAGAGAGCATAGCTACATGTGAGCTTCCTGTCCCGTGGGCCCTCCACATAGCCGTGCTCTACAGCCTTTCACCTCTCTATGCCGACAGGAATGAGAAACCTACTAGGTGTGGACAGGAAGAGTTGCTGGAGGAGAGGTTCATAAACGGCCACAGGTTGTCTGCCTTTTGCTCACAAACTCCAGTACTTGCATATGTACCATACGACCACTGTAAACCTTGTTCTTCCATCGGTTCCCTTTTAAAGGAAGGCGTATTTGAATTACCACATTCTTTGCTGAAGGATTATATCCATTCCAGCCAGTAGTTTTTGTTGTACTGCTTGCAACTCTCGTGATAGAAAAGTATATAACATCAAACCCTGACCAGGGTTTTAAAAGTTGAGCTACCTGTAATTTAGTGACAAAGTTCTCCCCATCTCCTTTCTGTTACACTACAAAGACTTCTTTGCATAACAGATTCATAACATAAATTATATTTGTTCATTCAGTTTTTTCAGCATTTTCATCCTGAGCATATGTGAGGATTTTCTGGCAGCTTCCAGCTAAAGGATGACTGTTAGCACCTCCAGTCAGCCAGGACATGGGCTTGCTTGATTCAAGTGATGATGAGTCATTTCTTTTACATTGTGAAAACAGTTCTTTTTCTTTCTATAGCCTTTGCACAACTGACTTCTTGAGGCCCATGCTCAGTTGGTTGGGTTTATTTTTAAATATTTATGAAGTTTCGTCCCTCTGGCCCTATATGCATTGCTTCCAAATGTATTTGTTACTTCATCAGCACAAAAAAAAATCCCCCAAACAAACAAAAGCACCCTGGAGAATAAGAAATACAACGTTTTGGACTAGTTTGATGTTTGGATAAGAGCTATTGCAATGAATTTCACAGGTATAACACTGCTTGGATGACTTTTGTTAAAACTGAAGCAGCATGTGAAATTAGCTTCAATTTCAACCACATTTCAGCGTTTTCAGGTACACAAGGGTAGTTGCAGCATTTCTGGCAACTCTTTATACCTCATTCCAGCCCAGGGAGCAGTTGAGACCTGGTTTAATCTTAGGGTTGCTAACCTGAACTGGAGAGCCAGCAAGCTCCATAGGAAGCTTATAAAAATGCTGTTTGCAGGGCTCAAAACTGAGTGGTTTCATCCTGGGACTGCTGAGGATTATATATTGCATATTATAAGGCTTGCATTTTCTCTGTTAACTGATTCCTGGTCAAAGGTGGCTGAGAGAAAAATTTAGAGTTGCCTGTCTGGATTACCATCACATGCTGGTTCGTTCTGACTACTGCTTGCACACATATTTAAAGAGCGTTCTCTTATCCATGGTTTAAGACTGCATGCTCTTGTAATTCCCTCTTGCGTCCATGTCACTCTCTAATATGTTGATCTGATTTAGAGATTTGACAGATTTATCTGCTTCCCTGAGGCAGAAACACCACTAAAATGAGCAAGGAGCACTGACCTGTGTCCTAAAGCAAACATGCAGCTATATGAATTCATTCAGCAGCACTGAAGAATGTAAATGTCTGCTAGTTTCAGCATTTTTTCAAGTATTTTGATGTATCAGGAGTTATCTCCAAGCATACAAACAGTTCCACTGCGGTCCCTGGAATCATTGAAAGTTAAGGGTGTGCTTTACCACCTTAAATTTAGGCTTTAAACTGTTCACAAAAGGACTTGCCAACAGCAGAATATTTATCAGTCCCCTCTAATCTACATGGTATCCCTTTTTGATGGAACTGGTATAGCCTTTCCTGCCTCTTTCCTCTTTTTTATAGCTATTAGCTGATTTCTGAATAGAATTCTTGAGATTTGGGTCACTTTCTTGCAGCTGAGTTATATTTAAAAATGAGTCAGACTGGCAGTTTCTGATTGCCAGCTATAATACATTTAAGCACATTTTCATTTAATTTCAAAAGGTAGAGCTTTTTCTTCCAGGTTGTTATGTAATGCCAGCACAATTTCTTTCCAACAAATAAAATATATTTTATCTTTATAAAGGTATACCTAGATCTAACTTACAGTGTTCATGTTTGAAATCTTGCCTGGCTCTGACTAGAAAAGCTGCTTGCATCTGTAGTTGGTAAAGGATTTTGCATACCTAGTGAAAGTGGATGGGAGCTTTAACTTTTGGTGGAAATAGAATTTTATTCACAAGTTTCATACTCTTAGCTATGAACTTTCTTTTCTTTTCATGCTAAGTTCCTTTTTGTTTCTTTTCTTTTCTCTCCCTCTTTTCCAGATAGTTCATGTCAAGTTTTCAAAACAGTGGCATCTATATTTTCATATGCAATTGTGTCTTGGTGATTGTCCAACATATGATGTCTCTGCAGATAAAATAGCTCAACATTGTGGACTTGTGGTCTTCCTGCCAGTTAAACTACCAATGCAGAAAGCCATTGTTTGGTGGCTAGTAGATTGCCTGGGGGTGTTCTTTGCTTGGGAAAAAAAGGTAGTGATGGTAGGACAATACTCTAGGACACAGAATCCAACCATTGCTGGCAGAGTAGTGTGCAGACTATCATATGCCTGATTCTGCTCTCATTCATTTCAATTTTAAACCAATGCAGCACTACTGGAATTATTTCTGATTTATTCCAGTATGAGATCATTGGCCTGTCATTTGTAATGGGAAAAGAGAGAGCTTAATGCAAATGGAAATGCTATTTTTGCTGCAGATTTGTAGTTGCTGAATCACATACAGAAATGTCTTATATCTCTGCAGCATTCTGTGGGATCAGTTTTCATCACCTTGTTGTAATTTAGAAGAAAGTGCATTGAATTATACTGGAGTAAATCTGTTGTGCAGGAAAGAAGCAAATGCCCAGTCACTGTTATGCTACCCGTGGATGAAAGTCTCTAGAGACTTGACAGATACTGTGCTCTTACAAATTCATTTTTGGGACAGGCTCCAACACTAGGGAAAAAGCTATAGCAAGAGATTGACTCTGATGTTGAAGAACAGAGGATTTAAAGGACAAGCTGTGGGCTGCTGATTGATTTCTTGAAAAATACATATCCAGGTACAGTTAGCATTAGTGCACCAATACAGAGCCATAACCATATACCTGCAGTCAGGGAATACCAGCCATTTGGTCCAATTAAAGGTCCTGTTGGGAAAGAAGAAAATCCAGTTCTGCAAGTGTCTGAAGCTTCTGCTGTCTTTCAGAAAACTCACAGTTTGCCCATCTGAAATCTTAAATGTGGAGACAAGTGCTGGCCTTTGGCCCTAGCAACTAAACTGTTACTGTAAGAAATCAGAGACAGATTTGCCGAATATACAACCAGATCTGAGGCACTAGAGAAGGAAATATCTGTCTAGCCTGGATTATTCCAGCTTTTAGGAAAACTCTTTCCTGATGCAACAACACAGTTGACTCGTTAACCCAGAGAATGAAAAGAGACATCCAGTCTCAATCCAGTTGATTTAACAGACTGGGCTTGAAAGATTTTAAGTTGTTGGCTAGTCAAATAAAGTGGTGTGAGGATGTGGGAGATCTATGGCTATCTAGAAGCCAGTCACTACCCGTGGCTACCATGAGTAGCAATTATTTGTAATAACTGCTGATTTTTCAGTTTGAAAAACATTACCTCTCTACCTGTTTCGCTGTTAGGCTAGAACTTGTCAGGGCTAGTATTTTAAAGAATTGGATTTCTATGACAATTTAGCTGCTGTCTTCGGTAAACTCTACCAAGACTGAAGAATGGGACATTGCAGAAAAAATGTTGTCTCCAAGAATAAATTTGTTCCAGGAGAGAGGTAAACACTTAAGATTAATACTGGTAGAAAGGTCAATAACACTTAGATGAAATGACTTTTCCTCAAAAAAGGCCTGACACTGAGAAATATCTTATAATGATCGACAGCTGGATGATTAGGACACATCCCTGGGGTCTTGAACAGATGATTTTGAGTCTGTGAGATTTACAGGAGAGTCTTGAACTTAGGTCTTCTCCAAGCCCAGCAAACACCCTAGCCATAAGGCTATAGGCTATGTTGTAGTAAGGCACTTTCCATCTCTTGGTGCAAAGCAGTTTGCCGGAGCTTTGTGTAAACACTTTGTATAAACAATTAACTGGTCATTAGAATAGGGATTTGAAACCACCTTCTGGCTTTACGTATGAACACTTTATGCCTGAAACCACTGAGTCATTCTCCCTATGGACTAATGGATATTTATTTATTTACAGAAAGTAAAATAGTTTTAATCAAGAGAGAAAGAGAGAGACAAATATTGGCTCTATACTTCCCCTTCCTATCCTTCTGTCATTTGGGAAATGAAAAATGAGCTAGTAACAGCAATACATTAATAGAAGCATTATTACTTGAATTAAAGCGACTACTGGCTTTTACGATTGTAGGTTTCATCTTCTTATAGATTAAGTCAAATGTGTTATTTTCTGCTAATATTAGTCATTAATATTAATTTCTAAAGTATTTTTGCATTTGGGATTTTGATGTTTGTTTCAACAGAGAGACACTGTGGAAAAACTTAAATTGCTTTTAACATGGTCAGACTTTCATCCATTTTTTTCCCCTGAATTTTGAGTATTTGTGGGGTACTTGGCTTGCCCATATATGTTAGTGCGACATAACTGTACAAGCTTTTGTTTGTAAAACAAAAAAGTTTGTTTGTAAATAAAAAAACAAAAGTTGGTAAAAACTCAAATATTTGCTGAGCATTACACATTACTTAAAATACTTTGCAGAAGTATTTTACTTCTCTCACTGCACTCTCAGCTCCATCTGGCTGAAATTATTTCAAGTGGTGTCAGAAGAAAATAAATTGTCGTTTGAACAAAGACTCTGATTCCACGGGCCCATCTGTAGATGGATATGTGCTTGCCATAATCTTTATTTTCATGTAGTTCTAGGGAAAAATGGTATTGTGAAGTGGCCCATATATATTTGGTAATTCTGTAGCCCTTATGAATGCAGAACTTCCATTAAAGTCAGTGGTGATTTTTGTTATGGAAGAACTCCTTTAACTTACATCTGACTTCATCCTGTGTCCATTTGTGGACGTTATCCTATGGAGAATTGGGACATCCAGCTCAGGTGCGAAGGGCACTGAGAGCCTCCTTCCTGAGAAGGAAGAAACTAAAGAAGACCAAACTTTAGTGAACCACAACAGGCGACAAATGAAAAACAGAAAAAAAGTGTTAAAATGACATGTACATACCACAGCTTCTCTTAAAGTATTCTTTATTGCAATGACCACCAATACAGCAGGCAAACTGAGTTGTCAGACAGATCAGAGCTATAATAGAGAGAGCCACATGCAGTCCAGTCTTGTCCCACACAGCAGCTGGCACTTCTCTTCATGGTTGTAGACGTATGCACCTCTATATTGCCTATACTTTAGAGGGATCACACATCTATATCCAGTTTCTTGTGTCTGACGATATCAATCTCATTTGCATCTCATTAAGAAAGATGGGACATGCTCTATTAAAATAAAAAGTTGCAACCATCATTGTGATACAGAGAAACCAGGAAACAATCTCATGCTGGAGATACCCAGCTGGTGTCCTTTTCACAGCAGATTTTTCAGCCCCTCCTTCTTTCCTCCATTCAGCTACCTTTACAAGGGCCAAAATCTATAGCCTATAAACAGTAACCAAGAGCAATGGAAACCTTTGTTACATTTTTGTCTGTGATAGTGTGACACAGGATATTCTATTTTAGATGTCACAGCCTTTTTGAATCATATTATGATATTCTCAGTTTTTGTTAAAATTTGTGGCTAATTACATTTTGGTTCGACTACCTGATTTATAGCAGCTGGAAAACCAATCCCTCATCTCTTAATAGTGATGTTAATTCTAACCATTTTCCAATGTTCTTAATTCAGGAACCTTGTTTAGACTCTTTCATTTAAATACTGATTATTAATTTGAGACTATGCTCACAATTAATAATGTCAATGCTATTACTTGTAAAAAAGGCTTGGAAGCCATTTCTCTATGTAAATATCAGAAAGAAGGATGCAAGAGAAACTTAATTATTATACAGAAGTAGGAGTTTGCTTCAAACTGTACATGCATTGAGTAAGCTAGTGCAAGGAGAGAGAAACACAGCCTATAGTAGTAGTTACTGATAATGTTCTTCTGAACAGTGGGACTAAAAGCAATAAGTAAATTAGTTGCCCAAGTGAAAAATTTACATTTACTGAAATGAATTTTGTCAGGAAAAAGATTTAAATTTACAGGCCCTCTTCACAAAGTTAGGTCTCCTTGGGCAACGCTTCCAAGAGAAATGACAAAAACATGGCAGTCCAGGTTATGAGAAGAAGAGCTTAGAGAGCTAGAGAAGCTGCCATATGATGAGAAAAGACTGGAGTAATTCTGTTCGGATGGAACCTTGCTAGAAAGAGGTGTCACAGAGGTAGTTAAGAAAATGGGTAGAGAAGGTATTTCAGGCTTTTCTTAATACACAAATAGAAAGTTAGCTAATAAAAATGTAAAAACTCATTTATAATCCTTTACACAACACATAATTGAACTATTCAACTCATTGCCAAATGTGGAATAAAGGCCAAGAGCAAAGTGTGTTTTCTTTTTTAAACTGACATTTTTATGACCTTAATTACATTAGGGTAAAAATGTATATAAAGAGATATGAATAGATGCCTACTTGTTTTCAGACATACATTAATCATGAACTGTGTGGGATTAGGAAATATTTCAGTAATTTCCCCAGTAGGTATATTGTGCATAATTGTACAGTGGGGTTTTACGTCTTCGTTTGAACTTCCTATTTCTGGCCACTTAGAGGTAGAGACAGATCACTTGTCTCAATGAGTGGAGCTTCTCCCAGCTGCAGGTTGCACTTAGCCTACATGGGCTTCAGACTAAAAGTGATGAGGCCAAATCTCTTTCTGAGTTATCCTGACAAAGCCCCTTGGATTTCAGTAATTTCAATCCAATTTATACTTTTTGTAGTTTAAAAGAAAAATTGCACTTTAGTGTCTGGAAGAGCCAGACACAGTGCCCTGACCCCACAGGAGTTAAAAGGCAGGTTTTCTGGTGACAGAAGTAAAGGACAGAATTTTCTCTCTGTTTTTTGAACCTTACATACTTTATCTGTCACTTAGTGAGTGAGCAGATGGAAGTCCTCACAGAGGAAAATGTTTAAAATATGAACCCCTAAATGAATATCCACAATTTGAGCTGTGTAAGGAATCTAATGGGCATTTTTTCCCCCCTGTGATCCTCTGTTATGTGATTTAGAGCCAAACAGATTATTAACTTGAATCAAATTATTGCCAGCACAAAGAGTCATAAATATCTTCTTCCTCCGCTCTAGTCTCTCTCATTGTCTTGCAATAATCAAATACAAGTTAATTTATCCCCACGATGGCAATGTTACTCTGACATCAAGATAAACAAAAACAGATTTGTGCATTTGTGCAGAAAACAATTTACTCTCTTTTTCCTTTCAAAAGCCTTAGCCAGCATAATTACTTACCAAAGTCCCATGGAAACAGAAATGGAAAATAGGCACAATGCAATTGAATTCAAGGGCAATATCACAATATTGATTTCTTATTGCAAAAGGAATATGATGTAGAAGAGAACTGATACCAAGTGAACAGATACATGAAATATATATATGACTGTAGTGTTAATTTTCATGGAACTCTCTTTAGAAAGATCTAAGAATAACTTTTATAGATTGAGTTTTTAGTGAATAAACTATGTTGTGTCTTGGTTCACATGGTTAGAGTGGTGGGCAGGGGAGGGAAGAATGCCCCATAGAGCCTTGCTCCCAGGATTCAGACAGGGAGGAGGAGAGAGATTTTTGCCATACTGCTTTTTCCTCTTGAGGAGATGGACAGAAACAGGTAAGAACTGGCAGTTTATTTTCCTCTCTGGACAAGTGGAAAAGAAGAAGTGAATTGCTTCTCTCAGAGACGTAACTCTATGCTTCATAGCAGTAATGCAATTATATATTGCCCCAGAGTACAGGTGAAAGAAGGCTTATCTAGCCTATCATGACTAACATAAAATGTGTGTTAGGAAGAGAAACTGTGAAGATCTTGAGGGATACATGATGTACAGGATACATAAAATATATTGTGACTCTTTTGTATGAACAGTTACAGAGATAAAATTATTGGAAAAAAAAGAGATGAAGGGACTGGTTTGTCAGAACTTTATTAACATCCTGTTGTCAGATTTTGTTTTATAGTAGTAAAGATACTAGTGCTCTAATGCTGAGTTCTTGGGTATAAGGTAATTGGAGACAGCATCTAACAAAAGTCATAAGGGCTAGCTTTACAACTAAGTTCATTAGCGCAACTTATGTGCCCATGGACAAAATTTAGATCCACAAGAACCCTGCTTGTAGATGGATTCCTAAAAGTTTTAGCAGAATACCATGCATTGCAACTGTACTTTACAGACTCCATGGGAGGCACTGTCATTCAGATAGCACTGAGGGCCCCAAAATGTGACCCCATTGGGTCAGACAAGATTAAATGGGAGGAACTAATAACTAGATGATCTTTTGCCAGAAAAAGTTTTACTTATTTTGAATCAGATTTAGTGATAACATAAACTGCAGTGAGGGAATCTGGATGACCATTGCAACTGGAAAGAGAATGTTGACTGTGTGGCACATGGGATGAAGTCCCTGATGGTACAGAAGTTTTGCCTAGCACCTAGGAGCTTATAAAGAGCGATTAATAGAATAGGAGAGCAGAGAGGAAAAAAACATTGGAAAAGAAGGTCCTGACTAATGTCATAAAGGAACAGCACCAGGACTCATGAAACAACACCAGAAACCATACTCTCCTATGGTGATGTTTAAGATGTGATCAAATCTCACTTAACTGTAGCTTTGCTTCTTTGTGGTAGACATAGAGTCTATTTGACTTACCTTGATAGTAAAGTCGCCTCTTAGGTTATATAGTGTGTTACTCTCTGTGTGTTTTGCAGCACCATGGTAAACTAGAATATCTGTTTGCCCTCATTGTATGTTTTCCCTTACCTGCTTCCTTTACGAATCAGCTACTGTATGGATTGAAAGTCCATCAGCCAGCTGTCCCATCAGGTGAGTGGCAGTGACCCTCAGTTGGTATGAACTGCTGCTCATCCTCAGCCTGGAGATGCCCAGGACTTCCCTGGTTAACTCAAGAGGAACCCACATTCTTGCTGCCATGAATACACAGAACTGATTATTTTCTGGCAACACCAAGCTCACACCTAAGCTCCAGTTGGATTCACAGAGTAGACACTCTCTGGCCTCTGGGGCCCAATCCAGCTAGTCCCATTCAAAACATAAGCAAGAGGAGATGGTAGCGGTCCCTCCCATCACCTTATACCCAAGAACCCAGGATTCTTTTAACTACTAGAAAATAGTTTGAGGTTTCTAGCTCTGCTGGTAGAAGTAGATGTCTGAACTACTTTGCTGAAAACAGGTTAAGCAACCATCCTCTCCCTATAATTTGCAATGAAAAGCGTTGAAAGGCTGCATGCTCAATGTGCCAGCTTTTATGAATCAATTTTTTGAGGACCTCCGAACTCCCTTTGTTATGTAGGAATCCCAGGTGCTTAACTTAGCCTGGACCTTGCTGGTTAGCAGGACGCTTAAAAGTTAATGAACAGCAGCAATGAGTCTGCCCTTATGTTGCACAGTTACTGTAAACTGACAGTATGGGCTGCTACTGGAGGGGCAGTCCTGCCTTCCACCATGTCCCCAGCCAAAGACTCTCACCTACCTCAGCACTTGCAGTTGCTTCCACTAGGCAACAACTTCATAATGAAAAAGAAAAGATTTTCAGCCAATTAATTCCTCAAGAGCACATTTACTTCCAACAAAGACAAAAACCTTCCTCCATGAGTGGAGTCCCAGGTTCCTGAGAAGGCTTGGCGGTTTAGTACTCTGCCAGCTAATGGCATCGGTAAAGGAGGTGAATAGTTTAGGAAACACAGTATCCTCACGGTCTTTTTCAAGGTCACTCTTTAAAGGCAGAGTCAATAAGGCTCTGTGTTTAGGCATGACTTCTATAGGTAAAATAAATTGTTTCTCAGTTAAGGGGATAAAGTTAGTCTGCAAAGATCAGATCTTCCTAAAATTTAATTTCTACACATCAACTCTGCTTTTTCCATACAGTATTTTTTAAATAATAATGTCATATACATTTTAATGTAAACAGATTAAAAGTAATTCATAATAAAATCTTTTTTTGAAAAAAATATGTTTGAATTAATATACTACTGAACTCCAATCAATACTATTGAACTCCAGTCTTGAAGTATGCATCAAACAGTAGAGTTTATATCCTTTATAAGCAATGATGTTTGAACTAGAACTGACATCTTTATTAATTAAGGAGACAATGATCCTACATAATTTATTTTTGATCTCTAGTATAGTATGAAAGCTCTGACATGAGAACAGTAGAGGAAGTCCTCAGTTTTTATGATCTTAAAACTGAGTTGAAAGATTCAAGTACCTTAACTTTATTTTGGAAAATAATGATAAACTGGTTTAGTTTAGCCAAAATAAGAAAAACGTCTTCTCATTTCCCTAGCTAAACTTTTACAGGTGTCAACTTTAGATGTTTTTCTTAATTTGTTATTATTCCAAAATAATTTCTCTCTTATTTTGTCTTTTTTGGAGTGACAAAATATATATATGTAAGCTGCAAAAATGGCTATTGCAATAAAAATCTTCTGAGCATAATTCTCCTTAAGCTGCTCATTGTATAAAGTTCCTTCTCATTTAGAAGTTATTTTATAATATTTCCAGGGTGGGGAGGGGAGGAACAAATCAAAAAGCTTGAATGTATCCATTAGAAATATTAAATAAAGTAACTAGTAAGTGAAAAAATAAAGTAGGAAGCTTAAAAAATGCTTGCAAAGGTTGGACTGGATTGACAGTATTGTTTAAACAATCATGCAAATATTGTTCAATACCTGGAAAAAATGCTTAAGATCTAGAATATTACTGGAATCTAGTATGTATTGTCAGCAAATGCTTTCAGCCAGTTGTATATTTTTTTATAAGATGAATGTGAATGTTAAATAAATAGATGGAATAATCTTAATTAGCTACTAGGAAAAGTCTGATTTAACCAAGAAGCTGCTTAGTGCTAGTCAGCAATTTTAGAACTGTATAGCAGATGTTATTAGGATGATTTGTTTTGCAAACTACAGTGGGGAAAAAAATACTTTTGAGGTGATATTTTTAATTCAATTACAAATGTCAGGCTACAGCCTTCTAAAAAGCATTGAGCCAGATTCTGGATTCTCAGGACTGCATTGCACCACACAGGTGATTCTTAACCAGCTACAAAATATTTCCTCACAAAGACCAGCTCCTCGTGCGCCAGCTCTGTATATTGCTCTCTCTTGTCTCTGACACAGGAGATGTGCTGATAAAAACCTGTGTGTAGCGGGAACATTGCTTTGTTCTCTGTGGCATGATTAGAGTTGACTAAGTAGATTTCCCAGAGTTTCTCCGGAATGAAGTCCCTGCTCAGCAGCTTAAGTATCAAGAAAATACACAAATGGTTAACAGACAATATTGCAGATCTTCCCTTATCATAGCTGCACTGGGTACAGAAGGGACAAGGCAGAAGGTTTAGCCTAAACTGAAGCTTTTCCAGAATCTCAGAATTTTCGGAAGTTTATATAAACTTATGTTTGAACAAATATGCTTGAAAATCTCTCTCCTCCATAGAATAATAATATTAAAGTGAACCTCATTTAAAACTCACCCTAAATCTCTAGATTTGCATAAAGACTGACCCATCATAAGGGTAGCAGGGTATCACAAATAACAGCTTCACTTCAGTGATGCCATTTGGATATACATAACATGTATTCATTTTGGAAGAAAAAAAGATCACCTCCTATTGTGTTACTCCTGAGACTGTGAGGTGGGTTATGCTGAGTTATGCTATAATTTTAGGTACTACTGTAAGCTCTTGGCAGAGAAAGGCATATAAATACTTATGTGTCTACTTTGTGTCTGGTTTTAGTAAAAATGATGAACATGAGAGCAGTGATAAGATAAATGAATGGGATGAGAACAGGACAGTGGAAATTGCAGTCAACTCATCATTGTCTGGGATGATAGGGGCAACTGGAATATCTGAGGTAATGGAAAGCATGGTTAATAACACGGGAACATAATGGACTGACTTGCTAATATTCTGAGATGGTGGTTATTCCTCTGGGTTATGGGGCCCACATTATATAGTGGGTTCTAACAAAATAAATAGAGCAATGAAGAGGGAGCAGAAACCTGACTGGGCTCCGTGCAGAGCCACCAGAGGCCTGACTGAGTCAGCAGCATGTGAACCTGGCCGTGCTGCTCTCAAGACCTGCTGAAGCCAGGAAGCAGCACAGCTGCTTTGGCATGACTGGCACCAGAGCTAACAAATCTCGCCACGCCTGAGCTCAGGTATATGGCCCCGTGGGCCAGAGCTAATCAGCTCTGAGCCGAATGAGAAGGTGAGAAACAGCCGAGTGGCTCAGCAGGACTGAGCTCACTTTTGCTTCTGCTTAGTGCCAGTTGTGATTCAAAGTAAAGGCCAAGGATGTGGAAAGAACTGTGTAAATTAGAGGAGAGTGGTACACGACCAGCTAGGGAGTTACAATAGATTTTGAAAGATTTCTAATCAGGAGAAAAGTTTTTATATAGCCCCCTGAAAATCGACAAACAAACCTTAAATGTTTTAAGATAGAACTTGACAAATTTAGAGAAAAGATAATGAGATAGCACTCAGTGGTGATCCAGAAGTTGGAAATTTAGGCTTGTTTATTGTGCTATTGCACTGAATTTGTACTGTCTTAATTCCAAGGAGACTAAATGTAGGCTTGAAGAGGGATTTTCTCCCCTCTTAATACATAAATTGGATGTCCTCTAGGGCTTCAGGAATTGGCCATAGCTACAGGACACAGGGAATGATTCTGCTGCTGGTTCTGGAAGCCACTCAGGTTCCTGGCTGGCTCATCTTGCTCACAAAGTCAGGACTAAACAGATTGCCAGATCTGGAATCATTTTGCTCCAGATTTGTCTGGCTGAAAGCTACAGGACTACAACACCAGCAATGCCCTTAAACTTTTCGGTTCCCTTCTTACAGTTTTTGGCCTGTTGCACTACAAAGCCTAAAGTTGCTACAGATTATTGTAAAACGTTTTGTGGTTTATGAAAAGTGAGATATGTGAAGCAGGTATTCTGAAGTGGATCTCTCATAGCAAAATGTGTGTGCTTACGTGGAGGGGAGAGGGTTCGATGGCAGAGTCCGCTCAGCCATGAAATTCCTATTCTCTTTTCTGCATTTTAAAGTTATAGCAGTTCTTCAAAAGGTGTTTGAACAGAGTGGAGTGGTGCTAATTTCTGTTGGCTCTATTTCCAAGATACCTAATGAGAAAATTTAAGAAGGCTGTAGCTGGTAGGTTGTCTCCTGGCAATCTTCTCTTCCACCTGTTTGGAAGCTCTCCCACAGAAAACTGCACATACTGGATCAGTTTCAGTGAACTGAAAACATTAATTTCCTTAGCTCCCTAGTAAAGCTTATTCGGATTGAAACCGTTAGTGGAATATATTTTCTTTTTTAACACAAGCGCTCTATTTTATCCTGCTGAATGGAGGAAAAAAAAATCCTTTTCAAACCAAAGTGTAATATGCAACCGCATGAACAAAACACTGCAATCAAATTGTAACATTTCAGTTTCACTCTGACAAATAGATAATACAGTCATAATCTGAGAGCATCAAGGGTGTAGCCCTTCCCATTTCTGAAGTGCGTAAAACGAAATTGTGAAAGAAAGCATCTTCTACCATGATTGTTAATGCTTTTTCTTTTCGTACTTATTGAAGAACCTCTTGTTTGCTGCAGCTATGTCATAACTGAACAACATTAACTAATATTTTAATTGATTTTTTTAAAGTTGTGCGGTGTTAGGGTTTCATTTGCTCTCAAATCAGCTTGGATTATATGAGACTATGGCTTTTCTTTAAGGATTTCCCTAGTTGCTTCACCTAGGTTATCTAAACACATTAGCACCTCATTTAGTTGTTTAAAAGTTTAAACAGCATTTTGCTGTTTAAATGCTTAGTAGGATTAAAGACGCTATTACATCAAAAGAGTGAGTTTTACCTTCGTCTACATCTTCCACCTCCTACTCCCTCCCCTTCCTTCATGGCTGCCTAAATTGCCTCTCCATTTAATTCAGAGTGAAATGACTTTCAGTGGCTGGGAAAAAAATCCAAAAAGCAGAGCCGATTTAAAAGGTTTCAAGCGCAAAAGGACCCCGCTGGTTGTTCTCGGCGAGAAGCGGCTGGGGTTGACCTCGCTTGGCCATGTTAGTGCAAAACACCTCTGAAGCCGGTCTCTGCAAGTGCCCAGAGCGCGCGTCCCCGGGGCCGCGAAGCGGTGCGGGGCTGACGGTGCGCCCGCCGCCGGGACGGCCCGCCCGGGCCCCCCGCTCCCCGCCCGGGCCCCCCCGCTCCCGCCCGGGCCCCCCCTGCTCCCGCCCGGGCCCCCCTGCTCCCGGCCCGGGCCCCCCCGCTCCCCGCCCGGGCCCCCCCGCTCCCGCCCGGGCCCCCCCTGCTCCCGCCCGGGCCCCCCTGCTCCCGGCCCGGGCCCCCCCGCTCCCCGCCCGGGCCCCCCCGCTCCCGCCCGGGCCCCCCCTGCTCCCGCCTGGGCACCTGCTCCCGCCCGGGCCCACCCTGCTCCCCGCCCGGGCCCCCCCTGCTCCCGCCTGGGCACCTGCTCCCGCCCGGGCCCCCCCTGCTCCCCGCCCGGGCTCCCCCGCTCCCGCCCGGCCCCTGCTCCCGCCCGGGCCCCCCTGCTCCCCGCCCGGGCCCCCCTGCTACCGCCTGGCCCCTGCTCCCGCCCGGGCCCCCCGCTCCCCGCCCGGGCCCCCCCTGCTCCCGCCCGGGCCCCCCCGCTCCCCGCCCGGGCCCCCCGCTCCCCGCCCGGCACCTGCTCCCGCCCGGGCACCTGCTCCCCGCCCGGGCCCTCCGCTCCCCGCCCGGCCCCTGCTCCCGCCTGGGCACCTGCTCCCCGCCCGCCCTCGCTTTGAAACAGCCAGAAGGACAGATTTTCATTGCACTGAAGGGAAAGGGGCTTTGAATAGCCAGTTGCTCAGAAGCCAGCCGTGCTATGCATTTCAGGAGACGTAACGCAGGAAATAGCAGGTTTGGGAAGTGAAGGCACAAAGCACACTTAAATATCGATTACTGGCACGTTCTGGTTTGCCTGAATCTTACCTATACGGCCATCATTCAAGAGCGGGCAAATCTGAGGGCGAGCAGCTAACACAAGGGATACGCAGGGTGCAACTCGGTTTATCCAGCCCATCTCTGTGCCTTGACCATTTAAAACAGAAGAGGTTGCAAGCCTGGAGGCGGACAAATGCGGCCAGGTCTTCTCGTGAAGAGGAACTGACCGAAATCTACCCAACTGCTGTGAAGTTACGAACTCAGCCGCATTTTTAAGTGGTGACAGAGAAGATGAAGAAATCTGACTGTGTGCGCAAAGCCTGGCTCTGTGGTCCTCATCGCCAGTTTGATTGAGTCTGGCAAAATCTTGCAGTTAAGCAATTACTTATTTGGCTTTCTGCATTTTCTGAGTTTGCATGGCACAGGTGCAAACTAGAGCGAAAGACGCTCTAACATCATTAAAAATACTGAGCTGCAAGAGAGTAGAAAGCCTGCCGCATAACTATGTCAGAGGGCTTGCTTTCAGCTTCCACGGACAGCTAAAGTTAAAGCTGTCAATCACACCACTTTTTTTTTTTTTCTTTAAGTGACAGAGGATGTTTCCCAGGTTTACGATTGTTTGGGCTATTTACTGGGTATTAACTGATTGACTTATGATGTGTCAGTCTGACGGTCTTCTTTATTCAAGATTGTTCCCAGAGATATTTTTCTCATTTCACTCTCTTGCAGACTCAGCCTGTCCTCCTCCTTCGGGGAGAAACTCTAACGCAATTTTTTCCTTTCTTTTTTGTTTTGCATTTCCTCAGAGGACAGCGATTTCAGTAGTGAGTTGCACTGCAATTTCCGTCCTGGGCGCCCCACCACGCCGCGTTTCTGCGGGGAGCGGGGAGCAGCGCAGCGGCGCGCAGCCCCGCGGCGGGACGCTGCGGCGTGAATGATCGCGAGTGGGGCTCGCACGGGGGGAGCGGCGGCGTGGGAGCCCTGCCCTGCCCTGCCCTGCCCTGCCCGGCGGCCCCGCCCGCGGCACCCACGCGGCGGCGGCGGCGGCGGCGGCGCGGCTCCCCCCTCCCCGCCGCGGCCGCCTGCAGGTGGCGATGCGCGCCCCGGCGCGGAGCCCCCGGGCCGCGGGCAGCGCTGCGCGCCCCCCCCCAGCCGGCCGCGCCCCCCGCGCACGGCCCGCGCCGTCCCCTCGGGGGAGCCCCCGGCCGCCGCCGCCGCCGCCGGGGCGGAGCTGCGGCTGCGGGGCCCGGGGGCGGCGGGGGCTCCGCGCTGTCCCCGCCCGGCAGCGGCGACCCCGCGACACCCCCCCGCGGAGGGGCGGGATGGAGGGGGCGGAAGGGGAGGGGAAGGAGGAGGGAGGCCGGCGGCGAGGGGAGAGCGCAGCGGCAGCGCAGGAGGGAGCGGAGCGCGGAGCTGAGCTGAGCTGAGCTGAGCGCGGCGGCGAGCCGGGGCCGGGGCCGGGGCCGGGGCCGGGAGGGAGGGAGGCAGGGCCGCCCCCGCCGCCCCCCGGG
The DNA here is from genome assembly GCF_036417845.1 of Apteryx mantelli. Lineage (NCBI taxonomy): Eukaryota > Metazoa > Chordata > Aves > Apterygiformes > Apterygidae > Apteryx > Apteryx mantelli. The sequence continues at coordinate 64,281,350 of NC_090020.1, forward strand.
GCTGCGCGCTGGGCCGCGGCAGCCGGGATGGGCGGGCGCGGGGCGGCTCCGCCAGCCGCCGTCCTCCGCGCCTCGGCCGCCTCCCGCCGCGCTATATAGGGGAGGGAGGGGCGGCGGGGGGGGCCCGGCGTGGCCAAAGCGCACGGGGCGGCGATGCCTCCTGCCAGGGGAGCCCACAAGTGACCGGCGCCTCTGCCCATGCCCGTCTCCTGAAGCGGCCCCCCCGCCCGGCATGGATGTGTCCAACAACACTACCTCCCCAGAGCGCACCCCCGAGGGGGCCGGCGGCCCCGGCCTGGCCGAGGTGACCCTGGGCTACCAGCTGCTCACCTCGCTGCTCCTGGGCACGCTCATCCTGTGCGCCGTGAGCGGCAACGCCTGCGTGATCGCGGCCATCGCCCTGGAGCGCTCCCTGCAAAACGTGGCCAACTATCTCATCGGCTCGCTGGCCGTCACCGACCTCATGGTGTCCGTGCTGGTGCTGCCCATGGCGGCCCTCTACCAGGTGCTGAACAAGTGGACGCTGGGGCAGGTCACCTGCGACATCTTCATCTCCCTGGACGTGCTGTGCTGCACCTCCTCCATCCTGCACCTGTGCGCCATCGCCCTGGACAGGTACTGGGCCATCACGGACCCCATCGACTATGTCAACAAGCGGACTCCGCGGCGGGCCGCCGTGCTCATCAGCCTGACCTGGCTCATCGGCTTCTTGATATCCATCCCGCCCATGCTGGGCTGGAGGACGCCCGAGGACCGCTCGGACCCCGACGCCTGCACCATCAGCAAGGACCACGGGTACACCATCTACTCCACCTTCGGCGCCTTCTACATCCCGCTCCTCCTCATGCTGGTGCTCTACGGCCGCATCTTCAGGGCGGCCCGCTTCAGGATCCGCAAGACCGTCAAGAAAGCGGAGAAGAAGAAAATCGCCGACACCTGCCTCACGCTCTCCCCGGCCGCCCTGCAGCGGAAAAGCAGCGGGGAGCCCGGCCGGGGCTGGCGGCGGACTGCGGAGCCCAAGCCCGCCGCCTGTGTCAACGGCGCGGTGCGGCGGGGCGAGGACGGGGCCGCGCTGGAGATCATCGAGGTGCGGCACTGCAACAGCTCCTGCAAGACTCACCTGCCGCTGCCCAGCGAGGCGGGCGGCTCCCCGCCGGCGCCCTCCTTCGAGAGGCGCAACGAGAAGAGCACGGAGGCCAAGCGGAGGATGGCTCTGTCCCGGGAGAGGAAGACTGTCAAGACCCTAGGCATCATTATGGGCACCTTCATCCTCTGCTGGCTGCCCTTCTTCATCGTGGCGCTGGTCCTGCCCTTTTGTGACAGTAAGTGCTACATGCCCGAGTGGCTGGGGGCAGTCATCAACTGGCTGGGCTATTCCAACTCCCTCCTCAACCCCATCATCTATGCCTATTTCAACAAAGACTTCCAAAGTGCTTTTAAGAAAATTATCAAGTGCAAATTTTGCAGGCAGTGAAGCCCGCCGCTCCGGGACGGGACGGGAAGGGAAGGGAAGGGACGGGGGGGCTCCTGCCGCTCGCTCCATCCTCCTACCCTCCCCGCTGAAGTGTGTGGCCCCCGCCCCGGCCCCCGCTCCGGCAGGGGGGCGCCGGGCACCCGGCCGCCTCCCGGCGAGCCCCGAGCGGCTGCGCCCGCCGGCCCGGCCCGGGGCAGGACGCAGCGCGGCGGGGACCGGGGCCGCGCTCGCCCCGCCGGGTCCGCTCCCGGGCGCCGGCGCTGCCGCCTCCCTCCCCTCCGTCATTTTGGGTAGACTTGGGGTTTGCAGATCTTTGTGTGTGGTCGCTGTAAACCACGTTGCCCGAGTAGCATCGGTAAAAATAAACCACCCTATGCAGAAAACCGCTGTGTCGGTTTTTCTTCTCGGATTTAAAAGAAGACGGCGGGGAGCTCCGAGCCCGACCTGGGTCTGGCCGAGTAAATAGGAAGCCTGACGGCGACTCTCGGAGTGGAGGAGGGGCTCTGGGCTCGGCGCCTCCGGGCTCTGAAGCTGGCGAGTGGATTTACTCTGGGGAGAAGCGTGCGTGTTTTGCAACCTTGCAAGGTACTTCCAGCAACATTGCCGGCTGCGTAACGCGTGTAAGAGCTCGCGCGTGGTGTTAGGAGCTCCCGGTACATCGGGCTTCCCTGTTTACATCGTGGGGAGGGGACGGGGATAAACCCGAAGTCATTCCCGCACGCGTAGTGCAAGGAGTTGGCTTTCTGTGCAGCCTTTGCCGAGGGCTTTCCCCTACGGAAACGCTTGGCGCTGTGTGACCGCACACGCCGCGGTGCAGGGAGTTCAGGCAGCCTGCAAAGTAGCGGCGCAGGGCTTTTTTTTTTTTTTTTTTAAAGACGCTCGAAAGTTTCTCCGAAGACGCTGCGGCTGTTCCGGAGGCAGCCAGCTGCGGCACGTTTTGCTCGGAAAAAACCCCCAGCCCAAGGAACCAAAACATTGCCATGTGCGCGCAGCGGGGAGGGGCTGAGCGCGGCGGCTGCCGGCGGCGGGGGGGGGGGGGGGGGGGGGGCAGGCGGTGGCTAAGGCTGCTGGGGGAGGGGGGCTCTCCGGCGCCACGGCAATGCCAAGGGCAGGGGGCGCCAAGCAGGGCCAGCCCTGGCCGGGCCGGTCCCCGCGGCCCCCAGCGAGCCGCGCCCGGCGCGGGCCCCCCTGTGCCGGCAGTCCCCATCCGCTTCTCCCCAGGAAAGCCCGGGGTGCTTCCCTCTCACCGCTTCGCTCCGGGTGGGGGCGGCAAGGCAGCAGCCAGCCCCCCCGCCCGCCTCGCACCGCCTCCCGCAGGGCCCGGCCGCGGCCGGGAGCCCGCCGGGGCTGCGCAGCGCCGTGCAGCGGTTCGGGCCGGCTGCTCCGCGACCTGCGGCGGGTCGCCCGAGCTCGAATGCTTGACCAAATACAGTTTTTTCCTGTTTAGTTTGGTGTAATCTGTATTACCTGTAGGTAAAAGGGAATGTTAAATCTGTGCGTCACGTGAATGTAAGTGTCCAGTCATTTCTGAACTTAGACCGCTTACGTTAAATGACAACAGAGCTTTTAACAGCCTCAGATATATAGCTGGTTTTCTGAAAATCTGATTTGACCTCATTTTCGCAATTAAAGTGATCTTTGATCTTATCTTCTCTTTGATCACTCCTAACCACGTGTGTCCTAGATGTTCTTTGAGTGCCAAAGAGCCAGAAGAGTGAGTCTGCAGTGATTAAGGAGTAGAAACAACTTCTTGGTAGTCGAGTACCTGGTGCCTTAGAGAGGCGCACCTAAGCATTAAGCAGAGCCCCCTCGGCCGGGCAGCCGGGGGGGGGGGGGAAGCGGGGCCCGGGCAGCCAGCGCGGCCGGGAGCCCGGCGCGGCGGGGCTGGCCCCCCTCGCTGCCTCTCTCCAGTCCTGGGGCTCTCGCAGGCGCCTTTCCGCACGTTTTCCCTTTTCTGCAAACTCCCCGGCAACGATCCTAGCTGTGAGAGCGTGAGCGCCCTCCCTCGCAGGCCCCGCAAGGTCCCTCCAGCCCCCGGGGGCCTGAACCCGGCCCCGCCGAGAGCTGGCGGAGGAGCCAGGCCTCGGGCCGGGCCTCCACGGAGCCGCACCGGTCCGTGCGGCGTGGGGGTGCAGTTCCTGTGCCCCCCCTCACACCCCCTCTGCTGCCTCCGCGGTTTCTGCTTCAGAGAGAGGGTCCCGAGCTGGAGAAAGCGAGGGAGGCTGCTCCGCCTGCCAGCACACCCGGGCTAGGGCCAGCAGGTTTATTTGGCGTTTTCCTTCCACGGTGGGAGAATTGCTCCATTTTCCGAGCGGCCCGCGGAGCGAGAGCCTCAGGTCTCCGGCGGGGAAACCGCTCGCTAAATTGCTCGTGCCCACTGTGAGGGGCGACGGTGCCCTGTGCCGCGGCCCGGGGGCAGCGGGCTGCGGCGCGACCGCCCCGTCCGTGCGCGCAGAGCCCGGCCCGCGGGGCCGCTCCGCCGCCGGGCCGCGGCTCCCAGCCGGGGCGGGATGGGGGAAAACCTCGGAGCTCCCTCGGAGAGGGAGGCCCTTTGCTTGCACCGGGCGGTGAGGGCCGCCCTGCCCGCGGCCAGCTCTGCGCCCTGCTCCCAGGGCGGCCGCTGCCTCCGTGCTGGGGCGGGACGCGCTGGGGCGGCCCCGGCCTCCCGCTCCTGCCGCCGGGACGGGGGGCTCCGCGGAGCACCGGCACCCCCGTGCCCGCCACCGCCGCCTTCCCTGCCTCGCCTCGGCCGGGAAAAGAAGCGAGGCCGGTCGCGGCCCAGCGGGCGACAACGTCTCGGTGGGTCAGTGAGCTACGACGGCTCGGGATGGGGAAGCAGGTGCGGCGCGGAGAGACAGACGGCGCCGTCGGGCGGCTCGGAGCCGCCCCGCGACGCCGAGGAGGCGCCGGGCCGGGACGCCGTGCGGGCCGGGCACAGCGCGCCCGGGCCTCCAGGGACGGCAGGGCTCGGAGGCCGCCGCGGCTGCCGCCCCGACCCGGCACGGGGCTCCGGCTGCCCGCTGCGGGGCGGCCCGGCCGGGCAGAGCGGAGGGAGCAGAAGCGCCCCGCGGTGAAGGGCACCGGGAGGCAGCTAACGCCGGGGAAGCTGCCCCGCCGGAGCGGCGCCTGGGCCGAGCAGCGCCTCGGGGGGCGCCGGGGCGGCAGCGAAACCTGCCCCGACTTCAGGGGCGACGGTGTTTCTCCCGAGTTTTGCATTTCTCATTCGCTCTGTTTTCTCTCTCCGCCCCCCCCCCCCCGATTTAAATTCTGTAATGCGGGGGAGAAACAATCTGCTTTCAAAGATGGGGCATTTTGTTTCTGTGCTGTAGTTTTCACACTCCTAATTTGATTTCCACCAAGATTAAACAAAAACAAACAAACAGAGGATTTAGTGTTTTTAAAAGGAGAAATCGATTTTATATCAAATCAATATCTGTGGTTCGTTGCAGTATTGGATTTGCTCCACTAACGAGCAACCTCCTCACATTTTAGAAAGCTTCATTTCAGTTTTAAAAGGCCTATGGAAGCTCAAGCAATGAATAAAGAAAAATCCAAATGGCAAGCAAAAGCTTTTATGCCTCAGACAGACCTGCGGAAAATTGAGTTTTAACAACACGAGTCAATTGTTAATCCCAAGGACAGGTATAGATATAGATGCTTTAACATTTTCTGCCCTTAAAAATGCTTCTTTAGACTGCTGTAAAACCAGAAGAAAGTCTCATAACTTAGAATTTCATATGCTCTGTGGCTCCAGTCCAGGCTCAATTAGGGTCTGAATCCACATCTGAAAAGATGTATTGGCAGAGCTATCCCAGCACGCTTACACTGGCCAGCTCTTCTTATGTTGGGACAGAGGAGAGGAAGGGGTAGGAGGAAGGGAAGGACATGTGCTGGCATAATCTATATTAGTGCAAAAAGTAAAATGGGCTTTATGACTGTGTAATTTCACCTATTTAAATAAAAATCTTCCTGTGGAAACATTATCCCCTCCACACACACATTTTCTCCTGGCATTCCTATCCTGATAAAAACATACTTTAGATCTGGTAAAAACAACAACAAAAACAACCTCCCAAACCAATTACCCCCCTCCCCATGTCCTTTTAGTTAAAAATCTGTTCTTTAGAATCTGCACTTTCAAATATTTCTCTAAACATTGCTCAGGGCAACATTGTGAATCTTACATTAAAACACATAACCAAAAAATTCACTGTTCAAAGAGAAGAAACCAAAATGATGCTGGGAGTGAATTTCTGTTTCTTGGATGCTCAGAGCAGCAGAGAATTTTTAAGAATTTGGGTGGCTATTACCTCTTCAAATATGGCTGGAGAAAATAAAAAATGGCTATCATGAAGCAGCAGATCAGTACTAGTGGGGCTCTGCAAAATCAGAAAGCTGTCATACCCATCATACTTTCACAACAAAATTGTTGTGCTGGGATGGAAGTTTTAATTTGAAAGTGAGGGAAATAGCACAAGCACAAGATACTGTTCCAAAGGACCCGCTTATCCTGAAATAATGGCAACAGTTAAAACTGTATCCTAAATGTGTGGAAGGAGAAGGGGTACCAAACGCAATGGCAAGGAAGCTGCTCATCTCAAGTGACTAATAAAAACATTTACCTATAGTCAGCAGTAATGCTCATGGGCTGTCCATTAGATATGTATTCTTATGTAGTTTTGAAGAGTCTCCCAAGTCACGGTTAGAAACAGAAGATGGGAAAGATGATATAGACAATAAATATGCTGTAAAACAAGATTTATTTCAGCCACCAGGTCACAGCTACTATATGAACTGTGTGCAGGCAGTGCGGCACAGCGCTGGTTTGCTGGGTCCAGAATGGCCCTGCTGGGCTTCTGTGTCCCCCTTAGCACACCACAGGCTCTTTTCCTTATCCTATATGTCATTTCTTTACCCTTTATGCCATGTAGGCCTGGTAAAAATACACTTGTGATATTACATGATCAGACATGTTTTTTCACTGGTGTATTCTTCACAAATGATCATGAAATCCAACAAACTTCATGGCTTGTAATTCTCTTAGCTCTGGCAGGATCTCAGCTCAGGACAGGTAGTGTGCACCTTGCTGTGAGCTTCAACCTTGCCCTGCTGCCTACAGCTGAGCTCATTTTCTCACTGAGCAGCCTGTGGGACTCGCAGCCGCAAAGCGGGGCAAGGCTGTACACAGCAGGACCTTGTTTGTGTCCTGTCCCGTGTTGGACTGGAAACAGAAAAATTTTGTGCATGGTACTTTCCATAGCTAGAATGTGGTCAAAGCCATTTCACTTACTGGAGTGGCTTCTTGACTTGAGAAGTGGGTGACAGAGGATTTGTTATTCTTTTCATACCTCTCTCAATTCATACAAAAGCAAAATGTTGAGGCCCACAGAAGACTGGTGACTCAAGCTTTACAAACGTATAAATGTGACCACAAATCCTGGCCTTGCAGATGTCTGCGCCAAGGCATTTTGGCAGGCTGTCAACATTGTCCTGCAGAATGTAAATGAGGGATGGGAAACAGATGGATTATAAAATGTTTTAAAAATTACTAAACCTGAACAAAATTTGATAGGACTAAAAAAAAGAGAAAAAGTCACATGATCATCCAGATGGTGCTCCCAGACTTCTCAGAACTATTGAAAATAGTGAGGGTCTTAAAAAGGAAAACACATTCCCCCAAGCAAACAAACAAAATGAGAAGGCACGGGAATCCTGTAATGGAAATGTGGACAACATAAGCAGAGTCTGTATCTGCTCCCTCTGTAATAAAATCTTGTTTATTGTTTGTACTAAGCAGTACTTGAAGCATATTTTGCTATTAGGCAGAGTCAATATAATCTTTACAAATAGATTTGCACATTCTTAGAGCTATTTACACCCACTCTGCTGATCTGTAACTTACACACAGAAGAGAGGAAGATGATGTAAGCAAAAGGTGTTATTTGTGCCTTATTTTAACTTGTACCTTATTCCTTCTCCTTGGCATTCATGCTGTGGTTTGGGGGGTTTAAGCAGGCCTAAGTGAGTTTGTATATAATAGACTTGAAGTAATATCATACAGTGTATGTTACAGCGTTTCGGACATGCCCTCAATAGCAAATGTCGTCTGCAATCTAATTTTAAACTGAAATCTGAAGACACCTTACAACTTTATAGAAATGAGCTAGATTATACTATGATCAAGCATCTCAGAAGCAAAATGTCATTTTTCAATTTGATATTTAAGTGTCTGGCTATGATTTAAAACTATTCAGGGACAAAAAAAAGTATTTTGGTTATCTGTCTGCTTGAACTGCTGTGGTCCAAGCATAGATCTTTTGAGCTGAAGTGGGTTATGAAATGCCTGGGAAGCTGTTAAATTTGACATAAAAATGTTGTGTCTTTGAAGTCAAGACCTCAGTAGACATTCATTTTGGATCAGGTTTTGGAAGAATGCTGCCAGGTGATGTGAAGCACGCTTGGATTTGAAGGCAGACACCCAGACTGCCAGATACAGCGCTTGGACCACACTCAGAAGTGTCTGGACTCAGTCTCAGCCTCTTACCCAGATGCTGGTCTCAGGCAGGGATTGTACAACATTTGTCTTGTGCAGAAGAAATGCCAGGCTGGATGTTGCCTTCAGGTTGGTGGCCCTTCAGTCTCCAGCATGTTATTTTACAGTAAGCCTAGGGCAATGAGGGCTGAGCCAAAGACCGTCTGATCTGGTTGAATTTCTGTAGAAAATTGCCTCCAGCTCACTTCATGCTCTGCCATTATTGTACCCAGTCCTAAGAGCTATGCCAGCTTTGCTCAAGCCGAGCACGTGGCTTTTCCTCCTTTTAAATTCCCATACCTGCCAGCCTTGGAGCAGATGGCTCCTGAGTTAGCAGCACACCCCTGCCCTGGGGATGCGGCAGAGTCTCTTCTTCCCACCCCTTGGGACAGCCCGGGCTCACTGGGGTGCTTGGTGTCCTGGCCGGGGAGACCTGCAAACGGCTGGTAGTATCCATGGATGGCATTCCTGCTTTCGGCACGGCTCATGGAAGCAGGATGCTTACCACTTTGGGGTTGGGCTTAGCTTTCTGGGAGTGGGTAATATTCAAAGACTCTGGTTCTTTCTTACCCTTTATTAGAGGAAATTCTCTCTAACAAATCAGCAAAACCCATTTAACTATAAGACAGGTGCACAAATTGCCCGTTTTGATAGGGACTGTATTTAGGATATGAAGTTTTTTTCTCTAATACCACATTTATCTTTGTTCCTGTGGCGTGTGTCTGTGGTTAGACGGCAATGGACTTGGTGGTAGAACTGGCAACCGCCGGGTCAAAGCTGCCCTCAGTTGGGCTGGGTTGCTGTTTTAACCATCTTATGCACAGAGGAATAAACATCCAGATAGCAAACAAAAAGGCAGGAAACTGGATCAAGTCTCCTGTGAAGAATGTTGCTGTCTTCAGAAGAATTGCAGAAGGCATGAATTTGGTTTGCTATGCCTTGAGCCAGCTGATACGCAACCTGTTTTGTTATAGTTCAGCACGCAAACATTTAAGCAAAACACTGTGTAGGTGAAAGAGGCGATTTCCTGCACTGTATTTCAATTACAGACACCTATTGTGAAAATCTGTGGGCTAGTTGCCTGAAACCGCCATTTTCAAAAGCCCACGAAATTTATTTCCCCCATTTTCCTGTGGGCAAGTCAGCAGATTGCTCAAAATCGCTGGGTAAAAGTTGTCTAGTTTTTCAAAATCTCTACAGTGAAATTATTGTGAATCTGTCTTTGAGGCCTCATTTTCTTCTGCACTTCCACAAAACTTTTTTAAAAATCAGATTTGTGCAAATTCTGGTCAAGCTCTGCCTGGCTTCAGCAGGGGAAAGGGAGGGTAACAAGCACTTGCTGTCTCTCCATCAGCCCCTTCCAGAGCTGTGCCTTTATTAGCAGAGACAGGCAAAATGATGTTTCCCTATAAAATTTAAGTAAATGTTTAAGGACTGTGTGTGGGATGTTTCTGATGATGTCATAAAATTTTCATAGCACCATAACAGACTGTGCACCTAATCTGATCTGTCATAATAGGTCGCTTTAATAATATAATTTGTTTCAAATTATTAAAATTAAAGACAGGTAACATCTTGTCTCTTCTAGATTCAATCACCTGCTTTATGAGCCACTCAGTCTAGAACAATGTTTCAAGCAATAAAATGCAGCTGCGCTTAGTGACTTAAAAAGACAGTTTCTGTCATTTTACACATTGTTAATATTGATCTCAGGAAATTATGTAAAAATGACAATGTAAAAATCAGTAGCCATGTTCAGAATTTAAATAATTCACAGATGTTACAGAATTTTACAATTTCACATAAAAAAACTTCATACATTTTATACAAAAGTGGTGTTTTGACTAAACTGTTCCCCGCCATATCAAACTGGTGTCCAAACGCAATTACTTCTGAGGCAGCAGTGCTCTTTGTGGTGTAGTTTAGCGCTTCTAGCTGTGACTCTCCCTGCGCCCTGCGAGTGCGCCGGGTCTCCCTGCTCGCCTTTCCAGCGATGCCGTGTCACGCGCAGGCGGCGGCGTGAGGGACCCGCTGGCAGCGCCCCGTTTCCCGCGTGGTTCTCCGCTGGTGGTAGGATCCTGCAGGAGCTCTTACCTGCTGCGAGGCACTAACGCTGTGCTACTGCTCACAGAACTGCATCATCTTCACTGTGAAGTCAGAGGCTTGCATATCTAGACAAGTAATAACTGTAAAACACTGTAATAAGTAAGAATATTTATGAAAAGCATGTGGAAAATAAATAGATAAATTCAATTTGGACTTGTAGCCTTTTGTAAACAAAAAGCAAGTGAGAGAGTAGCTATACTTAGAGAGCCACGTTCAATCTACTGCTGCCCTGGAAACTACTAGATTGCTGAAGGCAAGGGTAATAACTTGTTAAGAGAGAAAACTGGCAGTGGGTTATGGGTTAGTCAAAAATGCACCTGCATTGCAACAAACAGAGAACTTGGATGGCTTTATAATACATAATATCCCTTTTATTATTTCACTCAAATACTGAAAGCCCTACTCATGACTTGCCTCTCTAGTTGGAAAATACAAGTTAGAGTAAACATTTTAATTTTCAGTAGCTATATTTTATTAAAAAAGAGAAAAAAAGGAGGGATAGTGATATATTCCATGGAAAGAGAAGCAATTATATTTCATTCTAAGGACTTCCTTCAGATTTTGGTAAATAAAAAAATGAAAAGTAATGATTTAATTTCACTCATAACTTGGTGAGCTCTGACTGCTGTGTTTCAACAAGTAAGGGTGATTATGGTCAGAGCTCACCTTGCATGAAACACTTCCTGTTTATTGAGCTGTTGAATTTCTCCTTTCCTTTTGTTGGAGGATTTTAGGATATATTGTATGCAGAAGGTTAGTAGCAGTAGTAGTAACAGTAATAAAGTAGTAATTCTCTTATGCAAACAGAAGCTGTCAATACTGCATAGATGTTACGTCTCTGTTTTTGCTGTGTGAAATAATGTGATACACAGTAGATTATGGTAGACAGCAAAGTAATTCATATATATATCTCCAGCAGAGGTCTTTACAACCAGAATAAAGATTTTTTTTTCTTTTGTGGATCTGCAAAATGCATGTGGAAAGTTTTATCATTTCAGTCTTCAGTCACTGTGTAGTCTGGTCAGTGTTCCTGTTACAGCCATCGTTGTGTTGCAAAGTAGCCTGTTAAATTTACAGCCCTAAAGCTAGCTATTGTGATTATTATTCTGGAAGACCACTGGTTCTGGCATCACTGCTTATGAATACGGACAGTAGTTATTGTAATGAAAATTTGACAGCAAGATTATAGAGTGGATCCATACCAAATGCTGCTTATTATAAACTTGACTGTTTATATCTTCTTCTGGATGTAATTCCCTAGGGAAGTGTGCACAAACCTGCCAGGCTGCCCCAAGGATGTAACCTTTTCTTCATTGTATTACAGCCTGAAAGAGATCATTTTAATTTAAAGAGTTTGCATATGAAACCAAACACGTAGGATTGCTGCCATTGTACCGCCCAGAGTATCGCAGTTCATCCGTACACTCGTGGTTGCTGCACCCTGGGCTGGTTCTCTGCTGCTGCGCTCGAGGGTACTGATGACTGCACAGCTAATGTCATTCTCCTGCAAAGTCAATTTTTAATGTAAACCAGAACTTAAGGGCTGTTCAGGTTGAGGGAGAGGTATGACAGGTGAAGTACCCTTGGCACTGAAGACTACAAAGATGAATGTTAGGGTGCATCTACTGCGTGCGTTTAAGAGGGAGGGCAAAGGAGAAAGCAAAAAGTGTTTTCTTCCTTGCAACTTTGTCCTTCTTTTCCAGAGGAAGCAGGTGAAGAAGAAGACGAAAAAAATCATGTCAGAGGAAGCCTGAATTCGAAATCTAAAATTAGCCCCCTTTGTTGTATATCGAAAGATGTAATTTGAAATATATATTAAAAAAAAAGCATTTAAGTAAGTCAGTTTTGTTGAAAAACTATCCGTATTATTAAAAAAAACAGCTAGTTCTAACTGACATATTACTTCATCACAAGCCTGGATAGCACTTTGGGTCCCTTTCAAGGAAGGATATTTGATTATGGTGTGGGGATGATTAGACTCTCATGCAGAAGGCAGCCAGAAGGGGCAAAGACTTGCAGCAATTCCAGTAGAAAATGGGTTTTGGCTTGAACTTGCTTGAAAGCCTAAAAGACTGATAAAAATAGTGTTGTTCCTGAAGCTAGAAGATACCTTGCAATCAAGATCACAAGGCACAGCAAGCAAGTCATGTTTAATCCCTTTGATACCAATAATGGCCAGGACAGTCTGTGCTACCTCCTTCCTTTCTTTCTGTTTCCCCATCAAAAAAGGAAATTGAAAGGAATCACAATTCCTCTATCTTTCTTATAAATGCATGCAAGAACAGCAGGAAGGAATGCTGGAGAATATCAGTACTTAATCCCTGTCCCCCACCAGACTAAAGTTTAATAAAAATTGTATTACAGCAGGATGAAATTCAAATGCTGAGCAAGCCCTCGATAGAGAGTCAGTGTCTGGAAGGAGGAATGATGAAGAGGTGCAGTGAAGTCCCCTACCGCATTCAGCACTAGCATTAGATGAAGTAATCATCAATTATTAAACATGTCATTCATGCCGGCATTCTTTTTAATCAGAGAGAAGTAATGTAAAAAAAAGCCTTTTTGACAGTGTCTGCCATCAGTTTTATATGGTAAGAATATAACTTAATAAATATTCCAAAGTTGACTATAACATGCATCGAATAGTGATTCCAGAGACAAAATGCTGACTGCTGAGTGCACTTGTAGATAAAGAAACCTGCATACGAGAGCTTTTGGTGAGCAGTCTGAGGGGGCAAGGTGGAGCAGGGCAGAATGGAAAAAAGCTCCAAATCCTTTCCCTGGAGAGAAAATTTCCATCTTTACATTTTATGGCCTGTGTGAGTAACAGACGGTTTGAAATACCATGAGGAAGACTGTTCTTACTCTGTTCCTAAATGTTAGGAAGGGAATTATTCAGTTTCTAATCCATGATAATTCAGGCGAGAGAGAGCGTCACATAGTTTAGTTAGGCTCCAAATAAAGACCAAGTGCTGGGCTGTGTGTCTGCACTGAGCCAGGAGCCTCCAGCTCTTTAAGTTCCTGCCCCTAGCTGTCAATCTTGTCCTGGTAATCTCAGTTTTCCATATTTTTCTTTACAAACAGGCCTGGGTTATGTCTCAATCACTGTGTTGGTGGTGAAGAGGAAACTTTGTAAAATTGTATACATATATATGCATTTCAGCTTACTGTATATGGCAGTTATTACACATGCTCACACTTCTGTCCTTTGTAGGTGAGGTATCTTGTAGGCTGGAAGACATCCTTTAGAGACAAATGGATTGCTATTTTGAATTAGATCCAGTTAGTCTTTTCCACTTATTGCTGTTTAAATGAAGGCTTATGACTGCAATACTTGGCAGACAGGCAGTCAAACCACATTAATTCAAATGGTTCAATATCAGGTTGGCTGGACTGCATGGCTATCTGCATGCCAGCAGACGGAGGCTGCCTGATGAATGTGTTGCACTGCCCAGCTTTGAAGTCTTATGTTTTTGGTACGAAACTGCTGTATCTGTAAATTGTACAAGTCAGAAGCTGGATCTACAGAGGTGTCTGAAAAGGAAACAAGCAAGCAGAAAAATTTTCCTCCAAGAATGGCAGCTGGGCATAGAAGTCACTCAGTCATATTTTATTACCTGTGTGCCAGTGAAGCCAAGGAACTGCAGTCAAGTAGTTGCTTTGCATTGTTGTATCCAGAGTTACTTTAATGTCTTACAGCTGCATTTTTTAAAGGTTTAACATTATTTTTAACAACCATGTCTCTCAAATTTCCTCCATGAGACTGATCTTTACATGCTCTCGTGTAAAGTTGCTTTACATTTTTTTGCAGTGCAAGGTAAGCAAGAGTCATTTCCAAATTATCTAAGAGGGTTGGTAAATGGCCAGAAGACAGTATTTTCTGCAGGAGTGTTCTGTCAAATCTGGGCTTTGTGAGGTTGTGGTGTATCAAAACTGCCCCTCTGATAAAAATCCAAAGAGGGGTCAGTTAAAATGGGCCACTTTTTTTGAAAGTTGGTCAGGGCACAGGACTCTCCATCTGTGTCTTATTATTGCAGCTTTGGGATGGAGGGGTAGTTTCCAGAGCAGAATGTTATGGAAACCAAGCACTTGGAGTACTTGCTTTACTCATGTGCTTTTATACAGAGGTTGAAGTGGAGATATGTCAAGCAGTTCATTGTGGATGTATTGCTTAGGATTGTTAGTTCTTTTTTTCTTCTCACAGGCTATTCATGGACATACTCTGTACCATTTTCACACCCACCTCTTCCTGATGCCACAGCATTGCCACTGGCTTTGGTAGGTTGTATTAGGCATTTTTCTCCCAAGTATTCATCTGCATGCTCTGCCTTTGAATGTTCATGATAGTGTTGCCTATGTCCTGTTCTTTATCTAGAGGTGCAACTGATTGCCCCTGTCACTTAGTACAGGCTTCCAGATTAGAGGAGACTGTCTTTAAAAGGAGAAATATTGCCACAGCAGCAGACAGACACCCTTACTTATGGATGAACATGCTCTTTCCTCAGGTGCAGTGCCTACTTTTGTGTGAGGAATCATCTTTTGCCAAACATTCATGCAGAAGTTCCCCTGATGCAGATGTTCGCAAGAGCTAATTAAGATGAGTATTTGGTGTAAGTGAGCAGCACTTTGCAGTATGACTATCTGTAAAAAAAAGTTTTGCAGAATTTAAGCAGCTCTATGTTTCATTTGAGTCCTTATTTATATTAAATCCTTTTGCTACATAAAACATGCTTAAAATGAAGAGGTATATTATCTATATGATCTAATGCATTCATTCATGCAATGCTGAGCAACCTGTTAATGATTTCCCTTAATCAAATGCAGATCTTTGTACTGTTAGTACAATTGGGTAAACAAATATTTCTCTTAATTTAGTCTCTTTTCCTGTTTGCAAAGCCTTATGAGCTTCACTGTAAAAAAATAAGAGCTTTCAAAATGGGAGCATGGACAACTGTTAAAGGTATGAAATTGTAGAGACTTTCTCTGAATGTTCTTATAAAGAAAACCTTCTTAGCAACATATTAATAAGAAAGCAAATAAAAACCATAACCAGCTCTTACTATTAGTTATGCAAATGTATTTTTTTTCATAATATGTTCATGTACATAGTATATTTGCCCAGCTAACTACTGAATCTTCTCCTGTGGGTATGGCTTAAGGCTGCTTATGGCCTTTTCAGTCAGTTAAAATAAATTGTGCCATATTGAGGACAAACCGGGACAACAAATCAATTCAGCAGCTTTATGTTTAACAGTCTGCTCTTTAATGTTTCGCTCTCACCCCAACATCAACCCTCTGTGGCAGATGTAGCAGGATCTGAATGGGGCAAACTCCCCATTCAAACATCTGGGCAAGGCTACCCTTTGCCATTCTGTGCAGGCTGTGATATCCACTGGAGCTCTACAACCTTTATTTATCAAAGGACCACCTACGTCTTTAAAAATCTTCTGAGGATAGTCTAATTATATTGAAAATGATCCACAGACCATTTTTGCAATGCTCACATATGGGTTTCCATCCTCAACCAAATATAAGCTAGCAAATGTTCAATGTTTGTTACATTTAATTTTCCCAAATCTTATTTGTTTCCTATACACAGAGAGGTTTGTGTGTTTTCATAATGTTGCAACATTTCATAATTTATGGCCTACCAGTGGTTCACTGCACACAGGTTGATACGTTGCTAGAGAGGAACAATACAGGGGACATTCAATGTTGTTTTTTTCTGGTCTTGTGAATATATTACTTTGGCTTTCAGAAATATGTGGCCATCAGAATTAATTATTAAAAAAGTAATAGCCTCTACTCTCTCCATAGACTTCTGACTACAGAATACAGAGGTATTTTGACTTGTTTTTTCCTGAACAAATTCAACTCTTTTCTGCTATAAGCATTAACTGACAAAATGAAGCAATTTCTCTTCTGTGAAAGAAAGCATGGAACAAACAGGAAAATCAGTGGTGTCTAATATAGCAGGAGAACTCATCTAGCAGCATAGTTACTGTCCCTGATGTCAGATGAGATCATTGTTCAGATGAGAACAATGAGGCTTATTTAATGATGCTGGTCTACTTTTATTTTATTGCAAGGAGGTTATGTATAGTGTGAAAGCTTACTCACTTTGCATAATACAAATAGACTAGGATATCCTCAAAATTAACCAGTGCAAAGCATGTAATTCTCACCCTGTGAATATCTAATAAGTTAACAAACACTTTAGCTTCAGACACTAGCTGCGGTTGCTATAAAATTGGTGACCAGAGTGATCCATGATTGTTAAAAAACTGCTCAACAAAATTAACCTTTAGTGCCCCCTCCCTCCTGCCCATCTGATTTTTGGAAGAACCTCGTGCCATGACAGTGGCATGCGAGCTGGCTGTGTGGGACCCCATCACCTTCTGGCTGGCCCCAGCAGCCTGCAGCCTCAGCTGCAGGGCCAACACACTGGCCTTCCTTGACGGAGGCCAGGGATCCAGCAGGGCAAACGAAGTGGTTTTACCCTGGTAAAATCAAAAATCAAAATAGTTTTTGCCAATTGCCATGTTGACAAATGTTGCTGCAACTCAACAAACATGACAAGGCAGCACTAAAACAGCATTGCAAATGGCAAGGCAGATTTAGAGATAGGTGTTTTTCTTGTCTTGGATTGGAAAGGTTACTTTTATATTGCCTTGTTTTTTAAATAGAAACATAAAGTGAGAAGATGTTGTCCTAACAAGTTAGACTTTACTGTAGGCAATTAGAAATGGTCAGGTCGCTGCTGTGAGCCACGTATGAACTGGCTTGAACCAAAGCAGCACTGTTAATGGCCATGTCCATCCATGCCTGTTGCTTAGTCTCAGTAGCATTTGTATTTTCAGAGACCTGATAGAATCAAAAATCCCTCAAGCCTTGCATGGGTTACAGCAGTTTCCAAGTGGGGAGCTGGAACGTTTTTCCAGGCTTTGTGACTCAGAAAATTGAAAAAAATTTCCTCTTGAGACTTTGTACCATAATTTTTCTGAGGGTTTACTGAAAACACAACTTATGGAAATAAAATAATGAATTATAGTCTACACATCTGATATTTAAAAGACACAAATGCTTCATTTTAAAATATTGCACTAGCTGAAATATTTTTACCTACCACTGTTGCTGCTTGTCCCCTTCAATACTTTTCTTTCTAAATCAGAATTAGCCTCATCCTCTTATCCCTTTACTGCTCCTTTTTCTCTTGCCCAAATCCATAGCAAGTCTGTTGTTTGGCTTCAGGCCAACAGACGAAATCGAGGGGAACTTTTGCAAACCATTTAACAGGTGACACAGCCCTTGGCAAGAGCGGGCACAAGTTTGCTTTCTAGCTAGGCATTCTTTACAGAGCCAAAATATCCAGCCAGTTTAACGGAGAAAAGCAGGGTGGTCTCCCTCTCACCAGGTTGCAGGTTTTAGTAGAAAGCAATATCTGAGGCTTCTGAAAAAGGTAGTCAAATTTTAGCTATGTTTTTTATATAGCTTTCTGACAGAATCCTGATTTTTTTTTTTTAAGAAAACCAAAGTTAGCTTTATTTCCCCTTTAGTGAATCTGTAAAAGTAACATTAGTTGAAAGGTCTCCCTGGTTAAACAGCTATAATGCTATGGCAGCATGTCCTGTGTTAGTTTTCTGGCAAGCCAACTGTAGAGTGTAATTGTACCTGCAGGAGTGGGACTAGATAGAAGAAAATCTTAATTTAGGTCAGCAGGTTGCATTTGTTTATCTGTGAAAAGAAGAACATGCATGTTATCAAATGACTGTACTGACACCTCCAGTTATATCTGTCTTAAATACCTATGAATTCTTTTATACCATTGAAGCCATTTAGAAAAGACCTTAACAGTAGACAGATCATGAATCAGGCAATAGATGTAAATACTTAGGTCATTTTGATTTTGTTTTGAAAGACTGAATTCAAGGAAGGAGAAAGTAAGCCAAGAAAAGTAGGCAATTTATATTTAGTGCAATGCTTATAAATATAAGGACAATTTATGGTTAAAAACCATTCAGTCCCAGAGAATTAAGGAGGTAGTACAGTAGCTTTTGCAATAAGACTAAAAAATTGAAGCAGAATGTATGACCTCATTTTCCCTGTTTAAAATAATGTTCTTAGCAATCTACTGTATGTTGCAGATTTAGCATAGCCAACACCTTTTTGGCTGATGGGAAATAAAGAACCTCTGAGAGAACTCAGAGCCGAGGTGGAGCTTAGGTGTCTCATCTCTGAACATTGGATAGGTTATCCATGAAGGAAAAGATTTCAGTTTAAATGAGGGGAAAATAATAGCACATTTTTACATTCAAAATTTAAAAAAAGGTCAATGGACCTGCTCACAAATGGTCCCATTAAATAAGAATTTTCTGGGGGAAATGGGTTCAAGAGGAAGGGACATTTGGAAAGTTCTTTCTACCATGACTGATTCACTCCTGATATCTGTGCACAATTCCTAAATCCAGGTTAATTTACAAGCTATTTAAGAGCAAATGGGTGGGCCATTCACGGTGACTCAATCAAATTCAAGTGATTTGAAATCACTGACCTAAGCCATGACTGAAAATCAATAAGCATGATCCTGTATTTCAATTATTGTCTTAAATAAATTAGGCTCTTAGTGAAAATAATCCTGTTATAACATGGTAACTTCATATAATTTATATGCTGTTTGATATTTCTTAAATAATTTTTGAAGTAATGTCTATATAAATTAGCTTTTAACAATTTTTACATTTTTATTACTTTAAAATGATGAAAAACACATTGCTTCTGTAGAAGTTTACTCTTCACAAGCCACATTTGGCTGGAAATCAAAGGCAATTAAAATATGCAAGGCCAAAAATTGTTAATTCAGTAAATATTCTGATTGCAGTAAATGTTTTTCAACATAGACAAAAGTTTGTCAAAAATATTTTGCCTTTAAATTTAATCATCTTATTCTGCAAGAAAAATAACATATGTGAATTAAATGTTCCTAGTCACCACATCCTTTGGGATTTTAGACAGGTAAATATCATTCTCCATCCTCTCCTTCATATACTATAGGAGGTAAATAGGCTGTTAAGTCTAGAATATGTCAAGTCTTATGGAAATACTCAGTTGTTTGTCTAGAATATAACATTAAAACCCTGTAAAGAGAAAGTCATCCTTGCTGTATTCAAAGCAAGATGAGAAATAATGGAAATCTGACAATACTGTATCTGTAAGTATTGCTTGTGAGGTACCCAAAACAAAAGGCCTTGTGGCATGCACAGCCGGTAAGCCTCAGTGGTGGCATGTGTATGTGTGGAAACAGATCATGTATAGGCAAGAGAATGAAGCACTTGTACGTGGGAGCTGGAAGACTTCAAGAAAAAAAGCAGATACAATCAGAAGAAATTGAAGTTATACAAGCTATTCTTCACTTAAGAGTGAGGGAAAGATAAGAAGACAAAAAGAGGAAGGAATGAGAGCTCTGTCATGCTGCTGGCTTTCACATCCCGACAGATCTGAGGAGGCTGAATATCCAAGGATGGTATTTTTCTCAAGCAGCTGAACTTTTGAAGCTCCTGAGGTCTGTCTATCTCTGCTTGTGCCTTGCTGTGTCATGTAGGCAGCAAGGTCTGACCATTGCTTAGGTTTTGCTTGTTTATGCACAAGAGGAAGAATTATTTTTTTAATATAAAGGAACAATTTTGGGCTACAACAATGGCCCAGTTGTGTGCTCTCTGTGACTGTAAGAAAATCCTTTACAGACTACGTGGCATCTTCCTAAGCCCTGGGCTAGCACACAGAGCTACCACATTGTGGAATAAAGAGTAAATTATCACGCCTTAGAAGCATTCAATGGGGTGAAGATCCCCTGAGCCCCTGGGGCTCTCAGTGAGGGCTGAGCCTCTGCATGGGCTGGCAGGAGGGACCACAGTCTGCTAGTACAGGCCTACCAAAGAGAAACTCACTGTCGTCACCACCACCATCACCACAGCAATCGTCACTGAGTGTGGTTTCAAAAGACGACATTGCTTTTATAAAGAGTTGATGTCTGTTATTTTTGATGCTTGTTCTAATTTACACAGCAGGAAACAGTGATGGTTTCAGTTCCTCAAAAGCAGAATATCTCCAGCTCCCAGAGGCTGTTCTGGGCTTCTTCCAGCCCCAGCCACTCTGCTGAGCTTGCTGACGGAGACATCGTTTAATGCCAGCTGTGATGTTGATTTTGTAAATCAACACTTACCCAGCAGAAGCCTGGTTCATTTGCATTTTTTGTATTTTAAAACAATGTCTGATCACATGGCCAACCTGCAGCCTGGATAACTAACGGTTATTTCCTACTGGTTTCCAGACTGGCATCCTGTCTGCCTCTGCTCCCCTTCCTCACTTCATACATTAAAATTTCCGGTAAGAGAAGCAAGAGTGGGAGGATTTTAAGGCTGGCAGAGCAGAAATGCAGGGAATGAAGGCAGAGCTGAAGTGTGCAGCAGGGAACTGGGGCAATCGCTGACGCGGTCGTTGCCCAAGGAGAAAGTGGCCATCCACGAGTAACAGGCCAGACCCACACAGAAATGTATGGGGACAAAGGGATCTGAGTCTGGCCCACTTTTGGGGGCTCTATAGGACATTTTCAAAGTAAAATTCTCATGAACTGTGAAGGGCCAAAAAGCATGATAATGCAATTGGAGAGGGGCAAGTTGTGAGATATGAGGACATCTTTCCTGAGACTAAGCAGTGTTAGTTGGGGCAAACAGAACAAGCTTTAGGTGTGCCAGTACAGCCTGACATAGAGAACATTTATTTTTTTAATGTGAGAGATACTCAGGAGATTGTATATAAGAAAATTATATTCATTTTCTACATCATAGTCACTTGTAAAAAGTCTGATGGGATAGATGCAGCTGAATGGATATGACCATTCACATCTGCTTTCCTTGGAGAGGCTGAGTGACTACTTGCAGGGAAGAAGTGGATGAGGAGCTTTCTACATTAGCAGCCTCTGCCAGTAGGGTATCCCTAGAGGACCAAGCAAAGCTTGGGAGTGTGGTTTTCAGACCCCCTGAGTACTGGCACCTCCACCTGCAGGTCTGAGGTGCCCAGGACTAGTAGAAGTCAAGAGCAGACTTGCCATGCGAGTTGGACTACAACATGAATGACCACCCAGCCATGTGTAATGTGCTGTGAAACAGGAACGGGTGGCTGTCATCAGCGAGCTGCCTTTGACTCTCCATGCAGTTAGCAGTGTGGGTTCCTCCACAGCCCCACAGGTGAGGGTTGTTTTAAAGTCTTGCCTATATTTTGGTGGATGCTTTTTCCCCAGTCAGAAGTGAGAAGCATCCAGTTCAAAATTAGTCATTTGTTCTTTTTTTTTTTCTTCTTTGAAAAGTGATCAACAAAGTACTGCTACTGTGCTGTAGGCAGAGGGAGTATATTGTTATGTCGGCTTTCATTTTACTGCAGCTGCAAACATTAGGGACCCCCTGTTGGCAAAGCAGCTCTCTGCACTCATTGAATTTGCTTTCTATAGCCCAATATCTCGGGGAAAGTGGTACCAAAATTTGTGAAACACTCAAAAGCAAGAAGCCATTTAGAACAGAAACAGCTATGGAAAATAATTGACCAGAGCCAGCAAAGCCCTACACTAAATTACCCATGATAGATCAAAGGACAACTGTGCAGCTTTGAATATTGTATCTTTCTATCTTTCTCTGCAATTCAGGCCAAGATTTTCAAAGCCTATTTAAAAACTGAGGTACCCAATCCCTGCTAATGGCCCCTTTGAAAAACCCCAGATGCATTTGCTCCACAGTTCAAGGGGATAAAACCTCTTCTTCTTTTTCCTCAAAACCAGCTGGGGTCAGCAGCTAGCTGGAGCATTTACACCAAAAGTTCAAGTTTTGGTATTGCTGAGCGTTGCTCAGCATTGCAGGAGAAATGAAACCCCATATATTCATTGCCACAGTAATGAAAAGTAGGGAAAAAAGAGAGGAAATTACTATCATTTCAGATGACCCTGCCTTCTACCACCCAGTGCAGGGACTGGAGTGTCCCCTTTGAGATGCAGCAGCACAAGGAATCTCTTCAGTTATTCACGCTGCCAGTCAATGGAGGCATTGCCAGTAGTTTTATGCTTAGCAGAAAGTCCAAAGCAGCCCTGGTTTCCCCCTGCGACAGTTCACCTGAACCACATCCCTCATGGTCCTTGCACTGCTGGGCACCGCTGGGTGCTGGGAGGCGTCTCCTCTCCCCCCGTGACCCTAGGGAGGCTTAGAAAGTCCCCACGCTAGGGAAAGCAGAGGCTGTTTCCTTCCCAAGCCTGAGGGGTGGGGAGGAAGGTGTATGGAGTACAGGAAGAGCTCAGGCCTCTCAAATGCGCCGACTAATCCTCAGGGAGCATATTTTGCACCCAAAAAGAGGATTAAAAGTACTAGAGAAATCACGTCCATTTGGTGCAACTATGCCTTCAATTATTTCAGAAAATGTGGAAAATACAAACTTGACATAGTCCTTTAATTGAGACTTGATAACGACTGGCTTTTTAGCTCCTCATCTTCCCCACACCAAAACCCAAAGGAGATCCTTTGGCTGGTGTAGTTTGGCACAGCTCCACCAATTTCAGCTAAGATGATGCAGGCCAGAGGAAACCTGCTCTGCGAGCTAAGCAGCGCTGCTATTGTTGCAGCAGGGCCTGAGTGTCAGAATCCCCTCCGGGCCCCACAAACGCTGGGCACCACACAGCTGAGAAAAGGAGATGTGCCAGTAGCTTCCTGCGACCCTGGCTTCTGCTCGGATCCTGGCAGCCGTTGGTATCAAGTATCTGTGTTGCTGTGCTTGCAAGACTACCTGTCTGTGAACATTTTAGCTGGGACTTATTTATTTATATTCTAGATGTTCTCCACTTCTAGAAAAATTGCTGCCATTATTTTGGGAAGGCTGGCCTTACTGATCAATAGAAATAGTTTTTCTCTCTCTTGCATGCAGAGAAAAACAGATGCTGAAGTAAAACTTCAAAGTCACTTAGTTCATTCCTCTCCTGACAAAAGTTTATTTCTTTTGGATATTTGAAAATGATTTGTCCAGAAAAGAGAGCTTAAAATAATACCGTATTCTAGACCGTACAGGTCCACTGTAAAGGATATTGTGCAAGTATACATTTCAATGCATTATGTATATACAGCTATGGAATGGATTTGTATGCAATAGAAAACATTTTTCTCTTTTTCAGTATACATATTTGAATAAAGATCATGTGTGCACATATACCCATATGAAGCATGTTTGTAGCACCAGTTAGTTAGCAGAGAAGTGAGCTCTTAAGCTGAATTCTGTGGTCTTTTTTGCACACTTTTGTGTTCTTGGTTGATGTCAGTTATGTGTATATCTACATGACCTTAGTATAAAGCAAACAGTAAAACTTCTTCTAGGCCTGACATTTTCTATCAGAAGCTGAAATATGCACTTTTCTGGTGACTGAAGAAGGCTTTAGCTGATGTGAGATTATCAGAAAAAACAAAACTTTTCTGCTCCTCATCAGTAGAGATTTCACTAGTCTTTCCAGTTAAAAAGAAACACGGGCATTTAATATGATATATAACTTATACTTACTTCTTAGGTTTGAAAACTATTTGATGAATGGAGAGAAGGAATTTAGCTCAGTCCGCAGCAGTAAAACACTTTTAGACAAATATTCATCACAGTAGATAGATATACCCTAAGATCTGAGTTCACAGTTTATTCCAGAGAAAAGATTTGCTGTGTCAAGTTTCATAGATTTAGCACAGTCTGGATGAGTTTAGCTTTCAAAATGTGATGGATTCATCATAAACTAAACTTTGATCTGTCAAGGGAAATAAGTTGGGTGAATCCTTAAATAATGGTAAAAGGATAAAGATGTGATTATTGCTTGGAACTTTAAACAAACAAAAAAAAGATTTTTCATTGCCTGGCTATTTTGATATTTTTCTCATTTAAAGAAACCTGTGATTATAAGAAGCAGCAGATAGATCGAACAGATAAACTGTTCCAAGGGAGCTAAATACCACAGGTTATTTATTAGATCTGAAGCATCAAGGCTCACACGGCTGTATGCAGAGAGTTCCAATTGAAAAGAAACTCATTTCTGATCTGCTCTCTTGCTGATAAACTGTAATTGGGGGCTGATTGAATATGAGGAGGCTTTCATCCTTTTCCACCCAGTCTGACCTGACAGCCCTGGTCATTTCCTGTCAGAAGCTGAAATGCGCTTTCTCAATCATCAGCGAAATGCATTTAGCTTGCTGAGAAAAAGCACTTGAGTGGTGTCTTGAAACACTTCTCATTTACTAAGCAAAATGGGATGCAGCACACGAGGGAAGCATTTGAAAGGTGGAACAGTGTTTTAAATAGAGACTCAGCAGCAGATCATCAACTAATCAGTGCTGCTTATTTGATTATTTTTCCAATCTTTTGTGCAAATGCTATCCAAAAGTCCTCTGACACTACCAACGGCAGGAGTCCTCACAGCTCTCTCTCCCGTTGTCAGGGCACAGCCAGCAGCTCTGCATGGGCTGTGCTTTAGAACGGGGTTTTTGTATCATGCAAACACACTTCAAACAAATACACAGTAAAATTGTGAGCGTTGCGTCGGGTTTGCTGCTGGCTGCTGCTCCCGTCCCCGTGCAAGGGCTGAGTGCGGGGAGGAGAGCTGCAGCTTTTCCGTGCCCCGGCAGCACGGGGCTCGAGGCTCGGCCCGTGCCCTGCCAGCTTTCCCAGGACCTGCGATGAGGCTCTGAGGGCCACGCTGGCTGTCTCCTGAGCGTGGCGCTGGCACTGCTCACCTTCCTGCTGCCCGCAGCCAGGTAGAGCGAGGCAGTGACCAAAGTGGCAGAGCCGTGCAGCTGGCCAAGACAGCCAGCCCTGGTACTCACCTGTGTCCTAACCTGCCTGCACAGGCCCCTCTTCCCAGACCCTGGGGCCAGAGGCATGACTGTACATCCTTAATGTCTGTCTCATGCTGCATTGCTGTGTCTTCACTTCCATGTCCTAACACGAGAATAGTGCTTGCTTACTTCATAAGGGAAACATTGCACAGATTTTATGATGTCCTAAAACCTGTCACAAAGTGAACAGAGTCTTTCTATGAAATGCACTCCTGCAATTTTGTAAATGTTCTTCGGATCTAGTGAGCTCTTCCATTGGCCTGAAAAAACAATGTTTTAAGATAGGAGAGACAAGTGGCATTAGCGTCTCAGGATACACAGACTGTGTGTACTGGCACTACCAGAAGAAATAATTGTGGGGACCTTCGCCTGCACCTTTGGAGACTGCAGCTGAGTCCAAGCTTTCTCTTGCAGATTTTCAATTCCAAAGAGGCAATAAAATAGTTCAATTTTTACTGTCACTATTTGAATGCTCCTTTGTTAACACTGTTCTTCATGTGGGTTCAGCCTTCTTTCTTTCTACCCATATCTTCTGCTTTCTCTTCATTCTCCTTTATTTGTTCTTTCTGAGCCCATTCCAGTATTTGTTAAACTCAACAGCACTACTTCCTTTTACTTCAAGCAGCTCTGCATTAAA
The DNA here is from genome assembly GCF_036417845.1 of Apteryx mantelli. Taxonomy (NCBI): domain Eukaryota; kingdom Metazoa; phylum Chordata; class Aves; order Apterygiformes; family Apterygidae; genus Apteryx; species Apteryx mantelli. Next base: position 64,306,990 of record NC_090020.1, read on the forward strand.
TCTTCTGTGAACTCTTAACTACTTCACTCATGCCCCTCTCATGGTTGGGACTTTCTGCCACGTAAAAACCCTTCTATTCTGTAAAAAACACTTGTGAAAATCCATCTGTTCATAAAGAAGTCCATTATCATAAACCATTGTGTTTTCTTGCTCTGTGCTGTTATTAGGGAGACTGTATTGTACAAACTCTATCCATAAATCAAAGGGAGAGGTTTATTGTATTTGCCTTCCACATTCCATTTACTGCAAAGCATCATGTGTGCTTATGGTGCCCATAAACACCATACAATAGTTTTCTTTAGCAAAGCACTACAGTGACTAATTGGGAAGGTAATTACTCAAGCTCAGTAAGAAGAGGCTGAGACTTGCTATGTAGGTAATTTATTCACGTCTTTAATGCATAGTAGATAATACTAGAGCTTCCATTAGCCGCAGGGGCACAAAGAATTCTAGAAAGTTGATGTTGTGTTTATCGTTCATTTAGACTTAAGGTTGAGTCATAAAAACAGCTTGCTCTGTTCTAATAAAGTGCCATGTTATAATGTACGGTAAGGTATAAATTTTATTCAAAGACGGAAACAGGCTGCGAGAGGTGGATCTAGATTCCCTCGTTATTCATAGGTATGGGATTTAGGAGTAAGCATACCTTTAGATATGTTGAAAGGAAGCTGAATAAATATTTACTGAAACCGAACAACATACAGCATTTCTAGGGTTTTAGATGTCTAGTGTGCATGGAAGGAGGGAGGGGGAGAAGGAAAAAATGGCACTGGGTGCTTGCAGCCTCTTTTATATTTTAGAAATCACAAACAGATCAACCTAGTCTCTTGACATACCCTGATATGGAGAAAAATTACAGTTCAACAACACTCCCTTGCATTGAAGATCTGATATGAGAATTTTGTTTTCTTAAAATTTGAAAGCCTATATTGTTATATTTTCTGAGAGATGCATGTTAAAAACCCATCATAGTGCAAACATTAGCATTACATCAACAGTGGAAGATATACATCTGAGTGCAAAATTATTTGTGTATGCATATGACTTTGGCCCTTCAAGTCTGCCTGCTCATCCCTGATGTCCCAATAATTAACACCTGATAATGCTATCTTCTGAATAGGACTCATTCTGATAGGGTACATGCTGGGGCAGGAAAATAAGAAGCAATTAAAATGCTCATTTTTACTATCAGTGACTTCATGGGAGCTCAGCCCACAGGCTTGCCCAGGCTGACCTCATCACCTCTGCAGTTTTGACTAACTTTTTCAGAAAATGTATCTGCTTACCCACATTGAAATATCCTTATATGACAATACCCATAACTTAATCACACAAGAATTCCAGGACAAAAAAATCCCATTCCCCATCGGACAAAATATGGAGCTAAAAAATAGTATAAAAATGATGCAACTGCCACATCAGTACTCTGGTATATGAAGAAAGAAAAATGTGGAAAGAGGGATAAAGAGAAAAGCTGAGCATACTTGGTAACTGCATAAGAGGCAGTGATGAGAATTATGTGCATAAAACTAAGACTACCTCCCAAAGCAGCACAGCTATTGAGGAGAAAACACAACACTAATTAAACAAAATTACCTGTACAGACAACAAAGCAAGATTAAAAGCACAGCTCTGCTCTAGGCAGGAAAGTGAATAAAAATAAATCTCAGAAGGCTAAGACTACAGTTTAAAACCCAGTCTCTCTTCAAGACACGCTTCAGATGCATTCAGTCCAAACTGCAGGTTTCTTTTAGCCAGTCCCTGGTTTGCCTTGATGCTCTTTCTTTCTGAGAGCATCATTTAGCCCCATGAATATATGTCCTACTCAAGAGGTTGATCTTATTTATCATTCTTACAATGAATTGGGAGCACTGTGTTTTCCTACAAAAGACATGTGGAACCTTGCTGTTTAAGACTCTTATCCAGTTTGGCATTAAGGAATTAATTCCTGTTCTAACCCAGCTGCTTCTCAGTGACTGACCGCTCTTTGCTGTTGTAGAATAATAGATCAGGACAGTCACATATCCACAGTTTAATTTCTTTTAACTAAACAGTGTCAGCTTATCAAAAAATGATAGCACTGTTATTTAATGCCCTTCATTAATGTATTGTGCGGCTGCCAGAATTGTGGCCTAAAATAGAATGACAACAGCAAAAGGATTTCTAGTTCTTCTTCCTTTTCATATTATGGAAACCTGGCTTGGAGGTGGAGCTTTTAGAGTACGGACAATACTAGAAAAACAGGAAATTTTTAGCTAGTGATTTTACATTTGGCAAAACTTGAGTGTACCAGTTGCTCTATTATTGTACTCATCTTTTACTTTTAACTTCTACATAAAAGAAGCTGTTAGGTACATACCAACATAAAGGAAGTCAACGTTAAAACTTAAGTTCACCTAGATGTAAGTTATATTGCTACCATACTGACTAGCTGAAACCAATATTTGGTCTGTAAATAGCTCTTGCTGTTGAACCTAGGTATTGAAGGAGCCTCTGGCCAGTCATTCATAGGCTGTGCTCAGATCTCTGCATAACAGCAATGCAGTTCAATGGATTACGGACAGTTTCTAGGATTTATGTTTGGTTTTCCTTGCTTTAGCCAGTGTAAGCTAGATTCATGAGCCTGTTACTCTAACATATATGTGCTGGTCTCCCGGTCTGGTGGGTGATCCTTCTCCATACCACTCAAGATGGGAGGAGATTGACAGGTAGCTATAGACAGTAAAAAGTTGTACCTCCAAAATGAACATATATATTAGTAGAATTATGTGAAATATATATCTATTTCTTCACAAACATGTTTCTTAAAATACCTGCTTTCTTCTGTCAATATAGCTTATTTTTACTGCACATAAGAAGCTTTTTTTGGGTGGGAGAGCATGATGGAAAGCTATCTGTACATTAACTGTCATTTCAGAATGACTCTAGAAAGCAATCCCTTAAATCTCCAACAATATCTTTCTGACAGTTTTATAATCGCTGCAAATTGTTGGTAAAAGCAGTGAACAATCCTGTCAGCAATTCTGGCTCTCACCACTCTAATTCGAAGGAATATGAAATGTGCTACAGGAAACTAGGAAGCTGCAAATAGCTTAGTAAGTACAGCTGATAAAATACTCTGCGTGGTGATGTACAAGTGTCTGCCAGAGACTAACGCTGACTGCCATTGAGAAGGTTAGACAAATTGTTCCAAAACCTGCCTTGGTATCGTATCAGTGTCGGAGCACCCCTTGCGAAAGGAGTGGAAAAGAGATGCAAAAGATGGCAATTCTGCCAACTGCACGTCTCTAACCTCTGAGTCCTGACACGTTGCCTTGGTCCTACAGGGGGACCATGTAAGAGCCCATGGCTGTGGGTAAGGGCGGCGTTGCCTATCAGGGCTTCTTTGCACCTGGGGTTCAGCTCTATGCCAGGCTCCTTGCTTAACAAGTGGAAGCTTGGCGTAGTAGCTCTGTCCACCCAGGCCCTGTGCTCCAGGTCTGACTCGTTGGTAGACCATCAGTGAAGCAGGAGAATTGGACCTGGCTCATGGGGTCCCAGAGGAAGGCTACTGCACTGCATCAAAGGTCTGAGAGATGCAGGTGCCCTGACAGGCAAATAAGCAAGTCAAACCAAATGCAGGAGATCTGATGGGCCTGAAGTAATCTGCAGATGTCAAAAGAAATCTATCCATTAAATACATCTGTGTAGGTTCAGAGGTTTGAGAAGACTGGATTATTTTGTAGCCCAATATTATGATTTTCAAGCAATTTACTCAGAAAATCTATAGGTCACAACCAAATGGCTTTTAAAGCTTCCTTTAAGCTAAAAAATAAAGTGGGCTCCTGTGTCAAGGCCTTGAGGGCTCTAAGAGGTGCTAATGGCCCTGAGGAGAGTCACCTGGGGCCTGCATCCTCCCACCCCTCGGTCCAGGAGCCCCATTAAAGCTCAGGATTAGAAAGCCACTCTTTGCCTGAGCTGTGTGAGGGATATGCTTGTTGTTAGTACTATTCCCTGTCCTGCTTTCTGGAAGGGCCTTGGGCCTCCTTGTGGGTAGCTTGTCTCCTGGATGGACTACTTGGATCTAAGCAGTAGTTTCTAGTCTTTAGTCCTGTCTTTGGGCTATTTCCAGAATGTACTTGGGGCCTGTGTTGTACCCTTGCCCCTGGCCATCTCTCCTTTTTGCTCCTGACTGGACCCCCTGGAGGGACCCTGGGCCTGGTTCATCACTCACTGTGTCTAGGACTGCTCATGGACCCTGTTCCCAGCACCTGGCTGTACTTGGTGTGTGCAGACCCTGCAGCACTGTGCCTGGGAGTGAGGGCCCTGCCTGGCTCGGTCCCCCTTGGCTCTGGCTCGCCTGCCCCCGGGGAGCAGTCAGCCCTAGCTGCTCCCTGGCATATGGTTTCAAAGCTGTGCATGCAGGGTAAGCACAGGATCTGATGTGTTGAGCTTGCCTGCACAGCCACTCTGATTAGATGGATGTATCACATCTTGGCTGGTCAAACGGCTGATTAGGAATGCCAACTAGCCGTTCAAACAAGCCAGTGACCAGTTGGCATACAAAACATCAGATAGGTTGCAGCAGGTCTGCAAATGCTCTTGAGACTTGAACAACGGATATATCCAAGACTATTGTCTCTGCCTAACTTGGAAGGTGGGCTCTTTCCTTTCAGCAGTGGTTTTTTTATTTCTTTTTCATTATAGTACTTCATGCTGTTGTCATTTCTATGTTGGATCACTGCAAAGCTTAGTGTACTAGCTTTAGTCCCCAAAGTACCCTGGCCCTACCTCTTTCCCATGGCGATACTCTGGTATTTGCAATCAGCAGGTTATTACAATCAACTGAGCTCCCTGAGCTAAAAAAGGCTCTCATAAACAGAGTGAACTTGTGTGCTGCTTTAAACAGTGTTGGGCTCCAAACTGTGTCAGGATTCATTCATGCAAATCAAGAGGCTGCTCCACAGCAGGCTGTAGCCAGCATGTGAATTGTCTCTAAATTTGAAAATGAAAACAGAGCAAGGAAAGGCTCTAGACAGAAATCACACAAAGACCCCCAGGAATGAAGCTGCTTTCTTTAACTCAGTAAATATTTTACCTAACTTTAGGCTAAAGCACATTCCCTGCAGCTATCTGGTACCATCACATGACAGTGTTTAGGTGTTCAGCAGTTCAACAACTGAAGAAGATTTGAGAACAAGTTAATTACCTACAAGCAATACATTAAATGGTTTGCACTTCCTCTGTCTACAGGCTTTCGTGACAGAAAACTCGGTTTCTATCCGTATTTCTGTCCCCTATCAGTCCCCAGCCTGGAAAACGTCCTTGCTGCCGACAGTTTCAGTGGCGCGGAGGATGAGCCTGCCCCATCCCCATCCCCGGGGGGCACAGCAGCCTGCCCCAGTCTGCCTGGGTGCCCAGCCCCATTGGTGCCCGCTTCCCGCTACGTGATCCCTGGGTGCATCCAGGACATGCCGTGATGGGCAGCTCGGTTGCAGCCCTCCCCGCAGGGACCGGCTTTCGCCGGGCGCGAGGCTGCAGCTCGCCAGACCAACCCAAGCAACTGTTTCTGAACAGCTATATTAACCATTCAGGAACAATTTTTTTTTTTTTTTTAATTTCTTCTCAAATCCATGTGCTCTGAGTTTGCCTGCAATTCCTCAGCTTCCTGAGACTGAGGCCGGCTGTCTCAGGAAATCAGTTTGCTTAGATGTAGCTCTGGGGAGCACTCTTGCTTAGGCGCTTAGTGACAGCCTTTTATTTTAAGTAGCCAGGTCTGGAAAATTTGGAGCAAACCTTAGTTTCCTTAATCTTTTCAGCTCAACTCATCACTGACAGTTGCATTGTGGGAATGAGGTGTGAACTGTGAAAATTCATTTTATAAACCCTCAAAACTTTATTTCAAAGGAATCATGAAAGAAGAAGAATCATCACTGATGAGGTATTATAACTTCCACATGTTCTCTCTCTTTCCCCCCCTCCCCACCAGCCTCCTGTTTGGGAGATGATCCAGGACACTGCAAGTACTCTGAAGTAAGCTGGTAACTCTCTTCTATCTCTTCTGCAAAGAGAAAATTCCCTTGCCATGGAACATCATTGATTTTATTCAAGTGAGATTGCTTCCCCTGCCTTTTCATTTTAATATTTTCTGAGGTATTTATAAAACTTCTTTGCAAATCAGGGTAAAAATGATGGTAAAGGGTCTCTTTCTTAACTACCTCCTGGAAGGTGCTGTCTGAGTCTAGGTCATTGATTGCAAGCCAGTAACATTGCTTGGAGTAGAGGTTGGACTAGATCACCTTCAGAAGTCCCTGCTTATTAATGTTTCTATGCTGTTCTATGCTGTACTACCATTTTAAAGGGAATTTACTGCCTCTGTTCAAGGGCAGTTACTCAGCTATCTTCCCTCCACTGCCCCAAATGCCAGTATCATGTAATGACGTTTCCTTTCATCTCTCTGCTACAATATTCTTTTCTTGTTTTGCTCCATGGTTCTGAGTTTCGCTTTCTCATAGAAGACTGTCGTGAGATGCACTCCCTGCTGTCATGTCCCATGTCATTCCTTTTCTATTCCTACCAGGCAGCTTGCTTCTACAGAGCATTCAGGGCAGGCTTGCAACCTCACCTCTGTGGTGAATTTACACTTATTCATGACAGCTTCATCCATTCCTCATTATAAGCTTTATCTTTCCTCGCAAACAGCTCTCCTCTCTCACTTATGCTTACCACTTCAAAATATTTATAGATGTTGGTTGTTTTTTCTATCCTCACTGTAGCAGATTAAGCAGGTCAACTTCATTTAACCTTGTTTGCATCCCAGTGGCCTTTCTCTGTACCTTTTCTAGTTTGAGTCAATCTTCGCATTCATGACTGATATTGCACACAGTTCAAGAACTGCTGCAGCCAGTGTCTGCTACACTGGCATTAATAATTCCCTTTGGGAAATATATTTCCTGATGTATCCAGGAGTGCATTCATTTTGTTTCATGGCTGCATTACACTGATGGTGTAATAGGCAGTCTGGCATTAGTTAATATGCCTTTGTCATTCCCCAGTGATCATCTGCGGGCTTGTAGGAGGAATTCTTGGCTTCCCTCCCCCTTCTCTCTCTCTCTCTCTTTTTTTTTTTAAACACTTACTTATTTTGCACCTGTATGAATATCTTTTATCAGTCTCCATTACCCCTGACTTTGAGGTCAGAGAGTTTTTTTCTGCAGGATATTTCAATCTTCCCCTGTATTGACAATGCTGCCTAATAATACAGCATTTATGTTCTCAGCTGAGGTCAGCAATAACCTTGTGTTTTCTAGTTGTTCTCACTAATTTCCTACTTATTATTTCTTGTAAAAAAAACTATGCTGGACACATTTTCACCCCATTTCTAATGCGGTTTCTAATTATCTAATTATTATTATTTCTAATAATCTACATTTCTATTATGTGCCTTTCTCCTTTCTATTTTTGAATGGATTATCATTACATCCCTCTACTGGTGGGCTACCAGCTGTTTGGATATGTTCTCCAGGCAATCTGAAATGAAAAAAATAGTACTAATAGCAGAGGAAACAAGTTGAGAAAGCAAGCAACAACCTTCTCTTCCCCTTCTTTCACCCAAACACCAGTAAAGCAGAGAATGTTAAAAATATCAGTCAACTTTGTGGTCAGATTCATGTCTGCTCAGAGACCTGTTTGGGGAGCAAAAAGAAAGAATCACAGAAAAAAGTAACACTGGTGAGCTGTTCTATTCTCTCTGCTTATCTGTTGTATCCCTTTCCTCAAAACGCAGCCTAAGCTACACAGACTACAAGCTATTTGAGATGGGAATATTTTATTGTTAGTGTCTGTGTCTATATATTTATTTGGTGTGGTCCTGAGAACTCTCTCTTCTGAAAGTACCAGAATGCAAATTAAAATCTCTCTCTCTCTCTCTCTCTCTCTTGCACACATGCACACACGCATGTGCTTGCATGCACACACACAAATTTTTAGAAAAACTTCCCTGGAGTAAGTTACAGTACATTAAACAGAGGCAGAGTGCTTGCAGCAGGAAATTTGCATTGCTTTTTGGAACTTAGCCCTGAGGCAGTCTTCAGGAGCCAGCTTCTTTGGAATACTGTATTGAAAGGTCCTCTCCTCTTAGGGCTTGACCATGCTGAGATGATCAGGGAGATTAATTTAGTTTCAGCATGTGGATACTCTAATGTCCATGTTAATTAGGAATGCTGAATTGTTTTATTTTAAAATTCCAGTGAGATCAACAACAAAAGTAACAATGGAAAAGACACCCCTTGTGCTGTTTCCAAACTGCTCTGGTCTCTGTATTTTTGCTTGTGTTTATCCTAGAAACATTCAGGTTGCAAGGGACCTTGAGAGATTAAATATGTAATATCTATAGTGTAGCATCCTGATGTGACCAGTAAGTTCCACAACTTGCCTTGGAAGCTCCATGTGCTGCCTGCCTTGCCCTGAAGAAGCAGTGTGTATCAAATGCCTGTTTCATATGGAATGCAATTGCTTGGCAGTAGCTAGAAACACAGATTTTTTTTCCTAATAGTTTATCGACTGAGGAACTTAGAGCAATACTGACAAACAGTAGGCAAAATCGGTGTCCTGGGACATATCCTCTAACTTGGTCCAGGTTGTGCCCTTTGAGAATGCTGCAATTTTTATCTTTATAGGAAACCTTTCATCCTGAAATACTTTTCAAGTTCTCATTGGTAAAATCCACACAAATTTAAAAGGCTCTATCTTCCTTTAGGATGAAATACAACTTCTTCATGGGGATTGAATCTTTGCCGTCAGGGAGACTAAGGAAACTGATGCTAATTTTCATTATTTGCTTCCTGTAGAAAGGAAACATAATTGACTTCAGTAGGGCTATCACTGAGTTACACCAAGGTAATGACATTAAAATCGGTCCTCCTATACATTCCAAACATGACCAATGCACCATCACATTAAACAACTTAATGAAGAAACCTGCAGGCTCTTGGATTTCTGTAGAAAATACCTCTGCCAAGCATTCCTAGTGCAAGTCTAAATATAGCAGGGGCCTCCCTTGCCTGCTGCCCATAGGGAGGGGGGGCTGCTGGGTGCAGTCTGGGTCAGGGAGGCAAGCTTGTTCAGGAGCCCCTCTGCTCCTCACAGAGGTGGGCCAGGCTTGCCACATCCTCAGTGAGTTTCCACCACTCTGAAAGTGCTGCTCATTGCTTCCCCAGCAGCAGGATGGTCGAGGGAGCTTACGAGGGGCTGAAATTATAGTTGCTCCTTGTGGAGCATGACCACTACAGAAGGATACAGGCAGCCTCTTCCTGATGGGGGAAAGATGGGTGTTAGTCCCCTGTATGCTGCACTGGGAGAGAAATGCTCCGCTTTTCCTGAAGAGATGTTCAATTCTGTGCTAGATCCCACAGAAATGAGGTGGCAAAAGTGTAGTGCATCACTCACTGACTGCCTACTGCAACCCTGGGTGTGTTTCTAATGAAATTGGTGGTTTTCCCTTGTACTTTTTCTCTAGTCTTTTTAAACTGGAACATGCTGTCCTTTCCCACATTGAGCAGTACTTATTTATCAGCATAATTGCGTAGACTTCAAGATTATTCAGACAGTACTCTGTGCTTCATAAACGGGTAGGTCTGAATGCCCCTACCCTAGTGCCTGATGAATAGCGTTTCACTTGAGGAGAAGGGTGCTGTGTAGGACTGGCAAACACTTAAGATTTTGGACCTCACTGAGGTCTTTAACTGGTTGGTTGAAACTACACCACAGCTATTATTGCTGGAGAATTCTGAAGTTTATTTTTCTATTTCATTAATCCAAGACTCAAAGGATTAATGCAACTGGTGTGATTTGCTTTAAAGGTTAGGATTATTCTAAGATGAGAGTCATTACAAGTTTTCCCTCTGGCTACTCATGTGAAGGTAATTTGGGCAAAGCTTTGAAAAATGAGAAAGCATTATAGCACAGAAAGAACAGAGGCAGGTTACATATAAGCACTAAACAGTTCAAATTAAAATTTCCAGGGAGATTAATACGTATAACCAAAGTCAATCTTCTCTCCCCTATATTTTCTTCCTACTGTTGATTAGAATATAGGGTAAATTCTGAAATCAGGTGAGATGAACCTTAATATATTAACTTTGTGATGTAACTAAACAGGGCTTAATGGACTGAAACTGTTTTGAGGAACCAATGTGTATTTGGATGGATAATTCATACGCCATAAAACTACCTGTCTGCCTGACAGAGTTTACAATTACTAAGATTCAGGACCTCATTCTACTTGTATTAAATCCAGAAGTATATATTTTGCTAACTATTTATTAAAAATAAAAGCCAAAGAGACAACATTACTATGTCTTCAAGGCTGAAATCAGTAACCTATAACTAGTGACAAGAGTTGACAGACACTTGCTGTAGTAATACCCCAGCGGTTGTCAGAGATGCAGAGCCATGCGCGACTGTACTAAGCCATTTGCTAGAGATGGGAACCCTGGCATGGGGCCCTCCAGGCTTGCTTTGAAATGCTTGTAGGCTTGCCCGTCTGGATAAGGATAAAAAGCAAGTTGGCAAGCTGGTTGCTATTTGATTCACTTGTTTTATCTGAGAGTCATCCTCCTTCTGGAAAGGAGAGAAGACAATGACTTTTATAAATCTGGAACAAAAACGCTGTTTAACAACTCTTTTTTGCCATTTCCCTAACTGCTTTACTTAAAGTGCTCCCTGGACCAGAATGTTTTCTAAAAATCTCAAATCCCCTATCAACATAAGATGTATCTAATGTTCAGAGCAGTATATGAGTAGGACAATGGAGAAAGTGCCAGTAGAAATAAATATACAGTCTTGACTTTCACACAGCTGATAGGGAAAAATTCCCAAAGGATTTTATTTAAAAATGTTTTCAAAAAATAATGAGAAATAGGAAAAGGGCACACAGAGACACAGAGTGCCAATTAAATCAATACTTTTACAAGCTTAGTTTGTATTAAATAGCTCTCTCATGCTAAAGAACAACCTGGAGGGACTGGTGTTATTTTAATTTTAATGTATGGGAGAAAGAGACTCTAAAGCCTCTATATTTTAGAACAGAGAATACTTCAAGGGTTAACTTCTCTCAATGAGGTGGACAGAGAAGGAAAAGCAGTATGGTTTTGCTTGAAAATGACTTTTAAACAGAAAGACAGCTAAAAGAATAAGTAGGAGCACATGGAAATGTCATCTAAAACTTAAGGTGCCATTCTGTGACAAGATGAGGGATTTTTAAGCATTTTCACTAAATGAGTGTTAAAGGGAACGAGTGATCAACTAACAAAGAATAAGTTTCTAGCAAAGAAGTAAACAGATTGCGCATTTTTCATTCAGGTCCCAGGAACACATCAAGACAGCCTAAAGCCAATGAATCAACTCTAAATGCAGTGTTGGATGGTATTTGAAAGCCGTACTTCTGAAATCCAGGAAAAGAACAGAACAAAACAATCCCCCGCACCACACTTCTTCCAGAAAAATCTCTGAGAGGGAGGAAAAAAAGTTAAGTACAGAAGTTCAATGCAAAACATCTGGGAAATAACACAAGTAAGTGACCATTTTGAGGTTTGTTCCAAGAAAGCTCAATCCCAATGCTATGGGAAAGACCCAGTCTTCTCTGCTTTCTGGTTTAGGACAGCGAATTCTCTGTGCCAGGAGGACAGGCTTTGGCAGAAAATTTCTGGGCTTTGGACCTCTCTCGGTCAGAGTGAGGGACTCAGTGAGGAGTTCAAGACTGGGTGCAGGAGAGGTGGCACTTTTGATCCTGCTCTCTCACATCCATCTTTTGCCCATTCTTAAATGTCTTCATCTATTCTAAATGCAGTAAAGTCAGAAAAAAATCTGAGCATAAATTCAGGCTAATAAAAATGAAAGCAAGGAAAGTAAGAGCATTCATAGATCTAGGTGAACAACGTCAACATTTATGATTTTGAATTGGTCCCTCCAATTTATTTTTATATATGCTTCATCTTATATCTGACTGCCCCACAGTACTACTGAGAAATAGAAACATGTCATATCCATCTTACAACTACTTTAATTTTTTTTTTACTTTTATATGCAAATACTCCATTTTTAAACCGAATAAGTCTCTTAAATCTCTCCTGTAAATTAAATACCTTGGTACAGCTGCAGATCAAGAAAAAATCACCTCTTTCCTACAGATCAAATAGATCTCAATCTAGTTCTATATTAGAAATGTTTATAGGCATACAATACAGTATATTTTCCACAGCAGTTTGAGAAATTTAAATATTCTACATACTTACAATATCTTTCCATTAAATTTAACCAATTTGCTTTTTGTGTATGATTTACCTGGTCAGCGTCCAGAATTCTTATCATTTTCCTGATAGGATAACAGATTATTAAAATGTTTTTCTGCCTAATGGCATTTGAAATCTTTTCTCCTTTATTGCAGAAATTGCTTTTATTATGGCACTTAAAAAGGTCATAATAGATCCAGCAGTGTTTTTATTTGTAACTTCTGAAAACATCAACTGTAGCTATGTTGGCATGTATTACAATGCTGTCTTTATTCATTTTAACTAATTTATTTATTACCAATTTTAATAGAAAATGATGCTTTTATCATGTAAATAAATGTGAAATAATAATCACAGATCAACCAAGCAGAACAGAGTGTAAAGGCACCAAAACCACTGCACATTGACCAAGGAAGAAAATTATGATTTATAATAAAAAATCCTTATGAAAATGGTACTTCATAAAAAGACTTAAAACCTGATCACAATGGTGCTTATTCCAGAATAGTAATGCCCCCAAATCTGAAAAAGGCTTGAAACTTTTGTGAGATCACAATCATGTCCAAAGAATAATTCAGTTTGCATTGATAACAGAACCAAAAACAAGTCAGAGGAAGTAATGTAGTAAAAGAGATTATCATATCCAGCAGATTATTCCATTTGTGCTATATATATATATATATATATATTTTTTTTTTTTTTTTCTGTGCAGGAACCATCAAGCCAAACCCTTTATTAAAAAAGAATAGAGATATTCTAAATCTACAAAATGCTTTCACTGAAACCACACATTGTTTAAAGCCTACATATACCCAAACTACTATCTCTCTCAATAAATAAATAAAACACAAGAGTGTATTTAGTGTAAATAACACACTAAAGGGTGTATTTTCTTATATAGGTTGAGTTATCTTGGAGATCAAAAGAAGATGGGCATACTCTCACTGATGTCATTTAAAATTATAGGAAAGGGATAGAAAGCCCTGCTGTTAGATCCCTTGTACGGCCTTACATGGCCAGTGCCATGTTGCAGCTCCCTGATGAGAAACAGAGAGAGGACAGATGGGGGTTTGGAGGTATTTTGCTTAAATTCACGTTTGTTATGTTCCATGTGAGTGGTTACTGTGTGCATCCAGTTCCTTCCTCCCTACTGATTGAAGCCAGTATAATATTGCAATATAAAACCCCAAACTCTCAAAAGTGCATCTGGGAGGCACAGAAGAGGGAAAGGTGAGTGAAATCATTTTGGAAAGGAGGGGAAACGGGTCAGGAGGTGGAGACATGACAAAGCCACATCTTAGTCCCTCACTGTAAATTAGCTCTTGGTATTAAATTTTTCAGAACATATTTTCAGGCCTCAAAGACAATTAAAAAATATTTCTAGCTATGTTTCTTCAGTAAAACTTTGGTCCTTTAAATTCAAACATGCTATTTTTGATGGGCTACTAATTTGTTTGTCTTTCAGCCCTACGCTGTTTTTATGACTGTATGGCCCACAGCTATATTGTGGTAATCCTATTAAAAATTTTGAAATGAACCAATTTTCTTTTGCTTACTTTTCTGTTTCTGGGTTACCAATCTAGGGTCAAGTCAGTAAATTTACACGTGGGCTACCATTCAAGGGGATCTCTTGAAATTTAAGGAAGAAGAATGCCAATCAACACTACAGTCACCAGCTTTCCACCCATTAACCCTGCTTAAACGTCCTACAGAAGTTACAGCTTCCTCTCTTGGGATGAGCAAAACTTGCAGGAACTGTTATGTGCTTTCCAATTTCCTGTCACAATGTTCATACAGATACTAAGAAACCTCTTAAAAGACATTAATACAAACTGTTTACACTACTTGGAGCAGGACAAACAGATTAAACCGACTGCTGAATCTCACAAAATACTCTTGCTAAATTGGAAATACCTGAAATAGGGGGGAACGCCCTCATAGTTCAGTGAAGAAAGGTTAGTTATAAAAATCCCCAGTAATGTTTCATCTTTCCTTTAAAGGTCTGTCCCAAAAGGACTTTCTCATTATACACGGAAGGAATTCTGGCACAGTCATATCATTACCTGTATTTTCAGGCATGCATAACTTGTGTAGAAATTATTGCTCCACCCCTTACCATGATTTTCTGTTAAAATGACATGTTGCTGGCTGTGATAAATATGTTTCTAAGCTAGTTAAAACTTAGTTACTGTACTTAAATACCCAGATCCTATTAAAAAAGAGGCATCAGTTTCAAGAGTGCAGGCAGGTCAGGCTGGCAAGATGTTGCTCTGGGCCACCCATTTCTATTCTCTGTAGACCACTAATCAGGACAATCATTACATAATTGACTTTTTTCCCCCCAAAGAAGTGAGATAACAAGTTGCATAACACTGCACACACACTCCTGAGGGAGTTTGCCTTTAAATGTGTTACCTTAAAGGACTGAACAAACACCTTTTGAATAGTAATTACAAAGAAAAAAATATTTAGGAGAATGAAAGAGCCCTTTCCATCATGAAAAGCTTCCATTTGCCTCCTAATAAGACACAAAGAAATACATTTCCATGAATAATTTGTCTAGCAAGTAAGCATCTTTTCCTGGCTACAGAAAGCTACGTTATAAGCTCTAATGGCCCTGTCTTGTTCATTTATTATCTAGATTACTTGGATTCTTTTTTTTTTAGATCACCATGAGCTATTTTCTGTGGGTATGGGATGATCTGAGTTGTGCTGCTGGGAGCAGTCAGATAGCCAACAGATATTTGTTGTAAAACTTGCGGACTTTTCAGACGTGCCCAGCACTGGTCTCACTCAGGTTTCAAAGCAGTAGCGCAGTATCTGTTATGCTGATCCATTAAGGAGTTCAGTAACGCTTGTGTAACTAAATGCTGAGACTTAAATATCTGCAGTTCCACAGCAAATAGCCGCTATTAAAATCTTTTTAACCTTCTATTAAAAAGAGGAAAAAATAAAGAGAAAGCAGAATGCAAAATATTCAGTAGGCCTCTCATTTTAACAATGCCCTTTCTTTTCCTTAGCTGCAAAGAATTTTGATATTAAAAACAAACCAACCATTTGATAGGCTTTTATGCAGTATTGAAATAGAAATAACTAGGCTTTTGGGGTAAAAAAGAAAAAGTTAACTGAGGTGAACTGCATTCTTGAAGACAAAACAAGAAAATCACCCCCAAAGCAAAGAGAGAAAGTGCCTTTAGGAGCAGACTTTCACAGACTAACTCTACCATTTGCTGTGGCAATCAAAGGTGGTTTTGCTCGCAGTTGTCTACCCTCTCCCTCTGTCAGGGGGCAAAAGGGAATGTGCACTCGCAGCTTACCCCCTCCCCAAATCACAGTCCTGTGTTTTAGCTCCAGCCCCCACTTATCATTGGTTTAAGCTCAGATGGCAGGCTAAGGTACAGACACACATTTCTTCAGCCATCCCTGCTGCGAGGGACGTAAAGGTAAAGGGGCAGGATGAGCAACTGGGGGCAGTAGTATCTTAAACCTTGATAGTGAGAATAGCAAAGGCTTGTCTTTCGGTGCCCTTGCTGGCCACAACGCTGCAGGAGGAGGATGAGCACAACATGCAGACTGAGCCACTCAAAGATTTGCCAACCCCTTCACAATATCAGGCTGCTTAAAGCATTGCTTTTTGGCTTTCTGGTCAGTAGCTCACAGCAGTGCTGCAGAGCATGCGGTGCTGCCTGAGCAAGGCTCTTATTAAACAGCAGGAGGGAAGCAATAAAAAGTGGGGAAGGAAAAGAGGTGAAAAATAAAAGTTCCACACTGGAAATATTATTTAGGTTGCATGCAGGGGTGGGAGCAATATTATGCAGATGCTACTTTCTGGCTTGATTTGGTCAAGATCATGAGGGTGAAGGTTCTGGGACATCAAACAGTTTTCGACATCCTAGGAAATAATGGAGATGAGAAAGCTTGCTCTGTCCTGTTCTCTCATCTTCCCGATACTGAAGTCAAGCTCTGGACTGTGACAGGAATAAGTCATACTCTTCATTTTGTTTGCTACTTAGGCTCATTTCCAGGAGGCTACTGGGGTCTTTCGATTTCTGGTCCCCCGTTTCCTCTTGTTAAACAAGCAGGATGCCATCACCATCCATAGACTTTCAAAATTCTTGGTTTTGTTTGGACTAATTCAGCTCTTCTGTCTAATTTGCTGACCTCCCTAAACCAGTTTATATTATAGGGAACACTGTGGTGTTATTCTCTGGGCAGTTGATACACCACAGTAAAGAAGCCAGTCCTGAGCAACTTTGGAAAACAAATTCTTTAAGGAAGGTAATGGTAACAATCAGCACCTCTGGTGGTAGTACCATTGCTACTAGCAAAAAAGGTGGCAAGAAAAAAAGGGAATCTCAACTATAATGAAAATACTGTCACTGTAATTACTACTTACATAAAGGCCCTGGTCTCATAAAGTGCCTCTCGAGCACAAAATACAGCCTTTCATATGGAGTCTCACTGCATTCTTTAAGTACAGGGTTTTTCAAATTCTTTGCAATAATTTCATATAGAAAAAAAATTTCCTTTAGCTCCTGTGGGAACAAGAGAGAATTCAGGGAGAAAGATAAGGGGGCACAAAGGGAAAAACAGTACGTGGCAGCCAAAGCACACCACCCTTTTGCAACATGAGTAACGAACTAGCTGGTGAAGACCAGACAGTTTGTTCCAGCTGCACGGCGGAGGAGGGAGCGATACGGAGGTATCACGGTCCGCCCCTGACCACAAAGGGTTGCATCCCAAAAAATAATTGCTGCTCACAGACTAACTGTTGACCTATAGTACCCCCAGCCTCATTATCCCTGCTTACCATATTAAAAATCACGCCTTTTGCTGCATAACGATATGTAAATAAGGGGGGCATACCCCCAACAACCGCGCAAATGGCAATCTGGCCAATGAAGTATGTCTGCCGCGCTTCCACATCCCACCTTCAGCAACTATAAAACAGCGGATAGCTCGCTAAAGTTTTTGGAAGGGAAGAAAATTGAACCGCCGACCTGTTCACCGGAGATGCTGACGAGCGAGCCTCCTTCTCCCTCCCCCAAACAGGGACGCCTCTTTGGTAAGACTTGCGCCTCCGACAAACGTCGGACGTTACCCGGGAAAATATATTATTATTGAAAGCGCTTAATTGTTAGTTTGAGCTCACAGAAAGAAAATTTGTAGCAGCAAGTGCATTTATCAACGGCAATTCCGAACCTGTTGTATCTGTCCCTTTAATAAAATCTTATTCTTTTTACTTTGCGAAACTGTCTCAGGGAAAGTCCTCAAACAGGGGGGCTCTGGCAGGCAAACGTAAATTATAAAGATAAGGAAGGGCCTTCCGTCCCTCCCTTTCACGCGACAAGCTCCTTCTTTGGTAAATTGCTCTTCAGAAATTTGCATCAAGATCTCCCTGCCTATACTTTCTTTGTAACAAGGAAAAACACTTGAACTTCTTACATTCAAAGGAAAAATATCTCTGCCACCTTTAAAAGCAAATTAAGACAGTAAATTAAATGCCCTCTGTCCTTAGTCCATTAACCCTTACCAGAGCTCAAAGAACTAGGATATACATCAGCTGCTGGCAGCCAATTATTATCCCATGTTACTTTCTAAAGAGTCAGGAAATAAATAACAGTACTAATACCTTCTCCTTCTTTATCAGTTGTTCTGAATGATAATTAACAGCTCTATATTTTTATTGTTTCTAATACCTTTGGAACAGCTAGACTTTTTAAAAACTATCTTCATTAGCCACTGTCTTCTTTAACCTACATTTTTATATGAAAATAAAGTTTAATTTTAAGTGTTCATCTAGTAAACAGAGCTGTTCTACTGCCCTGTAGTGTTCAGGGTTTTCTCTAATGTTTTAATCAGATGGTTTGAAGGTATTAAAATAATTCCCTGATAATAATTTAATCCACATTAAAATAAATCCAGTCTCACTAAATTTGTGTGGTGTGATAGGAAAGCTGAGACTCTGAAAGTCCCTGTGTCTGAGTTTCGTTACTCAGTTTTGCCTAATCCTGGTTTTAGTTATTGATTCAAAGCTTTGGCTGCAGTGTTTCCTTCAGTGATGGTCTTTCTTGCCTACTGCCTCGGCCAGTTCAAATTCGAAAGCAGTAAAATCTCACTAATTGGCACTTTCTGTGGTTCATCTACAACTTAAGACTTAACAGAAGAATAGCTGAGATGATAGCATCTATATATTTGATAAATGCAATTATGTAACACTGGAGAATATTAATTATTTTGTTATGCTATTTTATAACTCAAAGTTAATTGTGCCTATCTAATTTAGAAACATAGCACACTCTGACACAGTATCCTTGCCTTTGTACTCTTTTAACTGTTTATAGGGGGTTTCCTGGTCAACTGGTCAGACTTTTTTTTTTTTTGGAATAATCTGTTTGATTATGGCCTTAAAGCAAGGGTTTCCAAAGTGGGCTACATCATACTCCAAGCATGATGTGCCCTGGCACATGAACAGGCACTACCACCACTATTAGAAGAGCCTGCAAGATTTCAGATCATTATGACAAGTACTTAGTGAGCAAGGTCATTTTGATTGCTTAAATTTACAGAGTCACTGGATTGCCTTCCTGATTTAGAGATCTCCAACTTTCTCCTGCAGCATAGCAGGTGCTGAGCGAGTGGGCAGAGGTACGCTTCATGTTATACCCCAAGGAGAAGGGCTGTAGCTGGGGAGTGACTCTTCTAGCAAGGCATCAGCACAAGGTACAGGCTGTTCTGCCGATCATCTCCACTCAATGACCATATATGATAGTTGCAGCTGGTTGACTCAGAGCAGGACATGGACCAGTTTGTGCAGCTGCTTATGGCAGTGAGGTGCACGAGGTGTAGAGGAGACCTGCATCCTGCACTTCAAACATAAGAGATAGAGGGAGAGCAGGAAGCCTTGTGCTTATTGCTTGTCATTCCAGGTTTTTAACAGTCATTTCAGGCAAGGCAAAAAAAAAGAAAAGGCAACCAAAAAACAGAAGGCAGAAGTAAACTCCCATGGATTGCTCTTCCAAGGAAGGACAGCACAAAGTTGTCCCAGTGAGGACTGGCCTTAAGCCCCGTGAGCTTTCTCTGTTGGCTGGGAGCCCTCTCAAACTCAAACCTCCTGGCTTGCAAGAGGCAAATCCCCCACTGAGCTCCTACTCCAACTCAGGTGAACAAGGGACCTCAGGAAACCATCGGGGGCAGTTTCTCCTACTCATACACAACAGTCAGGAAGCCTGTTGACAATCCTCCTTTTTCTCAAGGCCTCCAGACCTCTTCTTTTCATCAGCTGCCTCCAGTCATTAGGCCTCGTACTTCTGAGAAGTCATGTCTATTTGTTAGCCTCTGAGGTGCGTCCCTCTCTTCCCCTTCCTCGCCTGCCTTTTCCTGATTATTAGCTACAGCTGGAGGGGCTCTTGCCAGGCTCCACAGTCCTCCCCAGCATTGCAGAGTGGGGCTGTTTTCCACCCTCTCTTTCTGAGGCAAGCTATTAACCATTTTTGCCCTTGTCCATTTGTACTGTTGCAGGAAGAGGGGGGTGATATGTTGAATAAATGTGTAAGATAGTAGGAAGCTTATTTCCTGAAAAGCTTGTTCTCCATTGGCTATCAGGTCTTTTTCAGGCAAATTGTGTCCTTATGTGCACCTTCTTTGATTAAGAGTGTTCCTTATATATCTCAAATCACACTTTATAGAAAGAAAAGTTCTGTTGAGTTATGTCTTAGAATATATATTAATTTGCTTACCTGTAGTAGTATGTTATCTTGTATTCAGCTCCTTTGTAACTGGCATTACATATGCTAAATGGTTAATTTTTAAAGTATTTGCTTTCACTCTCTTCCCCATTACCATGTTCTTCTTTACAACATAATAAAGGAAATGGCATAAATCTTGAGAAATTATTTTTACAAAGGGCTTTTTCTGTTTACTTGGTATTTTTAAATGACTTGCCCAGCTGCCTTCAGTTTATACAGTCATTTTGGCTGATTATTTCATATACTATACTACATTTAGAAAAAATCCACTGTAACCATGGTAACTATTTTTTGCTTAAGCACAGTTGAGCATGTGGGTTCATTTTAATTTAGCTGAAGAAAATAGGGAAATGTTCTTGAAAGCTCCTGAAATCATTTGGGTTATTATTGGCTTTCATTTCAGGTTCAACAGAGATAGAACTGCTCATAGTCTCTCTCTTTCTTGCTTTCAGTGATTTTTTTTTAACTTAGTAGGTGTGGGCTGTAAAGGATTTACATAAAAGTTTTGGGAGGTTTTCCACAGGCAGTTTGCCTTCCTGAAGAGAAAAATCTATGTATAAGATTTGCTTAACAGGGAGCAGCAGTGCAATATTCCTGTCTTCTTTATTACTTTAGAGGGAATGGGGCCCTCTGCAATCTCTTTTCCCTTATAACCTGTGCTGGCTCAATCCAAAATCTTTGCAAGCCAGATGGGGTTGGGCTGTGGTAGGCCAAAAAAGAGCCAACAGGGCCAGATGGGAAAAACAGCAGTCCTGCTTACCTCTCCCTTTAGCTTCATGGAGATTTTGAAGAACATCTCCTAATGTCTAGCAGAGCAAGGTGTCTTCCAGGATAACCATGGGCAGAAAGCACTCCTGGAATTAATTCCTTGGCAGATGTCTCTGTGCTGCTTAGTACTGTGGTAGCTCAGTGATATTAGTGTCAGACAGAGAAACAGAAAATAACTATTTCCTTCTGAAACTGCCAATTTAGTGTGCAGCTGGGAACCATCGTGGTCTCATTTTGATCCAGAGTTCATCAGAATAACTCTGAGGAAGGCAGAGAGAACTGAACTGTGAAGTTCACTATATCATCTTTGTTGCAGGAAAGAAAGAGGATCCCCTGGTGACTCCTCAGGAGCCTCGTCTGCATGTCCAGCATTCAGGCTCTCATTCGGGACAAAGCCGAGGACTCCAAGGTACAGATTGCAATCATGAGCTTTTATTTCCTGTGATTCAGAAGTCACAGTGGGAGCTAATGTGCATAGGGCTGACCACAGCCTGCCAGCTGGGTTGGGAACTAGAGCAAGGTAGTCTGAAATGCTTCTGGCTGGTGGTGAGCCCAGTGCGTGGGCCCTGAGTGCCTCCCTCATCGGAGCCATCAGGCTTGAGTCCCCATGGATTTCTCCTTGGTAATGGTGTGATATAGTGTTGTTACCACTACCATAATTAGCTGAATATCTTTTGGGAAATCTGTCAATAATTTTTGCTCACCAATTGGCAAAACACGTGTGGTGATTTGACAGCCTCTAGAGACAGTTGTTCAGTATGTTTGTAAATGTTCTGGTTTGTTGGGAATTTTTTGTCTCTCTGTCAGAGCATTATTTATTCATTCATTTTTTTTAGTGTTCAAATAAATCTAATTATTACTCCATGAGTTAGTAAGGTATCTGTTACAAAGGACAGTGTTGTGTACCAACTTGCATGATGCTTAATGCTGAACTTTTTATGTCGATAGGAGTTGTACTGTAGAGAAAAACACTGTCCCCTGAAGGAAGACAATGTCACAAGACGGAGACAGGGGCTGGTTTCTCCCCCATGCTGTGGGTAGTAGTCCCTAATTTTTGCTATTGTCTCATTGTTTCTGGTGCCCATAAGGCAATAGCTGTCTGAAACAAGTCCTCCCTCTGCCCTCCTTCCTTTGTATGCTTTGAATAGCTGCTCCCTTGCAAAAGGGTGGGGAGAAATCAATACCTCTTCCCTCAGTTGTGACTAGTTTGCTTCTGCTGAGTGACAAGTGATTGATTTGCCTCATCTCCCACTCAGAGGCAGCCACAGCTCTTCTATTCATGCTGTACAATGGGGAGAGAAGAGTGAAAAGTGTTGTATGAGAGGCAAATCTGAGGGCAGATGTCACTCTGCATAGCTCATCGCTTGAACTGGCTGCTGCTTTAATGAGGATATCTAAGGAGCTGCTGGGGAACACAGCCATACCTTTAGCTGCAGATCTGTACCACCAGATATCAGTTATCAGTGTTGGAGTGTGGATTCATACTCTTTTATCAAAGGCTATAACTCATTTGAAAGGATTCATAGGTCCATATATATAAAGGTTATTGGATTCTCTCTGTTCTTTAGCTCAGAAGTGCAGAGTAATTGTCAGCAAAATTAAGAGAATGGAACGCCTTTCAGCATATGGAGAGGCATTAAAACCATTTCTCTTCATTAAAAAGTGCACACTGAAGATGAAAACATCACATCTATTATGCATGCTGCATCTTGTACTTGTGGTAACCTGTGGTTTGCTTATTTTAATAATATACTGCATCTTTTCTTTTGTGTTACCCTTAAATCAAGCAGTTGAGTAAATTATTGCTATTAAGAGTATACAGAAGAAGAACTAAAGAAGCTTTCTGTCAGGATCTAAAAAGAAAGAAACTGTTTAGTCATAACAGATTGCAGTATTGCTTAACAAGTTTACTATTTTACTTTACCATAATACTAAACTTGCCTATAAAATTAAAAGTGACTTTTGGCATCTATTTTTAATGCTATAATATTGGCTGACTCTGTGATGGTGTGTTGGAAAAAAGAAGAGGTTAAATCTTGCTCTCTGGTGATAGGGTTCCAGATACCAGGACAGCACGTAAATAAGAAGATAAAACTTAGTAGCAGGACTAAAAAAATACATGTTTTTAAATGCCAAACAAATCAAAACATACTGAAGAAGTCAGATGCAAGTTTGGGGAAATTGTATTAATTTGCATTAGAATTCTAAAGGGTCAATATATAATTTTCTGGGAAGTGTAATTTCCCAAAGCAAAACCGAAATTTTGTTAGAGAGGATTGGACTATTCATACTTACGCATAGTGAATCATTTACTGGAATATTTTTAGAATTATTTTAAATTGTTTGTAAACACAGTGTGATTCGTGAAACTTTCAAGCATACTTTTTCCAGTCTAAGATTTTCTTGCATGGTGTTCCTATTGTTTTCATTCAAATATTCACTGCTTGTTCTTGCTAGTAGCAGTATTGCTATAACTATTTGCAGCACCACTGTTTTAGGCAGGGTGTGCATACCTATTGCAATACAGCAGGCCTTGTGCCA
Source organism: Apteryx mantelli (assembly GCF_036417845.1). Lineage (NCBI taxonomy): Eukaryota > Metazoa > Chordata > Aves > Apterygiformes > Apterygidae > Apteryx > Apteryx mantelli. The sequence continues at coordinate 64,330,316 of NC_090020.1, forward strand.
AGGAACTTAAAGCGTAAGTATATAATGAGACAACAGGTGTATGCCATTCATTGTTGCATAATGTTAGTGATATTTCTTGACTCATTGTGTATATCACTTCAGAACTGAGGCATTGCAGGAAACCTTGCACAAATACCTACTTGTATAATAATTTACAGAGCATATGGCTTTCAGGATCAATCTTATACAACAGCTACCATCTTTGCTGGCATGTTACAGACTGAACCAGAGAATTAAAGCTAAGGACTAAAGTTTGTATTGCAAGTGTGCGCAATAAAAAGGATCATTAAATACATTGCATATTTCTGTCCTTCTCTTGCATTTCCCATTCCCTAAGCAGAGACACAAATCTTGTTGCCTTTCATTACCTTCTCTTGTCAGCTGCCTGTCCTTCACAGGCAAGTCGCCTGCTCCCTCCTGAATAGGTCCAAGAATGTCCTGGGCTATGTACTTGTTATAGGTAAACGTGACAAATCGTAATGACCACTCTAACTGGGTTGCATTAATTCCAATTTAATAAAATAATTGAGCAAGTCACAAGTAAGCAAAACAGCGCTGGGCGGCCGGGGACTCTCTGCTCCACCAACGGCGCGCAAAACTCCCCCGCTCACAGTCCCCTTATATGCGGCTCTAGTTCCGGGTATACGTGGCACTTCCTGTAACTTCTGCGGTTGCGCCGACTGTTGTTAGGGGGTCTTCTTCAGCCCTCTGGTGGTCGTGGGGATGAAGGCTGGAGTCTTCCTCGGCGTTGTGAGTGATGACCTTCAGGTCGTGTGCACACATTTCACAATACAGTTGTGCAATACTGCCATATTAGGTAATCTAAACTAACATTGCAGTTTCGCTAGCTCAGTGGAATCATCTCGGGTGGGGGACATGTTCTCGTTACAGGATGTTGTAGTTTAGCCCGTACTTAGCACCTAGTTTCATCGTACAATCACTTCCCGAGTTGATGTAACAAATTAGCACATATCACATACTGAGTGTGTACATCTGAGGCTTGGGAACAGGTCATCCACATCGCCCTTTTGGTGGCAGCCCCCCTCATTGGCGCGGCTGGTTTAAGGTGCTACTGTGCATCAGGCGATGGGCAGGGACAGTAATATCCCATTCCTCCCCTGAAAAGGGGCTGCCTGCTGCAATGATCCTTGGTCTACCTGACTGCTCTGTGGGCCCCACATAGCCCGTGTGGTGCAGAGCTTGTTTCAGTTACTGGAAAAGGGCTTGGTTTTGTCTTCATGGTTTTAGCAACCCTACATTTTCTGGGGACTGGGCAGAGAAAAAGACATACAAGCAAACAGAGGTAAGTATGCACCAAAAAACCCCACGCTTCCAAGCAAAGAGCAGTATTGAGGTGAAAGCACCCATTTTATTTGGGGAGATGTTAGTGAATAGCTTCTTGTGTCACCTCTGAAGACTGTGAAATTTAACTAGCGCAAACTGAGGGAGAGCAGTGATCAGAATCACCTAACCTATGGGAATCAACTAGCCTACTGTTTGCGAGACAGTTTTGTGTTCTTCTTTGGCCATGGGCTTCATCACTCTATTGTTGGAGTGAGGGAGGGGACCCCGGAGTAACGATGAGTCTCAATATGAGTATGGTCGTTCTCCTTTTATTAGAGCTTACACAAAGTATATATATCGACAAGCAATACGCATGCGCTAGCAATAGTTACATGATTGGTTACAGTTTCTGTCCCTACGTATAAAGCGGGTACATGATTGGTGCAAGGTTGCTGACTGCGCTCCATCGACATTTATGGAACCTAGTTCCGTCCAGACTTGTTTACCAGTTTTGTGAATACCTTCTTTTGTAGTGCTCAAGGCCACTATACGGCCACGTTCAGCAGGCTTCAGCAGGTTCGCTTGCCTTGGCCTACATAAGGCCGCTTTCAGCAGGCTCGCTTGCCTTGGCCTAGATTCCTTCCTCTACCCCGAAGACGGGATTGCTCATCCCAATCAGATCATGCCCTCTCTCGCTTAACCATTCCTCCACAATTCCCCCTTCTTGTTTATGAGCAATCCAAGCGTGGTGCACTACTTTTAGCAAAGCGTTCTTCAGGTAGCTTAGAACTACGCATAAGCACAAACTAACAACTACAAGGATTAGTAAAATGCGTAAGCCTTCAGTAAGGAATCCCGTTAGCCATTGTGGTAGAGTTCCAAACAGGTTAGTTAGCCATTCATCGAATAGCCCATGGTTCTGACGGATCTTGCTGGTATGTTCCTTCAACCACTGCAATTGTCTGTGAATTGATTCACCATGATTAGACAAATTCATGCAACACATACCTTCAAAATCCTCACAACCATGATCTTAAGCTAATAACAAAAATCAATTGCAGCCCTATTTTGCAGAATAGCATGTCAAGAAGGACAAAAACACTCTTTCAGTAGGACTGCGTAGGGTAACCTTATCATTACAATTTGGTGAGAGCCCTGTGGCCGCCTGTTTACTACGGGTGGCGGTCCTACGCCCCGTTATATTTCTCCACCAATTTTTGTTGGGTGCCAGCAGTGTCAATTTGCCAAGATAACATGGACCACCCATTACATTTTTTGGAATTCCCTGCCAGGCCCTCTCACCACATATCAAAAAGACGTCTGGCGGCAAGGCCTTTTTTTCCTTTTTTTTTTTTTTTTTTTTTGGTACCATTGTTCCAAATTGGGTGCCCCCTCTTTTGCCTCAGCTCCAAGGGCTCCCAACCCTTGGCGGCTTGTCGTAAAATTTTCCAATCATGTGGTTCCCATTTCCCCTGACCATTCTGTTGTAGCACGGGGAACGCCAGTGCTGTGGGGCCCTCGGACCCCGCAACAGGCTTCCATTGTCTTTCTATTATAGCGTCCTTGATAAAACCACTCCAGCGGGACTCCCTTGGAAGTCCGGCGAGGGGATTTATTAAGCAGGGAGGTACTCCTCCCTCTTTCTCTTGCGCCTGCAGCTCCACTTTTTTCAGGCGTTCCGATAGCTCCTGTAGCACTCTTACGGTTTCTTCTGGTGACGGTGGTACTTTATTTCTGGTGTCAGGCGTGTTGTCCCCCGAAGACTCGCTGGACGAAAGCAGCGGGGGGTACTCTGATGGAGTCTGGCGTGAGCGGGTGGTCTCGTTGAAGGAGGGTAGAGGCGGCCGCTGAGGTGGCATAGGCAGCGGCAACGGTGGATGCAGGGGACTGTTGCTAGGCAGCGGCGGGGGGGGAGCACTAGGAGGGGGTCGGCACTCCTTTCCTCCCAAGTCTCTGAGGTCAGCAAGGGGCGCGGCCGCCGCCCCTCTCTGATCCTCCTCCGGGTGCACTTCCGCGTTTGCCTCAGAGCTCGGACCAGCCGGCTCTGAGGAAACCTCCGCTTTCTGGGACGCAGCGGGTGACGGCGCTGACGATGCCCCCCCCTCGGAGTTCTCCCGCGCCCTTTGCAGTGCCTCCCTGACAGACCGGCTCATTGCCGTTAAAGTCTCTAGTACGGTGTTGCAAAGTGCGCGAACAGCTTTCCCGTCCCTCAGTTCCAGCTTTTCCAGTTTTACTGACAGCTGCTCAAACATTTTTAATAGTTGAGCCGTGGACGGCTTTGTCCCCATGGGGGTGGTAGGCGAGGCTGTGCCTGACGACTCCGGAGATAACAACGTCAGGGGCTCCCGCCATGACCTCGGCGGGGCTGTGCTGCCCTCCCCCGGTACGGGCGGCGACGAGGGCCCTGGGCATGGCGCACTGCCGGCTCCCTCAGGAGCGGACGGAGGCAAGGGCTGCGGGGGGGGCGGTGGCGGAGGGACCGACGGTTGAGCTCGCACCACCTTAACCTCCTTCTTGTCCTTGTCTCCACCCTCGATGGTCTTATGCCACATTGTTTCTCCGAAATCTCGCCATTCCGATACGGAAAATAACAAGTGTGTATCCGAAAAATGTTCCCATTGCTGCCCCAGTTTAATCAACCTCTGTAACTGCTTCACCGGTGCGTCAATTCCTCTCTTGGAGAGTATACCGGCTAGCAAGGTGGCCGCGGCATCTGCTTCCATGCCGCTGTCTGGGAGACGGGGCGCGACCCCGGTACCGTGTCTGGCGGCAGCCTTTGTTTGCCAGCACTTCCCCCAGCCCCTTCTTATTATCCCCCACTCCCAGTCCTCTCGCTGCTTACCGCAGTCACGGACCATCAGCCGAGGTCAAGCCTCTTGGTAGACGCGGCGAACCATCCTCTGCTACCAGATGTTGGAGTGAGGGAGGGGACCCCGGAGTAACGATGAGTCTCAATATGAGTATGGTCGTTCTCCCTTTATTAGAGCTTACACAAAGTATATATATCGACAAGCAATACGCATGCGCTAGCAATAGTTACATGATTGGTTACAGTTTCTGTCCCTACGTATAAAGCGGGTACATGATTGGTGCAAGGTTGCTGACTGCGCTCCATCGACATTTATGGAACCTAGTTCCGTCCAGACTTGTTTACCAGGTTTGTGAATACCTTCTTTTGTAGTGCTCAAGGCCACTATACGGCCACGTTCAGCAGGCTTCAGCAGGTTCGCTTGCCTTGGCCTACATAAGGCCGCTTTCAGCAGGCTCGCTTGCCTTGGCCTAGATTCCTTCCTCTACCCCGAAGACGGGATTGCTCATCCCAATCAGATCATGCCCTCTCTCGCTTAACCATTCCTCCACACTCTATCTTCCTACTTTCAGTTTCTTATCTATTACAAAAAAATAATAGAACTTCTGGTCTTCAGGAGGATGTTGTGAGGATAAATATTCTACGATATTTCCAGAGTTTAAACTGGAAAGGAAGATCCACACTCTCAGCATGAATGCCTGAAGGGTATTATTGTTCATTTTTGATTATTTGTTCTTTTGGTAATCATCATATTGATATGAACTATGCTGCGATTTTTAAGAGGATGGAAAACAAAACTACATAGGAATCTACAGTAAATTACTATTCATTTGCACTTCTTTTCAAATGTTACAGTTTGAAAGTTTTGGTATTTTTTTCTAATTTGTCTTGTTCAATTGCAGTTGAAACCCTTCTTTCGGGACCTGACTCAAAGTTTACTGAATCCAGCTGGAGTTTTTCCTATGTTTTTAGCAGTCACTGGAACAGGTTCCTGGGAAGAAATGTCAGGTATTAACAGGTAGTAGCGAAAACTTTTGATCACGAAGGACTACTTTTACATGTGCTAATCAGTAGTAAACAACATCAATACAGAGAGCAAGGTCTCGCAGTCTAGGCTAAAAAGCCTTGTTGTATCAAAATGCCACCTCCGAACTGTCTGCCCACCTCAGTGGGGCTGACCCCAGCCCAGTGCCAGCGTATGGCACCGCACAGGTAATGCCTGCTGACACTGTCCTGGCTCCAGCTTGTGAAGGCACTCACAGGAGCAGGCACTGATTCAGAGTGAGGACAAGTGAAATGAAATAAAACTTGGCTGGAATCAGCTGCTAGTAGCTGCTGCCTTTGGTTCTTCTTCTAGTTCTGTAGAAAATTCAGTGTTTTTTTCAACCTGTGGTCCACAGAGTCCTTCAAAGGAAGCGTCCTTGCAGCAGTGCTAAGGAGTCAGAGAAAAGCAATTAAGGAAAGAAAGTGTACTGGCATTGCCCATACAAGCTCCTGGCATTGGCTATGTCATAGCCTCCAGGCCATGGGAAAACTTTAAGGAGTCCACAAATCAAGAAAGGTCAGAAATGCTTTGTAAATCACTGGCACAGCTCTCCAGGGTCAGAGAGTGCTGTCTCAGGTTCTTTGTCTGATGGACCAAAGCATTATTTTTAATATGCTGTAGAATTGCTTTCACCATAAGAGAAAGTCCCTGATAACAATCAGAGTTATAACCCGGAGCCAAATACGAACTCGCTGTGCACTTGAAGGGCTTCTGAAATTTGAAATTATCTTCACCTTTGCCCCTTTGATTCTGTATATGCATGACCTGTATATGCATGTCTTTTCAGTTAAGGTGGCACAAAAAAAGTTCTATATTTAGACACTAATTCTGCACTAAGGAAGTAGTGTCTGGATGCCATTTAATTCAGTGGGCTCAGAACTTGGTCTTTATTTTACTTTATGCCCTAACAGCTGGCAACATAAAACTACTTATCTGGTGGTTCTTCTATTTTATAAACATTAAATATTGAAAACAATTTCCTTCTCATTAACAATATGGCAAGTAGTCTGTGGATGCACCAAATATAGTCTCCTCTTTGAGAAGTAGTTTGCCTCTGCCTGAATGCCAGTTAAGTTCTATCTACTTTGGAAAATACTGTTGGAAGGCAGTGGATTTAAGAGTTCAATGTTATACATATAATAAAGCAGAGAGTACCTTAGTATTGGTTTGGGAGAGTGGTCCATCTAATAATTTTAAAAATCATTGGCTGATGTGACTATTGATCACAAAACTGTGGATTTTGTGAGAACAGTCATTAAGGTCAGACATGTATCTCACTTGGATCACAAGAGTGTATATTTGTTTGAGAAGTTTTATGTTCAAAACATGGGGAAGTAATCCCTGGCAATGCCCATCAATGTCAGTTTTAAGGGTGCCTTTGCAATAAGATTCTGCTATCCAAAGCTTTGCATTGTCACCTTCCTGCCAGGGTGATGAACTAGGGAATTTCCCCTGAAAAATCTATTGTTCCTACCAATACGTATGTCTGGAACAGAGCTGAACAAACTTTCATATTTCAGCATCAGAAAAAAATATTTCTCTGCTTATAAAACTCCTACCTGGGCAGGTTTTAGTTGGGGCATGTGGGATGGTTGTAATTTCAGCAGGAACTGACTAGATCAGGGCCTACAAGACAGCAGTGCAACTGAGCTGGAGCAAAGAAGAAGGTTTCTGTTACTGTTAAGGACTGTTTGTAGTTCTTGAACCTTCATAAAGAAATATGAGAATGTGAAAGGGCTATTTTTGTTTCCCATACAAATATTTTTTGTACACTCAAGAAGGGACAGCATAGGAGTTCCTGGATCAAATGACATAACTATCTCCTTTCGAACAACATCTGTTGCTGGGCATTTCAGGACCAAAAAAAATTCTTCTTTTGTCTGTTTACAACGATGAGGTTAGAAAAGGATTATTTTCTTCTAACTGAAGCATGTACATGGTCAATGTGTCCTGTAGGATATAAACTGACATCTCTTATATACTTCTACCCTATTAAGTCTGCTAAATAACTAGTGATGAACACATGATTTTAACATAAAATTTTAAGCAGCGGGCATGAGTTCCAATACATGGACTTTGGCCAGATATTCCAAGGTGCTGTTGCAAGTCTGATTTATTGTTCTTGACCTTTTAATGACTAATGCTCAGGTTAAATGGAGTATCAAAAGTATCTTGCTCAAAAATGGTCTATGAATCTAGCAGCTGCTAAATGTCCAGTAAATGTCCAGCTTCATCTTTGCAGATAGACTCTTCATTTCTTAATAAGAATAAGCCAACAAAATATCATATTCAGTTATGCACTTCCTCACAGAAATTTTTGTTTCTTTCTAACCTCTTCATATCATATTCTTCCCTATAAGAAATCTGACTATGATGATTAAAGCAAAAAACCTAAGAGCCAGGATGATAGAAGTATGCCTAGAACCTTCAAAAATGTGATTGGGGACATAAACTTTGAGATGTTTTGTTTCCATGCTGCATCTTAAATTTTAGTATTAGGTACTAAGTGTCTCATATGAAAGATGGCTTTTTTTTTTTTCCAACAGGGTAGTGAGATAATTTTTTATTTAATCTGGACCTAGGTTTTAATTAAAATATCACCTTGTACTAAGACAAAGTTTACCAAGCTTATAGCACAGACAGTACTGCCAGCTGAGAACACTATTTTCTGATGCTCAGGTGCACATAAGTAAAAGACTTTATTTCTTTCCTCAGGTTATCCTTAGTAAAAATAAGTTTGTTTTTATGGGTTCATTCTCAAAGCTTTGATTTTTCCCAATATATCTCTTATTAAACAAAATTGATTCTAGGGAATCTAAAAAAAACCCAACAGATTTTAAATGGCAGAAAATTTAAACATTATGTAAAAGTTCTGTTTTAATATACAGGGAAGTTAAAACCATTACAGATATTTGTATGATATGTATTGAGCATGCAGCCTGTAGTTAAGCCATGTTTTCTTCTGATTAACTATGAGACCCAGAGTTTGTGGTGGGCTTTTAAATTCTGCCCTGAATTGAATCTGCTGAGTAACAAGAAAGATCTGATCCTTGCCATTGCATATCTTAAAAAGAGGTGATGAAAACAGTAGCTGGTGTATCAACTCTTGAATTAATATGACATTAGAACAGTGAAGAGAATAAATCCGTACCATCAGCAAGACACCTCAGTTTTGTCTCAGATATTCTGAGTCCCTTCAGACACCTGCACCACATTTGGGAACAGCAGGGCAATCGTGGGTTTTAAAGTATCTGCAAAAGCTGTGCTCTCTCAGAAATCCTACCTCCAGTAACTTCACTCTGAGGGGAAAAAAAAATTATTTTTCAGAAATATGTTCCAGCAGATGTTTTGGGGAATAATGTTAGTCATACAGCAGGCATTTTGGAATTACAAGCATAGAGAACATGTAAGGCCTCTTTCCATTCCAGCCCCTTCTTTAAAAGCACTCTCATTGGATTTTTACGCTGGACTCACTGTTTATATTATGCAGACCTTAGCCTGCATTTGATGCATTTTGACAGCAGAAAAATGAACAATCCCCAAAATGAGCAATGCCAGCTACTTTTGTGTATTTGACTTATAATATTGTTGCACTTCTTTTCTGTAAGCCTGGCTCTTTTGAATTCAAGTGCTGTGTTTTTTTTCATGTGCATGCATATATACACACACATTACAAAGAGCGATTTTGGAGTAACCTTCAAATATTAGCAATGGGGTGTATTAGTGCCCTTGGGACGGGAGGCAGAAGTGGCTGATGTGCTAGAGCAGATAAAAGGCTGTGAACTAGGACAGCAGTTTCCAGAAATGTTTCCAGGCTGCCAGCAGGTGGGAATACGAATAATCTCTCCTCCCTGGTCCAATGTGGGATATTCCTCCAAAATGTTCCCCTTATGCTCGTCTGTGAGACGTTGGACAGAGCTGGGTGTTGCTGACTCAGCTGCGAGCTTGTCATCCGCCTTCCCTTGTCAACATCTGGGGCTCTTGCCTGGAGGCAGCTGGGGACGTGGGGCTTGAAGAGGGAGCATCACCGGGAAAGGGCAGAAGAGGGTCTCGTGGAGGAAAAGAAAGTGCTGTGGAGTACTGATGTGGCAGGAATTAGAGAGGGATGTGAGAAAGCCCTTTTAGTCTCTGGAGGACGAGAAGAGGAGGAGCAGAAGGATTCGCATGTCTTGTGGGAGAATCGCTAAAGGAGAGGGGAAAGAGGGCAGGTGTGAATGTGAATGTGTCAGCAGAAAAAAAAAAAGGGCCCTCCTCTCTTAGCATGTTCCTGTCCTTTTCAGATTTCGGTTGACTGCTGATTTTCCGCATCAAGGAGCCAAAAGACATTTTAATCATATTTTTGGTGTGATTGCTTCTGTTATTTTATCTTACTCCTGGTTAGAGTGATTCATTTATATTTACTATAAAATTTTCTGCAGCCTCTTCTCTAGGATGTTCACACACAGGCAGGCTTTAAATAATAACTTTAAGTCCTTAGAGTAATGACAGTACAATGCTCTGGGAAGAATTCCTTCATGGTCACAGATGGTGCTGAGGAAATATTTCACAATGAATAATTTATCCAGCAGACAGATATAATGTTCCCAGCTAGTTCATGAACAGATCATGAAATTATTTGTTATTCAAAATTATTCATGCTTTTTTTCAGCAAATGGTCCTCTGCATCTGGTAGATAACCAGTTTCTTCCAATAACTGTGATACAGATTTTGTGCTCCATTGGTGAGTTTTATAAAATACTAACTGCTCTTTCTGTTCTCAGTCAATTGGGTGGCATATTTACTGCCTTGAAAGATACTGTATTGAGAACCTGTCCACATGATATGACCAGCTGAGAGGAAAATTAGCTGGGTAGGAGTTCAAAGAGGAAATGGACCCCCCCCTCCCCCAATACAAGTGATGAGATAGCTTCCTGCTAGAATGCTAGATAAGCATGATTTTAAAACAGATTTTGTTCCCATTGTGCACTATGTAAGAAAAATAAGTAGCCCATGGTCTTTTCAAAATGATGAAACTAACTTTAATTTCATTGCTGAACCAGATGACTAGTTAGTAAAACAGATTATCTCAGTTTCCAGAAGATGACTGATAGGCTCACAGTAGTGCCATGCATGTCTGGCTTCATAAGAGAAACCTATTCAGAGTAAAAGACTTATTTCAAAGCGAGAATTCCAGGAGGATGGTATGTATTTTAAGTGTAATATTCTGTTTCACTGACTACAATAGTAGTAATCTGTTAACCTCTGAGGCAGCACGTCTTGGGGCCTCATAAATATGGTTGCAAAAATTGATGAAAACATATAAAAATAATAAAAACCTCACAGCCACTGTTGAAGAACTTATTGAGGAAATGGAATGTTCTTTTCAAGGTACGTGAAGAGGCAGATAATGAAGCTAGAGTTTATGTATAAACACAGAATAAAACCATGCAATGAAAAGGAATGGTGCAAGCAATAAACCAACATACCCTAAATGATATCTGGGACTATGCTTTAGTAATCACTGGCAGCTTCATTGCATGTCAGCCACAGAGTCTATTAGATTCCCTGGCAAGTACAAATGACATACCTTTGCAGGGACTTGTTATTACTGCAAGGTTATCTCACTCGCTTACTTGGATGGTGTCTCGAATGAACCTCCCTTCCATCACACAGACCCAGGGGAATGTGCTGCAGTTTATGCCTGAATGAGCTGGTTTGCTTAAGATTTTAATCTTGGCTACTTAGCTTCAAGTGCTAGCTAGCCCATTTTCCTGGCTAAAGTGCCTAGATGCTGCTGGTCTGCCATAGTTCCCCGATTTCCTCTGTGCACCTGAGAATGGAGATATTCTTACATTGTTTGGCAAGGGCTGGAGGAGTGCTGCTTCTGCAGCACCGTGGCGGGCCAGAGCCCAGGGAGCCCTGCTATCTCACATGGGCAAGGGCAGCAGCAGTGTGGATGCGGGTGTCTGTAGGTACTCCTGCACTCAGGCTAGCTGTGCGAGAAAAGCATGTCCCATGAAGCCTGTTGCGTCTTGCAGAGGATTTGTCCAGCTGTATTTACTCATAGGGATCAAACTGAGCCCTCCTAACTGATACTAGCTTGGGAGTGTGGTGTTTGGCTCAGGCGGCAAGACTCTTCCAGCTGCTTCTCCCCCTTTCAGCTGCTCTCCCCCAGCAAGAAAGGAGTGGGGGGAAATCCCAGCCAAATGCTGACAACTTCAATGTATGCATTCATATGCAGAATGCAAAGGATGCTGTTTAAAAGGAGAAGCACATGAGCCTCACAATGGATGACAGCGATACCTGGCACACGCAGACCAAGTAGTTTTCTAAATTGGTTCCTAACAAAGCTTGTAATAATCTAGAATTAGGAGAGGATTCTAATCAATGACTGTCTTTGCTAGCATGTGAGAGGCACAAAGGTTTATCATTTGAAACCTCTTTTGCAGCAGAACATCCCCAAAGTAATGCAGTTAACTTTAGTGATGTTTGGACTACATGAATAGAAATATAATGGATAAGAATAACAGAGTCTTCTTAGAAATAGGTGTTTTGAAAATGAATGCCACTTCAAAACAGCTGGGTGTGGGGAGGGTGCATCTCTTGGCATCCATTTTTTGAAAAAGCTTTGCTTTTTCCCCCCAAATTTTTGGAAAGTTAAAAAAAAAAAAGAGAGAGAAAGAAAGCATGGCTGTGCAAAAAGATCTGCTTTACCTGGTTCTTTGCACTACTGGACATGATAGGATAGTGGGCTAGATTTATTAAAAACAATTCCAGGATAAGCATGCCTTTGAGAAGTGTGAAAAAACAAGGCAAATAGACTAGGGCAGCAGAGAGTATTTCAAAGCATTTCACTGAACCAAATCTGTAACTATGCCTTACTGTGACCTAGGAATGAAAAAAAAAAAAAAAACCCTTAAAAAAAAAAAGCAATTTCTTTGGAATTGGGTCAGAAGTGATTTTAAGGCAGAAAACAACAGTGTTGAGCACAAAATACTCATAAATGAGGTAAAGCAGAAATGAACACAGCTAAAGAAATGGCAGTTCTAATCTGGGGTCATGAACGCTTATATTTGATCACTTATATTTTCCTTTAGGGAGTTTGTTTATGATTATGTACAAAAACTGCTGAACTCTGGTCTACTTCGAGTCCCGGCATAGAACAGCTAAAAACATATTAGAAAGAGACTGACACTTCATAACTGTGGTGTAAGACAGGGCACAACTGTACAGAAAAGGTAACAGCCTGGTATGCTTATACTGATAGTGGTATGCAACAAGAAGATTACACGATCTTCTGTAGAAAAGCTATTTCATTTAGGCTGATTCCACCCTTTCTGGCTGAGAAACACTATGTCTGCACACATGTAGACATACATCTACACACCAGGAGTGCATCTAGCCTTAGTTGTAGCCTATTAGTCCAGTAAGCATGGTATTGCCATTGCTACCTCTGCAAGGCTGCAGGATTTGTCAGGCCTTGTCCGAACCTGGCCTGCTGGGAGCTTTGTTTTAGCTTGTCTAGCTGTAACAGCAAGTTTTCTAATGACCAGGTAGCTATTGCCTAATTTGTTTTACTTTTGCTTACAATCATATGGTATAACCATAACTTTTATACAGATAGTTGTAACAAGTAGTTATTCTGTGTAGAATGAAATATTTATGTCCCCGTGATGATGGGGTGGAGAGCAATACAGGCATGGTGTGATAGCAAATGCCCTGTCAGTGGGGACACAGGCTGTTGTGTAGGGGGTGAAGCCATGGGTTGATAACTGAAGAAGAACAGAATGACAATGGCAAGTCCAGGCTTCTTTATTCTTTTTCTGTAACAATTAGATTTGGACTAATAATAATTCTTTGATTTAGCTATTCAGCCTGTAAGATTTAAATTACCCTAACAACAAATTTTTAGCTTGGAGTTTCTCTTTTGCCTATGACAATGGTTTGAGTGTAGCACAGTGGCTATGTCTAAACCTGAGCAGAGCTTAACTGTGCCACCAAACGTAAGCCATTTTTAATTGAGCTCTCCAGTTACGGCTCATTTCAATTACAACCTCACTACTTTCTCAGCAGGGTGACTCCAGTTAGCTCTTCCATGGCTTTGGTCTTCCATGATGGGATTTGCAGGCTGCCGTGACTTGGCTGCAGTGCAGGGATGGTGTGTATGTGGGAAGAAGCGGAGGTCAGGGCAGGAAGGTGTCTGGGTGACACGGTGAGCTGGCGATATGGGTAAGCCTGCCTGGCATCCTTGTAAATGTGGGAGTTCAGGTTTTAACCTCTCCCACCCCAACCATGCACAGAGCTCCCTGTTGGAGAGTATGTGGCTCTCTCCAGGCTCAAGTGAGGGTGTGGGTCAGCGGCTGGCTGTGTCCATGGCTGGACAGCCTGAGCTCCAACACCTGTCCCTGCATTAACACGATAGTGTGGATGAAGTATAGGGGCTCCTTCTGCAGCCCTACCTGGAATGCATCAGAGGCTGAGTTATCAGAAGCAGCTTGAAGATTAAGAGACTGAGCTCACTGACTTCAAGGGGCTTTGGATTAGAGCATAAATTTCTATTTAGTTTGAGCAATGCTGGTAGAATTTATTATCGTGACTGCAAATGAATAAAGGAGTAACTCAGGTCAAGATCCTGCTCCCAGTGAAGCTGGGCAAAAGTTCTTTCTAAATTGTGCGGGAATATAATTAAGCTCAATAGCCTAACGGATGTTAATATGCTTTTAAATGGTTCTAGATGTACATACACGTACTGATCATATTCCTTAAGTATTCTTCAGGATCTACTGTGGCACGTGAAGGAGTTTCATGTATTCACTGGGTGTCATGAAATACCTTGGCATACTCTGGCTGCTTAAGCACAAAAACCCCAATACAACTGTGAGGAAACTTCTAGTTTCCCTAAGTGGATAGAGATAGAAGAAAACAAGGAAATCGTGTACAGTTTGCCTACTGTTTAACTTACAAATGAAAAGCTTTCCAAAGATTTGTCTTTTCAAACGTTGTGGTATAACGGGGGAGTGAATAGCTTCATGGACCAGCGAAGTGTGATCCTTCATGAATCCATGGTAATAGAAATAGGTGAATATTGTACATAGAAGCCTGGTATTTATTTGCTCTATTCAAAATGTGAAATTTGGTCTATATTTAGATAATTGCTGTTGATTATGTTATCATGAAGAATTTGATAAATATACAAAATAAATGGGAGTCAGACACAAAAATATTATTACCTGAGCTTAAAATTTTTGTTCATAAAGCTCAATATAATGATATTTCACAGTGGAAGGTACTGGAATAGGATATGTCTGGGTAATGAACCGGTGATCTTCTATTGAGGGGACTGATGGAATTGTGACATCAAGTAGTCTTATTCAGTGCTCTTGCAATGAATTTTCTCCCCAGTTAATTTTTTGCTTCTATTACCTTAAGAAATGAAAGAAACCTTAAGTATGGTCATTCTTCCAATCTGGCAAATGGCTATTTTTCCTTGCTGCTATTAAAACATTTAATTTGCTTAAAAAGACAGGAATATTTTAGTCTTTATTGAATTGAGATATCAGTCTTCAAAAAATTTCATATCCTTTTTAGTCCATTTATTTTTAAATATATTCTTTGGAACTCTTCTTTCATTTCACAGCCACAATTCCTAATGGGCATGAAGGTTCACAAATAACTTCCCTACTTCAACATTTTTGAACCTCACCAGAACTTCAGCAACAGCATTATGGCCGGGATTACTGATTTTGGGTAGCCTTGTGCTTAGCTTCCTGAGGTGAGGGTACTACACATGTTGTTGCCCAACAGGGCATCTTGGCCAGCAAGGCCTATCTTGCCTGCCAGCACGCAGGGAACTTAGTTCATCTCTATGGCAGCCTAAGGGAGGGGGACACTTCTCCTGACCTCAGCAAACAATGCATTTATGCCTCTGACTATGAGAACTGATTATCACTATCTTTCACTGTCTCCAGTGTGTTATTAGCTACATAGCAAAGTTCTCTACAGTACCATAAACCCACAAATATCGACAAGTGAGTGAGTGAACTAAACAAAAACTGAGTTTATGACATATCTGCATTCATAACACACCCCACAGGTGAAGCCTTGGCTTATTGAAAGGAACGAGTTTCGGCATCACCTTCAACCTCAGGCAGTACTCCATTCATGAAACGCTGCCTGCCAACAGCCTCCAGACAGCTGTTTGTCCCATGCACAGAGCAATATCCCACTGATCCTCCTGTCTTCTCAGTATGGCTGCCTACCAAACGAAGCCCATTTCTGACAGCTTAGCCTAGCTAGCACAGGTACTCTCTGGGAATCCTGGATATCTATTTTGGTTGCTCGTACAGGATAAAGTCTTTTCCTCTTTGCTTTCACTGCTGGTGTTACCTACATCAGTGAGATTAAGCTGGCATGGCAGCATAGCACATGCTGCAATTACAGCTCAATTTTGCTGGGTGAGCATAGCTTTGGACAGGGGACTATGGAGTCCAAAGCTTATTGGAGTCTCTGCCTGCTGAGACCTCATCCGCAAACATGGAAGCAGTCTGACAGAAAACCAAAGTGGGGAATATGTATGCTCTTTATGGTGAGCCAGGATCCTGACTGATAGAGGGCAGTTCTTCACTAGGGCCTGGTTTTCAGCAGTAGGTGCTCAGTGCTTCTTGCAAGCAGGTACCTCTACTGTGCCTCAAACCGGACAAGGGAAAATTAAAAGAAAGTTGAGCTGCTTTTGAAATCATAACCTGTCATGGTTCAACACCTCTCCTGATCACGGTCTAGACTGTTTCATCTAATCTACAGTGTTATGGTTTCTGAGTTCATCATTTTGTTTCCATTTGCACTGAACAGTAGCCTGAAAAGGGATGAGAGTAGGGGATTTGCTTTATAGCATCCCTTTCTCCAGCTGGACTGTAGACAGACTAACAGCACTAGGAAGCCCCAGTGACTTTATAGGATTTGCATGTGATTGCCAGACTGGGTTACAAAGTATCAGGTTTGGCCTTGTGAATAGCTGTAGTTTCTTCAAAACAGGCACTGCTTCTCACATAGACCACACAATTAGCTTTATAGAGTTTATGAAATGTGCAACTTTTGTTCATTATTTGTATTTTGGCAGTGGTGTTGGGCAACCGTCATGGACCAAATCTTGTGTACAAACAAAGAAAGCTATTCCAATTCTGTTGCACCCCAAAAGCTTGAAATTGAAGTAGCAAACAAGAGATAACAGATGGAGACCAGATAGTTGTGGGAGAACAAGGAAGCAATGAAACAATGTTAGTCAGCATGATAAATGCACCTAATCATCAAAGTTTTTTTGGTGAGGAAGTAATGGAAAAGGAAGGTTTTGAAGATGAGTAATGAGTTAATTTGAGCACCTGTTTATCAAAAGCTCCTCACAAGCATATGCAGCAGTGCTGGAGAAAACATAAAGGGCTCCTTTGCAAATGTAGCCAGTGGGAGGGAGTGGCTGACACTCTTGGCCCTTGAGTAAAAGTGAGGAGAGATCTGGCTGTGTGGTAACAAATAGGAGACCAACTAACCGAAAAGAGACTTGAACACAAGGCTAAAATGTGGTCCATGTGACAAAGATGAAGGAATAATGGAGAGATGCAAAGAGATGAATGGCATAGTCAAGACAATTGATCATCCCAGCAATGTTCAGCGTAGACCCACGCAAAGCAAGGCTGCATCTGTCAAGGTCAGAGAAAAGGTTGTTGTAGTACTGGAAAGGAAATTACTGTCAGTTATATCCAGTTATATGAAAACTTGAAACAGTTATGTCTATATTGGTGGACAGGAAAGGCATGTATCAGAGATGTTATGCAGACATAAAATGCAAGGCATATGGATATCTGGGAAATGAGAGAGGCCCGAGTCAAGGAAGACCCAGTTTATGGGCCTGTCGACAAGCAGGACTGGAGCACTGTCCTGAAGCATCAGGGTGGATTGGGAGAAGTATTAAAAGCTCTTTATTAGCCACATGAAGTTTGAACTGACAGTCAGATATCCATGAAAAATGTTACAGAGGCAGACCAGGATTTCAGTTTGTGCTGAAGGAAATGGGTTAGGAACAGAAAGGTAGATCTGTGAGTTGTATGTGTTAGAGATGAGAGAGTTTCAGAGATAAGCACAGGGGAGAAAAGAAGGGTGCCAGGCAAAGGATTCCCATAGAAAGCTGAAAAGAAATGAAGAGGATCCTCTGAATAATGTGTCAGAGGAGTGATTAGGGAGGTGGTAGGGCAACCAGGAGAAGGCAGACTCTTGGATGCTCAGGAAGAATAGGGTCCAGGAGGAGCACAGCTGCTGTTGTTGAAGGCAGATGACAACACAAGGACAATGCAGACAGAATACTTGTTAAAAGAAGTCATTAAAGATCTGGTGATTCAAGTTATACCTGAGTACAGTGGAAAAAAAGTTGGCTTTGCAGTAAGTCTGAAGTTATTCCACTACATTCCTTGGTCTACCAAAATTAAAATCGAAACTGGGTGCTTCATAGGTATATCACAAACTTGTGAGTGATTTAAAGGTAGCAACCTGTTATTTTTGAAGTGGAAAGTAATTTATTGACTTCTTTACAAATTTTAATGTCCATCTCTGCTTCTGTAAGACATTTCCCACAATTTTGAATTTTATGTAGCATTTTGTTTGGGATTATAATTTTGTTTCTGACTCTATATGATCATATACATTAAATATTCATCACAGAACAGTAATTAAAATTAATAATCCCCCAGAAGATGTTTATAACTATTTTAAATACTCAGAACTTAATTAAGAAAGTTAGAGGATTAAAGGATTAAAATAAAGTTTTAAGGGGTGGCCAAGGGGTAAAATTGTGAGAATAAAATTATATTAAGCTTTTATAGTGTTAAGGCCAGGAGTGAAAAAGACCAGTAAAAATAGAGAAGAGAGACTAACTAAAATTAAATGTCAGGTTAACATAGAAATTACACCTGTTTATCTAACTTTTACTTTGTGTTAATTATTGGGAGACTACTTGGACATGGCTTGCTCCTAAGAGTAGTAATTTCAATGGGAATGTTACTACCATCTTCAGTTAATTTTTCATTAAGGTTCATAACCAAAAAAACTATTTAGAAAGTTGAGAAAATTGCAGCCTGTGATGATCAAAGCCCGAGCTTTCTGCATTTGATGCAACACCCAGCTGCACAGGGCTGGTCTGAGCTAAGCCGGGAGCTTGCACTAGAATGCAGTGATGGTGATGCTCCCTGAGTTACCCTAATGCTGAAAATGCAAAACTTTTGCTGTTGGAAATCATGGCTATATTTTGATTAAATAGTGAGGTGCATAAGCAAGGCTGCATAAGAAGAGCACATGAGGAGATTTGGCTTTTGTTTAGCATGTTATTTAAGATGAATCTATGACTCCAATACAGTTACTTGCAAACCTGTCACTGATTCACCAGGGACAAGATTTCATCCTCTGAAGGTATTGTTTAAAATGTTTAACCTCATGATTATTTTAAATTCTCATAATTGCTCAACATATGATTTTCTACTGCTGCTTCTAAATAGTAGCATTTGGTCATCTCCAAAGGTTTAGCTCAGGGTTTGGCACTTAGTAAAACTTTCTCAAAGCTCTACAGGAGCAAAACTTTGGTCATCAAAATCTCTCACCTTGAAAACCTTCACGCCTCCATGACAGCACTGCATTTTGTTTTACAGTCTAATGAGTCAGTTGGTTGGTTAACACCTGTGTTACTCTTTTTCTAGCTTTAATAAAAATGGGACTTCTAGGCCTCACTTTCTTGCAGTAAAGAAGTCCAATACAGTGTGTTTTATATAGAGAACTTTGCTTCAATACAGGTTTCCATTGCAATCAGTGCCAAAGTTCTTAAGGAAATTAACACAATGGCTTTGGGCTCAAGATACACAATTTTATGTGATTCTGCTCCTTTACCTCAATTATATCTCCTATCTTGCCTGAGCTGTCTCTTCCCCCCATGAATACCCCACGCATCAGGACTGACTTAACTGATGTGCCTTGAATTGCTCACACCATTAAATGACAGTGAAGTTTACAGATAAACACTGCACAACTGACAGCAGAATCTCACCTTTGGTATTTGTGACACAGCTATATTTGAGTAAAAAAGGCAATTTTTAGAGCTTAATGCCTTATCATCAAATAATGGCCAAATGGTTTTCATATATTCAAACCAGTGCTCCCAGAAGGGTTTTGAGACAGGAACTCATTGTGAGCTGCTTTATTGAAAAACTGTGGAAAAGTAACAGCTAACAAAACAACAGCAGGTCTAGCTGAGCAAGATGTGTCACTCAGTCCCCTCAGCTGTACAAATATGGCTGCCTGCTCCCACTTCCAGTTGCAACTGAACTTGAGAAAAGATCACTAAATAGCTGAGCAGTAATGTGTTCTGAATATATAGCATGGTACTACAGAGAAGCTTGTATGAATTTTTCTGACATAACAGATGTTTCTTGTGGTAAGTAAATAGTTTAAATTAATGAAGTTTTCAGTATTTTCACATATTTGTATTTGATTTTTTTGCTAGGTCCTTTTGGCAAGCTTGACTCTCATGCCTGTAATGCTCTTCTACTTGAAAAGAGCTGTGTGGTTTGGATTTTAAAAGTTAGATTTAAATCAGATTGTTTTGTTTGCAATTGCAATTATTCAAAGTAAAATGATTCCTTTAGACTTAGAAGGAATAAGGACATGTTTTAGCTACGACATATGGCATTTGAAGTAGGGGGTCTATTTATTCTGTCATCTTTGCAGACATGTAGTCTCCATTAGTTTCAATGGGATTGATGTATTTCCATCAAAGGAAATAGTTTCTTTATAGTTTCTTTAGAGTGCTGCCTTAAATAACTTGGAAACTAATACTGAAAGAGATGTCTGATGCCCCTGCCTTTGGAAATTGATGTCCAGCTTCAATAAATGTATAAGAAAGCTTGCTGAGCATGATACAGAACATGTCCTGCATTCTGACTCTGGAAAGGAACTGATTTTCCAAGTGGAGCACTCATCTTGGTTCATAGATCATGACCCAAATTCTTTTGTGACACAGCTTATATGCTTTATGGGATTAATACAGTTTCTCCTTAAGTGATGTAGCCTATCTTTCTGATTATTACAACAAACTAATTTCCAGAAAACTTTTTGCACAAAAATATGGTTATAACATTTGAATAGAATGAAAGTAGTGAAATGAATAAAATTTCAAGCTGAATGGGAAAATTTATGTTTGAAAGAAAAACAACCTCTCCCCCCCCACCCCCAACAAATGACCATGGAACTAAATTAAAAACCCACTTTTGCTTCCATTGGCTTCAGTTATTTGATTGAATTGGACTGCAATGCTTTGCTCATGAATCTGGGAATTGCACTGACATCTGTGGCTCCTTAGCATCTCTCAAGGTGAGATCTGAAGGTTTTTACAGAACACATTAAAGTAGAGTTCAAATTTCAATGAACCCTTAATTGGGCCTTTCTCCCCTGTTCTTTGTCCAGTGAAAATTCTTGGGCTCTTAAAAATTCTTCACCTGCAATCTTCAATCAGAAGACTGTAGAAAACTACCACTGGAAAAACTGTCTACCTAAAGTCTGAGTGGAAGCTAGAGAGCATGGGTTCTGGCTGCAAAATTAATGTGCTGGGCTGCTAAATTCATCATTCTATAGCAGAAAGTCAGTTTTTATGCTCTTTATGATGCATATTTAGAGCCTGGTCCTCTGTTACTTTGCTCTGTATATGGTAATTTCCAAGAGTTCAGTTGTGTCTTGGAGGACTTTGAATGTACTTCCCCATAATGCAGATAGTAGCTCACTGTAGAAGGCAAGGGAAACCCATGAGCTGAGTGTTTCTTGGGAACCATATACCACACATAGAATAAATAATGTATCTACCAGGACTGTAATTGCTTATGAGTCTGCTCATGATCTGACCTGGAAACAGTATTCAGGATGAATTTATCCTGCTGATACTATTTTTTTAAATCACAGCTCTACTTTGACTTGTGTTCCTCACAGCAATTTAATATTACAGACTAAAGACTTAAGGGCCTGGTTCTTCTGTTTACATGGCTTCAGATCAGGATTAATTCAAAGGAATTGACTGTTTATTTCAATGGAAAGTCAGCACAAGTGAGGGAAGGAGGAAAGATATGTTAGTAAATCACAATGGAAATTACAGTCTCAATAACTCTGGTCTGCTTTTGCAACTCAGAAAACTGTAGGTAATTTTGACCAGGTCTTCAATATTCCTGGGTTGATACAGTGCAAGCTACCTTTAAAAACTGAAAAGTATTTAGGATTTTCTTGCAGAACAACTTTTGTATTAACCAAAGCATATGCACCAAAGTAATTTTGAACCATTAACTTGGAAAGACATGAAAGTGCAATCAGCACAATTTTAGAGCCTGAACCTTGGTCAGGTTGTGATTTTTTGTTAGAGTCCAGACTCCCTCTTCTGATTTACACGTAGGTATTGAGATCATCAGGGTCTGTCTCACAGAATTATAGCCTCAAATTCTGAAGGTCTTCTGCAGTGGCCATAAAATAAGCAGTCTGATCTGTGGTTTTATACCCGCATGTTTCAGTGGAATCACTCGAGTCAACTAGTGGGAAGGTATGATATCTGGGAGAGGTGCACAGAGTTGCAGCAGCTCCAGCCACCACATCTCATGAAAAGCCCTAGTTTTTAAGTAAATGAAGACACAACACTGCAATTAACCCTCTATTTTCTTAAAATGTTTCCTCAATGCTCTTGTTTGTCTGTGTCTGTACTGCTATGTACTGCTTACTGTGTAAGTTCTGCTATGCTGAAGTTATGCAGACTCTTAAACGGTGGGCTAGAGAACTCAAACCTTGAGCTTCTGTGAGTCTAACTGTGATTACATGATGGGCATAATAATATGACACTGTAGCAAAACCCGTAACATTTTCCTTAGCTCGAAGCAAAACTACTCCTGATTGCCATCTAGTGAACCAGACTTGCACATTCCCTGCTACATTATTACCACTCTGATTATTTCCCATCTGTAAAATCCCAAACAGAGGAAATGCATTTCGCCCCTGTACCCAGCCAGCCCGAATCTGGCAGAATCCTAGTCACATCCCTGCCTGTCCTCTGAACACAGCCACAGAGCAGGACACCTACATATTGGAGAGCACTTCATCTTCTAGAGATGTACAGTGTGGGGCATATTCCCCTATGTGCCAGAGCCATCCTTAAATAGAACTGTTTGAAACTTTTTGCTGTGTATGTGGACAATATTGACTTCTAGTGGATAACCACCTTTTTGTAGCTAAAAGCTCGACAACCCTGAACAATTCCATTTGCAGACAATTTCTTCCATTTTGTTTTGCAATATGTGCTTAAAGAAAGCAGAAATTTTTAATATACATTTTCAGATCAGACTTATTTCCTCACTAGCCTCACTAGCCTCACTAGCCAGCCTTAGTTGGCTTTACCCATAGTTAATCATTTCCTTTCACTGCTAGTTTAAGACACAGCACAGTCTAGGAAAAATTATTCCTTCTTATGCATCTATCTCTAGGGCTCCTAATTCATTCATTGAATCATACTCTAAACTCAGAATAATGAGGATTCAAACACATTTTTAAATCTTGTTTCTGTGTGGTGCGGAGACCAGCCTATCATTATCTGATAGACTGGGTCAGATTAGTCACAAACAAGCAGCACAAACAGCTTCTTCAAAATCATGAATCTTAGTTTCTGAACCAGCTGAAGCCAATCCATGTGCTGTGACTTGTATGCTCAACTATCAGATTATCCTGAGGCACTGGATGCCAAGGTAACTTGCCAGAACCAATCAGTGACATTTTATATTCTGGACAGTTTTTTTTAAACAAACTCTTCAGAGAGATTAAGTGATATATTATGCACAATTTTTCATAGCTTTAGGCAAAGTAACTCCTGTCTCCTGGTTGGGCTGATGTTTAAGGCTACTTTCCAGCTTTCTTTTGACATTCTAGAAGTCTTTTGTTCCTCCAGCAAACCCACTTATGCTTGTAATGTTGTCTCTCCCCATGTACATGGATGTCCTGACATGGAAATAGTCACGGGGCTACTCAGTCTGAATAAGGGTTGCAAGAGTGGGAAGATTAATTTAGCTTAAAGAATGATGACTAGGTAAACTTTATTAATTTATTATTCTTAATCACAAATGATGGAGCAGCAAGCAACATTTAAAGAAGCAGAACCCTGGCCTCTTTGGTGAAGGAGTAGATTGTTTTCTTCTACAAATCTGTGATGACACTATCAGTTGTGGTAAAGTCACCCTGATCCACACAAGGAAAAGATCTGCCATCAGTACTGCACAACCACTCTCCTGGTAATGTGAAAGGAGCCAAATTCTGCTTGCTGACAAAGCTAAGTCTCTTCAGTGTCTTTCAGAGTGTGTAATGGGTGTAAGCAGGCAAAAATTGATTCACAGTGTGCTTTGGAATAGAATAATTAAAAAGAGGTCAAGCCTGACCCTGGGCCACAGGTAAACATTGGCAAAACAGGTGGGTGTCAAAGTGCCAGATAATACCAGCATGGCCTGGGATCTCGCCGGAGTCCCAGTTGCATGCTCCCTGTTGTTGGCTGGGAGGGAAATGGGGTAAGGCTCTGTGTGTGAGTGTGTGTGTGTGAGTGTGTATTTGAGAAACACAACTTTGCCAACACTTCTGAGGAGCTGAAAGATGACTCAGTGTTCAGATGTTTTTCCATAGACAGCTGAATCCTTTGTAAAAGAGGGATGAGGTGTCAATAGAGCGGATGCAACCTGTATGGCTTCTGGATGGGCCAGAAACTCTCAGGGGCAGATTTCAGGAGGGAAATATAAAGAAATGGGCCTTTGATGAATCCCTAAAATGAATTAAAAATATGTTCAATTCTGCTTAGAGATAAGGATGGAGAGGGGAAGGAGAAATTCTTATGTCTTTCTAACAGTTATTTTGTACTGGAGGCCAGCAAAAGATACACATAGTTAGAATATAGCGATACAGAGAGGAACTGAGACATCCCTGCCCTCCACTACAGTCAGAGAGAGGGATGATTTGGAAAAAGGCACTCTGACCAGAGGGGAGGATAGAAGTGTCCCAGCTACCGCTCAGGCATTGCTAGTTTATGAAATCTCTTTGCAGGCAAGGGGAGCAGGAGATGGGTGAAGTGAAGCCCATCTTAGCTGCTTGCAGAGCCACAGACACAACTGCTATTTGTGCCTCTTGGATTTCCAAATATTAGCAGTCACTCTATAAGATCAATTTTCAGAGCAGGAACAAGTTGGTTAGTCAGATTTGAGTGCTGCTTCGCAGACCGAGACCAAAAAAAAAGCCAGCTGTGCCTTCCAGCAAAACCAACAGGGGAAAGGGTCTCTCTTAAAAAAGGCAAGCCAGCAGGGAGCCAAGTGAGCACAAGAGAAAGCAGAGTCTGGATTGTTCTGCTTCTCATTCTGCTTGAAGTCTGGTGATAGAGGCAGAGCTGCTCCACTGGTGTAAGCAGCATTATTCTGCTCACTTCAGTGTAGGCATAACCATTTTTGGCATGCTCAGAGTGAAAACACATTTTTTCTTTCTGACTGGTGTTTTAATTGTAGGTATGCTAACTTTGATGTAGTTAGCACCTGTTTTTCCCTCATGGCACCAGTAAAGTGCCTGCTGTGGGCCTAATGATTCATTTATACCCACTGCTGAGAGAAGTTGTGGTTTCTATTGTAGATTTGTAATGTGTATGTGTGTGTGCATACGTAAAATTCTACTGGGGTATAAGATGATACAATTTTAGTTATAAAATAAGCACAATTTGCAAAGACTGGGAGTTGATTCATGTTGGTGTGGTTTGGGTAATAATCCTGCTTTTCCACATTATAGTAAGCTTGTTTTGTTTATAATATAAATAAAAGAACAACCCTTATGTTAAAAATGAGTGTTTCCTTCACTGGAGGGAGTGCTGCAGCTTATTCAAAGTAGACTTCAATGATTCTGCTGTAACTGTGCTTTTGGAAGGTCTTAATGCAATTAAGGTTCTTTCATTCATAATAATGTAATGGCCTGCAGTTTGAAAAGCAGTTTCATACTCTGAATGCAACAGAGAACTGCAGAAATCAGACTCTTGCAGAAGAAATAAAGCCAGTTTCCATTTTCAAGGTTTGCTTGCCTGACAGCTGAGGAGCTAAGAACCTTTTCAGAATTAAACTGTATCACATCAGGCTTGATAAAATTTCTCAGTTCTGCTTCAATCTAATGTAGATAGTTGGCAAAGTAGCTCCAGGTACTGAGCTGATGTTCTACTGGACTATGTAACTGATACACGTTTCTCCCAAAATGTGGTTTTAAACAATTTCTAAAAACTGGAACTGAGATGAAATTCAGACCCCTCTATTACCACCAGAAAAGCTATTCTTATTTCCACACGTGATGCTGGGGCTTCTGAAGATGCCCAAAAGATATAAAATCTACTCCCTTTCGTGGCATTTGGGTGTGGAACAACTTGAACTAGACACCAAGCACCTAAGTGCCTCTTTGGATTTAGGCAGAATGAGACTATTTTTTGAAGTGACAAGCTCACTTCTGTGTCAAAACCTATGCCTGCTAGAGGTGCACTATATCTTTCTGCATTTAGGAACCATGACTTTAGGCACCCACATTTGAAGATGTGTGCCTGGGTCTTTGGTGACCTCACAAAATTGCTAACAGTCTCTCTTTTGCAAGATATTGGACAGGAGGCTTGGGAAGCCCTTGTCATGTCCACCTCATGTGTTCCCTTCCCTGCAGTCCTGGCTCTTCCTGCTGGCTGCTCCCAAGGATCTCCTGCCTCATGTAGCTGCAGGGCTCGTGTGCAGGCAGCAGCCATCACTGTGACCAGGGGACAGCTGCCTGTGTGGACGCGTATTCTTTCTTGCCAACAGCTGTGGCATCCTTTCTTGCCTTCAGGAACTCCCTTGGATCTCAGGCATTAAATCAAGTCCTGTCTCCAGCTTCACTGTCCTGAAGCACTACAGTATTTTACAGTAGGAGGAGAGCAAAGTTCAATCTTTTGCCTTCCAAACATGCAGACTGTTTTTTTGGGCTGTATATTCAAGAGTGCTGGACATAGTTTTTCTAAGAAGGGAACTAACCCTCAGCATATATCACTGCAAGAGCAAGATCTCTTTATTTGTACACTATTGTATTGGCTTTTGCATAATATAGACAGTTTCTGAGAGCTGGTAAATAGGGAAATCATGAAGTAGGTTGTCATGTTCTTGTGCACTGCTGTGTACCTGAACATACAATGATAAATCTTCCCCATTGGGTCAATAATCTATGGGTTTCTAAAGCAAAGTCTGTCTCCTTCTCAGTATACCTGTTTCCTTGGTCTGAAATGTAACCAAAATTGTGGTGCCAGTACTATCACAGTCATTTCTGTCACAAATACAGTACCGGCAGGAGCAAGTACCAGGAGCAAAATGGAGATGTTTACAGCTGTCTTGGTAAGGAGCAAGGATAAGGAGGAAAGGCTAGAAAGATAGGAAAGCAGGATTTGCAGGATGCTGCAGGCACCTAAAATTTTGTACCTCCACCCCACACGACTTTTGAACTTCCTTGTGAAATTTAGGTTATTTACACATGCATCCACAGACACACACAGATAAATGTGTATACATTCTCATGGGAATGAGAGCTCATGTAAGAGTATACAGATCTGTTAGATGTGATATTTTTAAAATTTCACAGAAGAATGTTTAACTTATGAGTTGGCATGTATTACAGGCAAAATTCATTTTCCCTTTTTTTTTTTTTGGTGCACGTAGGAAAATATCTGTGGCTCCCATTACTATCTACCAAAAATCACCCCAGACAGATGCACCTGAAATACTACAGTGGATGTACCATGCAAATCGATTGAGCCCTTCAGCTTCAGTTTTTCTCTTCAAACTGTTTGGGAGATAATGCTTTATATCATGAATCAGCATACTGGCTGACCTGATAATATCTTTTCTCTTGACTTGCTGTATAGATCTGCCAGGTGCCAGAGGCAGGCGGTATTGATGGTGTAAGAAGTCATTGTCTGCTGTGAGAGCGCAGGACAACGCTGCCTCCTCTGAGGGCAGCGCTGCCTGCGTTGAAGGCTGCGGTGATGCTCACTTGTGTGTCTGTTGTCTGTCAGGGACTCTAACACAGCTTGCAATGTTACAAATGGGTTTGGGTAATATCCACAGGTCTCTTCATGGAAAACAGGTCTATCCATGAAGCCTTTTGTTCCTCGTAGCTCTATTTACCTACAGAATAATTACTATGTGATACATAGCAGCAGAATTCTGGCAGAAAACAATGCAGAAAGCTCTGTTTGCTCTTCAGCTCATACCTTTTCACAGTTTCTGGGTCTGAAAGGTATTTTTTGTTGCATATCATTTCATGAGCTTTACGGGGTGGGAGCTACTTCCTCCTCTCATGATTTGCTTGCTTAATACTCTGTGCCAGTAGAGGCTATACACATTCACCATGGCTCAGTGTCAATGCTTCTGCATAACTATTCTTATAATTTTTATTTCTGTGATGCTTTCCTCTGAAAACAAGGTTTAAATACGGAGCTCTCAGATCTGCAACATAGAGTGCATCCACATCAGACTAAGGAATAACTGGCAGATGCCAGGAAGCCTGTTGTAAGGAGAGCTGGCAAACCCTTTTCTGGCCACTTCCTTATGTTGGGAAAGGACTGGAATTTCCGAGTCTTGGACTAGGAGGAGAATATCTATTAGGAAGCAGCAGAACCAGAGTTAGTATCAGCACATCCCCATCTCATTTTCCCCTTGCAATAAAGGTGACTCTCCCCACATCCTCTCCAACTTCCCCATCACAGGCCTCCTTAGTTCTCTGCGCATCCCCAGGATCATCACTCCTTCAGGGTCCTTTTCCTTCAACCAAATGGCCAATTTTCACAAAACCCCAGTGAATATAATGTCATGGAGACCTCTATCTCTCTGCCAAATTTGAATGAAATCGGCCAACAGATTGAAAAGCTGTTGGGGGAAGACTGGTAGACAGACAGACAGATTGCATAAACCTCATTTTCCCAGGAAACCAAGCTAGAAGGTAGTAATATATCACAGACAGATATTTGTTTTCATATGTTGACATAATAAATTATTCTGAACATTGCAAATAAACCAGCAGAGATCATACTTCTTAAGAACCTGTGCCAGTGGTTGGAAACAAAATTTTATGTGGCAAACCAAGCTTGAAGACAAAAAGAGAAGGCTTCTGACAGAACTCCAGTGACAGTCAGTGGGAATTTTGCATAGAGAGTCCTAAAAGACTGTAGAAAATAAAAACATTTATGAATATTGTAAAGGGAAGATAGACAGGGACTTAAAATGCAAAGTTCTCGTGAATCATTAGCCTTATGCAAGCATAAAATTAAATGAGTATCATTTGAGATAAGCAAAGGGCATTTAACAAATGAAATGGGACATTTTGGTTTATAAGATATATAGCTGAATGTCATCTACAGTATTGTGGTTAGTGTTTTTCCCTTCTTAAAGCTAATATTTTATTATAGTACTATCAGATTAATCCTAGGCTTTAAGGACATCTTTTATAAAGGAAGGCTAAACACCTGAAAGTTCCATGTGTAACCTTTTGGGAATGAAGAGCATACTCTGAGTGATCTAACTAAGCATTAAAGTGTGACTGTGATAACAATATAATGTAAAAAGGGTAGTTACTTCTTATTCAGTGGTTCTGTTCCCTATGGGCCAAATCCTGACCCAATGATACAACAGGAAAATACAGTTCTAAAAGGCAAAGCTAGAAAGGACTATGATCAATCTATTCTGAATGCTTACATAATGTAAGTCATCAGCTTTTACTCAGTAATTCCTGCAGTGAAGGTTATTATTTTCCATACTATGTAATTGAAAACTATCAGCTTCAGTAATTTGTGGCTGAATTACAGCATATCTTTCAGAAGGACATCCAATTTAAAGCTGATGACTAATAAACCACTTCCCTTGTGTTTCAATGATTTGTTTCAGTTGCCATTAAAAAGTTGGTTTGTATTTGCAATTTGTTTTTATTTCAAGCTTCATTTTTAGTCATGGGTTCTTGGGATGCATTTGTTTGCCAGTGTAGAAAGCTCTCTAAAATTGGACACTTGTGCAGGTATTTAGAAACCATGTTCAAATCGTCTTTTAATCTTCATTAGCCACTGGTTTCAACAGGAAGGTGGTTTCACAGTATGGGTACTTTGAACCATGCTTGACTGGTAATAGCTTTTCTCTTTGTGGTTCTCTTTCACCTGTGGCAGTACGGACAGTATAGACAAGGAAAGTGAGACAACAATATCACTTCTCCTTTACTTCCTACAACTCCACAGAGACAAATTCTGCTGTTTTCCTTATTGGTTATGGTGCATGTGAAAGCATTCAGTTTAAAATTCAAATCCAGCTCTGAGCTGTTAGGGCCAATGGTTCCAGGTTTTCACAGGAAGAGTTACTTTGACATGGAAACCTACCAGATGAGTTCACAGGTAATGTCTCAGAGTACTGCTGACAAATGGGATATGTGCTAGCGGTATTTCGTTCAAAGAATAGAAACTATTAGCGCCAAACAGATACTAGGAAGCCCTTTCTATGCACATTCAAGACTGCTTTTTGATTCATCCATGCCTGTGAAACCTCTGTGCTCTGCTTCTGAAAATACTGGCATTTTCGAGCATTACTGTGCAAATACTGGGGAAATGTAGACTTTTTAAAGATGAAGTGCTTCAATATTTGCTGAAAGCAAATTTTGACAATATTGCTGTGCAAAGTGTTAGATTCATATTGTACTGGTTAGTTACAGAAGTCTTGCAGGCAGAGTCCTTTAAAAAGAAGAGTGCATTTCTAAGGCAACAAACACGCAGGTCAGACTGCCTATTGTATTTTCATTTTATTATACATTGCAACCATGAAATCACTGTTCCTTGCCTTGGTATTTCACCTTTAATCAAGTCTAAAATGGAAATTGTGAATTCAAGAAGCAGAATTACCCTGGAGCTGGGGAGAAAGGCTATCTGCTCAGGTTTTCTCTCTGTGGAGCTAAAGATGGCATTAGCTAGCAGAAAGAAAGAAAAGGTACAATTAAAATAGAATAAATTAAGCCTGGATATTTCATCTTGCTTGTTTCACGTTTCAGTATGATTTTGTATAATAGAGGCCAAAGAATTTACTTCTGCAGGAGTGTGAGGGGGAGTGGTTTTTGCATCATTCAAGCAGCCTTGGAAAACTCAAGTGCTTGTCTCAGTTTTAAAATCCGTAAACAAAAATGTTGCAGATGTTTACTCAGAGTTTTATTTTTCCAATAGGCAAGAACAGAGTCATTAGGCCAAACAAAAAGTTATTTTCAGAGGCTCAATACATCTTGACCTAGTTAAATTTCACACAAGTAATCAAAACATTTATTTCATGCAGTGAGATAACTCAGAAAGAAAGCAACCTCCATCTTGGAGAATGGAACCACACATCTGTACTGTTCCTATTGAAATGAAGGGAGTGATAAGGTCACTGAGCTTTAAATTTTATCACTTACCATATGAAAACACATCTGCAGTATGCATAATAGATGTATTTTCTTTACAGCAAATATTGAGGTGTAGGTATTTTAAAAAGCGGAGTTTTAAAGTCTTTGGCCAAAAATGAAGTCATACAGCAAACCATATACTTTCCATTGAAAATGTCCACAAGAAATGGGAAGGCTGTGCTTTGAATGTTATTAAATTCTTTGCCATTCTGCCAGGTATGCTTGTATTGCTGGTAACACCTAGGAGGATACTGTGAATGCCACACAGCTATTAATTACTTCCAAAGGCATTTGTAAAGAACTTTAATGACAACCTTTGCATCTAGCCAGATGTTGGCATTTCAGTTGATTGCTGTTTAATGCATGCTAATATAATTGATATAATCAGACCTTGAACTGTAGACATGCACAGTTAGAAGTAATATTCTTTCTTAAGACAAGGACTGTCGTTTCTCTCTTTGTGTTATCATCTGAAGAACAATAAAAATTAATTAGCTGTTGTCTGTGGTTGAATTTGCTAAATAGTCATGTCTAAGCAGTCCTGTTTTTTTTTAATGAAATGGCCAACCATTCCACAGCTGCTGAAAAACAAGATTGCCACACAGCTCCTTGCTTCACCACAAGCTTCCTGACTGCAGCATCCCTCACAAATCTATTCAGGGACTCCTGAGAGTGCTCTCAGCCCATAGCTGCGAGTCTCACATATCTGTGAGTCTCCTGCGGCTTTCTTCTCCTGTCTTAGGACCACTATGGTTATTCCTATGGAAATAAATGTCTGGGCACCTGGAATTGTTTTCTCTCTACTGTTAAATTGTGAGAGCAATAAGCCTGGAGTGATTTAAGCTCATGTAGAATAGCAGCCTCCCTCCTCTGCCAAGGACTGCAGCAACCCTTTTCTAGTTGGCAAGTGTTTAATAGTGTGGACACTGGCTGTTCTGTACCACTTGGCCTTGGTACCAGAGAATGGTCTTGGGCACATATAATGTACTGCTGTAGACATGGCTGATATGCTGACTTTTCCTCAGGTACACTCTTTTTCTGCCAATGAAGCCCCATTGAGAATGTTTCTTGACAAGCGCAGGTTGTTTAGGAAGGGAGGAAGAGGGACAGCCTGGCGAAAGTGGGCAGCAGGGGCGGCAGTGGACGGTGAGCAGTGCAGGGGCAGGGAGGAAGCCTGCTGGGAAGGTGGGGGCTCTGCCTGGGTCTGCAGAGAACGAGGAGAAACATTAAGCCATGCAAATGCGTTGGTGGGGTAATAGAGGTAACCTTCTCCTTTAGCACAAAAAATGATCACAAGTACATTTCATTTTGATCAGTTTTTGTGAGCAAGACCAAATGAGATGTGATAAAACTTCCAGTTAAGTACTTAAAACAGTCATGAAGAGCCTGAAAGCTAATAGCTGATTACTTGTAAAGCAAAAGGGAGCAGAGAAGTGTTATGTGTACTAGGGCTGTTATTTTCAGTTAAAAAACATTTCTACAATATACTTGCTGTAAGAAGGAAATTTTGAGTTCATGTACAAATGATTGTGTCAATAATTTTTTTTAAATGAAAAGTTGATATTTTCCAGAGTGAAAAGAATTTTGTCTCTGATTTGCTTTTTATAAGCCAGGTATGTGTCATTGCTTTGTTTGTCTCCTCCTTCCACTGTGTGACACTGATTTGGATTTGTTTTTTCTACCCAGGTACTGTTTTTCACAGAATTAATGTGAAGTTAATAATTTTGGAAATCTCTCTCTCACTCTTTCAAACTCAGTTGAAAATAGTTAATGATGCAGAACGTATTGCAGAAAAGGGCAAAGAACGGGTCAGCTAGAAAGTCAGATAGGAAGTATGATTACACAAACTGAATTTCTTTAGAAAGCCAGATTTTCAGCTTGTAACAGCATTTGCCATTGTTGCCTTTAGTAAAGGTTCTACTCCTCTCTCTCCCTTCTGTTTCTTGTGCTGAAGTTAAGATTTTTCTTCCATGCTTTGGGTAACTCCAATAAAGCAAATACTTGCGTGGATTCCTTACTAGTGTAAATAACCCCTTAAATGAGCAAGTAATTTTCACTTCTCTGTCTTTTATTTTTTGGCTGTCTGGGACAGATGTGAATGGAAGGGATATATTTGGAGAACTGGATAATGCTTTCAGCAGCAATAAGACATGGATCACCCACAGAAGGGCATTCTTGAGCTAATCCTTCCTAAATATGAGCAGTGTATTGCTGAACACTCATTTGTTTGCTCAGTAGATGAACAAAAATGGGTGTAGACTTAGTCATTTTTAATTGACCAGGAGATCTGTGCTTCATTAAATATGCTGGTAATCTACCCTTTTGTTTAGATGAAGGGCACATGTTACCCTGGCACTCAAGCTGAAAATACTTGGAAGGTCCCAATTGTTACTCTTGTTTCTGGTATAAATGAAAGAGAGAAAACAAGACCTGTACTCCTTCTTTAAGTGTTAGAGGAACAATTATGATGCGGCCAGTGAACTTTACAGGCCTTGAAGTTGCCAAGGCACTTCCAAGCAATGTCAAGCAGAAGCAGTATATTTTATCTTCCTGTGCTCTACTACCAAGTGATGTTGGGTAGAAGTTGCTGTATACTTACCGAGAGGCTTGTGGCTCGTGAACATGCTAGTGGAAGTGTGCATCCTATTTCTTAATGCTTGTAGATTAACCTTAAGGAAAACCTTAAAGATTTTTCATCAGAATTAGCAGGCAGTCTCTTAGTTCACACAGAAGGGACTCAATCAAAGGCTTTTCAGGGCTTTTTTGCTTGACTGTGCTGAAAGGCAATATTGCAGCTTTTTGGGGGAACTGGCAAATACTGGTCCCAACAAGCTCTATCTGAGTCCCACAAGACTTATCCTTAACCATCTTTGTTGAGAGATGAACTTGGAAGCTGAGATTACAGTGGGCACACACATCAGCTTGTTCTCCACAAGACCTTGATGGCACAAGGATGCTATCTTAGTTTGACTGAGCAGTATTCCAGAAAAACTGGATGCTAGCATTTAGGATTAAACCAAAGGAGCAGTCATTTTCTTTTTAATTCTAAGAAAGTAATATAACAGTTTAAAGACTCAGACTGAGTCTTTCCAGGAACCTAATTTAAAAAGTCAATGTTGAACATATGGTATGTAGAAAGAGCAGCTGGGAGTCAAACTTTTTTTTGGTAAAATTCTCTGTTAACTTTTGAAGCACCAATTATTCCATTGTATCTGGGAAAACACCCGCAAACCAGAACTGTAAGTACCAGTAAATTAGACTTTATTTTAAAGCATTATATTTAAAGTGACTCATCTGACTCATGGTGCCTTCTAGCAAGTGTATTACTAATTTAGTGCAGTAAAGTGGCATGAAGTTTTGAGACTGAATTGTCCTTAACTACTGCCCTTATGTAGGTTTAACCCAGCAAGAGACTCAAAAAACACAGCAGTGTTAAAAGTAGAATTAAAATGGTATAAACTAAAGAGCTTTTGTTTACTGTAGTTGGTAACCCAAGTCTCTTTTGTCTGTGCAATAAAGGGACAGAGCTCCTGTTGCTGTAATGGAAAGCAAAGAGAAAACTTTGCTTTATGTTTCAAAATATCTAATTACATGAGAAAACTATTCTACATGTTCTCTGCAAAACTACATGGCCTAAACATTTTGCTCATTTGGGATCCTTTTGACTATTCTCTGTGAGAATCATTCTGAGATTCTGGTTTTGGGAACAAAATCTGATGAGAATGCAGTTTCTCAGAGTATTTCCAACTCGGTCAGGAGGGACTGGAAGTCATCTTTGTATGAGACCTCCAGTTTAGTTTCCTGGACAAAGGAGTTAAATCACCGTGGGCATTCAAACAGTTTAGAAAGTTCATAACTTTTTTCCATTCCTGCCTAAAAGTTCAGTTTCTCCTGGATATGTGTTGAACGCTTTAGATCTGCTTCTGAGGCAATTTCTCTGGTGACCCTCAGCAAGGGTAAAATTTAAGTATAGTGTGGTCACTACTGTTGTGAGCTTACAATTCACCTACTGGATTTTCTTATATGTTCAGCTCTGGTTTTCCTGACTTTTAAGGCTGCCTTTTTTTTTCTTTTTTTTTCTTTTTTCTTTTTTTTTTCTTTTTTCTTTTTTTTTTGTAATGTATTTCTGTCTTGTTTAGTTTCTAAATGAGAGACTATTTTAAAAGAACTATTATTTTTAAGATAGAAGTATGTACGAAAATCTGTTGAGAGTAAGCCTTTATGATTTTATTCAAGGAGTTTTGCAAGCTCTCTGTTATTCTGTGCTTCTTTGTAAAATGACTTGGCCACTGCCCTCACCCAAAGAGAGGAACCTTTTAACTTATTGATTCAAATGGGCTGATGCCTTGCACAATGTCTCAGGACTAAGGTGACAGCATGACTGGGCTGACACAGTCAGACAGTTCTAGGGTGTAGTTCTGCATCGATTTTCTCCAATCCAGTTTAGGACTGTCTTGTTCTCCCTTGCCAGTAGCATCCTGTTCCCTCCTTTGTGCTATGCTGGGAACTACATCCTCAGTGAGGATTGGATTAATATATTGGATTTAATATATCAAACTCAAAGAATGGAGTTAATGATTATCAGGATTAATAGCAGGATTAATATAAAGTATGCGGGTGTGTCTAGAGATGCGTAGCTATGTCTGTAGGTATGTAACTATTTCTATAGGTGAGTAGATGCATTTCATGTAACAGGGAACAAGGCGAGGGAGGATTCTCTAGATAGTGAGCAGAGAAAAGAAACTTGTTGCTTTCTTTTGGAAGCAGTTTATCTGATGAATTTCTATAGGTAATTTGCAAGTACACAAGAGACTTGATGAACCCAAATGCATTTTGTCCCTCTTTATCGCTGGATACTTTTCAAAAGTGCAAACTGTTCTGTGCCTCTGCACTCTGTCAGCCAGTCTCAGTGAGTAGCTGAGCCCTCGGGAACTGAAGCCATGGATGACTGGAGGAGAACAGCTTGCCTAAATTAAACTTTATTTCTGTAGGGTGGGATTATTTGTGGATGTGAGGTTTTGCAGCAGGACTGCCATTTCCAGCAAGGTAGGTTATTAATCAGCTCCCTGCTGCGTGCTGCTTTGTCTGAGCACTGCTGCCAAACAAACCTTTCAGCCTGAGGGAAGACTTGGCATGAGCAAGCCACCACGCTACCAAGCTTCTGTGACAGATATGCTGAATCTGCCCCATGCAAACACCATCTTTTCCGATTTCTGTCTCACTGAGAATAAATGGATCATACAAGAGAGTCATCATTGCTTAAAACATGCTTGCCAATGTTCTGCGTGGCTGGCTGTAATCTTTGAGGCAGGAGCCATTCACACATGGCTGATTGGTATCTAAAAACTACAAAATGTCAAAACTGAAGCTGTAGAGACCCTGCTCAGGGATTTGCTGCTTGCTGCAGCTTTGATCTTGTATCAGCGATATGTCTGGCATGCCCTCAATAGCTAAGTGCAGAGGAATGTTTCATTAAGTTAAAAGCTGTGGTACTTAGCTGCCCATGCATCTGTAATTAACTGAGGAATCCTTCTACTATCAGTCTAACGGTCATGCCCTTTACTAATGAAGTGTCCTTTGCTACCATACTTTTGCACTGACGATCATCTACATTGAGGTACAGTTTCCAGTCAGGTGTTGCTAGGGCCTAGAGGGACCCATGTCCCTGATTCTTGGTTGTCTGGCCCATCCAGCATTTGAGCTTAAAGGAATGCTGTTGGCCAGTGCTGTGCGGGCATAAAAGATGCAAATATCACCGCTATCCTCCTGCTACAGTTCAGGTAAAAGGGGAGGGATCAATGCTTGATTTCTTCTTGCCCTTTCTTGTCTATCTTCTGGTATTCTAGCTCCACATTTTAATTGATTTTCTTTTTCCTGCACCTTAAAACCGAGCACAAATAATAAAAAATAATGTAATGTAAAAAATAATGTAAAAATAAAATTCTCTATAATGATGGCAAGGACCATGAAAAGCATGGAAACAATGCCCATTTGGCTCATTTCTTCTGGGATCATGCAGCATGCATTCACTCAGTTTTACAAACCACATCACATGTCATTGATATGGTTTCAGTGTGCTCACGAACCTGAAGGCAATCATTGATTTTCCAGTTTTCTCAAGGAAGCAACAGACTAATTTATTCCTCAACTGAGTGGAAAAAAATTAGCTTTTGAATGCCTGTGTAAAAGACTTTCTGTGGTCAGGTCAGGTTTCTTCTGCCAGCCCTTCCAATCTTGTACAGGGACTTGCCCTAGAGCTACTGCTCTCCACGTGCTTGTGAGTTACCAGTTACCACTGGTACAGTGCATCTCTAGTTATTTTCATAAATTGCTTATTTCTCCGGGTTTAGATTATGCTATTTTAGCATGAAGCAGACAAACATGAGCTTTCTTAAGAAATTCTTTGTGTTATCTGAATCAAAGTACCAATGCTCTGAGCCATGTACCTCCATGTATATGATGATCAACTATAAATGACTGTTGAACATAATGTAGAGTCATTACAAAAGCAGTGATGGTCACTACTACCACCAAAGGCAATAGCTACCAATCAAATGCTATTTAGAAGTATAAAGTGTAGACAGCAATGAACATGGAAAACGTACATTCAAGGCCTCTTGCTTTCCTTTTAGTAGTGTCTGCAATGATGTCTGCTGTGTGTGAACTGACTGAGGTCAGAAGAAGTCCCTAGCCTTAGATGAGTGATGCTTGTTAGTGCTGGTTTTGACTATCTTTTTTATCAAGATGTGCTCGCCTCATTCTCGTTGCGCAGCTGGCTCCCAGGCACAGCAGCCAGTTGGCCGTTCTGGAAGAGGAGGTTTCTATATCTTGTCTGATGTGCCTGCATTACTTCTGGAAATCAGACATAAGGCACTGAAGTCGCATAGGTACTTTTGAAAATATCACCTTTAGTTACTTGTTTGGGAACATAAGAACACAGGATGGACTGGGATTGCCCTTATGGACAAGTCCCTTTGTGGCACAGGCATCAGATCATGTAACTGTTTTCATAAACTTATTCTCCATTCTTCTGATCTTCCATTTAGCCTTCTCTCCACATTCTCCAATTTAAGCTAGTATTTCTTGAGCACAGATGACTAGGTGATTATACACATTACATCAGGTGAGGTCTAGGCAGAAATTTGTACGATGGCACTCATACTTAAAAAAAAAATCCTCCAGCTGATATGTTGACATCACATCTGAATTTTCCAGATATATGCCTTGTCTATTTGGTTTCCCTTGAAAGCAGTTGCTTACCTGTCTTATATTACTCTACTGATCCCCATCTTCTCTAGCATCACTGAAAGTTTCAGTGTGATAATGTAACAAATGCTTAATGAAATCCAGACAGATGAGATAACTGGCTTTCTACACAACAGACTGTAGCAATCAAAAAAGGCTCTGGATTAACCTGGCATGGCATGGCTGTGGTAAATGAATTCATAAGTTATTCTGTCTCAATTTGCCTTTTGTTTTTAATTCATTTTTCTTTTAAAATTCAGTCTAAAGCTTTGCACACAATAGTTTTGAGGGTTTATATAGCTGCCCTCTAGCAAACTAGGGATAAGTTCCAACAATAAAATGTACTTCAACAGAAGCAGTCTTACAATCCTTGTAGGCAAGTGATTTGCGATTCAAATTTTGTAGTACTGCTTGTACTAGGAAATGCACTGGATCATCACGTGCTGCATCTTTTGAAGAGTCAGCTTCAAAGATGTTCTTGAATCAGGGACTGTTTTATGAGTAAATATCTGGTGGGAGCTAATGATAAGTTTATACAAAAAAAATCTCATTTCTGCCGCAGTGCTCTGGGAATAGAGTCCCTGTATGAACATTAACACTCATAATCACAAAGACTGAGAAGGAATCTAATCCCTGGCATTTCTCAGGCATATTTGAGTGATCAGAAGGGATTGCAGAAATTATGGCTTCTTTGTGTCATGCAAATCATGTCAATGAAATGAATTAGGAACCTGAGCAACTCAAGTAAGGCTGGAACCTGCAGTCTGTGTGCTTAAGATACATCTATTTAGAAGGTCATAAGGAGATGTGCCTGTAGCAACAACAATGGTAATACAAGGATGCGCAAGCTCTTGATCTTTGATCTGGTTAACTCTGGACCAGACTGTGGTCCTTGCATGCTTGTGGGTCATGGCATTCTAGCACTGGTTTGGTAGTGGCATGCTAGCACTGGTATACCAGCTGCTCGTGGCTGGTAGGCTTACCAGGTCACAACTGCTACCCAGTAGAGAAAGAAAGAGATACTCCCTTCCAGCAAATGACAACAAGACATTGTTCTATCCCTGACAAGGACCAAAAGATTCTTCTCAATCAACACAGTGTCTTTTCAAGATGTTTAATTACAGTCATTGTGGTAGGGGAGATCATGGTTCCACAGCAATGTAAAACTGCAGAATAATGCCACCATTTAAGTAATCTGCTTGAATTTTAAAACTTCATGACCTTGAAAGGTGTAAGGCTGAGGGCACAGGGCTGTATTACAGCAAAGAGATGGGAGAGAGTCCCTGGACTGCAGAGTCCAGCTGTTGCTAAAGCATGGCTTTATATGATCCTTTTCATACCTTTTGAGCCGTATCATGAAACCACACAGATTTCTCACCTTGAGTATTCCCATCACAGTGCTACTCTCACAACTTATTTCTGTGATGAAACATTCCTCTAAGTTTCAGACTATATATATTCATACCCAACAAATATTTTTATACCAGCTTTATCTCCTTTACCTCCCTTTGTGTTTACGCCAAGGATGCATTGACAGACAGAAATAATATCTTCTCAGCCTTTGCTCTTCTAGGTTAAAAAAGCCAGTCCCTCTAAGGTCCTCCCAGTAGAAGCACTTACTACAGATAACAGCACTTACTAGCTACTTACTTCCTTCAGACTGAATTTATTTCCTTAAAATGTGGATGGATTACTCTTTCAGAATCTGCAAATCCACGCAAAGCAGCAGTGTCACCCAGGGCACATAATTTAAAGATACATGTGACTCTGGCTTTTTTTTTTTTTTTACCTCTGTTATTACTCCAAAGGTATTGTGGCCCTTTTGATTCATGATACCATGCATGCTAGGACCACTAGCATGGTCCTAGCTTTTCTTTGGGCCAAACTTTCCTCTGGGTATTAAGGGTATAACTCATCTAAACCTCGACAGTACAGATACCTGCGTAACCTGTTCACCCCCATCATCTGTAGGAAAAAAATGGGCATATCTGGATATAATTTATCCCATTTTAAAGCGGCATTTAAGATAGGTTAGATAAATCACATGACTATGTGACAAGTAGCTTAAATGTAAATATCTACCTTTGGCCAGAGGAAGCCCATCTAAGGCCTTTATTTCCATTGCACCACACGTGTAATCCTGAGCTTGTATTCTAACAATACAAATTGTTAGAAAGAATTATTTTAAGGAAAATGAATATTGCACAGTACTTTTCCTTGCCTTAATATTAAAGCTTGCACTATTTAGGTGGAGTCATATTTCTAACAGCTTCTGCTATCCAAAGAAAAAACTGTAAAGTTTTGCTACAAGCTAAAAGATGTCGCCACAAGTTTTGTCAGCATATCTGGGATGACAAGGGGTGACACAACACAGGTTAGCCCTTTTGTGAATTGCTATTATAACCAATACACGGCATAACCAATACTCTGTTCTACGGAAGGTTAAAACACTATTTAAGTTTTGTTACATTCAGTGGTCAAAAAAGCAATAATAAAAATGAGACTGGAAATAACAAGATACAAGGGAGTAGATATGTTGAATGCAAATTAAAAATGTGCCCATGAGATATCAAAATGGAAACAGTTTAGTTGTGTGACATGTAATATCTCAAAATAATAGGCAGAAATTTTATTATGCAAAGTGATAAGTCAACTTTCTTAGCATTGTAAGTGCTCAGATAACTGTTGAGACTCATAACTTAATGATTTAAGCTGAAAAACTTAGCATATTAAAAATGAATACGTAAGAATGTTGCCCTGAAATAGTACATTTAAAATGCATTCCCCAAAGCCTTTGAACTAGTAAGAGATTATGCTTAAGCCTCTTCTCAATCCATTTAGCATATTAGAAAAGCTGAAACAAAACCCATTTAAACAAGAAGTTTGGATTTTTTTGTCTTTATGCATGCCTTTTACAAATCTATCCTAATTAATGTTCCAAGAAGTGTCAAATGAAAGCAAAAGAGAATATTTGTTATGAATATATATTGAATCAAATTGCTAACAATGATGATGCACACATGGGAGTGAGGAGACAATTTATGAAGGTACAGATAATATTTTGGTGAACTCCACTTCCTTTGTGGAAATTTTGATTATTTGTGCTACATAGAACTACTATGGCTTCCAGAGGCTATTAAATGAAGACAGACCTGAGGAAGATCATTTTTACTTCTTGTTTTTTTCAGCTGAATCTAATGTTTTTGAAAGGGTCACATTGTGAACTCAGGTAGCCAAAATTCTCTTTAGCACAGATATTTCATGGACAAAGTAAAGAAACTTTTTCCCATTGAGGTTTCCTAAAGGGCCTTTTGGCACTGAGGTGGACTTATGAGTCAGGTTCAAAGGCCATCTGCTTCTTGGACTTCACACACAAACGCGCCAATTAGTGCCAACAGCAGGCAGATGTCTAGTAATCAGCAACTAGCCTCAAATCACGTGCCTGACCTCCACTGAAAAAAAACTTTATATAATGATTTAAAAACCTATAAACCTTGTGCAAGCTTGTCTTTCTGATTTGGAAAGGATGTAATTGACTATAAGAGAAATTAATTGAGAATTGCTGACCTGGGAAAGTTAGGCACCTGAATCCACAACCTGCATATTCTAGATCTCGGTGCCTAAATTTAAACCCTGAAATTTGGAAAGTCTGGGACTGGGTTTCTTTATTTTAATGCAAATAGCTGGTGCAAATCCACAGAGCACATTCTGGGACATAAATAACTCAGCATTACAGTTGTTAGTACAGAATGTATCTACTGTTCATCTAAACAGCATCTTAGGAGATAAAAGTATTCAGGGGATATAACAGAGGCTGAAATCTAGAGCAGTCAGCACCCTGCATTTTCCTTTCTTTTTCTTTTTGACACACTGGATTATTCATCTTATGGTACATGTCTCAAAATCTGCTTTTGTTTCCTCCTGCAGGTTTCTCTTTTTTGCGCCGTCCCACTTTTTTTAATTTCCTTTCACCTGCTGTACAGTGTTCTTTGTAGACACTTTGCCTTTTTTTTTATATTTAGCTGTCCTACTCAAAGAAATCTGAATGCTGGAATGATACATCTTCAAGCTTTTTCACTTCTTTCCAATTACAGTCAGCAAATGCCATTCTTGGTACCCCAAG
This sequence comes from Apteryx mantelli, assembly GCF_036417845.1. NCBI lineage: Eukaryota > Metazoa > Chordata > Aves > Apterygiformes > Apterygidae > Apteryx > Apteryx mantelli. The sequence goes on from NC_090020.1 coordinate 64,372,328, forward strand.
GTTCATCTGGCCTTTCCAAAGGGCACTCTATCACCAAAAACATTCAGCTCACTGGCTGCACAACAGAAAAGGGAAGAAGACTGTTACAATATCCTTTGACAAAAGCAAAGTTCTGACTAAATTGACGACTTCTACAGCCATGTGGCAGTTCTTGTGGAGTTTCTAATCCAAAAGGACAATGCAATCTGTGTAAAATTCCACACATCTGACTTTCTACTGTTGCACAGAGATATTCTGGCCAGCGACAACCTGACCCTAACTGATTTTAGCAATAACTTGGAAGGCTCAGATGACTGACAGTAGCTAAAAGAACTAAGGACAATAAAATGTTGCACAACATTATATTTAATACTGAATGCTAAAGCTTTTCCTATACACTGTTTGTAAGTGTGTTAAACTAGATGGTACTTGCAACTTACAGGTGGAGCGCTTGGTCTGTAGCATTGCTCTCAGCTGCCACTGTGGAAAAAATAAACAGTATGTTATATTCTCATTTGGTGATAGCAAAGGACTTACTATGTTATAAACAAGAATCAGTGGGGAAAAAGGTAATAAGAAAACTGCTGAAAATGACTGAGAGTGACGTAAAAGTATAGGATTTTTAAATACTCACATAAACTATGTGAGTGCTATTTACTGTCTCCCTCAAACTGGTATTGAAGATTGCTGACATATGAGAAAGCCATGATTTTCCTTTAAGGTAGCTGAGATATCCTGTTTCTAAGAGGGATTAGCATACAGCTCAAGTGATGGGAAATGATAGGAATGCATAGAATATTAAAATATGTTCATGGAAAGAGGAAAATTCTTGGCAGATTGTCTCCACATGAGTCGCTGATCATAGTTGCTTGAATAGAAAACTACTACTTCTGCAGCTTTAGAGATCTGAAGTCCTTTGGTCTGAACAGTTTGTCACCTTGTTTCTCCTGATAGCAAATGCCGGGAGTTCAACACTTCCGTAACGGTGAAAACTACCTTGGATTGCCTTGCATTTTCTCTGCCAGAAGAGCATGTGGTGCAGCAGCAGGGCGAGGTGCAAGCTCCTCTGCATGTGAGCCATTATACCTTTGTAAATACAAGTCAACTTGAGCTAGCTCAGCCCCCAGTGAACTAAGGGTTAGCTCCATCATGCTTATCGAGGTAAGAGCCTGCATGTGGGAAGCTGCTACAGAGAAGCTAACACAGGGTAGTTTGAAATCCCATGGAAACTTGTTTGTATTTTTGTAACCAGTGTCAAAGGCTGCTTGATTGACCTAATCAAACTGCAAGGATGTTTGACCTTTGTCAAGTGCCAGGAGGATATCAGTGACCAGACACTAATGAAATCACAGGAGAGTACCCAGACTTTAAACATGATTGGTAAGAAACTTGAAAGCTGGCTGAGTCCAGGGGAAGCCTGGATGCAACCTTCGCACCCCTGTCAACAGCGAAGGGCAGACGGGAGTGCACACCACGCACCTTCCTGCAGCCAGCTGTGGTCGCTCCTCCCAGCCTTGCAGCTGCTGTCCCAAGGGGTGGTTTGCAGCAGCCGTGCCACATGTAAACATCTCAGCTGCGGCACTGCAGGCAGACCCTGGCGGGGCTATTGCTTTTGGCAAGCCAACATGTCCTCTGCCCTCTGCCAACAGCTCTAAGTGCTAAGGATCAAAAGTAACAGTGGCTTTGATGTGAAATGAAGTCCAGCCTACAGTTCAGTCCTGTGAAGTCTTATACATGCAAGTAATCCAGTGCATATGGAACTGGTTGAAATTTTTCATCAGTTTATTATTTACATTGAAAAATAATTGTTTTTCCAAGACATTTATGCTGAAACATATTGTTTCAACATGTGTGAGGAAACATGCAGTTGCTGACTTGCTTCCTCCCAAAAACTTTTCAAAAATGCTATTTTTTCCAAACTATTTTGTTTAGGTTTGGTGTGTGTGGGAGAATGCTTGTTTCTCTTTTCCCTTGACTTAGTGTTTTCCAGTGAAATGCTTTTTTCTTGAACATCATGAACCATAAAATAAAATGAAAAGTTTTTTCAAAATTACAACAAAATGTATTTTATTGGCATGAAAAACATAGAAGATTATTAGTAATACTGACAAAATATTTTTTTTAGATCAACTTTGAGGATTTATGGAAGTTTCTTAGAATCAGGATTTTGGTAAATATCGTAACTGAGAAAAGTGAATTTTAATTTTGGAAACAACAAAAGTGAAGGAGAGACTCAGATAGTTTTTTGTGCTTGCTTTTAATTCACAGAAAGACTAGAAGAGGTAAAGGAGAGGCAAAGGAGAATAAAACACCACAGACTAGGACAGCTGAGAGAAAGAGACTGTAACGTGGTAAGAATATCAGATAGACAATATAGGCAGTAGTGATAAAAGAAGACAACAGAAACACAAGAAAATAAGATTTTGGAAAAAAAATCAATCAATAGAATAGTAACAAACTACTAAGATGAGATGGTATTCATCCAGTAGTTCTGGTTGAATTTGAAATTGCTGATATATCTTATGTGTAATCTATTTCTTGTCAGCCTCAAATGAAAGAAGGGTGTTCAGTAAAGTACCTGAGACTGACAAACCAGTTACACTTACTGGGATCCCCTACCCAGCAAAGTGCAAAACGTTCATTAGCACACAGATGGATAAATACACTGTATTGACTCCATGCAGATCCAAGCTCTACAAGGTGTGTTCATACTGTTAAAGGCATCGGCCGAAGGATGTGATCCCTGCTTTCAGACCCAGTGATGTGGAGTGGAATAGGCCTATATTCCTTGAGGCTGTTGCAGAAAATGATTCTGATGTAACCTTTGGGTCAGGAAGCCCCTACCACTTTTGCTGGAAGCTGTGGTGGGAAAGGATCAGACTGTGTGTGGCTGGTTTCTTGGGCTGATCTACTAACTATTCACTACAGGGTTGTGGACTGACCAGGAATGACTGTCATGTTCTTATATTTATTTCAATGCAGACTTATCTGTACAATAATATGAAGAGAGCAAGTACTGAAGTGGATCAAACAGAACTTCTAGTAAATGAGAAACGTGGTCATAGCCAGAGTACAAAGGCTGAGAGAGCCACAGTGTTCAGGAGAGAAGCAAATGCAGGTAAAGAATGACATTATATATCAATCATATACTATGTCTAGGAAATAGGGATGGCAAAGACAGATCTAAAATGCTTTGGAAGGGCTGATGCATAGCTAAAGAACTGACATTGGCTCTTTGGACACTTTTAGAGAGCCAACAGCTGACAGGGCTTTTTTCAGTCTTGCCCTGCAGGATTTGATTTTTGACATGGATATACTACTTTTAAATATTATTAGAGAGATAAATGCTACCACCTGTTTACTTCCCAGGTACAGATCAGAGAACAAATGCTGTGAACAATGATAGAGCCTATATCAGCTTAAATTGAAAGGAAAGACAAACAGAAGTTGGTCACTAGGTAACTTGTTTTAATTTCAAAGGAAAACTGAGAAAATAGAAACCCAGCTAATGAAGTCAAGCATGTTGTAGGAGTCAAAGACTTAATATGAAAGAACTTTTCAACTTTTTTAGCAAAAGATGTAAATATTTTAAGGAGTTTATAGAGAAAATAGCTCCAGGTCTCTTTGAGAGACTACCTCAGAAAGAATGTTAAGAAAAGCAGATTGCCTACAAGGAATGGATTAATGGATTAGTCGGCAAAGAAACTTATGCCAGAAAGTGCGGCAGCAGGGTGAGTTTCTTAAACCCATCTCTGTTTAAATCAAATGCTGTCAGCTACCCAAAGACCCAGAGACCAAAATCTGCTCTGAATTTCTTAAAATACTGGCCAATGAAGTACAGTTTATTTTTATATGTGATCATATAAAAATGCTTTTCAATGCTTTTCATTCTAATTTTCAATTTATGTTGTATTTAGTTGGCCTTAATTTTTACTTTTTTCAAGATACAGTTTCAGACTGAATATTCTATTGACCGTACAATTATTTTTGCCTTCCTTCTTGTTTCTCCTATGTGGTATTTAACTAAGAAAGGAACAGTATCTCTCCAAGAGCTCCAGAAATAGATATTGGAAAACCCAGCTGTGCATTATATCAAGAAACTTTTGTCTGAATGATTCTGTGTTGTGACATTCGACCTATTGGTACGAAGACAATTTTTTGAAGGCAATAACAAGACCAAAACAAAGAGAAGATTATCTGCATGACTAAGAAAAACTTTATGTACATGACTTTGGAGAACTAACCTGTTTTCTAAGGACACAATAGCTTGCCATCTAATAATCCCAAACTGAAGGCGTAATTGTTGGAGATTCAACCTCAACATCTAACAGTGCAGAAGATATAGACTGAGCTATGTAAGTTATTAGAGTACACATATCACCCTCTACTCCCACCAAGCAAGAATAAGAATAAAGCAATATCTGTAGTGGATGCCATTAATACAATTCTTATAAAGAGGATATTCCATCAGAAAGTAACACGTCCAATTAACAGTAAACTGAGGGAAAAGGTGGACTCTGAATCATTACAGCTATACTGAATTTTTCAAAAGGTCATACTGGACATACAAGGAAAATCTGCAGAGCCTATAAAAGTTAAGGACCAGTGTTCAAAGCGAAGACACTGTCAGCATTTCTCTGACATGGACCCAAGGGCAGAGCTGGAACTGTACTTGATTGGCACTATAAAATGTCCTATTTCAATAGTACAGAAAGCAACAGACATTGATGTAGATCATAATTGATACAGCAGCCCAATACCAGATGCCTGATATGAAAAACAGCTAAATCAGATAGGCTTTGTCATGCCTCAGGTAGTTCCTTCAGCTATTGACATCATATGTGGTGACTGATTGGAATGACAGAGAAGTAATTAGCCATAAACTGAATGTGGCAAACCTTTGTGCAGATGAATAATATGGGAAAGACAAAGTAAACATCCCATCTGAGCACTTCTTTTCATCCTCAAAGGGACCAGTGAAAGAAATCCCCCAAATCACAGTTCCTGGCTGGTGCTTCCTGGGACACAAGACCCTTCAGAAAGCAGAGGCAGAAGACAACAAATTCGTCCATCACAGTGACGACTGATGCTGATTTGGGACCGATCCCAAATTCACTGCAAACAATGCAAAGCACGTTTGAAAATGATGACAAAGTAGACAAGTCTGTTCTGCATGTTTGGCAGTCTTGGAAGCTGTGCGCACACTAGGGAGGTTCAGATGCCCACAGCTCCCAACTCAACCTGTAGCCTTTGATTGCTGCTGTGATGAAAGGTCACAGGAACACAGTGTTTGATTTTCAAGGGCTGATGGAGCAGTAAAAAGTGTATGTAGCCATAAGCTGTTGCTGCCTGTGGACATGAGATCGTTAATCTGGTTGCAGTATAAACCAAGCATAGTGTAAGATGTATACTATCTATACCCCAGTTTTCCTGACTCTCAGTCTTATGTTCATGACAGTAACAACACAGCTGGAGAACTGTCAGATCGTTTATTTTTTCCCTTGAAGTACTGCACGTTTTCTGTTTTTCTGTGTGCAGTCGGAACCTTGTTCTGATTAGGCTTGGGAAAGCCAGAGCCCACCCGACTCGAGGAGTGCTATCAGTGCAGCTCCTGAATTATTTTAGCAGCAGGAGTTTCAAAATGTGATGTGGTTGGCACTCTCCAGACCTGCTGTTCCTGCTGTGCCTTTGAGCTCTGCTCAGTCTGGGATGAGAATTGCAGAGCTGTGTCTATCGCGGTGAGGCACTGTGCCTCTGCCACAGATGGGATTTCTTTCACAACCTTCAAGTATACTCCTGCTCAGGCGCTCTGCCAGGGAAGAAGACGGAGGCACATTTCTTCAGTTTCATGAATGCACAGGAAGGGTGTTGCAACAAGTTCTTAAACTTCTGCTCTCTAGCACACAGGCCTCTTACCAGCGAACTTTGAAGTGCCTGGGCATTTTAACTAATGTTATGGCTAGTATGAAGGTGGCTAGTATGAAGGTGGCCGTTAGTGCTTCATGGATGACTAGGATGAAGATTAAACCAAGGCTTCAAGTTGCCTCTTGATGGGTGCTTTTAAGTAGTATTTCAGCTTTATTGTGGTGATGGTCCTTTGATATCTACTGCCCCCATGAATGCATGGTGCCCTGTCTCACTGTTTCTACTAACTGCTCCCTGGGCTTTGTGAAGCTTTTAAAACTTGAGCATGCTAACTGTACAGTGCTTGCCTAGAAAGTTCACAAGCTCCACAAGGAAACTGAAACCCATATGTCAGTGAATTAGAAGTGTTACAAAGTGCAACAGTGCAGAATGCTGCAAATATTTGTAGAAAATAGTTCTATTTAAGCCTTCTGTTTTTCTTCTCTTCAGATTCTTGCCTTACCTTTTCTTTCATTATGAGTAATTACTATTTGTGAAACTTTTGGAGACCTCGAATTAAAGTGTAAATTATTTTTGCTATTTTATGCAAACTGTAAAAAAGTAATACTGTTCTTCCCTTTATAAATGTCACCTAAAGAAGATTGTAGAGCACGGCAAATACTTCAAACCATTTTCCATGAATATGCATTTAAATTTTAGGCAAACTTGATTTATCAATGTTCTTCCCCTTTCTTGTTTGTTTTCCATTAGAATTTGAAATGAATAAGTGAAATGCATGACCATAGATTAATACTAAAGCATCTTCTTGGAAAGCAAATTTTCAATTTTTCTGTATCAGCATTCATGTCAGAAATGTGGAGAGAAGCCTGTATGACTTACGTCTCAAGTCAGCATCACTTAAATTTCAAAAATTGTCCAGTGTATATAGTAAATATATAAATTGATCTTGGTCATTAGAGATCACAGTTAGAACAGTCTAAAGGTCTAGACAGAGAAATTAAATACAGTTTATTTATAGGCTAGGACTAGTGCTTAATAATGTTTCTATTTAGAAATAAACTACTATAAAATTACCCTCTATAACTAACACATAGTAAATATATTTCTATAGGACTAGAGTACTAATGTGACCCCTAAAAAGCAACTGAACATACTCCAGCTGAGGGTCAAAAATGGCTTTAGCTGCTCTAGGCTGGGTACTGGGACCAGAAGTATAGTACTTGCCTGTACTTGAGTACATTATGTATATTGTCTGTACTACTCCATTGCTGTACCTAGGCTATGTAGAAGAGGGAATCGTCAGATCTGTCATCCCTCCCTGATGCTCATCAGCCCTGGAGCACTGCAATATCTAGGCATGCTGAATGCAAAGGTCCAACACCTGTAAATGACTTTGGGGAGACGATATGATTTTGTGTGATGAAGTTTCTGCTTTTTTCTGTATTTATTTCTTTAAGAAAAATAAGCAGGGAAATATCCCCTTAAAGCTATGCTTATGCTATTAAGATTGCAGAGAAATTTGGCCAAGGTTCTAGAACTTCACTGTTAAGACTGCATGTACAGCTTAAGTTAGCACTTTGTACATGCTAGTTCATTTAACTTTAGCTTCCTGCTCACAGTTTTCCTCATTGGGCCTCTTGTCTCAGTCAGCAAATGTGGTGGGCTTGCTTTGAAGCCAACTGCATAACATAGCAGAGGACCATCCTGTTTCCTTTCAAATGTGCAAACAGCTTTATCCCAAGTAAGAAAATAAATGAAATGGTTTTCTACTGGTACACTGAAAGCAATGCAAATGTGTGGTTAGCTTAGTGAGAAAAGATTCCTAAATGACTCAAAATCAGATGTTTTACTTTGAAAGCCCATTAAAATCCAAACTGTTTCTTCAGCATATGCTCTAATTACAGGCACAGGCTGCTACTTTAGGCTCAAAAGGGATGGGTTGCACATCTGTAGTCAATTTATGGTATCTGGATATTCAGGATTGCTTTGAGTTGGTCATACACTTATTTTAATATTACATTTCCCACTGTAACTCATAGTGTCAAATCCTTAACAAAATGTTATTTTTAAAAGGCAGATTTGTTAACATGACAATCCCCAGACAAATATTAAGCCCAGAAAATAAATCTACCACTAATGGCCATACTAGTCTCATTCTGTATTCTCTCTTTAGTGGCTGATTATTTTCCTTGCGAGAATAAGGAAGCCACTGATGTGTAATGAAAGATACAGCTTCATTGTTTTATCTTTGAAAATACATACCTAGCAGTAAGGGGCCTTTTGTACCTGAGGATTTACTGTTCCTAAGAAGTTCAGCCGTGATGGTATGATTACTTAGCTGTAATACCATGTGTGGTTGTGAAATACCTTCTTAGATATCAATCAGAAGGTAAAAGGTGAAGTGGCTTGTTGGTACCTCAGATGCCAGAGATCCTACAAAAGCTCTGTTCCTTGCAGAAAGCGGCCACATTGGCTTTGTCTGTTATTGTGTTTACAGTAGGAAGAAAACTGCTTGCTAGCCTAAAACTATGCAGGCTTGCTTGAAAAGACACTCAGCTAGCACAGATTTCTCTCTGGGTAAGAGCAGAAGAATACACCTATTTACATATATCTTACCTGGAAAAATATATGCTCTTTACATCTGGAAGGAAGCATGTCACTTCTTTGAGTTTGTCGTGGCCAGGGCAGCTGCTGTACTAGAAGCTACAGCTGATGCTGAGTCACAGATAAGAGTGAGAAAGCAATACCTTCCCCAGCAAAACTCCCCATTTGTGCTGTGTTGCCTCCATGCTGAGAAAAAAGTGACCCCCATAATTCTTCATTGTTGTAGGTACTTTATTTTTATTGCCATAGTGCTGGGTCCCAAAATCATGGCCTCACACAGGCCTCTGGAATAATGTAGGAACACGCAGTCGAGTTATACCAACCCTTTCAAAGGTAATTGTGTAGAGGGACTGGCTAGGGATAACTGGAATAACTGGGAAGTTCTCAAGTTACAGCACTTGTGCTTCCTGGTGATCATGCACTAAGTAACTCCTTAAGACTTCATAGAGAAGTTGTCAACACATGGATTGCTTAATGTCTTGGTTATTTTAATATACGTTCCTTAAAGAGACATTGTAAACCAAGAAATGATTATGTAAAAGTGAGGTAAGAGTAATATCAGCTACTGTGCCTAGCCTTTAGCTCGTTTGACAGTTTTTGTAGTTTTAAAACTGTTTTCTCTCTTTTTTCTTTTTAGTGTTTCTTTCATGCTGCCAAAATGTGAAACCAACGCTGCAAGCTGCAACATAACTGGTTACGCAGAAGAAGCAGAAGCAGTGTTCAGGAGGTGGCACTGGACTGCCCAAGGGCAGCACAGCAGAAACGACACTTTCAGCCCCAGTTCTTAACAAGCATTTCCATGGAAATGTACTTTTCAGATTCATGGCTGCACTAATATGCACCATTGCATGCATTTTGGAAATCCAACTCTTACACTACCGATCACACATTTATTATCAATCCCAAGGCCCCAGGGAACTCAAAATGACAGGTAAGGAATAGTTTTGTCTCTCAGTTTCATGCAGGGACACCTGTCCTACATGGTCTTATTCAGTTCATCTCAGTGTAGCTCCCTTTTCCTCCGTCGGCCCTCTCTGTCTTGTGTGCTTAGGCACTGTGCTTCTCCGGACAGGGGCCTCTCATTTACTGTGTATTTGAATGATAATGAGCAGTAGGGCTTTCACAGAAATTTGAACCAAAGAAATAGTTTATTTAAAATCCACAGTTTCCACCATACGGCATCACTTTCTTATTTCTGCATGCCATGTTTTTGCCTTTGAGACCTTAGATATCACATATGTTTTGCAAGGTATTTTACTGGTAAATTTATTCTGTTCTATTCTATTATTCAACTTGGTCTTTTTCAGACCTCTTTTATTCCCTGGGTTAGTGTAGTAGTGTTAAATCTTGTTCACTCTGGGTTATAAATACTTATATGAAATGGATTTTTTTATTTCTGCAACATGTCAACTAGCAGCAAACTTGATTTTGCTGAGTTCACATATGGCATGTGGACCTAATTTTGTAGCTGTAAATCAAAAACACTTTTAACAGAAGATACTTGTTCACCAACTGAGTTTGTAGGAAAGCATCAAGTTATGGACATTTCTTATTTTGTAAAAATCACTTTAGCAAAAATGATTTTTATTTTATCTGAAATACCTTTTAAAAACTTTTTTTATAAAACACAAGGAATCTGGCCTTTTGTCTTCTACATGGATAAGCATACAGATAGACAGCACAAATGCATAAATACCACTTCTTAGGACACTAAGCTTTTAAAAAAATACAGTGTTCTAGTTTAGAATTTGTTTTCTTCTGAAATTTAAGCATCACATGTCATAAACTTTCTGAAAATAGAAAGCTTCAAACATTTCAAATATTTGTTTCTGAGAATATCTGCTAGAGCGATTTTGGGGATTTGGATTTTCCTTCTCCAATTCTGAATTCCGAATAATTTATACATCTGAAACCATCTTGGTATGGTACAGGTTTTCCCTAAGCTTCTGGCAGTAGAAGCCACAGAGTTTCTGTTCTGTGATAATTCTTCTACTGGTTTTAATACCAGCTTTCTAAGTTGGTTCTATTAGCAGGTGATATGATTTGGAATTGTATATTGTAAATGCATTAATTCACTTAACATTAGTTTTCTTCCTGTAGCTTAATTGATTGTCATACATTTAATCTTGGATCACTGCTAAGGGCATTTTCCTCATGCCAGCCAGTGATGAATGACCACCTAGTCACAATGTCAGCACTGCCCACGGGACAACTCCCCTTCAACTAGCATCTTGACGTGCTTTGTTCATGAAGAGCTTTTAACAGTTTGTTGCTATTGTGCAGTGGAAGAGAACAGCTTTTTCTTCCTATTTAGAGTACTGCTGTGGTATGATGATTTTGTAATTTTAAGATCTTGAGATCAAGCCTACTGAAATCCCAATGGATTACCTATGGGCTTTTGATCTGGCTTTAATTCTTTCAGTTGATGAAAACTTTCTGATTTATTTAATTAATCCTGTTTTGCATCCCCACTGCTTTCTGTCCTTTGGATATTGCTGCCTTCTTTGTAGGCTAAGATTAGGTTATACATTGAGACCAGATTTTCTCTGTCTTGCTGTTTTTACTGAGCTTTCACTCAGTCCTAAGGAAGCATGTCCTGCTGGCTTGTTATATTTGGATTGTTCCCATGATTCAGATTTACTGGATTTTATTTTAAAGTGCCTCAGGTTGCTCATTTGTTTGGTAATGTGCATTGAGTCATCTCCTGTTCCGAGTAAAAAAAAAAAAAAGACTTTAATGCTTTTCAACAACTCTATAATCCTGTTTCACTGTTCTCAGCATTTCTAGATATCAGTTTTAATGAAGCTTCTCCCAACTCTGCAATTGTGCAGTCCCTGTTCTGTCCCTCACTCTGAAGGATCCCCAGATAAAGACAGCTGTTATTATCCATTCCAAGCAGGAATGAGAAATAATTTACAAATTACTTGATAAAGTTTAACTATTTGTAGCAGCAGGGAGAGAAGGAGGCAGTGTTCACATAAACTACTTCAAGGCCTTAAGGTAATAGTCAGAAGATTTGCACTTTGCAACTACAAGTTTCCATTTGTTCATTGGTAGAAATACTCAGGAAGTACCAGGAATCCCAGCCACCTTTGATCTATGAGAATTTGAATAGCTAAGATCTCTCCAGGATGCTGGGACTCTAATCAGGACCTGAAATTCAATTCCAGCCTGAAGAACTTGTGCTATGGTTTCATCACATTTCAAGTGTTTCGGGGGGTTATACCGGCTTGCTCTTAAGACGGTGACAAGCATATATGTCTCTGATGTAAATAAGCATTTGCAAAGAACTGAGCCAAGATGATGTTCAGTATTACCATTCTTTTCTATTCCAATTTTTATTTTAAATAGGACAAATCCCACAGACAATAGCTAGTGAAACACAGACCCCAGACACACCATGCTTTAAAAAGCTGAATGGAAGATGCTGCTATTTAAACCCCACAAATTTACAGTGTGTGTAGGGATAGCTGTGCCCTGGACAAGCCCTGACGATCAATCACTTGCTGAATATATTTTGTGCAGTTTCAAAGCACTTTGCGATCCTTTGTGGTAAATGTTATTACATAAGGGCAAATATACCTTGGAGGTTTATGGCAGAAACACTGGCTGTGCTCCAATTTACAGTGCTGTTGGCAGACTTCACTGCAGCTCTCTTCTGCTGACAGCAGAAAAATCCAGCCGCTAAAAGCATGTCAGAGCCAAAAAGCATTCAGCTAATTTATGTTCCTTCCAGTAGCTAGCTACTAAGAAAGAAATTTAATGACCAAATCCCTTCCATGCAGATGCAGTGACTGCTGAATTGGCCTCTTTTTACCTGCCTCAGGCAGGGCTGATGTGTGAAACAAGGCAAAGAGCAGATAATCTGTATGATTTTCTTGTCTTTGAGGGCCAATGAACTAAATAAACAATCTTCTCATTTCTCTTTTCCTGGGACATACAGAAGTTGAAACCCTTCCTGCAGATCAAATGACACATCCCATATTTTACACTTAACTTGGTAAGGAAGTGATTGCAGAATTTTTTAGCTGGGAGAACTGAGAGAGCAGTCATGGACTGAGCTATTAAAACTGGTGTGAAAATGCTCCTGGGGATTCGCTACTTAGGAAGTCTGACTAGAGTTTTATGGCCCTTGCCACAGAAACTGGCCGTAAGAGCTTCTGTGTTTTCAAGGGCTCCGGAGGCAGTGTGCTAAATTGATTTGGATTGACAAAAGCTTATAAAATGAAGAGGCTCCATCTGAAAAATCTATGCAATTAGGTTGTGCTTTAGGCATCAAAGTTAAATGTAATGATATCCAGGACTTCCCGCAAATGAAATGAATATTCTTTCAGTTTTGTAAGTTCCTTGCTAACATTACCACAATACAAATACTAAAAATTCTTTTAAACTAAGTTGTACAGCCATTAGTTCATAAGTACTGCTGAGGAAGAAGTGGTTCCCTTTGCCAGGACAGCCACTACTGTTCTGTAGTTACACTTCCAGCCTTGTTTTCGTTATAAATTAATTATAGAAACTCCCAGCCCAATTAGCTAATTTTGAAGCGAGCCAATAAAGGCACTGAGATCACAAATGCCTGCCTCAATCACAGTCCTACCTGCAGACTTCAAATGAAAGCACTTTACAAACCTGTGGTAAGGTATAGCTTCTACCCCAGACAGTACAGAGGAGGGAAGAATTATTATAACAGAAGAAAAGATAACTGAGCAAAGCCCTGGTGACACTGAGGAAGAAGATGCTTTCTCAGGTAGCCCCGATCTTAAATATGGTGTTCAAAGCTGCCACTATCCATATGAAGAAAGGTTAGCACACTTGCTCGCTCGGTTGCTTTCTCTAGGGCTTGTGCACAGGATCAGAAAGCCAGCTAGAGTGCTTTGAGAAGGCTGAATGTGGAAGAAACATTGTCCTTAAGTCATTCACTAAATCTGAAAGAAACAGAAACAAGAAACAATCCTCTCATTTACCTGAGAGCCCAACCAGTGCACCACCTTATGCTGGTGCATGTGCATCTTTGCTCTCCTCTCAGGGAAACTGATTTCGGCACAACTATCTGCAAATATTTTTGTAATCTGCTAAAATGCAAATCCTTATCTATTATTTAAAAATTCATGCTCGGATATTTTAACTGTAATAAAATGCCTAGCTCAGCTCTGGAGTTATATATAGAAAATCACTGATTTGGGTGTTGTGTGTCCAGTATTATCAGCCACAGACATTTGGATTTCTTTCCTGAACTCCTATTGTCCTCTAATAGAGGTTTCTGACATTATATTAATGGGGTGTAGAACCAGATGCTCAAAACCCATTAGTCATAATGTAGCTTAGTCCCCAGAGCTTAGTCACTAAGCACTAGGAGCTTCAGATGTGTGTGTTACACAGATGCAGTATTAGATAGAAATAATTATGGTGTCACATGACAATTAAGTTATGAGTATATTTGTTACATACTTAGGGAGTGAATACTAATGATAATTAGCACAGCCTTTGACCAACCTGAGCTGTTCTAACCAACAACAGTGTGTGTTTTTACCAGCATTTAAATGCCTGGTCAGTGAAACTGTTGATAACCACTCCCCCTGCTGATCACCCCCATCTGTGGGGGAAAACCATCATACCTCCATTGCAAAAGGCTGTGCTTTTAACATTCCAGGGGCCAGGAAGGATTGGCCTTAGCCAATGCCTGTGGAGGCCTTTGAGCCAGCAATGTTTTTTGCAGGTGTCATTTCCCTTCCTTATGCTCTCTCTGCAGAGACAGCATGGATGGCTCGAAGCGCAGGGTGGCTGCAGGGGCCAGACTTGCTGCCAGGAATTGAGAGCCTCACCTCCCTCGTGCCTCCCAGCATCCAGTCTCTTCAGCTGCATAGGCCATTTAGTCATTGCTGAGCTTTTTTCAAACCCCTCTATTTCTTCTTACTTGTAAAAGCTGAGATTTAACTTTAAAAGTCTCATAATATATTCATTCTTTGACAGAACCGTCAGTTCCAAGTCCTTGATAGCTGCTGGCTCCTGCTGCCCTGAGCCCAGCAGCCTGGGAGCCCTGCAGTCTTGGAAGTTCCCTTTCCTGCTGGAGAACTGAGTTTTCCAGCTTTTCCCTCTAGCAGCAGCTGCTCTGGTTCTCATCCTGGGAAGGTGGATAACATTTCAGTAGAATGTGAAGCTTTACTAAACTTTTGCTTCTCCCTAGAATATTTTAATTGACACATTTTGTAATCTTTTTTGCAGCTTTGCTACTTTTATAACCCCTGCCCCAGAAACAAGCCCAGAATGGACAGGTCATTTCAAGGACTTTGTAAGTAGCTGCTGTAACTACTATTTAAAGAGGCTTGTGTTTGGTCTCCTTTAATCTGATAGGTATCAGAGTATTGCAAAAAAACTTTTAGTCGATGCTTAGGAAGAGATGAAATAGTAAGAGAAGAAAGTGCAGAACAGAGATGTTGTTATCAAAGGCCCCAGACAAGAAAGAGTCTCAAAGGGTGGGGGGGAATGGGGGAACTGTTACCAGCTTGGACAAGAAGGAGTCTCAACAGGAGCCTCAGACAAGCATACCCAAGGACACAGGTGCAGCTGGGACTGATACATCCTGAGAAAGTACAGATAAACCAGCAGAAGCCAGTTGGAGCCAAGATTAGGACCAAGACAGCTTTTCTCAAACAAGGAAGCAGGCCAAGTTGAGACCATGTATGGAAAAGTAGAGCAAAGTTCAGGCAAGACACTGAGTGACACCTCTTCTGACACCACTAGGGACCACCAGAGACTCAGACCGCATGCGTAATGATTATGTAACTATGATAATTAGTTCTAGGAAATAGAATGAATATGTATAATAATTCCTGGAAATTTAATGCGTATGTATATGATAGAGCAATATAAACTTTAGATGATGCGACACACGGTGTGCACGTTGGGTGGAGCTATCCCCCGTGTACCTGGTGCCATAATAAAGAGAATGCCTGCTTCTTAATGCTATATTGGTGTTAAGGAGTTTTTCTCCCAGTTTCGGTGACGTCATTAGAAGATTGGTTGTATATGAAGAAATACAAGCACAAAGATTTCATTAGGCACTAAGTGATTCCATAGGTGAATTCACATTCAATATTCACTGTGCAAATCAGATTATTTCTAAAAGGGGTCCAATGAAAAGCCCAAATATTTCCTGGGCTGTTGGAGGAGGTATATTTGTAGTTCTGGGATCAAATGTTTTTCAGATTTTCAAATTATTTATAAAGAAACAGAGCAGAAGTTAAAAGTGGAAAATATAACCTTTCCCTTGATATGACTCAGTGAGCTGGGAATTGCACCATAAGGTCAGACTCAGTGAAATATTTAAAAATACACCAGGTACATATGCATATGCAGGAGTCATTATAGCCACTTTAAGATTGAATGGAGTGTATGATTCATCAGCAAAGTGTGCCCTGACTGTTGCTATTCAGGGTAGGGTACCTAAATTTAAAAAAGAAATATTTAGAGAGTTCAAAACTGGTTGAAAGCAGACACATGATGCTGTCGGTCTGGTACTCAATGTAGAAAGCTATGTACATTTTTTGCAGGTATCTGGATGTCTGAAGATGTGGATACGTGCTTTAGGTTCTAGGTATCACAGAACTGATAAACAAAGGATCCAGAATAGAATCAGAGCTAGTTACCTTTGTACTTGCATAAATCTTAGCACACGCCCCATTATTTTGATATCTAAATATCTATGAAAATACAGCTTAAGACTCCACACTGGAAAATGGACAGCTGAGAACAGCTCTCTAGATGGTAACTGAGATTTGCCATGTTGTTTAGTATTGTTCTGTTGATAGGAGACAAAACTGTTATTTATGTCTGTAACAGGGAGAGGCATTTGTAAATAGGGTAATAGCTGGTTTGGATCACCCATCTTGCACACTTGCTACTGCTAATGACTTCACAGATGCAGCTGTCCCGAAAGGCACAGTTGTTCAGAGAAAAAAGGATAAGCAGTGATCATTTTAGTCCTAACGAGCTGAAACCAAAGTGTTACCTAAGAGATTAAGATACACATTTAGAAATCAGGTGCTGATGATTCCTCAGGTGTCTGAAAATCAGGATACTTCATAGAAAAAAAAATCTTGTAATGTTCACAAAGTTACAAGCCTTGCTCAGCATTTCTTGTTCTGAGCAAGATTTGCAGTATCTACTAAGGCCTGTTTCAAGCCCTCCTTGAATTTCCTGAGGTTGTTGCAACAACTTTAACCTACTTTGCATCTCCATAATGAAGGCTCTTGGGTACCCTTCTGCAGCCTGAGCTTGGAGGCAGTTCTTGCTGTTTATGTTTTGATTCTTCTTTTTTGCAGTACGCTTTTGGTCAAAAGAGACATAACTTATTCAAAGACTGTGTGCTGGCAGAAGGTGTGTGGCTAAAAGCTGGGAACGTGGCAGTACTCATTATTTATGGCTTAGGAAGAGCTCAGACAGTTCAGAGCATCATCCCTGGGTTGTGGACCACTGTTAGAGGGACAGCTTTCAGTGGAGCTGATTATGGGGTGCATATGTACACCAAAGACACAAATAAATAAAAGGATAGCAATGCAAGGATTTGTGTGCAATTCCCTGGAGAAAGCAAGTAGGTGGAGATTCATATCTGTTCCTGGGGAGCTGTACAGGGATGTGCCTGTGGACCTTCCCCAGGAAGAGTAGCTTAGGAGGCTCTTTAGAAATATTGGACGATGCTGGAACTGGAGCACTGATATGGATGTGCTGTCCTGGAGACTCCATGCAGACTAAGTGATGCAGCATCATTTTCAGAGTCTGGAAGGGCTTGGAAATTTGACTGTTCTGAGCTAGACTTCCCATAACTACAAATACTACTAGTGGTGACAGTGTCATTTCTACCAAGGGACTCATCTACGCTGACAGAACAAGCTGTATCAGTTGCATTAGACAAAGGCCAGAAATTGAAATGATTTCATAAATTCATAACTAAGGAGCACTGAATTTGCAGAAGGCCTTTAAAAGGCAGAAGAAAATATCTTCTCTGACAAATATAAGGTTTGCATTTATTAAAAAGAGAGATACCTAATGACTATTCACAAATCTAATCCCTGGGTGTCAAAAAGACGCATCCATAAAGCAATGTCACTGCAGTGCATTCAACATTCACAAATGCAAACAAAGATGCAAGCAGCATGTGAAATTGCTGCATTTGCTCACATCATGTGTGACTGCACACATGTGCGTGTTCAGTGCTCCCTGCAGACCCAGCATTTACACTCTGGAAAACTTGCAGTGCAAGTTAATTAAAATATAAAATCTGTATTAACCACTTCATTTTCTGTGGTAGCTATTGAAGGATTTTATTGCCTGCAGTGAATTGAGAGGAAAAAAAAAAAGATGCTTTTGTGATCTCATTCAGAATCTCTTATTAATGGCAAACACTGCATTATTGCAAAGGATAATTTTCTGTTTATCCACGAGTATAACATGTGGATATACTACAACAGACTTGGTAATATTCTTCAGATAGTCTGATCTCTTTTCACCTCTTGTCTCCTGTCTTCAATTACTAGTTCAAATACTGTGAAAGCTTCTGCTAACCAACTCTTTAAAGGTTCCTGACTGCATTAACCAAAGAATGGAGTGCCACAACAATCTCTGGATGGACGTTAGGGAGATTAAAATGCCGTCTAATTTGCCAGTCGCTATTAATAGGTTTATTGAGTACGAACTGTACCTTTCGGAATTTCACCCAGCATCGATTTCTCAAACAATGAGAAAGCTTTTTAAAGTCTCTAATCAGCCATGCTCTTTCTCCAGGAACAGAGAAGTCTATGCTGTTGTTTATTCTGCATGGCTGGAAAGATTAAATACTGATGCAGAACTGATCTTCCATTTTTTATTATTGTGACTAGTGGAAACTTAGTATATTCTTTTTGTAATGGTATAAAGCAGGGAGGGGAGAGGGAGAGACGACTGCTTAGTCCTAGCACAGCATAGCAAATTCTCCCTGGGACCAAAAGTCAGAAGGCAGAGATTGCTACCGTAGGGAGCTGAGGGAAGGAGAGCTCTGGGAGTGGTTCTCAGATGAGAAATATCTCCCTGGGAGTCCCTGTGCTTTGTCCTGAGACAGGGGCTGAGCATGCAGCTGGTCCCGATGTCTGCTGGAGCTGGCCTTGCTGTTTTGCTTCATGCTGCCGTGAGGAATTAGGATTACCTTGTGGCTCGTGCATCAGCAGGGCCCTGGTCCTGATCTAGCTCTAGCGTGGGCACTACACTTGAACTGCTACATAGCCCTACTCTAAGCATATAGGAGATGCACATGCAAGGGGAGAAAAATACCTGAGCCAGGGAGCCTCTCTGAATGATGTGTTTTTCTCTGCTGCTTAGCTTCTGGCATATTGAACTAATTCTGGAGGATGTTTGTTAACAGGCTGAAGAGAAGTCAGACACACAGCTTTATAAGAAATATAATGAATGACATGGATATCATGAGCCCAGAGAGAAAATGCAAGACTAGATGCACTTGCTGTGGTTTTAGTGGGACTATGCAAGAAATAGCTCAGATTTGAGGTTCTTTTGCTAGCTATCGCCTTCAAACAATTTATACTGTATTTAGGCCCAGCTATGTGCTATGTCAGGGAACAAGCGAGTCAGAAAAAGTGACAGACATCTTAGCTGCTTTCCTGTGGAACTGGCCCCTTACCTGATGGTCCCCTTTTGGTTGTGAGTTACCAGTAATTCTGGATTCCCCTTGCATGTTGCTAGAGACATAAAAGAGTTAGAGAGAACTTCTGAGATGTGCATGTGTATATGCTACAGAAAAGCTCAAAAACTAAGAACTCGGGAGGGAGGGATCTAATTAAAAGCAATGCGTACTCTCAAAAATATGGTTTCCCTCTGGAAATGTCACCTTCTCATTATTCAGTCCCTGGTGGGTCTGTTTATTACACTCCAATCCAGTTCATCTGTATTGGCATTAAAGGCAGAAGGATTTGAAAAGCACAAATGGCATTAGCAGCAGGAGGGAAGGAAAGGTGATTTGACCGCTGGCATAAAGGACTGTCAGTCAGGGAAAAAAATGTCTGAATGCTTAACACATTTAATCTGAAATTTGCCCTTAACAATGAAATTAGAACTCTACAATGCTGTTCAGATAAAGTTAATTTTCATGCCAGAACTACTCTTTATTTTGCCACCTCCTGTGTATGACTAACAATAAAGCCTTTAGCTACAGGGTCTCGTGCTATTTTCCACAGGACCCACGTCCCATTCCTTTGGGCTGTATTAAACACTAGTAGGCACAATTCTAGAAATATATTAGAAAAAATGAAAGAGTTTGTTTCCAAAATGTACTTACTAGAAATCATGAAAAATAAGAGCAGCAGGTCCTAGGGGAGATGCGCATTTTGAAGGTGCAGGAAGGGAAGGGAAGAACATCAGGAAATGCAAAGAACTCCGCTCCGTTTGCCTAGTCCTGCTGCCTTTGTGCTTACAGCGGCTCTCCCTCTACTAAGCTAAGGCAGCCCTAAGGCAGGTATGTAACCCCCAAAGAGGCTGAAAACATAACCAAGCATATATAAGTTATAAGAAATGTGTCAGAGACATTTCTGTTTGTTTTGCAGTTCCTTTTACCTGTTCTGCTGCCACGGGGCAGAGCTTACCTGGGATGCCTGCTGCCAAGATCCCTGTTTCCCCCAATGCAATGCTGCTAGGGCTGGCCCTCAGGCATTAGGGTAAGAAGGGCATCGCGCAGACGAGAGCTGTGCTGAGCTGGAAAATCTAGCCTATGAATTAATTTTGCTCCCTTGCTCTCTGAGCATTTCCATCTCATCTGCAGGACCCTGCTCAATCTGCCTTGCATGATCTCTGCTGCTCTTACCATACATTTCAGCTTGCTAGAAAATACATTGAAGAATTTCCTCCTGCAGGGCCTTTTTTTTTTTTTTCTAATTACATCAGTGTGATTCTGAAATAATACAGTTAACTTCAGTGGAATTGATCCAGATTTACACCACTATAATAATGATCTCAATTTAGTTTAAAGCAAGACAGGGGTATGTAGAAGCTTAGCTTCATTTGTTAATTAACTTGCATGGTAGACGAAGAGTGAATAAGACATGATAATGGCATATTGTCATATAATTAAAAGCTGTCATTTATAATACAAAACCTGTAACCTGGCAGAATTCGTCTATGAAATGATTTCCCTGTTCCCCACCTTCATTCTTTGAATGCATTTTTGTGTAACACAGAGAGAACAAAGGGGCAAGTGTCAAAGTTGTTTCTAGAATATTTATGTAAATGTTAAACACCATTTTTCTATTAGACAATAGATATTTATATGTATTACAAAAGCCCAAATGCCTTAATGGTTTTAAGGTATGGAAGTAAGGCTATATAATCTTAAGGGTCATTTTTCTAGGGCTTTTTGTTTTTTTTGTTGTTTCACTTTTGGAACCTGGATTTCAATGATTGTTGTCTTTCATAGGATTCTCATTTTGAAGACTGATTGGTAATATTCTCTGGAGAATCCTGCTTATGCTAATCTTTTTGTTTATGAAGGTAAATGCAATTACAGACACTGGTCATATGCTCTTTCGCATCTTCTATGACATTTATCCACATGGGTGAGTAAGTGTTATTCAAAATACAATACAAATTAGTTATCTTTCCTCACAAGAAAAGATTAAAAACTGTGACAATTTCCCTCAACATTTACTGTTTACTATTTACCGACTTATAAATTTTACTGATTTATAAATACTGCACAGTACACTGCTTTACACAAAAATTGCTGATACATTTATAAAAAAAGGTTTTATTATGTTTATTCTTAACTCTACTGTCTTTGAAACTGGAACTGAATTTATAAATGAACACAAACCCCTTTTTTTCCTGTGATTTAGTAGGATTGAAAGTTTTCTAGTTAAAAGTCAAAGTATGTTAAAAGGAAACGTTTCCTGCAGTGCTTTCCAGTTAAGTACCATCTTGTAATTTACACAGCATCATTACTGATGAACATGCATTAGTAGCCAAACAATGGGATGAAAACACGCCAAGTAAGAGGAATTATGCAACAGCTGTATAAAAACTTAAGAATATACACACAAAAAACAGAATGCTTTCAGCATCTCATGGATGAAACATGGGGTGTTAAATTGTGCAGGTAAGAAAAACATAGAAGCTAAAAATATACAGCAATTCTGATATTTAAGTTTCTCAAGTAGCTGAAATTTGCACTATCAAAATTTACGTGACTGATGAGGAAACACACCCTGGGACGAACCTTGGCAGCACTATACAGAAGCAGTTTCTTCATACGGATGATCTATTTAAGTTGACACCTTGGGCCTAAACAGATCTTCCTTTCATATTTGGCTTCCTTTTGTATCATGCAACATTAAGTGCCATTCAGGATAAACTTCACAGGGCATTAATAGTAAAACAATTGCAAACATCACTTAAAACAGACAGGGAACCAGAGACTCCTAACCTACTTCTTGGCGCAGCCAGAAGGTGTTAATGAAGCAGCATAAGGCAGACGGCTCTCCCGTCTGGGGAGCTATGGAAAGGCTCTGATTTCAGGCTACCTTCAACTTATGTTGAAAGGCCATTCTATAACATCAGGGTTTTGGGGTGTCCTGCATTGCCAACAAGCTGACTTTCATATATCAACTACTTCAGAAATCTGATTTTTTAAGGCTGATTGGCTTAAACCTAGTCTCCCTCTGAGAGTGAAATTCATTGTTTGTGTATAAAAGGAGGAAAGTTTCACAGCTTAAATACATCTCAGATGAAAAAATACCTCCTTTTGTTTGATTTGGACCCAAAGGACCCTAAAATACAAGTCTCCCAAGTAATCCATGAGTGTTTTAACCATTTTCTTCTTGCCTAAAAGGCTTGCTAGTGTCTACATTTACCTTCCAAATGGGCCAATGGAAGGATGTCTGCTCCCTCTTCAGGACTGAACTCTTCGCTGGTGGTGTAAGTTGAAGTAAATCCATTTAACAAGCTGCCCTCAAGAGCCTTTGGTGAGTCTCCACCTAGTATCTGGATGCTAGGAAGGTCTACATAGGTGAAAGGTATGCAGTTGCTGAGCTGGAGTAGTTCTGCTTGTGCCCAGAAGACATAATGGAGGGTGCTTAGGCACTTTTGGACTAAAACAGAGGAAACTACTAGTTTAGGCATGTCTAGGGGCCAACAGCTGCTAAGCTGGGAAATTGTAGTTTACTGTCTTTTTATAGGTGCCTAAACATTTTTTTTCAATCTAGCCTTAAATCTTTTAAAATTACCAGTGTTAAAATTGTCAGTGAGAGAAGAACGGTCAGTACACTTCGTTTTGTATAGTGATGAAGAAAGATCAAGAGGTTTGAGTTTAGATAAGTCACTAAACTCTATAGCCATCTCTGTCGTACCAGCCATTCAGCTACAGTGGGTATACCTTTTTCCCTGGACAGTTGTCAAAGATGATATAAAATGCCAAGCAACTCTTTGTTCCATAACTTGAGAACAATGATTTGAATTTTAGAGTTGGCCCAAGTTTTAGAGAGTTCTGATTTTATTTCACCTGTTCATCCAGTTCTGTTTCATTCACACACAAAATAGTTCTTTTGTGATTGCCAATACGTTCTGGATGAGAAATGTGTGGTCACAGCATAGCCTTTATGTCAGCGGCACACTATGAATTTTACCTGTGCAAAGCTGCTCGTTAAGTTGTTTGAATGGTGGGTTCTTCTCCTTCCAAGTACCGTTGCATATATTTGGGACCTGAAATATTTCTTCTGTGCACATCAACTAATTTGGTGCTGGCCTTACTTTGGGGCTTAGCTGGTTTAAATAGTGGTTTGATACTGAAACTGAAGTAGCAGGAGAAAGGTTTCAAAACTATATGGCAAATTCTTTGATTGCGCAGGCAACGGTACATTAGAAAAACTAAAAAAATTACAGCTGAATGAATCTGATGAAATATTGGGATAGTGGCTGTAGGTATGAACTCTTATAGTGGAAGAATATATGTTGATCTTGTTAATTCAATTCATCTTGCTTTTATCTGTATAAAAACAGTGATACATGGGGTCAGTGGTCTGATGATATTTTCATCTTACGGGTAGCTCTTTTTAGCTCTCTGATGTAACTGAGTACACTTAGTTGCCTGGAGCTTGAATTCTTCCCCAGTCTTCTCACAGGTATGTATAAATTCTTCCCTGAGTTTTTACTGGGACTATCAGCAGACTGCACAACTTTAGCTCCTTTAAATGCATGCCTTGGGCTTTCTGTAACTTTTTTCTGTAGAAAGATAAAGAGGGTCTTGCTGGGTGTTGGACCCCTATTTCTTGATTATGGTAATACAGCAGACCTAACTGTATCTGTTTACTGCAAGTGCTTTCACTGGGGGACCTCTGGCCAGCACACTGAGTAGAGCAACTTCAAACCAGCATCTTCAAGCTAAAACATTATTTATTTCTTTCCTCAAGGTATAAAGCATGTAATGCAAGAAACAAAAAGGATTTCTCTGGGTCTCTCACTCTCTTGCTGCTTGATGCAACAGGAACAACAGGTGAAAGCAAGCTCCAGTAGTGCAAAATGCCAGTGGTGATCAGCTGCATCGAGTATATTATTTCCTCTGCCATCCTGGAAATCTGTGTCTTTAAGACAGAAAGAGAGAAATCCTGTTTGCATGCAGACTGAGAATACTAGTTTTGAGGTGATAGGACTTCAGTTAAAACTTAAGATCTTTTATTCAGAGAAGACCTAAAGCATACATGCTAGGGAGGACTGACCCCAGTGCTAACATGTGTAAACACGCTGTGTAGTCTCTGGAGATGCGAGGAAAACTCAGGCAGTGTCCCACAGCAGAGCTGCAGGGCAGCAGAGTTGGCCAGACAGAAGTTGCGGCGGTTCCCTTGAGGCTAGGCGTGCCTGAATTTATGCACCTGCCTTATTAGCAAGAAGGATCTCAGAAAACCCTTTCCTTTCTTTCCCTTAGAAAGGAAAAAAGGAAATCTCATTTTGTACATATGTGAGCTGAAAGGAAAAAATCAAAACTGAAGTTGTTTGGTTTACCTAAAGCTTTTTCCCTCAATGTTTTTTCTGACTAGAAAATTGTCAAAAACATTTTTTCCCATTGAAAATATCAGCTTACAGGAAGTGATACTGTTAGACTTGCCTTCCTCTGCCTCCAAAACATTGGCAGTAGGCATTTTTTTCTCCAGCTAGGACTGCCATTACTGTGAACTTCTAACTTGAAAGGTTTTTGCATAGAAGTAGATGCATACATCTACTTAGTACAAATGGAATTTATAAGTATTTTTATTCCTGTTTACTAGACCACCACAGCATTGGGCAGAACATAGTGACCCACTTCTTCTGTTTCTTTAAATCAAAGGGGAAAAAAAGTTTGCTCATTTTGCTGCATGCTTGCTACATTGGAAAAGTTAGACTATCTTGTCTTTCTGGATGCTGCAATCAGCATTCTCTCTTTTTCCTATATGCAACGAGAAGAGAAAAAGAAAAAATCAAGGCTTACTCTATTGTTGCTGTTGTTCAAGGACCCTCCCTATATTTAGGGAATTCAAATAAGGCAGAAAACAAAGAGAACGTAGTACTATTGTAACTACTAGATCTCAAACTTGTCATACTAGAAATGTCTGCCTGTGCCACAGACAGCCAAACAGGAGGAAGTGTTTCAGCCACCCTTCTGCTGAGAGCCAGCCTCTGACAAACTGCGGTGCAGCAGCCTAGAAGGCGAGGTGCCTACGCCAGCTCCTGGCGGCTGCCGAAGGGAAGGGCTTGCCTAGGTCAGTCCCGTGCTGGGATGACAGGCAAAGAGGCAGGCAAGGCGGCAGATCTTCCTGCAGACGGCAGTGTGGGTCACGCAGGAGGTAAAACAGCGCTGCCTGGGGGGCCGCCTGCGGCTTCGGTGCCTCGGGGAGGGCTCCTTCGTGCTGAGTGCTGGGCAGCGGGTGGCGGTCGCGCCCCTGTGTAGCCGGTGGCCAAATTCCACCCTGTGCCCTTTAAACATGGAGCTTTTCAAGACAAACTTGCCTTTTTCTCAGTGATGAGTTAGTTCAGTTCAGTTCTCCACTAGCTAGGAAATACAGAGACAGGAGTCTTTGGAAAACAGAAGAAAATAGAAAAGTCTGAAAAGCACAGGATCTCTGGGGCACTGTCTCTTCTTTCGGCTGCTACTGCAACACAGGTGCCTCTGCAGCCTGCTGAGATCGAGCAGGGTGTGTTCCTCTGCGCACGGGGTTTTCTCTGCTGAGCACGGGTTGCTTCTGCAAGGCCGACGCAAGCTAATGGGCAGGGTGCTTCGAGGAGGACGTGGGAGCTCCGGAGCAGCACCAGGGACATGCAGAGGTGTGAAACACCCGGGAGCCCTGGGTACAAGGGAGTGTGGCTGAGACCTGAAAACGTCCACCTGGGCCTTGCAGGCAGACACACATTCACTCTGTTTGGGCTGGCCAGACATTAGCTACTGGCAGCATGGCTATTTTTCAATTTGTGTCTCAACTACTCATCTCCCCTGCAGCGGGACTGGCTTGGCTCCCAGGGGAGGTATGGTGTCACTGCCGCACTGTGTCAGCGACTGCAAACCAGGCTCTCTGCAGGCAGAAAGGGAGAATTACCTGTGTTTGAATGAATCAGATCAAGTCACTATGAAAGGATCTGTGAGGCAATTGGTACCTCTGATGTGTTTCAATCATTTTTATAAGAAGGTCAGTGAACCCAAAGTCTGGGCTGATTACTAAATGCTTTCTAATTTCTGTAATCTTTTTAAAAGAGAAAGGTATTTATTACTAGCCGGGCAGTTAGATCACACAGAAGTAAGAGAGATCTTGAAGGCATAAAAACGTTGATGAAATAAAGACAAATGAGTCCGACTTTGCCTAGATAAGGATGAAAGGGCAGAGTCTGTCCATCGTTCCCGGGCCCTTGTTTGTCCTTCTGTTTGTAGGGCAGAGGAACGGCACTAGCTCACGCCAGGACACAGAGAGCAGCCATCCTCCACCGGCATCACCACAGTCCTGATCTACTGTTCTCTGTTGTGTAGAGGTACATAATTCAGTCCATTTCAGAAGAAAGAAAATCATCACTCTGATGAGTCCCAGTTGGGTGTCCTACACAGTTCTTTGTCCCAGTGTGTTTGTCACTTCTCCCCTTGCAAGGGCTGCTTCTTTACACATCTTTCTGCTTGTGTTAGGCCTCAAGACCAGAACAAATTAGTGTATGCTATTGCCTTTCCTTGGGATGAGTTCCCACAGACTGGTAACCTACATGGGTGATTTGCATTAATTAACCAAGGTGGTTCCAGTTTTCACAGGTGTGCTCAGTTGGAGAGAAACATATACCATCATGCATAGCTTTGATACAGTAATCTTTTTAATATGCCGTAGTGTCATTTCTAAACACACTGTTTTGCTCCAGACAAAACAGGGCAACACCAACCAGTTCTGGGCATCAGAGGCTGCCACTGGAGGTGTCCAAAAGGATGTGAAAGAAATCCATTTCTTTTCCCAGTCTGGAAATTAAGGAAATATATTTTTATGAATTTAATTTCTTTTTAAAAAGCACCTTAGTACTTGGGTCAATATCCTGAAATTTCCATGTGTCCAGAGCACCCCTTTCATCCCAAAGCCTTTCTTCCTTTCCTGCTCATAGGAGAAAGCCACCAGCTGCTGTAACGGCAGGTGAAGGTAAGGCAGAAGTGAAAGGTCCCTAGGACTCTCAGCATCATTTCAGCTTCATGGTGAAGCTGGGTCAGAGGGCTTCTGTTAGCAGGATTTGTGACAGTCCTCCTCACAGGGAAGGGCATCTTCTCCTGCCTTTTGCTGCACCCTTCAGGGTCTCTTTTAGCTGACTCACCTCTACTCTCCAGCTGGCCCTAACTGCATGCATCGAGAGTGCAAAGAAACGGGGGCTGAGCCTGCAGAAATACTCTCTAGCCCTGAGATGCAAGGGCACAGTTTTCCTACCCAAGACCCCGCACATTATTTCCCCAGGGGAAAGCATGACTAGTTTGGCATTATGGAAGCAAGGTGACGGGCACTCTGAGAACAAGAATTAGTTGCATAAGATAGCTCAGACACTGGAAAACAATAGCTCTTTCAAACTGCATCTCTGTCACATATTTCTATGAGGAATCCTGTCAGAAATGTGTGATAAGACCTTGTTAGTGCATGTACAAATGAGTGTGACTGCTACGTAAAGCCTAAGGGGTTTATTATTTATTTATTTATTTATTTTTTGAGCAAAAGAACAAAGCAAGTCTCCCGCATTGATGCTGCTGCAAAACTGAATTCTGTTCTAAGAGCCCTTCAGTTTTTGTATCCTACATGTCTTCTCCTCTGGGTGTAATTCTCAAAGGAGATTATGGACATAATGGACATACTTCCTCTGAAATTACTGGCAAAATTCCCACTGACTTCACTGGAAACAAGATAAGACACTATTTGTAAGATGGTGACTTTTTCTATTGCCAGTGTCCCCTGTGATGCTCTGTCAATCACTGCATTACAGACACACTGAGCTTTTGAATAGACAGCACATCCCTAAAACTTATCAAACTGAACCAGAAGAACACATGACATTTCTCTAGTGTTTTTCATTATAGTTCTCAAAGTGGTAAGTAAGTACAGGTAAATCTTATCTCTCTGCTAAGCAAAATAGGGTTCAAAATAAAATAACCAAAGTAAAATGTTAAGCTCACGGAATGAACTAATATGTGAGGTAGCAATGAGCTTCGTAGTTCCATGTCTACATATTTTTCAATGGATGTGACACCCTTACTCCCTGTTATCCACAGCTGGGCATTAGCTGTGCCTTAGTGTTTTCTCTTCTATTTAAATTCAATTAGATGTAGAAGTAAATAGAAAAAAACAACAGACAGACTGTGTCTGTATTTTTCAATGAAACCCAATACATTCAGGCCAGATGCTGAACACAAGCAAAGACTTTTAAATTAATGAAGCCAGGAGAAGCTTTGCCTGAGCACAGAGCACTAGGCAGTTCCAGTCTATGAGCACTTCCAACATGCTGGTGTTGGCTCTATTTCCACCTCTTCAGCAGACATCAATTTGACAAAATTCTTTTTATATACAAAATAATCAGAACAAAAAAGAAGTTCTGCAAGTGCTCCCCTCTGTGCTCACTCACTTGAAAAAAAACTCTGTTGTCATGAAAAGTACACCAAGGATACAGAAATACTTTTTAATGAACTAGTCACTGTGGCAGCATGAAGTCTGGGATTAGGTCTACAGTGCTATTAGACTTATTTGTGTCTATCTAGTCTGTCTTCTGTTACTTCTATCTATTTTCATAAATGTTTAAGCTGGTAATATAAATCATTCTCTTTGTCTCCTGTAGTGCTCTGAGAAGCAAAAATAAAATAAAGTAAAAAAATCTTAACATCTGACACTGATTTGCAATCCAGCTCCAAGGCTTCAAACTGCATCACATGATTCTGCCTGATGGTGATAAACAGCTCCAGTAATAGGCTAAGGTTGTGGATTATTGGCCATGGTGATCAGTGGCTGTTGAGAAAGGCACTATGAAAACAGTGAAGAGAATGTGGGTGAGATTTCCTAGAGAATGTACTGCTTTTCAAATATGCTATTGTTTTTCCCAATAGCTTGTGTTATGTCTAGTCAAATTTTTGTTTGCATTATGTTCACACGAGCAAAGCTTAGAAGATAGGATGATGTTTGAAAAGCTATGTAGAAAAGAGGAAGTTGTGCAGTGGCAAATTTTCCCCTTGGCCATGCCAGTTCTCACCCCCAAACCCAGCACTGCACATGACACTCCTAAGTGAATCAATGATTTATATCCATTAAAAAGAGAAAGCTTCCCCATAGGTTTTTGAGCTACCCTTATGCTGGATAGAGCACCATTACACTTGTAGAATTAGGCAGCGCAACAGAAAGGATTCTACAGAAACAATATTATTCTTTATGAGTTATGTGCAGATTTTTAGAGTAATGTTCACAGAAACTTGTGGGCTTTATCCAGATTCCATTTCTAAGATTACCTTTGGTCTTCTTTTGTGAATACATTTTGAATTTCTAGCTGTGGTCTTTTCTTCAGCCAGTTCAAATTAACACACAGCCCTAACACTGCTTGGTCATGTCTCATGCTTTCAGCCCTAAATCCCTAGAATATTTGGTTTAGAAAAAAATCCAAACATCATTAATATTTCTTTAATGCTCTTTAAAGATGACTGAGTATGTGTTCTGACCACAAAGCAATACCTTGCCTACTGCATGAAATTAAATATCTGTGTTCAAATTTCATTTCTTTGCCTGGTCATTAGGGATCAGGAATTGTTTTGATGCGTTTTTGGTGACCTCTATAGAGAACTCATATTGAGACATTAATGAAGAAGCAGAGTCCAACCCTCTTCAATCAAAAGAAGGAGTAAAGCAAACTATACTGCCTTTGACAAAGCCTGAAAAATCTCCTAAGATGAATACAATGTATTTTACATTTTACTCGATATTTCCCCAGTATCATTAGATGCTTTTATACATTCCTGTACTGATCCAATCAATACTGCTTGGACCTTCTTTTTCTGATTGTTACTTTTCCATTCATGCCGTGCCTTGAGGTACAGAACATAATCACTGTTGCCAGACTGTTGTCTGTCTTTCACAAAGCTATGTTGGTAATATTCCCTGTTGGTTTTTGATCAGGTGCTTGTTCAGTCAAATGCAAGATTACGATGTTCCCTCTGGACTCTTCTCCTGCCAGGCCAACTGCCTGGCAGGTTCTCATCTGGAAATTCTCAACATTGCTTTTCTAAATCCTGCCTCTGGCTACAAAGACTTCAGGTACTGTCTCATCAGTATGCAGATGTACTTCACTGGTTCTGTTTAGATATTTTCTAAACAGTGACTAATTAATTTCCAGTTTAAAGCATACCTGATTGGAATATGAAACCAAAATCAAAGTTAAATCTGAAAAATGTATTGGCTGCAAATGTCTTGGTTTCTGAGAAGACAGTAAGGTTGTATTTTGCAGCCACTTCTGTCTTCCATTTCGCCTATACAGTTCAGTGAAGGAGGATTTAAAGCAGCCCTGATGTTCCAGATGTCACTGCTGAACTTCACACTTCTTGGACCTGCTGGCTGGTTCCCCTCCGCATCTTATGCAAGGCGATATGATGGGGATGAGGAAGGACAGGGAGGAGGGGGCACTAACCGGTGTCTTTTGGCTGTCTTGTGTCCTGCTTCTGCTTCCTGTTGCCTGTGCTTAGAGATGAATTCAAAAGAGAGACAAATTCATCTGCCACCTGTCTCCTTACAGTGAGCCTAGGGTACAGCCAGAGTCAGGATGTAAGATCGTAGTTTGTGCAACTTTGACTACATGATACGATACAAAGGCAAGCAGGCCCTCATAGGGCTTAGGTGGATTGAAGGTGACCCTGGCAATGAACATGCACACACCACGTTTCCACAGAGTCCTTGGGATCTGCTTTGCACAGCCTCAAAACAGAGGATACTAGTGTGACAAGGTAGCCCTCAGAGGCATCATGAAAGTTACAGGAGGATCTACACTGATCAAATTCTCATTTTCATGTGCTAACCTGTCTTTAGCCATAACTCAGTTCTTCACAGGAGCATAAACAATTTTTCAGGGTCCATATTCATACAGTGCATACAACAACGAGATTCTGGGATTTTACTAATGTTTCTAGTTGCTAGAGTAATACAAGTAAAGTTAATTTAAATTCCTAAATACTCTGAAAAATTTGCTTTGAAATTCTACCTGGCTATACAAAACCCTTCTGCCCTTTCTCATGCAGTGGATCTACAAAAGGAGGAATTAGTGTTATCTCTGGAATAACAGTGAATGTGAAAGAAATATTTCAGAATAGCCACAGACAGTGAACAAGCTACAGGTGAACTTCAGTCCAAGAGTAATGCTTATTCAAAAAGAAAACATGAAAGAGCACATGATCAAGGTGTTTTAAGATACCAGTTATGAACCTAAAGTAGAAAGTCATCGACAAAGGAATCTAAAAGCTAAGAATTATTTTTAGAGCTTATTCTCACAAAATTATTCTCCAGTGAGTAATTTCAAGAAAATCTGTATGATGCTTGGTAATTTTTGGAAAAATACAAGTAATATAATTATCATCTACCATACTGAACAATATTACATCATGGTATTCCTCTGCCACAGACCTGACCCACACCTAACTGAAAACAGAAAAATCCTTGGGGAAAGAATAATCTTTTGGTAAATGTTTGGGGACTGCTGTAGCCGAGGTTCCAGTCCATGGCTTACAGTTTACATTGTGCTGCATTAACCATTATGATATCTTTCCATGGTTGTATAGGTGCAACTGTAGATGTCAGTATGGAGTCTCTTTACTGTTTTAAATAAAAGAGATTTCTGTTGTCTGGGAAAGTCCCATTCCTACTGGAATTTCTCTAATAGAACTCCTATATGTGGTGAGGAGATCAGACTCCACAGTGACTTGTTATAGAGGTTAAATAATAATAAAAATGTTGGCAGCCTACATTACTGAGGATAGAAGCTGTCACAACACTGAATGAGATATGCCTTATTTTTGAAATAAATTCTAGATCCCCAGCTCAAATGAAAATAATCTACTCGCATTGTCTTCTTCTGAAAAATCATTCTTGAATTTTCTGTCACCCCCCGAGTTGCTCCTCCACATCTCAATTTTTAATTTCATTTCTAAATTGTGAGGTGAACTTACTACAAAAGACAAGAATTCTCTCATGTACAGTGTATTTTTTTATCGTCTGAAAGGTGCCAATATAGTGAACATAAAAGAAACACAGGACCTTCAAAGGTCTTAGATTTAGGACGGATTTAGAGAAGGTGGTAAAAAGCTCTAAAAGGGAAATGCCAGCTCCAAAAATGTCAAAGACTCCTTAAATGTGATGAGATAAATATCTTTTCCATAAACCCTGTGAGGTTTCTTTTCAGTAGTGTATTGCTGAGCACCCTGGCATCCTGCAGTCAGAGAACCACACAGACCCAGCACTACAGTTCTTGCAACTATTTTCACTCTTCAACCATCTCTACCAGGCATCATTTTTTTAATTAATAATATTATAGAAGTTTCTATTTAAAGGTTGTTTTTAAGTAAGATTACTGTACAAAATGAGCTGGGGAATAAAGAAAAATTTGTGAAGGATTTTGCTAGTTCAATCTCCTGAGCTTTGATAGGTCTGAGCGGTAAGCATACCATGAGAATACGCAGAGGAACGTATCTTACAGTCCTTTGCTTCTCACCCAGAAAATTGTAACAGAGCACAGTCACTCAGCTGGAGGCCACCAGATTTTGCCTTGCTAGGAAAGGCAGGATTGGGTACAATAAGACATGTCATTAGAAGATGTACAGACTGCATATACACATGAACTTGACAGCACTTGGCCTTTGTCTTATGCTGAACATGTGAATTACCACATTGAAGTTCCCAAGAAACATGCCACTGTGTCTTGGCATTTAAAAATACCTCCTCCTTATAAATCACTGCTTTCATAGGCAGCCTTTCTCCTTCTCTCCACGCCAACAGAAGAGCTTTAAAAAGAGCAAAAGTATTTTCTCCCTGTTAATGACAGAATAGCAGTGGCAGAAACAGACAGGTTCAGGGATCTTGGGTGAACATAAAACTGAAATTCTCCTGGGTAAGAACCCACCTAGTACCAGTGTCACCTTCACTGAAGCAAAAGAGATGAGATTCCTTGATAAAGCCCTCCGCATTCTGAGTGATCACTGCTCTTAAAAATGTGTTCAGGAAATATATAAGGCAGACTTTTATCAGTTTTACAAAGATGTAAGTATGGACTAATTCTACTCACTTTGACAGAATTACTGCATTTTTATGGAATAATCATCACACTCTGATGCTTCTCATGTAAAACAGTGGTGACCAGACCCATATGAAATACTCTTTTTTAGTGTCAGGCTTCCAGACTGCTGGTCTTGCATTGCAGGCCAAATTATCCAACACTGTTCCTCAGACAAACTATAGAAAAGAGCCCTTTTGAGATTTTCTTTGCAGACAGTCTTTCACTCTGCAGTTAGAGGAGAGATAGGGGGGATGTGAAGCATGAAAAAAGCGTGTGCGCTAAAGTGAGCAAACCCTAAAGCCTGCCGACAGAGCAGCAATAGGTGGAGGACATTTAGGAGGAGAGGTTGGCCAATCTACTCCAGCCGGCCCCGGGGCAAGCTCTCACTCCTGCACGGATGAGCTTTACTATTGTGCCCAAGGGGTGGAGATGTTTACCTAGCTCCTTGCCTCGATTTTGAGGCAGTGTTTTAGAGCTCCCAGCCCAGGTCACAGAGCAGATGCGAGGTAAGGCTGATGAGCCCTGAGAACGGCAGAATAGGGGATGGCTGCACTGATGCATCTAACACCGGCAAAACTCAGGACCAACAGTGGTCAGTGGCCTGTAAGAACTATAAGGACATGCAAGAAGCAGCTGGACTGTCGCTAATTAAACCTGCCCCACTGACACCTCCTTTGCCTCAAGGGCCTTATGTTCAAGCACCTAGATCTCTGCCCTTGATGAAGAAAGCTTTTGTACTGTTTTCAGAAGATGTGTTTCACCTGCACACTAAAAACACCTCATTTAAAATCATTTCACTCTCTCCTGCCATGTCTTGTTCACACACAGTGAAGGAAGTCTAACATAACTGATAGTATAAAAAGCTGCTGACAGGTGTAAGGGAATTTGTGTGGGCACTTGACTATTCTGTGCTGGTAAAAGAACAAGTCAGCTGGTGAGGCCATCCCAGCCCCTCTATCATTCTCACATTTCTTGCTTGAGTGAAAGAAACAGAGAAATAAAGATTCCAACAAGAAACCAGAATTGGCCCCCTGTAATATTCTCAGCCTTTCTTTGCAAAAGAAAGACTCGCGACAGGATGATAACTGGTTGACAGAAGCCTTGTCAAACACTGTGAGTAATTATGGAATACTTTTAAATAATTCATTTAATGTGGGTTTTTATATGGCTTTATCTGCAAGCACTGGTTTTATTACCACTATCATTGTTCATGCAGCTCAGCCAAAAATTACATGCATCAGACTGTGACTTCTCAAGCACATGTGCTTCAGGACAGAAAGCTTTTCTTCAATGTGGTTTAGCAAGTTCAGGTTTTGACTCCAGCGACTCTCTGCATGATCTCTGGAGTCACAAAGTGTCAGCCTAAAAATCACTGAGGAAGAGAACTCCCAGTTTGTTGACAAACCCCATGTAAATTCTCCTGCAGAAATTTATGCCCACAGTTGATATCAAGTATCCAAAATGAAGCCAACCTAATTCAAATCCAACTGCAAATAGAAAACAGCATGAGCAACTGTGACTAACCAGAGACATCCATGATTCAACAACTGCCTGTAACATGGAATAAATAGTTTGAATTAGGTTTATTATTTTTGCTGTAAGTACAGTGCTGTTCCCTGGAAGCAAGGTTTGGGATGAATTCTGTTCATATGCTTATTTTGGCTGGAGTTACAATGTACTCCTATGTGGGTAAAATAGGTACAAATTGACTTTTCCAATATCTACATAGCTAGTCATAGGATTTGCTTCAAAAATGCTACTGAGTGAGGAGAGGAAGAGCAACATACACTTCTGAAAGCAGCTCTGAAGCAGTTATTGTAGTACATTTATCTGGACTTATATGAGTTTATTTGTAGTGCTTAACTGCATGTTTTGCTACTTGTTCATTCATGCCAGCAACACTAATATACCGTTAGTAGAAACTGTTGGGCTTATGTTACTTAAAAAACTTATAAATCTGTCAAAATATAAGGCAAATAATTTCTTTTCAATGTAAGTAATGTAATAAGTAGCTATCTCTTGACAGGTATATTATATAAAAGGTGAGAGATCCAGCCCATTTACTCTATTAATACAATAATAATGTTACTTTTAAAATCATTGATGGCAGTGGCTACCTAGTGGTGACAGAAACAACTTCTGTATGGCAAAGATACTAATTCATATGATTTTTTGTGTGAAGATCGAAATAGTTGGGAATTAGATACTTAAATATGAGAATCTAGGTCTTCCTCTGTTGATTTGAAACTAGATTAATGCTGTTCAATATTTCTTAACAGATTTTTTTTTTACTCCCTACACCAAATGGAAACAGTCATATCAGATTTCCCGTTCTATACAGTGTATTCCAGCTGCCTATAGACACTACATGATATCCAGCAATGGATATGTGTTTTCCTTTACAGGACAGTATGTTTGGTCTATGTTAGCTTTATGTTGCACTAGGATAAGGCAAGTGGATATGAAATTGCTGTCTGTGAAACATCAACGGAAAGTTTCTTGTGCCCTGCATCAGGGAACCAGTAGAGTA
Source organism: Apteryx mantelli (assembly GCF_036417845.1). Classification (NCBI taxonomy): domain Eukaryota; kingdom Metazoa; phylum Chordata; class Aves; order Apterygiformes; family Apterygidae; genus Apteryx; species Apteryx mantelli. Next base: position 64,408,095 of record NC_090020.1, read on the forward strand.
CTTTGCTTCTGATTTATTACTTCCTAGCTGAGCAAACTCCCCAGTATAGAAATAAATAATTTAATGCAATGAAGCAACTGGATGATTATTACAAGCTTTACTGGCTAACTGTTGTTAACAATATGTTCCCTAAACCTGGTTCTACATGAAATCAGCTAAAGCGAACTTAACACATTAAAGAAATATAATGGTGTGACTGTAGGTGCTGGGTTACTCATGAAATCCATTTACGGAGCAGGGAAATTAAATGATTGGAAATTCTTGCAAATCTGCATGTGTTTAATCTAAAAATTAGTATTTAACTTCTAAATAACCCAGAAAGTTTGTGGTTCAGACCAGATGAAAACAAGCACCAAAAAAACAGTGTGGTCAAAAACCATTATAAACTAAACCATAGCTGACTAACTGATTCCCCACAGTACAGTACTGCATTCTCTGAGGCTTTAAATCAGTACCAGTCTTAGAAAATTTTGTGGATGGTAATAAAAACTTTGTGATGCTTGACAGGCGTCTATCTAAGGGGAGATAACCTTCTTTTTCTTTACGTAGTTCATCTTCAGATGGTGGTGAGACTCTACAGGATGTATGCAAACATAAGAGAACAGCAGAATCACCATAAGGAAAATCGTGTTCCTTTTCATATGGAGATTCCCATTCCTAACTTGGCCTTTTAATTGGCTTGATTGTACTGGCGTTTATTTGTTACTGCTTCAGTGCCATAATTCAAGAAACTGGCTAGGCATTCATTAGAAGTTCCTATTTTCAAAGATTTATAAATAAATGTGAGCAGCAGCAGCAGCAACACCGACAACGAAAGATAAATTTGCTTAGAAACTTGGATGAGAGAAAAATCACTTGGGGATATTTCCAAACTCTCCAACTCAGACTTGTTTTCAGCTTGGCAAAGTTAGCAGCTATGCATGTTAAAAAGGAATTCTTCCTACCTTAACATGTGGATTTTTATAGCATTTGGGTTATTCAGCATATGAAATGTTTAAGCAAAACATAACACCATAATATAATTGGTATTAATGAAAAAGCGGTTTGAGAAATAGAGCCTGTAGTATGTTGACAAGTCTGAGTCAAACTGGCAGATCTTTTTTTCAACAATGTATTCAGGAAACTATTTTTTAAATATTATTATCTGTGCATTATCAGTCAGCTGCTCATGAGCTTCCTGAATGGAGTGGAAATTATTTGTCAATAGTGTTTTTAAATAAATTCAGAGCCCCTAGTCTTGCAAACACCTGGGTGCCTGTGTATATACATACACTTAATACAGATAAAGAAGCTGCAGTTAGCACGATTGGCTTAAAGGCAAAATTCAGTTTTGCAGTGACAGCAGAAGGGTTTTGGATGGCAAAAACTGTTTGGAAGCAGGCCGGTGAAGAGCCTGGGAAGAGGGCGAAGATGAGTGAGGAGGGTTGGAAGAGATAAAGGAGACTTCTAGGATTCATGGCGGGCCCAGCGAAGGATCAGAGGACTTTGGGATGGGGAGGGAACAGTGGAGGTTGTGGAGGCTGTGGATGGGACCTCTTGATTTTTTTTCTCCTTCAGTGAACCACCCTTCTGAGGTCCCCTTCTCTGGTGCTTTGAGTATAACACTTTTATCCACAAAGCCTCCCTTCTCCAGTTAGTCACCCATCTCTAGCCTCTGAGAGGAACCTTGCAACCTCCTGCACATCAGCCCCTACTCACCTTCTCGTGGTGCCCTTCTGGGAAAGGAAAGGGAGCGCGCACACTAGCCAAGGGCATTGCCATGACAAAGGGAAAGGGTGAGGGTCAGGGCAGAGCTCCTAAATGATGCGAGCTTCTGCTTCTCCTGATGCCAGAGCTGGGGTTGCTCCTTTTGCTCCTAATCTTTCTCTCAGCAGCAACGGTAGAGGTCAGCTGTTGAGCCAGTTCAGTTAACTCTTGCCGGCCCTAGCGCAGGCAAGCAGACACTTCACTGCCTTCGCCTGCTGCCCACTTCGCCTGCAGCCTCCAACCAGCTCTGCTGAGGTTGATGACAGTATGAAGAGGCATCTTTATTGACTGCGTGACTGCAGCTTTAGATATACAAATTGGGTAACGACTTAGTTTCCTTGAAAGCTCATCTTACTCTGCTTCAGGGGTGGAGGAGAATCAGGCCATATAAGTTAGTGGACCATTCAAGCCGCAAGCAAGCGGTAGCAGGTTAGACAGCTGTGATTCCCTTTCCCAGATGACATGCTGGTTTGCCTCATCATATCACATTTGTGTGGCGTTCTAAAACTTTTCTTAATTATTCCAACCAAATTTATCATCTAAACGGAACTACACTAGTGAACCCAAGAGTCATGAAGAAAAACAAGCCTGTTAGTCTTGGAAAAAGGAGATTAATGTACTTTAGATACAGACAGCTATGCAAACATTGCAAACTGTGCACAGGTGTAGTCTAAGAACTGTATTCAGTGTTCATCAGCAGATTTCAGGTTTTGAGATCAACGGAGGGAACTCATCTCACAGTGAGGATGATCACTCATGGTCATCCTGGGATAGGCCCCAGAGTGCAGGCTGATTTCCACTTGAACAGTGAGGACCACTGACATTTTAATTTACTACTACCAACTACCAAACCTTAAATTTTATACTGCTGTAGAATTAAAGCTGCTTTGATGGCATCTACTTTGATGCCTTATATTTTGACAGGGCTATTCTGATTTTCTCTTTTTAGTAGAGGAAGTTTCAGTGGAGATCTTTTGGGAGTTTCATTTATTCAGCCTTGGAAAAAGTAACTGCAATTTCAGCTTCTAAAGACAAATCATGAAAAAAGGCCTGGAGCCTGATTCACATTTGCCTGGACAGGATGAGAGAGGGCTTGAAAAGAGACAAGACAGCATTTGATACAATGGCTTTCACCAACAGCTGTCAGCTGTAGTCGCCTGAGGGCACAATCTTGTCCCTGAATAAAACACCGAGAGGAAAATAGATGAGTACCCTTTGAAAGCCAATTTGTGCTTTAAAAGATATTACATATTTCCCAGAGATCTTCTATAGCTAACGTAGGGAATATATATAGTTAGAGTATGCTTTGAAGCACACCCCTGCTGTATATTTTATAATAGTTCTTCCAAATTGAGCAAGGTGCATGTAACTTGTTACCAAACTGCTCTTTGAAAGGGCAAAAGCTTTTTCCCATGAGCTGTAATCACAAGGAGACATTTCTACAGTATAAAATCCTACAGCTTTCCCAAAGACTCTTTTCCTATTTTCTCTCTAGATTTTATCAGCAGTGTGACAGAAAAACTGGCTGCTAATAATTTGTTCTTCCACCCTCTCCTCCTCCTTTCAACTATTTTTATATGGAGTGCATAATTTCACTTTAGTGGATGCTTAATATGATCTGTGTGCAACAGGAATTGCATCTTCTCCCTACCTACTGAAAGGCATACTCATTTAACTGGCAGATGTTGTAAGAATTAAGAAAAACAAAGGAAGGGGAAAGGAAGAACAGAAGTTATGTACCAGGAAGAAAGAAATTAAATTAAGTTTTGACTGGTGGGCAGAAATCTGCTGGTTATATGACAGAAACCAAACATTCTGCAATTTATTGCTTCCCCTAATATTCCATCAGAAAAAGAATAAAATTCAATACAAATATAAATAAGCAGAATGTATCTACAAAGTATTCATAATAGCTATTAGTTGGGATAAAAATGCATTATTAACTACTTCCAATTGCAAGAGCTGGTGAATACATGGAAAACTAAAAGCTCCTGTAAGCTAATGTAATGTTTCTAACAGAAATTCCATGGTGATGCACACAAATACTTAGAAAGTAGTAAAACTGGCATACTGGTGTGGGCATAGCAAACAACCAAAGCGGAGTGCTTCAAGTCAGAGCACTGCTCTAGTCTTGCTGAATTCATCAAATAAGCATTAGGGAGTCCACTTTGTCCTTTGTAATCGTCAAGCAGACTGGAAAGGCCAAATTCTCAACTGCCAGATCTGGCATTTGCCAACACAAATGGAGGTTTTCTAATTGCAAGTAGATAAAGTTCCAGTGATAACCTGTGTACTGGGGAGAAGGGTGAGGGAGTGGACACATGGGGTTATTTGAATACTTTTTCTGTAGATATATGCAGAGAGCAGAGCAGGATAATTTAGAAGAGCTTTAAAATACCCAGAAGACTCTCCAAATTACTGAACATCTACAGCAGCTGGATATGAAAGTGTACAGAAATCCACTAATGGGGACTAACAGTTTTGTGTGTCTTATATATTCCAACATAAGAGCAGAGACTGAGTAGGAAAAACTTTAAGAGAAATTGTTGTAAGTTTAAGCTATGCAGGGTTGTTTGAGAGGGCTCAGCAGCAGGATAAAAGCACACTGCAGCAAAATGTTTACTGCTGAGGTTGCTCCAAATAAGTAAACTGTTTCAGATATAGCAGTAAAGACAGAGAACAACATTCACCTGCATTAATCCAGTTTAAGACCATGCTTTGTTTGCATCTGGAAAAAAACACTCTTATTTTCACAGATGAGACTTTGGATCTAGATTTACCTGGGGGTTCTCCAAGAGCTCCAGCAGGTGCCCTGGGGAAGGGAGAGAGTTGGGGGACCTGCCATGCTGGGTGGAGAGGTCAGCGAGGAGCTGGGCAGGAGCTGCAGGATCCCCCAGCAACATGGCCTGTTGGGGATGGGGACAGCCCCCATGGTCCTCCCCAGGTCAGCTTCTGACTTAGGGTCCAGGGCACTGTTGCCTGCCTGATAGCACTGCGGAAGCCCAAAGTTGAATTAGGCAAGCACAGATCTTACATTTCAAGTT